>NC_053392.1:443874324-444612068 GCF_905171765.1 Bufo bufo
CCCCAACAGATGATGTCAGGAGAAAGAAGGATCAGGTTGTTGAATCTCAATGTCCGCTGCCAGAAATGGAGAGAAGCTGCAGATTTTTCGACATGGACAGCCGCGGTGGAAAATCTGCAGCATTTCCACTACGTGTGGCTGTACCCTTATTGCCTGGCTTTTAAAATGACCAAACTGCTGAGTGATAATGTGGCCATCCCCTTATACATCTATTCTGAATTTCCTTCAAACTTCTTTTATTCTGTTTGTTTAGATGATATTTAATAAATGTTCTAAAATACCATCACACCATCCACCCTCAGAATGTATCCTGTATACTACCTAATGGAGAGGTCCTAATCCTTTTGCCAACCGGGAAGCCGTTATCATACACACATGGGTCTCAGACTCCTATACTGCTGTGTACTTATCCCACTTATATCTGCTGACAGCCATGGCGAGGGCAGAGAAAGCATTCCTTTCAAACTAGGTTCCACCGAATCCTTGCTAGGAAACACTGAGATGAGAAGTCTAAAGTTGACCACACACATCATGTGCATGGCAGAAGCCCTAGATTACCCCATTGCCTGGCACTAGTAATAGGTAAGTGCCAACTCAATGTCAGTAAAACCTTTTTATGGACATACGTGGTGGTAGCCTCCTGCTCTACAGGACAAGGTTTCCATGTAAAGAAGTATATATATATATATATATATATATATATATATATATATCTGTTGACACATATAGGTTGCTCAATCTACATGTGCACTTTGTGCTCCAGGACCTACACGGTGGTGTGTGTTCATGTATTAAGTGCAACCTGATTCACAAAAGGTTTTGTACGAGCTGAAATATTGATTCATTTCTTTTCGTGCTTTCATGTGGGATTCCATCTATCTTTAACTTCTGGCACCTGTTAATCTTCCAGGCTGTCATACATGTGGAGACATGAAAGGCATTTCCAGCTCAGGAGAGCCTTACAACCTGTCAAACGTGACAAAGTAGTGGAAGTGAAGGTGCTCACAATACCTTTCCTCACAGCACACAGGGCAGGCACAAAGAGGACATTTATTGGACAGCTGAAAATGATGGCGCACACCATAATTGCACTGGAATTTTTGTCTTTTCACTTGTCTCATCATTTATAAAAGTGGCAAGGAAAGTGGGCGGGGTTTAGCAGCGGGGGCATGGCCTATCGACGGGTTTACTACCATTTACACATGGCATAAATGATAGTTCAATCTATGCCAGCTCTTATGTGGTCTAGATTTGAAGGTCTGGCCCACAGACTGCCTGGACCTGCACCACAGTTATTATGAGGTCTCTGCCTCTTAATGAATTTGACTCGTTCTGCGCTGCATTTATAAGACTGGCATCTGAAACTACAAAGTCTTAGTATATCACCCCAGAAATATTGCTTCATGAAATACAGTGCCCGTTTATCATGACAGGGTCTCAGCTGGGATAACATATGGGACGTATTTTTGGACAGTACTGGATCCTTAGTCATAGTCAAGCTTTGATTTTTTTGGTAACTAAATAACGTTATGGTTATTTCATCAGTTCACCTTAGTTAACAGGGAGCATATGCACTGAGGAATTTGTCACTGGCACCATTTTGGGTTGTTTTTTCATGACTACCAGACCACTAAAAAACATACAAGTGGCATTATAGTATTTTCTAGATGGAGTACACATTCACATATTCATGTAATAATACAGAGCGGTAAGGGCCACACGGGGCAGATTTGTCATGGATTCTGCTGTGGATTTGGCAAGGATTTTACCCTATGCATTGCAAAAAAAAGAAATCTGCAGCATAAACTGACATACTGCAGACTTAAAAGCTGCACCACAGCTCAATTTACGGTGCAGTTTTATTTTCGCAGTATGGGAAAGAGATCTTAAAATCTCATCCACATTGCTGGTAGAGACGAGCGTGACGAGTGACGCTTGGGAGGCTCGTCCCCCTCGCGGCCTGCTATTGGCTGCTCCCCCTGTCGCCGGATGTTTTGATCCGCGCGATGGGGAGATGCAGCGGCGGCTGTGCGGTGATCAGAAGCGAAGTGGGTGTCGGGGAGCGGGATAAGTATAATCTATATAGGGATTGGATAACCCCTTTAAATCCTCCAATCAAGTAAGTATTCTAGGCATGAATCTGAACCATATACACTGCTCAAAAAAATAAAGGGAACACATAACCACCTCAGCCCCCATAGCTTAAACACCCTGAAAGACCAGGCCACTTTTTACACTTCTGACCTACACTACTTTCACCGTTTATTGCTCGGTCATGCAACTTACCACCCAAATGAATTTTACCTTCTTTTCTTCTCACTAATAGAGCTTTCATTTGGTGGTATTTCATTGCTGCTGACATTTTAACTTTTTTTGTTATTAATCGAAATTTAACGATTTTTTTTGCAAAAAAATGACATTTTTCACTTTCAGTTGTAAAATTTTGCAAAAAAAAACGAGATCCATATATAAATTTTGCTCTAAATCTATTGTTCTACATGTCTTTGATAAAAAAAAAATGTTTGGGTAAAAAAAAAATGGTTTGGGTAAAAGTTAGTGTTTACAAACTATGGTACAAAAATGTGAATTTCTGCTTTTTGAAGCAGCTCTGACTTTCTGAGCACCTGTCATGTTTCCTGAGGTTCTACAATGCACAGACAGTACAAACACCCCACAAATGACCCCATTTCGGAAAGTAGACACCCTAAGGTATTCGCTGATGGGCATAGTGAGTTCATAGAACTTTTTATTTTTTGTCACAAGTTAGCGGAAAAAAATGACTTTTTATTTTATTTTTTTCTTACAAAGTCTCATATTCCACTAACTTGTGACAAAAAATAAAAACTTCCATGAACTCACTATGCCCATCAGCGAATACCTTGGGATGTCTTCTTTCCAAAATTGGGTCACTTGTGGGGTAGTTATACTGCCCTGGCATTCTAGGGGCCCTAATGTGTGGTAAGGAGTTTGAAATCAAATTCTGTAAAAAATGGCTGGTGAAATCCGAAAGGTGCTCTTTGGAATGTGGGCCCCTTTGCCCACCTAGGCTGCAAAAAAGTGTCACACATGTGGTATCTCCTTATTCAGGAGAAGTTGGGGAATGTGTTTTGGGGTGTCATTTTACATATACCCATGCTGGGTGAGAGAAATATCTTGGCAAAAGACAACTTTGTATAAAAAAAATGGTAAAAGTTGTCTTTTGCCAAGATATTTCTCTCACCCAGCATGGGTATATGTAAAATGACACCCCAAAACACATTCCCCAACTTCTCCTGAATACGGAGATACCACATTAGTGGCACTTTTTTGCAGCCTAGGTGGGCAAAGGGGCCCACATTCCAAAGAGCACCTTTCGGATTTCACTGGTCATTTTTTACAGAATTTGATTTCAAACTCCTTACCACACATTTGGGCCCCTAGAATGCCAGAGCAGTATAACTACCCCACAAGTGACCCCATTTTGGAAAGAAGACACCCCAAGGTATTCGCTGATGGGCATAGTGAGTTCATGGAAGTTTTTATTTTTTGTCACAAGTTAGTGGAATATGAGACTTTGTAAGAAAAAAAAATAAAATAAAAAATCATCATTTTCCACTAACTTGTGACAAAAAATAAAAAATTCTAGGAACTCGCCATGCCCCTCACGGAATACCTTGGGGTGTCTTCTTTCCAAAATGGGGTCACTTGTGGGGTAGTTATACTGCCCTGGCATTTTCCAGGGGCCCTAATGTGTGGTAAGTAGGTAAATGACCTGTGAAATCCTAAAGGTGCTCTTTGGAATGTGGGCCCCTTTGCCCACCTAGGCTGCAAAAAAGTGTCACACATGTGGTATCTCCGTATTCAGGAGAAGTTGGGGAATGTGTTTTGGGGTGTATTTTTACATATACCCATCTCCCTGGGTGAGAGAAATATCTTGGCAAAAGACAACTTTTCCCATTTTTTTATACAAAGTTGGCATTTGACCAAGATATTTCTCTCACCCAGCATGGGTATATGTAAAATGACACCCCAAAACACATTCCCCAACTTCTCCTGAATACGGAGATACCAGATGTGTGACACTTTTTTGCAGCCTAGATGCGCAAAGGTGCCCAAATTCCTTTTAGGAGGGCATTTTTAGACATTTGGATACCAGACTTCTTCTCACGCTTTGGGGCCCCTAAAATGCCAGGGCAGTATAAATACCCCACATGTGACCCCATTTTGGAAAGAAGACACCCCAAGGTATTCAATGAGGGGCATGGCGAGTTCATATAAAAAAAAAATTTTGGGCACAAGTTAGCGGAAATTGATATTTATTTTTTTCTCACAAAGTCTCCCTTTCCGCTAACTTGGGACAAAAATTTCAATCTTTCATGGACTCAATATGCCCCTCACGGAATACCTTGGGGTGTCTTCTTTCCGAAATGGGGTCACATGTGGGGTATTTATACTGCCCTGGCATTCTAGGGGCCCTGAAGCGTGAGAAGAAGTCTGGAATATAAATGTCTAAAAATTTTTACGCATTTGGATTCCGTGAGGGGTATGGTGAGTTCATGTGAGATTTTATTTTTTGACACAAGTTAGTGGAATATGAGAATTTGTAAGAAAAAGAATAATAATTTCCGCTAACTTGGGCCAAAAAAATGTCTGAATGGAGCCTTACAGGGGGGTGATCAATGACAGGGGGGTGATCAATGACAGGGGGGTGATCAGGGAGTCTATATGGGGTGATCACCCCCCCTGTCATTGATCACCCCCCTATAAGGCTCCATTCAGATGTCCGTATGTGTTTTGCGGATCCGATCCATGTATCAGTGGATCCGTAAAAATCATACGGACATCTGAATGCAGCCTTACAGGGGGGTGATCAATGACAGGGGGGTGATCAGGGAGTCTATATGGGGTGATCACCCCCCTGTCATTGATCACCCCCCTATAAGGCTCCATTCGGATGTCCGTATGTGTTTTGCGGATCCGATCCATGTATCAGTGGATCCGTAAAAATCATACGGACATCTGAATGCAGCCTGACAGGGGGGTGATCAATGACAGGGGGGTGATCAGGGAGTCTATATGGGGTGATCACCCCCCTGTCATTGATCACCCCCCTATAAGGCTCCATTCAGATGTCCGTATGTGTTTTGCGGATCCGATCCATGTATCAGTGGATCCGTAAAAATCATACGGACATCTGAATGCAGCCTTACAGGGGGGTGATCAATGACAGGGGGGTGATCAATGACAGGGGGGTGATCAGGGAGTCTATATGGGGTGATCACCCCCCTGTAAGGCTCCATTCAGATGTCCGTATGTGTTTTGCGGATCCGGTCCATGTATCAGTGGATCCGTAAAAATCATACGGACATCTGAATGCAGCCTTACAGGGGGGTGATCAATGACAGGGGGGTGATCAGGGAGTCTATATGGGGTGATCACCACAGTCATTGATCACTCCCCTGTAAGGCTCCATTCAGATGTCCGTATGTGTTTTGCGGATCCGATCCATCTATCAGTGGATCCGTAAAATTCATACGGACCTCTGAATGGAGCCTTACAGGAGGTTATCAATGACAGGGGGGTGATCAATGACAGGGGGGTGATCAGGGAGTCTATATGGGGTGATCACCTCCGTCATTGATCACTCCCCTGTAAGGCTCCATTCAGACGTCCGTATGTGTTTTGCGGATCCGATCCATCTATCAGTGGATCCGTAAAATTCATACGGACCTCTGAATGGAGCCTTACAGGGGGTTATCAATGACAGGGGGGTGATCAATGACAGGGGGGTGATCAGGGAGTCTATATGGGGTGATCTGGAGTGATCAGGGGTGAATAAGGGGTTAATAAGTGACGGGGGGGGGGTGTAGTGTAGTGTAGTGGTGGTTGGTGCTACTTTACTGAGCTACCTGTGTCCTCTGGTGGTCGATCCAAACAAAGGGGACCACCAGAGGACCAGGTAGCAGGTATATTAGACGCTGTTATCATAACAGCGTCTAATATACCTGTTAGGGGTTAAAAAAAAAAACACATCTCCAGCCTGCCAGCGAACGATCGCCGCTGGCAGGCTGGAGATCCACTCTCTTACCTTCCGATCCTGTGAACGCGCACGCCTGTGTGCGCGCGTTCACAGGAAATCTCGCGTCTCGCGAGATGACGCACGGATGCGTCCAGGAGGAATGAATCAACCACCTTCCGGACGCATCCGTGCGTTAGGCGGTCGGGAGGTGGATAAACAACACAATGTAATCAATCACACTTCTGTGAAATCAAACTGTCCACTTAGGAAGCAACACTGAGTGACAATCAATTTCACATGCTGTTGTGCAAATGGGATAGACAACAGGTGGAAATTATAGGCAATTAGCAAGACACCCCCAATAAAGGAATGGTTCTGCAGGTGGTAACCACAGACCACTTCTCAGTTCCTATGCTTCCTGGCTGATGTTTTGGTCACTTTTGAATGCTGGCGGTGCTTTCACTCTAGTGGTAGCATGAGACGGAGTCTACAACCCACACAAGTGGCTCAGGTAGTGCAGCTTATCCAGGATGGCACATCAATGCGAGCTGTGGCAAGAAGGTTTTCTGTGTGTGTCAGCGTAGTGTCCAGAGCATGGAGGCTCTACCAGGAGACAGGCCAGTACATCAGGAGACGTGGAGGAGGCCGTAGGAGGGCAACAACCCAGCAGCAGGACCGCTACCTCCGCCTTTGTGCAAGGAGGAACAGGAGGAGCACTGCCAGAGCCCTGCAAAATGACCTCCAGCAGGCCACCAAATGTGCATGTGTCTGCTCAAACGGTCAGAAACAGACTCCATGAGGGTGATATGAGGGCTCGACGTCCACAGGTGGGGGTTGTGCTTACAGCCCAACACCGTGCAGGACGTTTGGCATTTGCCAGAGAACACCAAGATTGGCAAATTCGCCACTGGCACCCTGTGCTCTTCACAGATGAAAGCAGGTTCACACTGAGCACATGTGACAGATGTGACAGAGTCTGGAGACGCCGTGGAGAACGTTCTGCTGCCTGCAACATCCTCAAGCATGACCGGTTTGGCATTGGGTCAGTAATGGTGTGGGGTGGCATTTCTTTGGAGGGCCGCACAGCCCTCCATGTGCTCGCCAGAGGTAGCCTGACTGCCATTAGGTACCGAGATGAGATCCTCAGACCCCTTGTGAGACCATATGCTGGTGCGGTTGGCCCTGGGTTCCTCCTAATGCAAGACAATGCTAGACCTCATGTGGCTGAAGTGTGTCAGCAGTTCCTGCAAGACGTAGGCATTGGTGCTATGGACTGGCCCGCCCGTTCCCCAGACCTGAATCCAATTAAGCACATCTGGGACATCATGTCTCTCTCTATCCACCAACGTCACGTTACACCACAGACTGTCCAGGAGTTGGCAGATGCTTTAGTCCAGGTCTGGGAGGAGATCCCTCAGGAGACCGTCCGCCACCTCATCAGGAGCATGCACAGGCGTTGTAGGGAGGTCATACAGGCACGTGGAGGCCACACACACTACTGAGCCTCATTTTGACTTGTTTTAAGGACATTACATCAAAGTTGGATCAGCCTGTAGTGTGTTTTTCCACTTTAATTTTGAGGGTGACTCCAAATCCAGACCTCCATGGGTTAAAAAATTTGATTTCCAGTTTTTAATTTTTGTGTGATTTTGTTGTCAGCACATTCAACTATGTAAAGAACAAAGTATTTCAGAAAAATATTTAATTAATTCAGATCTAGGATGTGTTATTTTTGTGTTCCCTTTATTTTTTTGAGCAGTGTATTTACAAAGATATTGGAGGGGAACCAGCCACTAATGCACTACCATGCTGTTACACTGCTGCAGAAAAGATTTCTAAAAATGTCCCTGTCAAGCGGGCCAGTTTTAGCTTTATGTAGAAAAACAACTTACAAATTATAGAGAAGAGTAGAACGAGTGGTCCATTCTTTTAAGGATGCATTTCTAGCTTGACTGACGTGAGTGACAACCATGGGCTCCAGCGCATTGCACTCATGAAGCAAGGATGACTGCTCCCAAGACAGTGGTCCAGATTTACCAATCCTAAACATGGCGTAAGCTTAGACTGGGTGTCTAGACCTGCACCAGATTTATCACAGGGGCTCAGGCTGGATGATAAATCTGGTGCAGGGACAGACACTTTTCTCTGATTCTATACCAACTATTGGTTGGCTTACTTCGAAATAAATTATCAAACCAGAATTGTGGTGCAATCTGTACAAACATTGTACATCTTAGGGTCCGCCTCCTTTCCAACAAAGCTATATTCCTTCCCCCTGTCGAGAAAGTCGGAAGAAAATGTAGAAACCCTAGATGCACCAAACTGCGCCACTTTTTAGACATTTGTGACGCTGAAACATTGGTAATTCTGGGTAAATGAGTCTCGAAAGCATAGACAGACTGACTTTCAATACACATTGAAGATGCCATGTACTCAGAGCCAGAGTGTGGATCACAGGGCGGAATGGAGGCTGACAAATAGGACATAAAGCCACCAGTAAAACAATAAAGGGGCTATCCGAGCCAGGAAATGCCTCCCCCCCCTCCCCGAGCCCCTCACCCGAGCCTCCCCCCCCTCCCCGAGCCCCTTACCTGGCTCCCCGCTGCTTCTCCCCGTGCGCGGATGAAAACATCTGGTGTTGGGGGTGGGCAGCCAATGGCAGGCGGTGACGGGGACGAGCCTCCCTAGCATTACCCGTGATGATAGGGAGGCTCATCCCTGTCACTGCCTGCCATTGGCTGATTCCCCCTCCCCCCCTCCCCCGCTTTCATCCGCGCATGTGAAGAAGCAGCAGCGGCGGTGTGGGGAGCCAGGAGCGGCGCTATGAGCCAGGTAAGTAGAATCAGTGTAAGGGGCCAGGGTATAGAAGGGGCATTTCCAGGCTCGGATAACCCCTTTAACGGTACTACTATTTTCCTGATGTACATTACAGCTAGACCAAAAGATACATTTTTTCCCATGGTGCTCCTTTAAACAATGGGGGAAATTTATCAAAAGTGGAGTAAAGCTCACAGCAACCCAACAAATTCCAACTCTCATCTTTCAGAAACCCTAGAAAATGACGGTGGGTTCACACGGGGCGAGGAGCAGGAAGGGTTCCTGACATCTTTAGACAGGAAGACTGTCGGGAACAAGCTTTGACTCTAACGTTCGTCCCCAATAATCTGCCCAACAAATAAACAAGTCAGACATCATTAAAAGGGGTGTCTCACTGTGACAACCTCCTTACATGTACTCTGTTACGGCATATAGAGATCCAATGTAAACAGCATTTATCACATGGAAAGAAATTCGTGTAGTACTATGATTGGCCAGAAGAAGCTTTCCCTTGCAATAAAAGCTGATCCTGGGGGCCTCTGTAGTAAAACCTATGGCAATGTGCTAAATTGGGGTTTTTAAAGGGGTTGCCCGACATTTGAAAAACACTCCTAAATGTGTTAAAACAATATACAACCGTGTACACCCCACTTAGAGGATTTTAGGTGTATATAAAATAGCCATTTCTGTTCTAGACACTTTTAAAAGCATTCTAGTAATCGGAAGGCACATGTACAAACTGAGACTGGATCTGGCGCATTTCGAACAAACTGTTCACTACAGAGATAGGTAAGGATACGTGCACAGGGCAATCTACTTTATGCAGATATTCCACTGAGATTTGTGTGTGGACTTCGCTGAATTTCTGTGCCAAATCTGTACCAAAACCCGCTTATGTTACATGCAGATTTTTTTCACAGATCTTGATGTGGATTTGCCCCAATATCGCCCTTTAAACTCCAAGGATAAAATCTGCACTGTAAATCCACATAAAAGAATTGAGATGTAGTGGATTTAAAAATCCCCACCATAGGTCAATATACATGTGAAGCATTTTCCCACCGTGTAGATGAGATTTTGAAAATGTCATCTATTTAACTGGGACCATATCACCTTGCAGATGTTCGCGCACAAAAAGCCACGTGGAAAATCCATGCATAATATGTACCATGTGCATGTGGCCTTGCGGTTCTGGTGATTTTATTATATTGCAGGTGCAAAATATAGTGCATGAATTACCTGTACAATCTCCTGATCCTGACATATGCTTGTTCTTGACTCATCACTGCAGTTGTGATAGGGCTGTGAAGTTGTGGATACCCAAGGAGAACTTTGTTGAGGTAGAACATATGACTGCACGCCTTTCTCCAATAAAGTCATATCAAAATGTGGAGGGAGCATCTTCTCGACCTCTTTGAGACCGTATGGCAGAAATTGTATCTTAGAAATAAAAGTAGCCACAGCCCTAATGACCTTGGCCTTCTTGTTGCGTTCATTGCTTAGTGAACGATAGGTGTCAACACATTTCCTGTGAAACTGTTCCACCATATTTTCTGGAACGTTGTCATTACCAAGAAGACAGGCAAGAAGTGGCAGGTCAGCTAGACGAAGGCCCAATTCTTCACAGAAGCTTTCCCTGGAATACATGAGAGTGACAAGCCTGTCCAAGTGTAGGTTATTAATGGAAAAATATGGGACTGTGTTGAAGATGAGATAGTCACTATCCTCCCCTAAAATTCCAAGGCAGTTGTGTTTGAGAGCATAAGCTGCAATCTCATAATCGCCTTCAACTTGTGAGCAAATTATTTCCTGACCAAGAGACTTTAAGGCAAATCGTGTAAAGGTGGCGATTCCTGATGGGATAAAGAACATATTGCGACCAGGCTGCTGCCTACTGGACTTAAGAAGATTAAAAATTTTGGTCACTTCAACGCTGTCGCGCATTCGCCGCCTGGCCCATTCTGCTCGTTTTTTTTGTTCAATAACACCATCAAAAACAAACACTAATCGAATTCCAGCGTTCTGAAAAGCTGCAATGAAGTCCTGCAGGCTGATGAGGTATTCCTTCCACTGCCCTCCGTGAATCCAGGCATTGGGTGTGTACCAGGAGCGCAGGCAGCCCATTGCATCGACAACAATGGTGGGAACACAATCGGGATAAGAAGATTTGTGCCGTGTGGCCATAGTCCTTAAGCTGACCATGCTACAAACATTGAGACAGGAATTCTGTACAAAGCTCTGCAGTCCCTTGATGCCCATTGCTGCCAAACACTTGGGAACATAAATCTATGAAGGAAATATAAAATAGTTAATATTTAGAAATATCTGTTACGTTTAAGGGCAGATACAGGCAGGCAGTGTGTGACACTGACCACGTCACTTGGTCCTACATCACATCCTCTCAATTATCATTTACAAAGGGGGCTGCAATTTTTTATGGATTTCCTTTACCTTTATAGTTCTTACCTTCTGCTCGGGGCTGTGGTCATATGACCATGTCCATGCAGGTCTCACTTATTTCCTGTGATATGTTCATGGGCGTGTCATAGCAGCAGCAGAGGCAGTGATTGGGGAGTGTCCATGTAAATAGCTGGGTGGGAGGAGCTATAAATTAGCTGCGCATTGATAGGAGCTATGCTAGAGCAGTGGAGAAAGGAGAAGTGCATCATGGGTTTGGTTGGATACAGAATAGGAAGTGCTACATACAGCAGGTTTGTAACTACATGAGTAGATCTGTTAAAAGTATGATAATTCTGGAAAACCCTGTTAACCCAGATCCTCTGACCATTCAAGAGCAGATCAGCAAAACTCTATTTCTATTTCTAGCTGGGAACACTATTTGGACTCCTTGGCTTAAATGGTGTACACACTGCCATCCCCTGACACTCTGATTACATATATTCATGGGTGTATCTCATGGACCGACCTTCTCGAATCCTGTGAATTGTAAGATGGTCTCTGTAGGTTTTTGCATTGTAATTGTGTATACATTGTACCTGGTGTTTCTTCATACTCTGAGTACCCTGTTTCTCCTCATATAAGCCCATCTTATGCTATATGTGCCATCCACAGATCTCCCCCATAACAGTTTCCTCCACAGACCCCCCTCCCCATAACAGTGCCATCCACAAATCCCCCTCCCCATAACAGTGCCATCCACAGATCCCCCTCCCCATAACAGTGCCATCCACAGATCCCCCTCCCCATAACAGTGCCATCCACAGATTACCCTCCCCATAACAGTGCCATCCACAGATCCCCCTCCCCATAACAGTGCCATCCACAGATCCCCCTCCCCATAACAGTGCCATCCACAGATTACCCTCACCATAACAGTGCAGATCCCCCTCCCCATAACAGTGCCATCCACAGATTACCCTCCCCATAACAGTGCACAGATCCCCCTCCCCACAACAGTGCCATCCACAGATCCCCCTCCCCATAACAGTACCATCCACATATCCCCCTCCCATAACAGTGCCATCCACAGATCCCCCTCCCCATAACAGTGCCATCCACAGATCCCCCTCCCCATAACAATGCCATCCACAGATCCCCCTCCCCATAATAGTGCCATCCACAGATCCCCCTCCCATAACAATGCCATCCACAGATCCCCCTCCACATAGCAGTGCACAGATCCCCCTCCCCATAACAGCCCCGGCCCCGCCGCTCACAGCAGTAGACTATTCTGGCAGTAACTTTTACTTGAACTTTAAATCAGCACATCTTTATTACCTTACAATGAAGCTCCGGTAACAGGCAAAGAGGGCGTAACGTCACTCACTCACGTGACGCGCCTGCTCTGCCCACTTTATGAATGAAGTGATGTTACGCTGCCGCCCGCTCTGCCTGTTACTGGAGCTTCATTGTAAGGTAATAAAGATGCGCTGATTTAAAGTTCAAGAACTCGCAGGCATAGCGCCTGACCGCCCGCATAGCAACGAATCCCCGAGTCCTTCACTTAACCCCTTAGTGACGAATGACGTGCACAGTACATCATGAAATGAAAGGGTCACTGCAAGTATACAGCAAAATGGACCTTTAAAAATGCAAAAATATAAATACCAGATCAGTTTTTCCAGATAACGGAGAGACGGATCCGGTATTTCAATGCATTTGTCAGACAGAACCGCATCCGGATCCGTCTGACAAATGCCATCCTTTTGCTTCAGGATTGCCGGATCCTGCGACGGAACTGCCTGCCGGAATCCTCTGTCGCAAGTGTGAAAGTACCCTTAGAATATCATTGAAAAGTTAATTAATTTCAGTAATTCAGAAAGTGAACCTCATATATAGATTTCACAGAGTAATCTTTTTCAAGTGTTTATTTCTTTTAATGTTGATGATTATGACTTACAGCTAATGAAAACCCACAAGTCAGTATCTCAGAAAATTTGAGTATTGTGAAAAAGTTCAATGTTGTAGGGAGATTTCACTCGTATAGGGAGATTTACCATAACTGGTGTAAAGGAAAACTGGCTTAGTTGCCCATAGCAACCAATCATTTTCCACCTTTCATTTTCCAAAGAAGTTCTGCAAATTTGACGTGTCACTTTATGTGGTAATAACTTTGGAACGCTTTTACTTATCCAAGAGATTGTTTTCTCGTGGCACATTCTACTTTATGACAGTGATAAATTTGAATCAATGTATTTCACAATTGTCTAAGTTTCAATTTCTCTACTTTTAAGACAGATAGTAACGCCTCATAAAATTGTTATCAATCAACATTCCCCATATGTCTGCTTTATGTTGGCATTATTTTGTAAATGTCATTTTATTTTTTAGGATGTTAGAAGGCTTAGAATTTTAGAAACAATTTTTCAAATCTTCAACAAAATTTTTCCAATTTTTTTTAAGCACCAGTTCAGTTATAAAGTGATTTTGAGGGGCTTTTAAAATGGAAACCACCCATAAATTACCCCATTTTAGAGACTACACCCCTCAAATTAATAGAGGTAAATTTTTTTTTTTTTGCAGATGTTTCATGTTAGGCCGGGTTCACACAAACGTGTGTGACCCGTGCCTGTGAAGCGGCCCGCAAATAGCGGGCCGCAATGCTTGTTCGCCGGCCGTAGGTCAGCCGCATCGGATTGCGGACCCATTCACTTTAATGGGTCCGCGATCCGGCCGTTCCGCGAAAAGATAGGACTTGTTCTATCTTTTAGCGGAACGGAACAACGGGACGTAACCCCAGGAGGCACTCCGTAGTGCTTCCGAGGGGTCCCGTCCCGTGCGGCCGTTCCGCAATTCCGGATTAGCGGACCCATTGAAGTGAATGGGTCCACATCCGTGATGCGGAATTCACACGGAACTGTGGCCGTGTATTGCGGCCCGCGATTTGCGGGCCGCAATACGGCCACGGGTCACACACGTTCGTGTGAACTTAGCCTTAATCAATTTTTTCTTGCAACACAGCAAGGGTTAACAGCAAAATAAACAAGAGCACCATATTGCTTTTGCAGCACAAATTTTGATGAATTGGTTTACGGACGCCACTGGTGTATTTTTTAAATGATTGCGATATGTGGGGGCTAATTTTTTGCGGGATTGGTACAATTTTGGGGTACATATGACTTTTTGATCACTCAATATTACGCATTTTGTAAGGCGAGTGGGCATATCATGTGATATTTTTATAGAGCAGGTTGTTACGGACACGGCGATACCTAATATGTCTATTATTTTAATTTTTGTTAAATCTCACATGGTAAAAAGCATTTTTTTAAAGAATAAGATCTTGTTTTCGTGTTGCCATTTTCTGAGAACAATATATTTTTTTTATTTTTTGAGCGATTGTCTTATGTAGGGTCTCCTTTTTAATAGATTTTACATAATATTCAAATTTTCTGAGATACTGACTTTTGGGTTTTCATTAGTTGCAAGCCATAATCATCAACATTAAAAAAAATAAACACTTCAAATATAGATTCAAATGAATCTATATAATATGTGAGTATCACTTTTTGAATTGAATTACTGAAATAAATTAACCTTTCCATGATATTCTAATTTATTAAGATGCACCTGTAAAATATATATATATATATATATATATATATATATATATATATATATATATATATATACACATATATACAGTACAGACCAAAAGTTTGGACACACCTTCTCATTCAAAGAGTTTTCTTTATTTTCATGACTATGAAGGCATCAAAACTATGAATTAACACATGTGGAATTATATACATAACAAACAAGTGTGAAACAACTGAAAATATGTCATATTCTAGGTTCTTCAAAGTAGTCACCTTTTGCTTTGATTACTGCTTTGCACACTCTTGGCATTCTCTTGATGAGCTTCAAGAGGTAATCCCCTGAAATGGTCTTCCAACAGTCTTGAAGGAGTTCCCAGAGATGCTTAGCACTTGTTGGCCCTTTTGCCTTCACTCTGCGGTCCAGCTCACCCCAAACCATCTCGATTGGGTTCAGGTCCGGTGACTGTGGAGGCCAGGTCATCTGGCGCAGCACCCCATCACTCTCCTTCATGGTCAAATAGCCCTTACATTCAAAGTTTTCCCAATTTTTCAGCTGACTGACTGACCTTCATTTCTTAAAGTAATGATGGCCACTCGTTTTTCTTTACTTAGCTGCTTTTTTCTTGCCATAATACAAATTCTAACAGTCTATTCAGTGGGACTATCAGCTGTGTATCCACCTGACTTCTCCTCAACGCCACTGATGGTCCCAACCCCATTTATAAGGCAAGAAATCCCACTTATTAAACCTGACAGGGCACACCTGTGAAGTGAAAACTATTTCAGGGGACTACCTCTTGAAGCTCATCAAGAGAATGCCAAGAGTGTGCAAAGCAGTAATCAAAGCAAAAGGTGGCTACTTTGAAGAACCTAGAATATGACATATTTTCAGTTGTTTCACACTTGTTTGTTATGTATATAATTCCACATGTGTTAATTCATAGTTTTGATGCCTTCAGTGTGAATCTACAATTTCCATAGTCATGAAAATAAAGAAAACTCTTTGAATGAGAAGGTGTGTCCAAACTTTAGTCTGTACTGTGTGTGTGTATATATATATATATATATATATATATATATATATATATACAGTACAGACCAAAAGTTTGGACACACCTTCTCATTCAAAGAATTTTCTTTATTTTCATGACTCTGAAAATTGCAGATTCACACTGAAGACATCAAAACTATGAATTAACACATGTGGAATTATATACATAACAAACAAGTGTGAAACAACAGAAAATATGTCATATTCTAGGTTCTTCAAAGTAGCCACCTTTTGCTTTGATTACTGCTTTGCACACTCTTGGCATTCTCTTGATGAGCTTCAAGAGGTAGTCCCCTGAAATGGTTTTCACTTCACAGGTGTGCCGTGTCAGGTTTAATAAGTGGGATTTCTTGCCTTATAAATGGGGTTGGGACCATCAGTGGCGTTGAGGAGAAGTCAGGTGGATACACAGCTGATAGTCCCACTGAATAGACTGTTAGAATTTGTATTATGGCAAGAAAAAAGCAGCTAAGTAAAGAAAAACGAGTGGCCATCATTACTTTAAGAAATGAAGGTCAGTCAGTCAGCTGAAAAATTGGGAAAACTTTGAATGTAAGGGCTATTTGACCATGAAGGAGAGTGATGGGGTGCTGCGCCAGATGACCTGGCCTCCACAGTCACCGGACCTGAACCCAATCGAGATGGTTTGGGGTGAGCTGGACCGCAGAGTGAAGGCAAAAGGGACAACAAGTGCTAAGCATCTCTGGGAACTCCTTCAAGACTGTTGGAAGACCATTTCAGGGGACTACCTCTTGAAGCTCATCAAGAGAATGCCAAGAGTGTGCAAAGCAGTAATCAAAGCAAAAGGTGGCTACTTTTAAGAACCTAGAATATGACATATTTTCAGTTGTTTCACACTTGTTTGTTATGTATATAATTCCACATGTGTTAATTCATAGTTTTGATGCCTTCATAGTCATGAAAATAAAGAAAACTCTTTGAATGAGAAGGTGTGTCCAAACTTTTGGTCTGTACTGTATATATATTAGGGCTGCACGATATATCGCAAAAATAATCGAATCGCGATAATCGGCAAATGCGATATGGCTATTCGGCCGACCCGAAAATGCCGCGATTATAAATGAAGGGGCCCCTATTGATAAAATGTCCTCTGTCCTATTTATAAAATGGCCAGCCTCTGTACTTACTTTCACGATGAATGCACTGCAGCGAGCGGGAGCGAGCGAGGCGGCCGGCGCGTGACTGACGTCACTTAGTCACGCTCCTGCTTCCTGAATTAAGTGGGAGGAGCGTGACAGTGACGTCAGTCACGCGCCGGCCGGCTCGCTCGGTGCCGCTCTCTGCAGCGCATTCATTTCATAGTGAAAGTACAGAGGCTGGCCATTTTATGAATAGGAGAGTTATGTGCGCAGTTTAGGACACATGAGGGGACACATAGGGCCATGAGGGGGACCACATAAGATGCTATATGTGTGTCTTATGCTGGCCCCCCTCATGGCCCCATGTGTCATAGCACACATCCCCTATAACAGTGCCATCCACAGGTCCCCCATAAGTGTCCTCCGCAGATCCCCCATAACAGTGTCCTCCACAGATCCCCCATAACAGTGTCCTCCACAGATCCCCCATAACAGTGTCCTCCACAGATCCCCCATAACAGTGTCCTCCACAGATCCCCCATAACAGCGTCCTCCACAGATCCCCCACATAACAGCGTCCTCCACAGATCCCCCACATAACAGCGTCATCCACAGATCCCCCACATAACAGCGTCATCCACAGATCCCCACATAACAGCGTCATCCACAGATCCCCACATAACAGCGCCATCCACAGATCTCCCACATAACAGCGCCATACACAGATCCCCCACATAACAGCGCCATCCACAGATCCCCCACATAACAGCGCCATCCACAGATCCCCCACATAACTATGTCATACTCATATGGGAAAATCCAAGCAAATAGACCTCTAGCACAATTCCCTTAAAATATCGCATCGCATATCGTTATCGCAATTTTTAGGGCCCTAATCGCAATCGCACAAAATTCCCATATCGTGCAGCCCTATATATATATATATATATATATATATATATATATATATATATATATAATGCAAAAAAATTCCAGCAGTTTAAAGGGGTTCATTATATTGTACAAGGAGAGTATGATGCCAAATATGTACCTTTTTTTTTTTATAACTTAATTGATCTTTATTTTTTTATCCTCCTGCTCTCTCTCGCTCTATATACACTGCCTGTCCCCAAAAAAAAGTCGCCACCTGGATTTAACTTAGGCTACTTTCACACTTGCATTCAGCGCGGATCCGTCTGGGGTCTGCCCAGACGGATCCGCTCATATAATGCAGACTTTGGATCCGTTCAGAATGGATCCGTCTGCATTATATTGTAGAAAAAATTCTAAGTGTGAAAGTAGCTTCAGACGGATCCGTCCAGACTTCACATTGAAAGTCAATGGGGGACGGATCCGTTTAAAAATTGAGCCATATAGTGTCAAATTCAAACGGACCCGTCCCCATTGACTTACATTATAAGTCTGGACGGATCCGTTTGCCTACGCACGGCCAGGCGGACACCCGAACGCTGCAAGCAGCGTTCAGGTGTCCGCTTGCTGAGCGGAGCGGAGGCATTCTGAGCGGATCCGCATCCACTCAGAATGCATTAGTAGCTGGACGGATGCGTTCGGAGCCGATTGTGAGACTCTTCAAACGGAGCTCACAAGCGGAGCCCCGACGCTAGTGTGAAAGTACCCTAAGCAAATAGTTATGAGCCTCCTATTGGATAATTATTGCATGGGTGATTATCTTTCAGCGGGCAACATGTTATTTAACCCCAACTGGTGCAATGAGTTGCTTCTTATTTCTTTAAAAACCATGTCGAAAGACACATCTCGTGGTCGTGGAAAAGATGTTAGTCTGTTTGAGAAGGGTCAAATCATTGGCATGTATCAAGCAGAGAAAACATCTAAGGAGGTTGCAGAAACTACTAAAATTGGGTTAAGAACTGTCCAACACATTATTAAAAACTGGAAGGATAGTGGGGACCCATCGTATTCAAGAAAGAAATGTGGCGGGGAAAAAATCCTGAATGATCGTGATCGCCAATCACTTAAACGTTTGGTGAAATCAAATCGAAGAAAAACAACAGTACAACTCAGGGCTATGTTTAATAGTGACAGTAAGAGCATTTCCACATGCACAATGCAAAAGGAACTTAAGGGATTGGGACTGAACAGCCATGTAGCCGTAAGAAAACCACTAATCAGTGAGGCAAACCAGAAAAAAAGGCTCCAATTTGCTAGGGAGCATAAAGATTGGACTCTGGAGCAATGGAAGAAGGTCATGTGGTCTGATGAGTCCAGATTTACCCTGTTCCAGAGGGTAAGAGAGGCAGATGAAGTGATGCACCCATCATGCCTAGTGCCTACTGTACACTGTGGGGGCAGTGCTATGATCTGGGGTTGCTTCAGTTGGTCAGTAGGTTCAGCAACAGTATGTGCTCCAAGAATGAGTCAGCTGACTACCTGGAACATACTGAATGACCAGGTTATTCCATCAATGGATTTTTTCTTCACTGATGGCACGGGCATATTCCAAGATGACATTGCCAGGATTCATCGTGCTCAAATTGTGAAAGAGTGGTTCAGGGAGCATGAGACATCATTTTCACACATGGATTGGCCACCACAGAGTCCAGACCTTAACCACATTGAGAATCTTTGGGATGTGCTGGAGAAGGCTTTGCGCAGCAGTCAGACTCTTCTACATCATCAATGCAAGATCTTGGTGAAAAATTTATGCAACACTGGATGGAAATAAATCTTGTGACATTGCAGAAGCTTATCGAAACAATGCCACAGCGAATGCGTGCCGTAATCAAAGCTAAAGGCGGTCCAACAAAATATTTTTTAGATGGGCAGTGTATATACAGTACAGACCAAAAGTTTGGACACACCTTCTCATTCAAAGAGTTTTCTTTATTTTCATGACTATGAAAATTGTAGATTCACACTGAAGGCATCAAAACTATGAATTAACACATGTGGAATTATATACCTAACAAACAAGTGTGAAACAACTGAAAATATGTCATGCTACAAGAGGACATAGTTTTAAATTAGAGGGGCAAAGGTTTAAAAGTAATATCAGGAAGTACTACTTTACTGAGAGAGTAGTGGATGCATGGAATAGCCTTCCTGCAGAAGTGGTAGCTGCAAAAACAGTGAAGGAGTTTAAGCATGCATGGGATAGGCATAAGGCCATCCTTCATATAAGATGGGGCCAGGGGCTATTCATAGTATTCAGTATATTGGGCAGACTAGATGGGCCAAATGGTTCTTATCTGCCGACACATTCTATGTTTCTATGTCATATTCTAGGTTCTTCAAAGTAGCCACCTTTTGCTTTGATTACTGCTTTGCACACTCTTGGCATTCTCTTGATGAGCTTCAAGAGGTAGTCCCCTGAAATGGTTTTCACTTCACAGGTGTGCCCTGTCAGGTTTAATAAGTGGGATTTCTTGCCTTATAAATTGGGTTGGGACCATCAGTTGCATTGAGGAGAAGTCAGGTGGATACACAGCTGATAGTCCTACTGAATAGACTGTTAGAATTTGTATTATGGCAAGAAAAAAGCAGCTAAGTAAAGAAAAACGAGTGGCCATCATTACTTTAAGTCAGCCGAAAAATTGGGAAAACTTTGAAAGAAAGGGCTATTTGATCATGAAGGAGAGTGATGGGGTGCTGCGCCAGATGACCTGGCCTCCACAGTCACCGGACCTGAACCCAATCGAGATGGTTTGGGGTGAGCTGGACCGCAGAGTGAAGGCAAAAGGGCCAATAAGTGCTAAGCATCTCTGGTAACTCCTTCAAGACTGTTGGAAGAGCATTTCAGGTGACTACCTCTTGAAGCTCATCAAGAGAATGCCAAGAGTGTGCAAAGCAGTAATCAAAGCAAAAGGTGGCTACTTTGAAGAACCTAGAATATGACATATTTTTAGTTGTTTCACACTTGTTTCTTATGTATATAATTCCACATGTGTTAATTCATAGTTTTGATGCCTTCATAGTCATGAAAATAAAGAAAACTCTTTGAATGAGAAGGTGTGTCCAAACTTTTGGTCTGTACCGTACTTGAAGAGGTTGTCATGTTGCAGGTGGAAACCAGAGAGCACTCGTGATCCGCCTTTCCCGACACAGTTCACCCAGATGCATCAGTGATGTCTTGTCAATATGAGATCACTTCGGTGCACTGCTGAGGCCAGTGATTGTCAACATGATGTCACCGATGCAGCCAGGAGAACCGGAGCGGTAGCGTAGGATCTTTCAGGTAAGTAGTCATCTATTCTTTATTGCAGGTGGATCACATTTGTTGTTCAGTTTCTTCCTGAAACAGGACAACCCCTTTAAATACACAGAGCTTAAAATGGTACTACTGAAAAGTGTTCAACTCATCCCAAAAGAAACAACCTACTACTCCAGAATTACAGTAAATTTGTCAAAAATGAAAATGTCTTTAAGGCCTCCTGCAGAAGACCATGGGGCTGCTGTGCCTGTGTTGCAGACTGCAAACTGCAGGTCCACAAAACACAGGCACTGGTCGTGGAGTGGGTCTGCAATCCGTAAGATGCGGCAAAATATAGGACATGTCCTATCTTTTGAAGCGAGGAGGGATGGACCTGGAGGCCCACGGAAGCCCTTCCTATGTCCCATGTCTAGGGATGAGCGAACTTGTGTTTTAAGTTCGGCGTACAAGGTTCGGGTTATCTAAGAATTCTGTTATGGATTCCGCTACCACGGACCATGATTCAGTGGTAGCGGAATCCATAACGGAATTCTTAGATAATCTGAACCTTGTACTCCGAACTTAAAACACAAATTCGCTCAACACTACCCATCTTTCACAGCAACTTGTGGTTCACTCTTTAAAGCGGTTATCCAAGACTAAAAAATGTACTGGCCCCCTGCGCCGCTGCGGCTTCTTCCCGTGCGCGGAAACATCTGGTGTCGGGGTGGAGCAGCCAATGGCAGGTGGGGACGGGGATGAGCCTCCCTAGCATCACAGGTGACGCTAGGAAGGTTGGTCCCAGTCACCACCTGCCTTTAGCTGCTCTCCCCCCGACACCGGATGTTTTCATCCGCACAGGGAGAAGCAGCTGTGGCCGTGCGAGGACCAGGAGCAGCACAGGGAGCCAGGTAAGTATATTCAGTGTGGGGGCCCAGGCATATGCAGTACATTTTTTAGTCTTGGATAACCCCTTTAAAGTCAATGGGTCTGACCCAGAGTGCACATGGTCATGTGCATGAAGCCAAATGCTACAACGGTCTGTGTCCTTAATACTGAAGGCCTACCCTCAGGATAGGTCATCAATATCAGATCGCGGGGGTCTGCTCAGCACTGCATTAACCAGCTCAGTCCAGCACACAACACCAGAGCCACTCTCTAACAGCTGATCGGCAGGGGAGCCGGGTGTAGAACCCCTGCCGATCAGACAAGATGGACCCCCAATATTAAAATCCCTGAAAACCCCTTTTAACGAGTTAAGGCCTCATTCACATGGTAGTATTTTTGTGAGCATCCTGCATTTGTAAGCCAAAACTAGGAATGGAAACTGCTGAAAAAATTAATAAATGGAAAGAGATGTAACTGCTCCATGTTTTCAACCGATCCCTGGTTTCCAAATAATGCTGAAAAATAGTGACCAAGGTCTATAATTCATGAATACTGCACTCGATAGTCTAGCAGGTGAACTTCACAGAATATACAGTATTTAGAGGAGGGATGGATGGGGGGATTTACCAAACATACATTATAATCAGAAATAGTAAAGGTAAATTGAGGGGAACATCTTCTGCCGCAGTTTCCATGAGCCTGGCTGTAGTAGCTTCCTTCCTGAGGTTTACCCCAGAATGGCATGGTACCCATTACACTATTTATTCTCCTCAGCAGCCCCCTGGCAGCAGGTGGCAGATGTATGTGTGTCTGCCGTCAATGCCCTCATCAGGCTTTTGTCACAAAGGTTTTTTGGGGCATTCTTTTAGGGGGCGGAGGTTGTTTTTGGTGTTGGATTTAGGCTGCAGAATTTGCTTGAATTCTATGTGAAATATTAAAGGGTTTCTGTCACCCTGCAAAACTCATTTTCTTTTTTTTTGGGATAGTTAGATTCCTCATAGTGCGATATAGGAGAATATAATAGTCTTACTTACTTTCATGCGGCCGATTCTTTATAAAACGAACTTTTATAATATGTAAATGAGGGCTCTACCAGCAAGTAGGGCGTCTACTTGCTGGTAGCTGCTGCAGAAATCCGCCCCCTCGCCGTGTTGATTGACAGGGCCAGCCGTGATCTCCTCCTCCGGCCGGCCCTGTCAGTAATTCAAAAATCGCGCGCCTCGCGTCATTCGGCGCAGGCGCTCTGAGATGAGGAGGCTCGTCTCCTCAGCACTCCCTCAGTGCGCCTGCGCCGATGACGTCTTCTCTTTCGGTGATGTCATCGGCGCAGGCGCACTGAGGGAGTGCTGAGGAGACAAGCCTCCTCATCTCAGAGCGCCTGCGCCGAATGACGCGAGGCGCGCGATTTTTGAATTACTGACAGGGCCGGCCGGAGGAGGAGATCACGGCTGGCCCTGTCAATCAACACGGCGAGGGGGCGGATTTCTGCAGCAGCTACCAGCAAGTAGACGCCCTACTTGCTGGTAGAGCCCTCATTTACATATTATAAAAGTTCTTTTTATAAAGAATCGGCCGCATGAAAGTAAGTAAGACTATTATATTCTCCTATATCGCACTATGAGGAATCTAACTATCCAAAAAAAAATAATGAGTTTTGCAGGGTGACAGAAACCCTTTAAACGTTTTCTGTAGTGCTGCTGTTTTCACACTTGACCAGCGCTAGGTGTTTTATTGAATCCCAACATGATCTTCCCCAATAGATACCCATTGTTTTGTGTTGTTTTTTTTTTTGGGGGGGGGGGGGTAGCTTTATTATATACCAATGCACCCCCCTCCCTCCCCTACTATACAGAGGACGTGACATTACAGGGGGTACGTGCCAGGTGGTGATTGTGAACCCACATACCCACATACGGGCAGACAATGACTCAAGTGTTTCGTGTTTTTGAGAACGTCTGACCCGACAAAACGCACACACCCTCACAGGTGCGGCTTTTGCTTCCGTAGCACCCTGCAACCCGCGCCCTATAACTGCTAACCGCGCGAGCTCCCCAAGAAGCTGCCATAAACACAGAACATTTCCAGCCAAAGCCTTACGTTAGAGTCCTGCTAGTTCCTCTTATCTTCAAGGACCTTCTGACGTCGACGAGCACGTGACAGGCGGCATCACGTGGTGCGAGAGGGGCTGGTGAAAATAAAGCGCGGTTGTGGTCCTGCTCCGTGGTGTGCTAGAGGCAGGGGCTGAGAAGCCGCTACGGGTGCCCGGGTGTGCTGTCATGAAGCAGTCTGCGCCTGCCCATAGCTAGGTGCTGGCCAGCTCTGGCTGCATGTCTTCACTGTTACCATTGCAGTATACGGTTGTTGTAAAGCATGGCATTCTGGCTGTTTTGAGCGGTGCTAACCCCTTTAGGTCCGTGCCAGTTTTCAGCTTAACCCCTTATGGACCGGGTTCATTTTCACCTTAAAGGGATTCTGTCATCAGAAATGAGCCCTATAAGCTAAACATATGGCGATGTCCCTTGTAAAACACAGAATCCTAAAGTGAGTTTATCAAATGCCCCTGTGGCTCTATATTCCTAAAAAAGCGGTTTAGATCACCTGTCAATCACTTCAAAATGTGTCCAAGGGGACGTCTCATGGTGAAAGGTGCCCGGCTGCAGCCATGTCGTTTAGGTGCCCAGCGCCGCCTTCTGAGCTGAAATCGCCGCCCTCCCTTTCATTCGATCCGCCTACCTCAGGTGATTAACCTTCCTTGTGCCCGCCTGTGAAGGAGCCCAGCACCGCCTATGTCTCCTCCTTTCATCAACGATAGATAGCCGCAATCTCGCGATGCGCAGTGCCGGTATAGTGTTCCTTCCCTGTGCTGGCATCAGCCTCAGGGAAAGAACTGCGCGAGCTCGCGGCTATCTATCGTTGAGGAAAGGAGGAGACATAGGCGGTGCTGGGCTCCTTCACAGGCGGGGACGGCTGGGCACAAGGAAGGTTAGTCACCTGAGGTAGGCGGATCGAATGAAAGGGAGGGCGGCGATTTCAGCTCAGAAGGCGGCGCTGGGCACCTAAACGACATGGCTGCAGCCGGGCACCTTTCACCATGAGACATCCCCTTGGACACATTTTGAAGTGATTGACAGGTGATATAAACCGCTTTTTTAGGAATATAGAGCCACAGGGGCATTTGATAAACTCACTTTAGGATTCTGTGTTTTACAAGGGACATCGCCATATGTTTAGCTTATAGGGCTCATTTCTGATGACAGAATCCCTTTAAGGACCAGGCAATGTTTTGCAAATCTGACCAGTGTCACTTTAAGTGGTGATAACTTTAAAACGCTTTCACTTATCCAGGCCATTCTGAGATTGTTTTTTCGTCACATATTGTACTTCATGACAGTGGTAAAATGGAGTAAAAAAAAGAATTCATTTTTATTTATAAAAAAATACAAAATTTGGAAAAATTTGCAAATTTCCAAGTTTCAATTTCTCTACTTCTATAATACATATTAATGGTTACAAAAATTGTTATTACTTTACATTTCCCATATGTCTTCTTCATGTTTGGATCATTTTGGGAATGATATTTTATTTTTTGGGGATGTTACAAGGCTTAGAAGTTTAGAAGCAAATCTTGAAATTTTTCTGAAATTTTCAAAAACCCACTTTTCAAGGACCAGTTCAGGTCTGAAGTCACTTTAAGAGGCTTACATAATAGAAACCACCCAACTACACCCCTCAAGGTATTCAAAACTAATTTTACAAACGCCGTTAACCCTTTAGGTGTGCCACAAGAATTAATGGAAAATAGAGATACAATTTCAAAATTTCACTTTTTTGGCAGATTTTCCATTTTAATACTTTTTTTCAGTTACAAAGCAAGGGTTAACAGCCAAACAAAACTCATTATTTATGGCTTTGATTCTTTAGTTTACAAAAACACCCCATATGTGGTCGCTGCTGTACGGGCACACGGCAGGGCGCAGAAGGAAAGGAATGCCATATGGTTTTTGGAAGGCAGATTTTGCTGGACTGGTTTTTTGACACCATGTCCCATTTGAAGCCCCCCTGATGCACCCCTAGAGTAGAAACTCCAAAAAAGTGACCCCATTTTAGAAACTACGGGATAGGGTGGCAGTTTTGTTGGTACTATTTTAGGGTACATATGATTTTTGGTTGCTCTATATTACACTTTTTGTGAGGCAAGGTAACAAGAAATAGCTATTTTGGCACCGTTTTTATTTTTTTTATTTACAACATTCATCTGACAGGTTAGATCATGTGGTATTTTTATAGACCAGGTTGTCACGGACGCGACGATACCTAATATGTATACTTTGTTTTTATTTATGTAAGTTTTACACAATGATTTCACTTTTGAAACAAAAAAAATCATGTTTTAGTGTTTCCATAGTCTGAGAGCCATAGTTTTTTCAGTTTTTGGGCGATTATCTTGGGTAGGGTATGATTTTTTGTGGGATGAGATCACGGTTTGATTGGCACTATTTTGGGGTGCGTGTGACTTTTTGATCGCTTGCTATTACACTTTTTGTGATGTAAGGTGACAAAAAATAGCTTTTTTTACACCGTTTTTATTTTAATTTTTTTACGGTATTCACCTGAGGGGTTAGGTCATGTGATATTTTTATAGAGCCGGTCGATACGGACACGGCGATACCTAATATGTATACTTTTTATTTATTTATTTATGTAAGTTTTACGCAATGATTTCATTTTTTAAACAAAAAAATCATGTTTTAGTGTTTCCATAGTCTGAGAGACATCGTTTTTTCAGTTTTTGGGCAATTATCTTGGGTAGGGTATGATTTTTGCGGGATGAGATGACTGTTTGATTGCCACTATTTTAGGGTGTGTGTGACTTTTTGATCGCTTGCTATTACACTTTTTGTGATGTAAGGTGACAAAAAATGGCTTTTTTTACACCGTTTTAATTTTTTTACGGTATTCACCTGAGAGTAGGTTATGTGATATTTTTATAGAGCAGGTCGAGATGGACGTGGCGATACCTAATATGTACACTTTTTTTTATTTATGTAAGTTTTACACAATAATATCATCTTTGAAACCAAAAAAAATCATGTTTTAGTGTCTCCATATTCTGAGAGTCCAAGTTTTCTCAGTTTTTGGGCGTTTATCTTATGTAGGGTCTCTTTTTTTTGCGGGATTAGATGACGGTTTGATTGGCACTATTTTGGGGTGCATATGATTTTTTGATCGCTTGCTATTACACTTTTTGTGATGTAAGGTGACAAAAAATGGTTTTATTTAGCACAGTTTTTATTTTTAATGGTGTTCATCTGAGGGGTTAGGTCATGTGATATTTGTATAGAGCCGGTCGATACGGATGCGGCGATACCTAATATGTCTGCCAAACGTCAAGGCGATCTCTGTAAGACGGGAACCTAACACTAAATCCTACCTGTTATGTGCCATAATGGCCACCATAAAATTCAGGGACGTTTGGCAGACGAGCCCAAATAATATTTTACAAAATGTATTTGCAAATTAAGCGTAGCATTAGCTCCAGAATGTTTTCTATAATTATGGCTCTATTGTACTTTATTTGTGTTTGCAGGGTGCTGCTGCATTGTCCTTTTTTTCCTGTATGTTTCTAGCCATGGCAGTGTGCGCCTGCACATTGGGATGTGCTGACTGACCCCCTTTTTTGGTAAAAATTTAACATAGTCACTGATTTATTTAGTGAAATGTATCTGTATGGCGTCACCTGCTGTTTTTTTTTTCTGTTTTCTTTTATCTGTCTCACTGAGAAGGCCGCACATGCTCAGTTTCATCCTTCAACTGCGAGATGTGATTGGGAGAGACTGGACACACCCTGAGCTACAGCAGAAAAGACACCCCCTTGAGCTGTCAGCTTGATATTGCTGAAATCAGGCAGAGCAATGAATGTGGAGAACTTTGGATCTATGGGAGGTACAGGGCTAGTTCTAACTGTTAGAAATAGTTTGTCACTTACTATATGATGTCTTGCTTTAGGCTACTTTCACACTAGCGTTCGGAGCGGGTCCGTCTGATGTTTCATCAGACGGATCCGCTCCTATAATGCAGACGTTTGCATCCGTTCAGAACGGATCCGTCTGCATTATAACTTAGAAAAATTTCTAAGTGTGAAAGTAGCCTGAGCGGATCCGTCCAGACTTTACATTGAAAGTCAATGGGGGCGGATCCGTTTGAAGATTGAGCCATATAGTGTCATCTTCAAACGGATCCGTCCCCATTGACTTCCATTATAAGTCTGGACGGATCCGCTCGCCTCCACACGGCCAGGCGGACACCCGAACGCTGCAAGCAGCGTTCAGGTGTCCGCTCACTGAGCGGAGCGGAGGCTGAGTGCTGGCAGACGGATGCATTCTCAGTGGATCCGCTTCCACTGAGAATGCATTAGGGCCGGACGGCTGCGTTCAGGGCCGCTTGTGAGCCCCTTCAAACGGAGCTCACGAGCGGACACCTGAACGCAGGTGTGAAAGTAGCCTTAGTTTTTTATATTAGTAATGGGATAACCTCTTAATCTCAGAAAACTCCTTTAAGGCCTCTTTCACACTACCGTATGGCTATTTCAGTGTTTTGCGGTCCGTTTTTCACGGATCCGTTGTTCCGCTTTTTTGTTTCCGTTCCGTTTTTCACAGGGGCGTAGCTACAGGGGGTGCAGAGGTAGCAGTCGCTACCGGGCCCAGGAGCGTGAGGGGGCCCAAAGACCCTTGTGCCACATAATTAGACACCGGTATTATAGAAAATGCATGCTGGTCAAGTTACACCTTGGCTGGTGGGAAGGGGTAAGGTCAAGGTGCCGTTTCAATTTTTGTCTCAGGCAGCACGAAGTCTATGTGCTTCCCTGGCCACAAAGCACTGAGGGAAGGGGGGCCCGAGCAGAACCCTTGCACCAGGGCCCATGAGCTTTTAGCTACGCCCCTGAGTATACAGTAAATACATAGAAAAATTGGGCTGGGCATAACATTTTTAATAGATGGTTCCGCAAAAACGGAATGGATACAAAAGAAATACGGATGCATTTCCCTATGTGTTCTGTTTTTTTTGCGGACCCATTGACTTGAATGGAGCCACGGAAGGTGATTTGCGGGCAATAATAGGACATGTTCTATCTTTCAACGGAGCGGAAATACGGAAACGGAATGCATAAAACGGCACGGAAAAACGGAAAAAATAAATATGGTAGTGTGAAAGAGGCCTAAGGACCAGGCTGCTTTTTGGAAATCTGACATGTGTCACTTTAAAGGGAAGCCGTCACCTGCTTTTAGCATTTTAAGCTGTCACCATCGCTATGTTCACTAAAGTACCTTATTTCCAGCAGTCTTCTTTTTACTTTATTTAGTTTTGTCCTTTTGATATAAAAGCGCTATTTATGATATGCTAATGAGGGTCCAAGGTGCCCAGAGGGGCGTTTTTTTCCCTCTCCGGTGCCCAGTGACGCCCCCCTGCAGTGCCCAAGAACGCCTCCTGATCCTGAAATAACCTCCCACAGCCCGGCAAACGGTTCCGCCCCCTCCCCACGTCATAGTCTACCTTCTAGAAATGCCCCATCCTTCTTCCTGTTGGCGGCCAGAAAACTCGCGCAGGCGCAGTACCGCCTGCCAAACTGCTCCATCTTGATTGAATGATATCAATTTTCTAAAACCTGGCCAAAAGGCAAGACATGGCACTACCAAATATCCAATGAAGTACATTATTAAGCATCAAATTTTCTGACTGAATCACTTTAAAGGGATTATGCCACTAATAACACTTATTCTCTATCCACAGGATAGATTGTTTGATCTCTGTGCCGCCAGGCTCCATGAGAATATAGCGGTGCTATGTTCACCATTCCACTCACTTCTGTGGGACTTCGAAGTACAGTGCTCCCAGAAGTCCATAGAAGTGAATGGAGTGGTGGACTTACCCCCACTGTTTCTCATGGAGCAGTTTGGCAGCACTTGTGGACCTCCATTCTTGTAGGTGCCTCAGCAGTGAGACCACCCGGCCCAACAATCAAATACTTATTCCCTATGGTGTGGATACGGAATAAGTGTTATTAGTGGCACAAGCCCTTTAAGTTGCCAATAGACAGTAGACTTTTATAAATGTTTCCAGAATTTTGGGAAAGCATGGATTTCAAAAGATGGATTTTTCATGTTTAATGCTTTCATTTCTCAGGGATGAGCATCACAAGAAGCCTCTTAATTGCTCATCCTCTGATTACAGAACATGTATTATATATGTGTTATTTAGTACTAGCAGAATAACCCATCTTCATACAGGTATATTTAGTCTATTTATTTAATGTTTGTGTGTGTGGTTAAAAGATATCCACAGTGTGCCCTTTAACAGTGACCTCCACAGCTCCCTGCCCCTTTAACGGTGACCTCCACAGCAGCCTGCCCCTGTAAACAGTGACCCCCACAGAGGCCCTCCCCCTTAACAGGAACTTTCACAGCAGCCTGCCCCTTTAACAGTGACCCCCACAGTGGTCCACCCCCTTAACAGTGACCTCCACAGCTCCCTGCATCCTAGTGACCTATAACAGTGAAGAAAAATGGCTGAGTTTTTACATCTTGAAGGAGATGTATTCCTGTGATGTGTACTGGGACCTTAGAGAGGTGTCCACACACACATCATTAAGAACATACAGGCTATGGGTTTAATCGATAGGTACAGAAGCCTGTTCTAGCATACATGTGGAGATCTAGAATCCTATATTGACAATACTAATGAATAGGTGAATTGCGGTCAGCTTCTATTCAGCATACCTACACCAGTAACAGATATTAGTTTATGTTTGACTTGCACCTGTAGAGAGTGCCACACACTGTAAAACCCATATATAATGCTCCATACTCTGTGTCCCCTGTACAGTGTCTCTTCAGTGTACCCTTTATATATATATATATATATATATATATACTGCCTCTTGCCTGTGCCATATATTGCCTGTCACATTTGCCACATTTATATATAGTGCCTCTTGTCTGTGCCACCCTTTATATTTAGTGCCACTTGTAACACCTTTATATTTAGTGCCTCTTGTCTATGCCCCCTTTATATGTAGTTCCTCTTGTCTGTGCCCCCTTTATATTTACTGCCTCTAGTCTGTTCTCCCTTTATATTTATTGCTTCTTGCTTGTGCCCCCTCTTTTTCTGTGTCCCCTTTGTATTTAATGCCTTGTATCTAATGCTCGCTGTTTTTATTGCCTCTTCTCTGTGCCCGAGTACAGTGCGCACACACTGTATTATAATACTCACCTGTCTAAGGCGGGTCTGCTCCTGTAGAACGTCTCGGGCATCATCACACCACATACTGTACATCACAGAAAAGCAGCAGAATGGCAGGGCAAAGAATCAGTGGTTCCCTTGTCCCATCGGCTCTTCCAGGTGCTCAACTGTATCAGCGTCCTGTGGACGCAGACATAATTGAGTGCAGAGGCCCCAGAAATCAGGTGAACCGAGCCAGTGACTGGGGACCCCCTAAAGGTTCATAGAGGGGCCTGGAGCAAGTGCTCCAACTGCACCAATGATGATCCAGCCCTTAGCCTACTACCAAACTCAATAAGGCCTTGTCAGTTTTATGGTCAATGTTTAGTCAGTGACGCGAACACTGGTCATGCGATAGCTGATCGCAGCCAGGATCACAGAGTAGCCATGATCCCATAGAAATGAATGGGATCTCAGCCCGAGACGCAAAAATCTCACTGTCATCCCATACATTTATATGATATCACTGCTACACAACGATCCTGGCCGCAATCAGCCGTCATGTGACCAGTGTTGGCATGTAGCCGTATCCTAAACTTCAAAAATCATATCAAGTTGTGTGGGATGATTATGTGATACTTCCTGTCGATGTGCCAATTATCGCCACTTGTAGTAAACTGAGAGGTACAGAATCCTTGAACTGAGATACCTTGGTTTATCACTTGCTACATGCCTAGCCCGAGATGTCAGCACTGTTCAACATTGCATGTCCTAATGATTGGGATAACAATAATCAAATGGAATTACAGCAAGAGGTGCACAGAGGCAAACCTCTGCACAGAAGGATCATCTGGTTAGAAGCACATAGTGATCTATTCTTTACTGCAGGTGAAATTGGACATCACATTCCAAGCCTAGTGTAGCAAACAGTGTCTACACAAGCCATCTATGGGAACTATTTGCCATACGTCCAGCTACAGGTGTTCCATTGAACTCATGCCACCGCTCTCAGAGATTGGTCTGGAGGGAATGTTACACCAGTCCTACTGCCAGGATTACGGTGTGGGGTGGCATAATGTACAATCGCCAGACCCCTTGTCTTCATTTCATGTACACTAACAGCTCAGAGTTACATTGATTGTGTTGTGTAACCAGTGGCAAGGAAATTTCTCCAAAGTGTCCCACGAGCCCTTTTTCAGCAGGACAATGCCAGGCTTCATTTTGTTCATGCTACTGTGAGCAGTCTGTGTGGCCTAAACTTACTACCATAGCTTGCAGCATCATCAAAGTTGTCTCCCATTGATCACATCTGGGACGTCATTGGTCGGCAATTGCAAAGGGAGCCTCCAGAAGGGGATCATGATGACTTGTGTATCCTCATTCAGTGGGGCAGAACATTCCTCAGACAACCATTAATATAGTATGCCAAAGTGTGTAACTGCGTGTATTTCTGCTCATATAGTTAATTCAGTCCCAGATAAATGTGAGGTTAGGGTTTTTCCAAGTTTATCAAAAATCCATTGGCCAAAAATACTCTACTTGCATTTATCTAATCTAATTTACAGTTTTAAAACACTGTTAGACAATGCCCCACAACATGTTTCATCAGATCCTTTCAGGGGTTTAGGGCAACGACAATGTTTCTGCGCATGGCGCTCATACAAGATACTCAATAAATTTAGATGTTTGGAATATTTTCTTTCCATTTTTTTCATTTGCTTATCAGTAACCTGTCTATCAATTCTGTGATTTCCATAAGTTAGGGATTATTCCTTCTTGGTGTTGCAATTTCAATGTTGAGGAGCAGGGGCATACATAGAAATCATTGGGTTCCATAGCAAGAATCTGAATTGGGCCCCAATGCCCTGCCCCCTGCTTGCAGCGTTTTGGTGTCCGTCTGACGAAAATGAGCCAAACAGATCCGTTCTGACACACAATGTAAGTTTTCTATGACACAATCTGGCACAATAGAAAACGGATCCATCTTGGCTATGTTAAAGATAATACAAACGGATCCGTTCAGAAAGCATGCAGACAGTTGCATTATCTGAACGCAAGTGTGAAAGTAGCCTAAGAGAGGTGATGAAGAATCCAATGGTTACTCTGGCTGAGCACCAACGGTCTTATGTGCGGATGGGAGACACTTCCAGAAGGTCAAGAATCACTGAATCATGCCACCAATCTGTGCTTTATAGTGATCAGAAAGTAGCCTCTGCTTAATATAAGACACGTGAAAGCCCACCTGGTGTTTGCAAAAAAAAAAGCATCTAAAGGACTCTCAGACTGTGAAAATTAAGATTCTCTGGTCTGATTTAACTAATTGAACTTTTTGGCTTTATTTCTTATCGTCATGCCTGGAGGAAACCAGGCACTGCTCATCATTTTCCAATACCATCACTACAGTAAAGCATAGTTGTAGCAGCATCATTCTGTGGGAGTGTTTTTCACTTGCTGGGACAGGGAGACTGGTTATGGTTCAGGGAAAGCCGAATGGAGCAAAGTACAGAGATACAGTATCTCACAAAAGTGAGTCTACCCCTCACATTTTAGTAAATATTTTATTTATCTTTTCATGGGACAACACTGAAGATCTGACATTTTGATGCAATGTAAAGTAGTCAGTCCTATGGATGAAAATATCCGGTGTCGGGGGAAGGAGCCAATGGCAGACGGGGATGAGCCTAGGGTTGAGCGATATACCGGTATCACGATATACCGCGGTATTAAAAAAACGGCGATATGGCGATATCGCCGTTTTGTAAATACCGCGGTATTTCGTGACGTCATAGGAGCGGTCATGTACGCTGACCGCTTCTAAATCTGCGGCCGCCCGCCCCAGCATGAACCGATACGGGACATTTGCAGAGTACTTCTACTCGTGCAAATGTCCCCGATACCTGCTGGCCGCTTGCGGCGGCGCTCTTAGCAGTTCGGCCGGCGTGGGGGAGGGAAGGAATTCTGTCACTCGCATTTCCTGCACCCGACCTCTGAGAGGACGCTGTGATCCGCGCAATTAACCCCTCAGGTGATCACAGCGTCCTCTCAGAGGTCGGGTGCCGGGAATGTGGGCAGTGCCCCCCTCCTCCCTCCCTCCCCAGTATTAATCATTGAGGCCACAGGGTCGTCCCCCCATCATTGGTGGCAGTGGGCCCCCCCTCCTCTCTCCCTCCCCAGTATTAATCATTGGAGGCCACAGGGTCGTCGTCCTCCTCCTCCCCCCATCATTGGTGGCAGTTTGCAGTTCCGATCGGAGTCCCAGCAGTGTAATGCTGGGGCTCCGATCGGTTACCATGGTAGCCAGGACGCTACTGAAGCCCTGGCTGCCATGGTATGTTAGTGAGCAGCATTATACTCACGTGCGTCGTGGCCGCCGGGCGCTCCTTCTTCTCATAGGTCTGTGCGGCGCATTGCTAATGCTATAAGCCTTAGCAATGCGCCGCACAGACAGAAGAAGGAGCGACCGGCGGCCACGACGCACGTGAGTATAATGCTGCTCACTAACATACCATGGCAGCCAGGGCTTCAGTAGCGTCCTGGCTACCATGGTAACCGATCGGAGCCCCAGCATTACACTGCTGGGACTCCGATCGGAACTGCAAACTGGCACCAATGATGGGGGGAGGAGGAGGACGACGACCCTGTGGCCTCCAATGATTAATACTGGGGAGGGAGGGAGGGAGGAGGGGGGGCCCACTGCCACCAATGATGGGGGGACGACCTTGTGGCCTCCAATGATTAATACTGGGGAGGGAGGGAGGGAGGGAGGAGGGGGGCACTGCCCACATCCACCAATGATGGGGGGACGACCCTGTGGCCTCCAATGATTAATTCTGGGGAGGGAGGAGGGGGGGCCGACTGCCACCGATGATCGGGGGGAAGACCCTGTGGCTTCCAATGATTAATACTGGGGAAGGAGGGGGGGCCCACTGCCACCAATGATGGGAGGGGCACCCTGTGGCCACTGCCACCAATGATTAATACTGGGGGGGGGGTGCACTGCCCACTGCCACCAATGATGGGGGGGGGAGACCCGGTGGCGACTGCCAGCAATGATTAATACTGGGGGGAAGGGGCTATGCCACCAATGATGGGGAGGGGGACCCTGTGGCCACTGCCACCAATGATTAATACTAGGGGGGGGGGGGTTACCAGAGGGGGCTGATAAGAGGGAGAGGCTGGGGGGGGCTGATCAGAGGCTGGGGAACTGCCCGTCTGCCCCCATACAGTATAACGTCTCCTTGTGGCTGCCCCCCATACAGTATAACGTCTCCTTGTGGCTGCCCCCCATACAGTATAACGTCTCCTTGTGGCTGCCCCTATACAGTGTAACGTCTCCTTGTGGCTGCCCCCATACAGTGTAACGTCTCCTTGTGGCTGCCCCCATACAGTGTAACGTCTCCTTGTGGCTGCCCCCATACAGTGTAACGTCTCCTTGTGGCTGCCCCCATACAGTATAACGTCTCCTTGTGGCTGCCCCCATACAGTGTAACGTCTCCTTGTGGCTGCCCCCATACAGTGTAACGTCTCCTTGTGGCTGCCCCCATACAGTGTAACGCCTCCTTGTGGCTGCCCGGCTGCCCCCATACAGTATAACGTCTCCTTGTGGCTGCCCCCATACAGTATAACGTCTCCTTGTGGCTGCCCCATACAGTGTACATCTCCTTGTGGCTGCCCCCATACAGTATAACGTCTCCTTGTGGCTGCCCCATACAGTGTAACGTCTCCTTGTGCCCCCCCCCCATACAGTGTAACGTCTTCTTGTTGCCCCCCATACAGTGTAACGTCTCCTTGTGGCTACCCCATACAGTATAACGTCTCCTTGTGGCTGCCCCCATACAGTATAATGTCTCCTTGTGGCCCCAAGTGTTTTTTTCTTCTAAATGGGCATTTATCGCGATATATATCGTTATCGCGATAAATTTCTTAATATCGTTATCGTGGGAATATTTTTGATATCGTCCAACCCTAGATGAGCCTCCCTATCATCACCGCAATGCTAGGGAGGCTCATTCCTGTCCCCGACTGCTATTGGCTGCCCCCCCCCCCCCCCCGACACTGGATGTTTTCATCCATGCACGGGGAGAAGCAGCAGCGGCGGTGTGGGGACCAGGAGCACCACGGGGAGCGGGGTAAGTATATTCCATGTGGGGGGCCCGGCACATGTGGGGACACTTTATACTCTTGGATAACCCCTTTAAAGACATACTTGTAAAACATTACATACAGTGCTACAGAACATACAGGAAAATACAGCCCCACATACCTCTTACACCCAGTGTTGTCTCCTCTGATGTAGATAATCTCTTTCCTCATCTTCTCCTATCAGACCAGACCGCCATGTTTTCTTTCAGCCATCTTTTCTCTCTGCAGAGTTTGACAAACAGATATCTTAGTTTCCTATTTTTCCATCATCCTCCCCACCTTCTCAACATCCCATCCTGCCCCCCAATACTGTGCTCCCCAATACTATTCTGCAGAAACAGTCCCCCTGAAAATACTGGTACCACACAGATAGTGCGCCAGTACAAAAATACCCCTTCATATTGTGCACCAGTACAAAAAATACCCCCTACCTTTTAGATCCCCATATAAAACCCAGATGCCAGACCCCATATCAGAACCCAGTTTTAGACCTTAGATCAGACCCCAGTTTTAGACCTCAGATCAGACTCCCATTACACCTCTCAGACCCAACCCCCATAAGACCTTCAGACCCCTATATAAGACCACAATTAGACCTCCAGACCCCATATCAGACCTTAGGCCAGACCTCCAAACCCCCATTAGACCTCCAGACCCCTATTAGTCCTCCAGACCCCCATTAGACTTCCAAACCCCCAATCAGACCCCCATTAGACCTCCAGACCCCTATTAGACCTCCAGACCCCCAATCAGACCTCTCCTGCTCCACCGCCACTCTCCTGGTCCGGCGGTCTCCCTGTTCTCTTCTCAGGGCCCGCGCTGCAGTCACAGGTCAGAATGCGCTCTATACGTCCTGACGGTGTAGCAGCCAGGACTCACTAGTATTCCCTTTATAAGATGCAGTGCATCTTATAAAGGGAAATATACAGCACCACTGGCCAACTGCGACCGCTGCGACCCTTATAGCTACGCCAGTGCTTCAGCATGTAACAATACCTGTTGGCATTCATGGTTCCCTCAATGAACTGTAGCTGCCCACAGCTGTCAGCACTCATGCAGCCCCAAACCATGACACTCCCACCACTATGATTGACTGTAGGCAAGACACACTTGTCTTTGTACTCTTCACCTGGTTGCCGCCACACACGCTGGACAGCATCTGAACCAAATAAATTTATCTTGGTCTCATCAGACCACAGGACATGGTTCCCATAATCCATGTCCTTAGTCTGTGTCATGATGCCATGTTCTGGGAAGCGGGGATGGCCGGGGTGCGCTCGCGTCATCAGCGCGCCCGGCGTCACCTGTTCCCATGACAACCGCAATAGGGCTGAGCACCGATCTAATCACTCGTCGCTCGGCTGGATCAGAACTCAGGAGTCATGTGACACTGGCCACGTCACATGACTCCACCAGCGCTCTATTTAAACAGGCAGTCTGCTGGCCACAGATTGCCTGTTATTGAGGTCCTTCCTGCATGATACTCACCTGGTTTGTTTGTTCCTGCTTGGCTTCCAATTTCCCGTCCGTCTCATCCTCTGGTCTTGGCGTGCTCTCCTGGTTTGACTTCGGCTTGTCCTGACGATTCTCTGCTTGCTCCTCCGGTACCTTTTCTGCTCTCTTGGTTTTGACGCGGCTTGTTTGACCTTTCTGTTAATGTGTTGTTTGTCTTCCCTGCACTATCCTAGCTAAGGGTTTGTCGACCAGTTGTCCCTTGTGGCTAGGACTTGCGAGGCAAGTAGGCAGGGACAGGAGTGAGGGTGGAGTTCAGTGGTCACTACCCCACCCCCTGTGTGTGTGACAGTCTGCTTGTCTTCAGCAAACTGTTTGCAGTCTTTCTTGTGCATCTTTAGAAGAGGTTTCCCTCTGGGACGACAGCCATGCAGACCAATTTGATGCAGAGTGTGGCGTATGATCTGAGCACTGACCGGCTGATCCTCCACCCCTTTAATGTCTGCAGCAATGCAGGCAACACACATACATCTATTTTAAAGAGACAACCTCTGGATATGACGTTAAGAACGTGCATGCACCTTTGGTCAACCATGGCGAGGCCTGTTTTGAGTAGAACCTGTCTTGTTAAACCGCTGTATGGTCTTGGCCACCATGCTGCAGCTCAGTTTCAGAGTGTTTGCAATCTTCTTATAGCCTAGGCCATCGTTATGTAGAGCAACAATAAATTTTTTCAGATCCTTAGAGAGTTCTTTGCCATGAGGTGCCATGTCGAACTTCCAGTGACCAGTATGACAGAGTATGAGAGTGATAACACCAAATTTAAGACGCCTGCTCCCCATTTACACCTTAGACCTTGTAACACTAACGAGTCACATAATAAATTTGGCCATTTTCACTTAGGGGTGTACTCACTTTTTTTGCCAGCGGTTTAGACATTACTGGCTGTATGCTGACTACTTTACATTGCATTAAAGTGTCATATCTTCAGTGTTGTCCCATTAAAAGTTAGAATAAAATATTTACAAAAATGTGAGGGGCATACTCACCTTTGTGAGATACTATATATTCTTAATAAAAACCTAATTCAGAGTGTTCTGGACCTCAGACTGTGCTGAAGGTTTACCTTCCAACAAGCCAATGACCCTAAGCACACAACAAACAAGAGAACACAGGAGTGGCTTAAGCACAACTCTGTGAATGTCTTGAGTGGCATAGCCAAAGCCCTGACTTCAACCCAATTGAACATCTCTGGAGAGACCTGAAAATGCTGTCCAACGATGATCCCCATCCAAACTCACAAAGCTTGAGAGGATCTGCAGACAAGAATGACAGAAAATCCCCAAATCTACGTGTGCAAACCTTGTGGCATCATACCCAAGAACACTGGAGGCTGTAATCACTGCCAAAAGTGCTTCAACTAAGTCCTGAGTAAAGTGTCTTAATACTTATGTCAATGCAATATTTTAGCTTTTCCTTTTCAATAAATCAGCAAAGAATTTTGAGCATTCTGTTTTCACTTTCTTATTATGGGGTATTGAGTACAGAATGATGGGGGGAAATGTATTTTTATTTTTTTATTTTAGCACAAGACAGCAGCATAACAAAAAAAAGTGAAAGGTTCTGAAGATTTTCCAAATGCCCTGTATATTCAGGCTTATCAAATTACTATTTTAAAAATACAGGCAGATTTCAACCCAAGACATCAACATAAATAAATGCTTACTAGTCACGGCTGTGTTAGCAAGTAATTGTTAAACCCTCATAAAGCAGAGTTTTCTGGCCCTGGACCAACGCCTCGTGTGGCAGGTCACATTCTTTAGGATTGGTTGTAAAGGCTCCTGTTAAAGTATGTGCCATACAATGCAGCCATCTGCCACTTGTAAACTGCACACAAACCAGTGCACATTCTGTAATGCTGAAAACAGGGAGATTTCACATTCACTTTAGGTCTATATTCCCTCTTGTTCTGTGTTTTTTTTCCGTCTTATTTGTTTTTCATGCCCAACTGGTTGTTTTCTTTTCATACATGTCATTGGGACAAAAGCATTGCAAAAAGATTTTTAAAAATGTGTCCTGTAATGCATTTTATAACATACCTATATAAAATATAATGAATTAAAACAAATTAAATATCCTAAAATATGTGAACAATCATTAAAATAGTAATTCAATTATATTTGTATATTAACAGAAAATAATATATTTGGTTCTAAAACATGAAAATTATCCCAATGTCTCAGTACAAATTCTACACCTCAATTATCATAGCAGCTAGACATAACATGCAATCCACTATAGGGTGCCGTAACACTTAGCATGCCTCAAATCCTTTTTAAAGACAACTGAATCCTATAGGATACATTATTGCTATGCAAGAAAACTCCACAGCACATTTAGCATGTCTTTCAAATGCAATCACCAAGGATGCACCTTGGGTTTAGTCTACTTTGCAAGTATAGAACTGACAGATACAAACGAGACATTTCAAATTCAACATAAAACTTGAGAAGTTCAGGAAAAAGGTGACTAGCTCTATACATTGTGGTCATAATGTTATGTAGAATCTAGATTTGTTTCTTCTAAGCATTTCTATGACAGAATGATGGATATCTTAAAAGTGAATGTGTGATTGAAGTTATATTGTATTTCATGTTTTATACAAGAAATGCCAAAAGGTAATAAAACTACAAACCCAGATAAAGGCAACATATGCACTGACATTTCTGCTTTTTGCATAGGACTCTGTGCATCCATGTTCTGTGCATCCATTGTACACTGTGGTTCTTTTGAAAGAAAGTTAACAAAGACTTGTTTATTTTATTCACTTAACAAAAAAAAAACTACTGACTGGTTGCTGGAATTACTTTTTTACATAGTTTATCTTTTTATTAGAGCACTTTCAGTCATGACATGCTTTATTGCAATCTCTGTTTCCTAGCAGCCAAATTAAGCAGGCCCATTCACCCCACAATGGAGGAGGGCACTGGGAAAGAGCTGGGTTTGTTTAAACTACTTCTGTCTTCATTCACAGCCTGATGTCCCTCTGCATTGTGAGGCTTACAATAGTACCCAAAGAAACCATTGTCAGGCAAAACCAAATCAAAATGGAAGAGAGAGGGGTGCCATGCATAAAAGGCCAATGACACAATTTAGGTAGCAAAATGCTAGGCTTATACTCCTATCTATCTTTAAAAAAAAAAAAAAAAGAAAATTTCTCAGGGCTAACAGTAATAAAAAGGTATAGTGTTACCTTTGGCTTTGATCGTGTGATTATATGATAATCTGTCCTTTTAATGCCTAAGTATGAATTCAAGGAGATAAGAAAATGTTACCATGAATTAAAGACACACGTGATTGTGACAGGTGGAACAGGGTCAAGATATATACAATATAAAGTGGATGACGCATGTTGGAGGATTTGGGTAGGGAGATTCAGTGAAATAAATAGACAGAGATACTGCCACTTGGATGGACGGGGGATTACACTCAGTTGTTATTGTCAGAAGAGAACACAAATTAAACAGAGTAGAGCTCTGAGGAGTCCAAGTCAGATTAATATATTTAGTGACTTTGGCTACACAAAGACTTGCCATTGTAGACAAGTCTGAATAGCTATGAATGGTTGGGAACATATGCAGCCTGTCACCGCAGATGCCCACATCTGTTCTTCTTAGGCAGATGCTCATAGAAAAAAAAGGGAAGAGGCTTTCCAATGCTCTGGGACACGCCCTGCAGCCCTACCCCCACTGTTTTGCCCAGTGGTGATTTAGGTTGGAGGTGAAGGGTGGACATTGTCACTGCTCTCTGCCCTCTGTAGACAAAAAACACCATGATCATCAAGGCAGTGACCTCCATTAGGAACTGCAAGTTACAAATTCACACTACACAGACAAAGAATGAGGGGATGGGACACTCTATAGAACTGCTATAGGAATGTTAATCACTGATAGTCCATATGACTCCTGTGTACAGAAGCCACTCCACATATACAGATTTCATGCAGAACTTATCTCAAGCTGTGGGGTCATAAGTCTTGTGACAAATTATTTCAGAAACATGTATTGACATGAGATGCAGATCAAAGCATACTACAACAACAATTGCTGATTTTTCTGCGTTCTCATTTGCTTCCAGCATCATCCCAAATGTGAGCAGCCAATAGGAAGATTTTTTCACAGTTGTGAAAAAGATGAATCTTTTCTCTAGAGTGGCTTAGGGTTTAAAGGGACACTGTCACCTGGATTTTACTTACTGAGCTAATAACATCACCACATTAGTCTCCACGAGGCATCGGCTTCACAGAACCCAGTGCGCATGCGCCAGCTGCACAAACAGGCGCTCCACAAACATTACGTCGGGGCTGAGCAGTGAATAAATTAGCAGTGGGGCGGTGCTGGGCTCCAACTGCCGGAGGGATGTCCCCTTGGGCTCCTTATTGAGGTACTTTACATATTAATAAAACCGATTTTATAGACCAAATAAAAGACACAGGGCGGTAATACTAGTATATTTTAATGTAAATCGTGGAGGCTAATGTGGTGATGTTATTAGCTCAGTAAGTAAAATCCAGGTGACAGTGTCCCTTTAATACTTTACTAAGGTTGATTAGGGGTGTGTCCAGGTATGTCCCACCCCCTCAGGCTCCAGAGCTAGCAGAATTTTATCTTGAAAAAGTGGGGCACATATGTGGTTAAAAGCTGATTTTGCTGTGAATTTCTTCCATACAGTAAAAAGATTTTGGCTAAAATAAAAAGGTACAGAACGCCTACATGAGTATGTATCACCGCCAGATCTCTGAGAAGTTCTGACAGACGTTCTTCAGTACCTCTTGCATGATGTTCTTTTGTTTTGGTTTTGTTTTGTCATCTCTTCTCCCTCTCCCAGCTGTCATCTATTAGCAGTGATTGCCTCCCTTTATATCCTCTCCCATACTGCCTCACTTTGCGGTTTATACTACTTCCTGGATTGTGCTCACTGCTAGATGCTGCAACTGCTGGTTCCTCAGATAAGTCTATTCCTTTATTTGTGTTTTCCTGTTGGCTTGATTCTAGGTGAACCTGACTCCCTCCGTATTGAGTGCAGGGAGCCGGTGGTCGTGTCCCCTCACTATTATAGGCTTTTAAGGTGTCACTCAGTCTAGGTACGTGGGCATGCAATTTTCTATCATAAAGATCTTTGCATGGGCTGAGCAGTCAGGGAGAGCTCTAGGGCTTTTATAGGGCTCACCCATATGTTCCTTAGTTTGGGATCAAGTCAGTCGGATCTTTATTTGTGACTTCTTGTTTTCTGCAACACCATCCGTGACATTATAAACCGCCAAAACAGTCTTAAGCATGGATCCGGTTTCAGCCTTGATTGACCGCGTGCAGGCTCTTTCACTAGAGGTAGCAGATCTCTGTAAAACTGTCTCTCAGTTTCAGGTGACCGGTTCTGCTTGCGTTCATGAAGTTTGTTCTGAGCCTAAGATCTCTCTTCCGGATACGTTCTCTGGGGGTAGTGAGAATTTTGTTTGTTTTAGAGAGGCTTGCAAACTCTATTTTCGCCTACTTCCCCATTCCTCTGGTGATGAGGAGCAGAGGGTGGGGATCATCATCTCGCTGCTCAGGGATAACGCTCAGTCTTGGGCCTTTTCACTACCGGTAGGGGCACGGCCCCTCCGATCGGTGGATGAATTTTTTGTAGCCCTGGGTCAGATATATGATGATCCGGATCGTATTGCTCTGGCTGAATCTAAACTGCGTCTTTTATGCCAGGGTAAACAGTCCACAGAGATATACTGTTCAGAATTTCGGAGATGGGCAGCTGATTCTGGTTGGAATGATGCTTCACTCCGAAGTCAATTTTGCCATGGTCTTTCGGAGGGATTGAAAGACGCATTTGCCTTTCATGAGAGGCCTGTCTCCTTGGAGTCTGCCATGTCTCGGGCTGTTCGTATTGACAGGCGTCTTAGAGAGAGAGGAGAGATCACTCCTTCCTGTCATATTCAGTCCAAGGACAGTGGGGCGGTCTCATTCAGTGCCCAGGGGCCTCAGTCTCTCTCAATCCCCTCTGAGCTGGAGCCCATGCAGCTGGGTTTGCTTGCCTCTAATAATAAAGGATTCCGCTCTCAGAGGAGGGTTTGTTTCTGTTGTGGAGGTATAAATCATTTGGCAAATGTTTGTCCCTGTAGGAGATTCAGGGAGTTTTTTGAGGGTAATAAAGAAACAAAAAGAAAAAAGTCCTCTAAAGAGGTTCCATCTGTTACTATTGACAAGGTTGATGCGGAAATTTAAGGTTTTCCGTTTGCTTGTAGTTCCTGTTTTGTCCTACCTGCCAGGGTGGCGCTAGAGAGCAAGAACATTGTTTGAGATTTTTGTAGATAGTGGAGCGGCTGTCAATCTCATTGATAATCAATTTGCTATAACACATGGTTTCCAGGTATGCACTTTGGGAAAGGATATACCTGTCTCTGCTATCGATTCCGCTCCACTTTCTCAAAAATCGTTAAAGGGCATAGTTCACAATATCCGTTTGACTGTGGATGATGCTCATGTTGAGGATGTGTCATGTTTCGTCCTAAGCGGATTACCTACTCCTCTAGTGTTGGGGCTACCCTGGCTCACTAAACATAACCCCACCATTGATTGGCAAGCGAGGCAAATAAATGGTTGGAGTGACTTTTGCAGAGAGAATTGCCTCTCGGCGTCTCTTTCAGAGGTTTCTACTAAGACTGTACCATCTTTTCTCTCTGAATTTTCGGATGTGTTTTCCGAGAGTGGTGTCCAGGAGCTGCCCCCTCACCGGGAGTACGATTGCCCTATTAATCTCATTACAGGCGCCAAGCTGCCTAAATCTCATTTATACAATCTCTCCCAACCTGAAAGGGTCGCTATGCGTACTTATATCTCTGAGAGCCTGAGAAAGGGACACATCCGACCCTCGAAATCACCTGTTGCAGCTGTTTTTTTTTTTTGTTAAGAAAAAAGATGGTTCTTTAAGACCATGTCTGGATTTCAGGGAACTGAACAGTATCACAATTCATGACCCTTATCCCCTTCCTCTGATCTCGGACCTGTTTAACCAGATTGTTGGGGCTAAAGTTTTTTCTAAGTTGGATTTAAGAGGGGCATACAACCTGGTCAGGGTCAGGGAAGGGGACGAATGGAAGACGGCCTTCAATACCCCTGAGGGCTATTTCAAGAATTTGGTTATGCCTTTTGGTTTGATGAATGCTCCAACCGTCTTCCAACATTTTGTGAACAGCATTTTTTTTTATCATTTAATGGGGAAATTTGTACTAGTGTATCTAGATGACATTTTGATTTTTTCTCCTGATTTCAAAACTCAAAGGGACCATCTATGTCAGGTCTTGCTCATTCTGCGGGAGAATAAATTATACGTTAAACTGGAAAAATGTGTGTTTGCGGTTCCAGAAATTAAATTTCTGGGTTTTCTTCTCTCCGCTTCTGGTTTTCGCATGGACCCTGAGAAGGTCCGCGCTGTGCTTGATTGGGAGCTTCCTGAGAATCAGAAGGCGCTGATGCGTTTTTTGGGTTTTGCCAATTATTACAGGAAGTTCATTTTGAATTATTCTTCTGTTGTTAAGCCACTCACTGATATGACTAAAAAGGGGGTAGATTTTTCCTCCTGGTCGGTAGATGCACGTAAGTCCTTTTCTAGTATCAAAGAGAGTTTTGCTTCCGCTCCCATCTTGGTACAACCTGATGTCTCTCTGCCTTTCATTGTTGAGGTGGATGCTTCTGAGGTGGGTGTGGTTGCGGTCTTGTCTCAGGGTCCCTCTCCTGCCAAATGGCGACCGTGTGCCTTTTTCTCAAAGAAGCTCTCCTCCGCAGAGAGAAATTACAATGTGGGAGATAGGGAGTTGTTGGCCATCAAATTAGCTTTTGAGGAATGGCGCCATTGGCTAGAGGGAGCCAGACACCCTATTACCATGTTTACCGACCATAAGAATCTGGCCTACTTGGAGTCAGCCAAGCGTCTGAACCAGAGACAGGCCAGATGGTCTTTATTCTTTTCTAGGTTTAATTTTGTTGTCACGTTCCGCCCTGGGGTTAAAAATGTGAAGGCTGATGCCCTGTCACGTTGTTTTCCGGGAGGGGGGAACTTTGAAGACCCGGGTCCCATTTTGGCTGAAGGGGTGGTCGTCTCTGCTCTTTACCCTGATTTGGAGGCAGAGGTTCAGGCAGCCCAGGCAGCGGCTCCTGATCTTTGTCCTCCTGGGAGGTTTGTGCCTCTCGCTTTACGACACAAGGTTTTTAAGGAGCACCACGATACTGTCCTTGCTGGGCACCCGGGGGGTAGAGCCACAGTGGATCTCATTGCTCGGAGATTCTGATGGCCGGCTCTTCATAAGACGGTTGAGGGTTTTGTGGCAGCCTGCGAGACCTGCGCTTGTGCCAAGGTCCCTCATTCACGGCCATCGGGTCCTCTCCTCCCGTTACCCATTCCTTCCCGTCCTTGGGCGCATCTGTCCATGGACTTCATTACGAACCTGCCTCGTTCCTCGGGGAAGACTGTGATTCTGGTGGTGGTGGACCGTTTTAGCAAAATGGTGCATTTTGTTCCCTTTCCTGGGTTACCCAATGCTGGCGCAAGCATTTGTTGATCACATTGTCAAATTGCATGGCATTCCTTCAGACATAGTCTCTGATAGGGGCACACAGTTTGTTTCCAGATTCTGGAAGGCTTTCTGTTCTCGCTTGGGGGTTCGCTTGTCGTTCTCTTCTGCTTTTCACCCGCAGTCGAATGGCCAGACGGAGCGCGTTAATCAGAATCTGGAGACATATCTGCGCTGTTTTGTGACAGAGAATCAGGAGGATTGGTGTTCTTTTTTGTCTCTTGCTGAGTTTGCTTTAAATAAACGTCGCCAGGAGTTCAATGATAAGTCACCATTTTTTGGTGCATATGGGTTTCATCCGCAGTTTGGGACATTCTCTGGAGAGGGGTCTTCTGGTTTACCTGATGAGGAGAGATTTTCCTCGTCTTTGTCATCTATTTGGCAAAAGATTCAGGGTAATCTAAAGAGCATGAGTGAGAGATATAAGCGTGTGGCGGATAAGAGACGTGTGCCTGGTTCGGACCTGAATGTGGGTGATCTGGTGTGGTTGTCTACTAAGAATATAAAATTGAAGGTTCCCTCCTGGAAGTTGGGTCCTAAGTTTATTGGGCCTTACAAGATCTTGTCCGTCATCAATCCCGTTGCTTTCCGTCTTGATCTTCCTCAGACTTGAAAGATCCATAATGTTTTTCACAAGTCCCTATTAAAACCTTATGTCCAACCCACTGTACCCTCCTCTTTGCCTCCTCCTCCGATTGTGGTTGATGGTAATCTTGAGTTTCAGGTCTCTAGGATTGTGGATTCTCTTATTATCCGCGGTTCTCTCCAGTACCTCGTTCATTGGGAGGGTTATGGTCCTGAGGAGAGGATGTGGGTTCCAGTGGCGGACATTAAGGCCACTCGTCTTATCAGGGCTTTCCATAGGTCCCATCCTGAGAAGGTGGGCTCTGAGTGTCCGGAGTCCACTCGTAGAGGGAGGGGTACTGTCACCGCCAGATCTCTGAGAAGTTCTGACAGACGTTCTTCAGTACCTCTTGCATGATGTTCTTTTGTTTTGGTTTCGTTTTGTCATCTCTTCTCCCTCTCCCAGCTGTCATCTATTAGCAGTGATTGCCTCCCTTTATATCCCCTCCCATACTGCCTCACTTTGCGGTTTATACTACTTCCTGGATTGTGCTCACTGCTAGATGCTGCAACTTCTGGTTCCTCAGATAAGTCTATTCCTTTATTTATGTTTTCCTGTTGGCTTGATTCTAGGTGACCCTGACTCCCTCCGTATTGAGTACAGGGAGCTGCTGGTCATGTCCCCTCACTATTATAGGGTTTTCAGGTGTCACTCAGTCTAGGTACGTGGGCATGCAATTTTCTATCATAAAGATCTGGGCTGAGCAGTCAGGGAGAGCTCTAGGGCTTTTATAGGGCTCATCCATATGTTCCTTAGTTTGGGATCAAGTCAGTCGGATCTTTATATGTGACTTGTTTTCTGCAACACCATCCGTGACAGTATGTTCAACACATGAACAATATAACCAACGTCACAACTGTAACCATGCAGACAGAACACTGTAAGTATGTAGTGAGGATGCTGCTGGTAAGAAATCCTCTTGCATGTGGTGCACACCCAGGGGCGGACTGGGAATTTAAAGTGGTCCTGGAAAAAAAACTAAAAAATGTTGAGTCCAAATTGGCAGAAGGTCGTCGTTCCAACACAAGTAGGCAGGTACAGAAATACCACCAGCAGAACCAAATACCATAGTGCAGAACAAGTGCAGCAGCAGTAGAACCAAATACCACAGTGTAGCACCTAGCATTGCCCCTTTACAACCAAATTTCACAGTGCTGCAGTGCTCCAGACAAAAAAAAATGACCAGGAGCCATTGGCTCCTAAACTAAAAAAATTAGGAGCCAAATTACATTTTTTAGTCGCCAAATTTAAAATGCATATCATTTTTAAAAAAGGACTTTGAGAAGATGAGAGGCAGGTCACAGTAGTGAGCCAGCACTACATATAGGAGAAAACAGCACCACATACCTCTCACATCCAGGGACATCTTCTGGGGGACAAGGTGACTAAAAATGGCGAATTGCGTGGTTTAGAGGTTTTTTTTTCTGTTACGGCCTTCACCGAGCGGAAATATTTTTTAATATTTTAATAGCTCACACTTTTTGAGACGTGCCGATATGTAATATGTTTATTCTTTATTGTTTGTAAATTTTATATGTAAAACTGGGAAGGGGGCCATTTAAACTTTTAGTATTTTGGTGTTTTTTTTATTTTTTATTTTTTTATTTAATAATCATTTCTTCCCTTAGGGACTAGAACCTGGATCTTTTCATCCCTTGTGCTATTCACCCTGATAGAGAGCTATCAGGGTGAACAGGATCTCGCACATCTTCAGTAGCATCCTGGCTGCCATGGTAACGATCTGAGCCCCAGCAGTGTAATCTGCCACTGCCACCAATGAAGGGTATGGGACCCTGTGATCACCATATAACAATGGGGGGGGGGGGGGGGGACACTTGTGGCCAGTGATAATGGGGAAGGGGGGGGGGGGGCGACGACACTTGAGCCCAGTGATAATGGGGGGGGGGGAGCGCACTGCACCACCAATGAATGTAATTAAAGAGGACCTTTCGTGGGTCCAAAGAATATGAACTTAGTAGCAGGCTGCATAGAGCGGCGCCCAGGGATCTAAGTGCACTTACCATTATTCCTGGGCGTCGTTCCGTTCACCCGCTGTGGCCCCCGGTATTTTCAACATTCAGAGCAAGGAGGAGGAGACGCCAGTGTCTCTCCGTCTCCCTGACAGCAGCGCTGTTCAATCACAGCGCAGAGCTCAGAGCCAGGGAGAAAAAAAAACTCCCGAGCTCTGATTGGACAGCGCTGCTGTCATGGAGACGGAGAGACACTGGCGTCTCCTCCTCCTTGCTCTGAATGTTGAAAATACCGGGGGCCACAGCGGGTGAACGGAGCGGCGCCCAGGAATAATAGTAAGTGCACTTAGATCCCTGGGCGTCGCTCTATGCTGCCTGCTACTAAGTTCATATTCTTTGGACCCACGAAAGGTCCTCTTTAACTCATTTATACAAGTGTCTGCAGCGGTATCACAGACCCAGCACCCGGCCTCAATAACAGGGCATGCGATCTGGGGCACCTGAGGGGTTAATTGCAATGTATCGCATGCCCTGTTATTGAGGCCGGGTGCCGGGTCTGTGATACCGCTGCCTATACTTATGTTTTACATTCATTGGTGGCGCAGTAGCGACAGCTTCTCCCCTCCTCCTCCCCTGCTATCTCCCCATTGGTGGTAGTGGCGGCTGCGTCACAGTGGAGAGGGAGGGACTCCCTCCTTCTCCACTGTGCTACTGAAGAGAACTTGGGCTGCGCAGGATCGCGGAGGTACAGTCGCAAATGGCGACAAGACTAAAAAGTCTTGTCGCCACCTGCAAATTTTAAGGCGCATTGGCGACCGTTTTGGTCGCCATCTGGAGCCCTGTGCTGCACAAAATAGAAGCTGCCACATTCTATCCTCACCCTTCAGTTGTTTGTAATTAAGATATGAAGGAGGGGGGCTAAGGAATTGAGACATGGGCCACAGCAGTGAGCCAGTCCTACCTTGAGCATGCAGCCTGGTCTTTCAGCATTACTAAACATACCTGAAAATACAGCACTACATACTGATTAGTGATATTTTCTCTAATTGTAAACGTTCTCCTTCCTCATCTTTTCTTTTTGGCTCAGACCACCATGATGACTTCTTTCAGCTACGTCTCATTTCTACAGAGTTTGCTATACAGACATCTTAGGTTCCTCAGTTTTCCATTATGCTTCCCACCTTCTTAACACAAACTCCCCTATCCTGATGCCTCAACATTGTCATCCTGCTGTAGGAATATTCGCCCCATTTAGTGCCTCCATCAATAATGTCCTCTATAGTGCCTCCAGTAACGATAATGGCATCTAAAGTGTCCCATTAAGAAAAATGTTCCTGTAGTGCCCCCAGTATTAATTATGCCAATCTATAGATACCTTCATCTCGGCACAGGTGTCATTGTGGCTCCTGTTCCAGAGCAGGCAGTGGTCATAACATCATCACTTCTCAACTGCCTGCACTGTTCATACATTCTCTCAAAGGCATCAAGTCTAATAGCCTTTGAGGATGAGTATTTAACTTTATTGCTTTCCTGAGGATGGTAATATAGTTGAATTTAGGAAGACAGCCAGGTACATACAGTTGCAAGAAAAAGTATATGAACCCTTTGGAATGATATGGATTTCTGCACAAATTGGTCATAAAATGTGATCTGATCTTCATCTAAGTCACAACAATAGACAATTACAGTCTGCTTAAACTAATAACACACAAAGAAATAAATGTTACCATGTTTGTAAACATTCACAGTGCAGGTGGAAAAAGTATGTGAACCCCTAGACTAATGACATCTCTAAGAGCTAATTGGAGTGAGGTGTAAGCCAACTGGAGTCCAATCAATAAGATGAGATTGGAGGTGTTGGTTACAGCTGCCTTACCCTATAAAAAACACACACCAGTTCTGGGTTTGCTTTTCACAAGAAGCATTGCCTGATGTGAAGGATGCCTCGCACAAAAGAGCTCTCAGAAGACCTACGATTAAAAATTGTTTAATTGCATAAAGCTGGAAAGGGTTATAAAAGTATCTCCAAAAGCCTTGCTGTTCATCAGTCCACAGTAATTGTCTATAAATAGAGAAAGTTCAGCACTGCTGCTACTCTCCCTAGGAGTGGCCGTCCTGTAAAGATGACTGCAATAGCACAGCGCAGACTGCTCAATGAGTTGAAGAAGAATCCTAGAGTGTCAGCTAAAGACTTACAAAAGTCTCTGGCATATGCTAACATCCCTGTTAGAGAATCTACGATACATAAAACACTAAACAAGAATGGATTTCATGGGAGGATACCACAGAGGAAGCCTCTGCTGTCCAAAAAAAACATTGCTGCACGTTTACAGTTTGCACAAGAGCACCAGAATGTTCCACAGCAGTACTAGCAAAATATTCTGTGGACAGATGAAACCAAAGTTGAGTTGTTTGCAAGAAACACACAACACTATGTGTGGAGAAAAAAAGGCACAGCACACCAACATCAAAACCTCATCCCAACTGTGAAGTATGGTGGTGGGGGCATCATGGTTTGGGGCTGCTTTGCTGCATCAGGGCCTGGACGGATTGCTATCATCGAAGGAAAAATTAATTCCTAAGTTTATCAAGACATTTTGCTGGAGAACTTAAGGCCATCTGTCCACCAGCTGAAGCTCAACAGAAGATGGGTGTTGCAACAGGACAACGACCCAAAGCATAGAAGTAAATCAACAACAGAATGGCTTAAACAGAAGAAAATACGCCTTCTGGAGTGGCCCAGTCAGAGTCCTGACCTCAACCCGATTGAGATGCTGTGGCATGACCTCAAGAAAGCGATTCACACCAGACATCCCAAGAATATTGCTGAACTGAAACAGATGTGTTCAATAAAAAGATGGTAACATTTAATTCTTTGTGTGTTATTAGTTTAAGCAGACTGTGATTGTCTATTGTTGTGACTTAGATGAAGATCAGATCACATTTCATGACCAATTTGTGCAGAAATCCATATCATTCCAAAGGGTTCACATACTTTTTCTTGCAACTGTAAGTACTTGATTCTCCCAGAATTAGTTAATACTGGGAGCGTCAGGTAGTTATAAACCCGGCCAGCTCAGTAGCCCAGGAAGTTTCCTGGTAGGGTCTATAGCCAGTCTGCCCATGTGCCCACCACCACCTGATCTTCAGAATTAGCTGGAAACTAAGTCTAAAGGGAAAGAGGCACTGATCTAGTACATCCAATGTGTCATTAATTCCAGGTGTTCATTAATTGGCATTAATTCCAGCTATACATCTAAAAAGGGTATACATACACCATGTGCACAATTATTATGCAAGTTGTATTTTTATTTATTATTTTATTTTTATTATTGAACAACTACAGTGGTGTCCGTCAATCTAAAATATTAATAAACCTAAAACCTGTATTTAAAGAGGACCTGTAAGCTCTCCTAACATGCCTGTTTGAGTAAGTACTTGCATTCCCCATATAATACCAATTGTGGAGCATCTATTCTTATGACTCCATGCTGTGTTATTCCTTTATAATTCCTGCTGGAAGTTTACAAATTGACAGCACTCTGCAGTAAAGATACTGCTGGGTGATACCAATAAATGGTGTGTCTGGCTCTGTCCAATCGGTGCTGCTGGTGTCAGATTGTGCAGCGACACACCCCTGACTGGTAACACCCAGCTGTACCTTTACTGCAAGCTGTTGACTATTCATAACCTTCAAGTAGAAATAACAGAGGAACGTAGAGCAATAAGATTAGAGGCTCCAAAATTTTTATTACATGGGGAATGCAAGTAGTTACTACAACAGACATGTCTGGAAACGTGGAAGGTCCTCTTTAAGAAAGTAAAAGTGAGCTGACACTCTGCTGTAACGGCTAACATTGGTGCTGGCACTGATGTTGGCCGTTTAACCACTTTATGGAAGGGGTTAACAGAGGGAAGGAGCTCCCTCCCTGTCCCATCAGGCCGCTGCTCTGCCGTGGTAGCGTCCCCATGGTTGAAGGGTTAATAGACGAAGGTTGCTCCCTTCCTCTCCATCTCCATATGGGTGATTTCTACTATATAAGCCCCATAAAGTGACTTCCGAACTGAACTGGTGCTTAAAAAAAGAGGGTTTTGGAGAATGATGCCAACATAAAGTAGACGTATGAGAAATGTAAAGTAATAACTATTTTGTGAGCTATCCCTATCTGCCTTCAAAGCAGAGAAATTAAAAAATGTTTTTTTTTTTTTTTTTATAAAGGTGATTTATATTGACTCAAATTTTCCACTATTATGAACTACAATGTGTTACCTTCTATGCCAGTTTTCAGGCATAGAAGGACACTGTAACCTATGCAAATCAGGTGCCTGCGTAAATTATTCTGTTTGTCTTCCTGACTATAGAATTCCCTATACCTTCTAGCTGTCTAGGCCTACCAGCACTAGCTGGGCTGTTCTCTTGGCTCAATGATCCAAATGATTTACAGACTGTTGTCAGGACTTTGCCCTTGAGCACCTACATATCTACAGATCTGACTTGGGGCTACTCCTCAGGGCACTATCTTAGTAGCCTCTCTTCACCCCTAACCTCTATACTGGACTCTGCTGCGGGAACCACTAGTCTGCTATCTCTTAAAGTAGTCTCTGTTCAGTAGAATCCTGAACTATGGAGGCCAAGAGACACCAGTGCAGAACACCAAGGGGCCAGACAAAACCGTAGTCAAGCAAGGTCAGGGTAGAGATAGTTTGTGCAATCCAAAATTGGTCTGAGGGTCAGGCAGCTCAGGGTCTGTACACAAATCAGGCAGAGTTCAGGTCAGGAAGTCAAGGGTCAAATCCAGAGTCAGGTAGAAATCAGTACATAAGAGAGCGAAACAAGACAAGTAGGCCACCTTTGCACTAAATCAGGGAACTAGAACCTATTGGAGATGCTTTACGTACTCCAGGATGGCCAGCTATAGGCTGTGGAAGATTAGTCTGTGCACATTCTCCCTACAGGCAGTGAGAGGCAGATATGGTATGAAACAGGCCTCAGCCTGCGAGTAGACGAGCAACGCTTCTCCTGTGGCACTGACCACAGTGAAGGAGCAGAGGAATGCTGGTGAACACAGGCCCAAGTGAGAGATGGCATCAGGCATGGACTACCAACACCACATCTATAACAAATGGGATATCTTATCATTTTGAATATAACCGTATCTGTGTTTTTGGTTGGAAATCCTTACAGAAACTACACACAAATCCACAATGTGTGATCCTAGCCTTAGATAAATGAATTAAAAACTGTCTAAATTTTTTGAAATATGGCAAACACAATAATCTTAAAAGAGACAATATTGACAAATCTGCCTGAGTTCAGCACCTTCAAGCAACAACTAAGGCTACTTTCACATCTGCGTTTTCCTTTTCGGTTTTGAGATCCGGCAAAGGATCTCAAAACCGGAGAAAACGCTTCAGTTTTGTCCCCATTCATTGTCAATGGGGACAAAACTGAACAAACCGGAAGGGAGTGCACCAGAATGTATTCCATTCCATTTTGTAGCGTTTCGATGGTGGACACAAGACCAATGCAAGCAGCGTTTTTGTGTGCGGCATAGGAAACTGAACCATGTAAGTCAATGCTGGATCTGTTTTTATCAGACATGGCATGTTCATTTTCCATATGATACCACCGGATCCATTCTGAACGGATGCAGCTATTTGTATTATTCAAACAAATGCGTTTTGAGATCCTCTGTCGGATTTCGAAAGCAGAAAGGAAAATGCAGATGTTAAAGCAGCCTAACCTTCAAAACCTGACTGAAAAAAATAATGAGAAATAAAAACAGTCAAACAATTATTACAGTAGGGATTTTTTGTTGATAAAAATGCCACATGTAAATATAAGCAATTTGCAAGAAGTAAGCTACATTGGGGTACACCAACAGAAAATCATTTATTGATATAAGGCCATAGGGGGTCATTTACAATCAGATATATGCCAGTGTCCTGGCATATATCTGGTGCAGATTGCTTTTCCCTAGTCACACTAGGTCTACGAAAGGAGGTGTGGTGTGGGCAGGGAAAGGGATGGGCAAGCGAGCCCTTCTCATTTATCATTTTTATCAGTTTTAGGTGTAGAAAATTGTCTAAATTTAAGCTGGCAAGGAAGCTCGCTTACATTTGAATGGCGGTGGATGTTATGTCAAGGCCGTTGCTTTTACATAACTTCGGCGAGTCCACCGGGAGTGCAAGGGGTTATTAAGACCGGCGTCTTAATAAATGATGCCCATAAACTATTGTAAATCTGTAATCAAACACATGCCTTCCTGATAAGCTCATTTGTTGTATACATTAAGATAACAATTCATATTTTTTTTAAATGTCGTATGCTGCAGTGTGCAAACATTCACCTTCTTAGGGCTTATTCACGCATGTGTTCTATTCATGTTCTCCATGGACAGCACATGTATCCATTAATTTTAATTTGTTTAGGCTTCATGCACACGACCGTTGTTTTTGTCCGCATCCAAGCCGCAGTATTTGCGGCTTGGATGCGGACCTATTCACTTCAATGGGGCCGCAAAAGATGCGGACAGCACTCCGTGTGCTGTCCGCATCCGTTGCTCCGTTCCGTGGTCCGCAAAAAAAATATAACCTGTCCTATTCTTGTCCGTTTTGCGGAGAAGAATAATGGCTGTCCGCGCTGTTCCGCAAATTGCGGAACGCACGCGGACGCCATCCATGTTTTGCGGATCCGCAAAAAAACCACACAACAGTCGTGTGCATGAGGCCTTATTCACACATTCCTGTTTTTCCACTGCCCTTGGGTCAGTGAAAAACAACGGAAGCATTGGTTTGTGTTGTGCAGTGCATGCGGAATATGGATGACACATTGAGGTCTCCAAACATACACCACGATGGACATCTTAATAGATGACACACTGACTTAAAACAGAGACAGATATGTGAATAATGCCTTCCTTTGCATGACAGCTCAGTGCTTTAATTAGACAGCTAACAGTTCATATATGAATTACCAATTTAGACCATGTCTACAATTTAAAAAAGTGTTGACCACATCTAAAAGTTATAGTATAACAAGTGGATGCTCCATTTTGAAATATACAGTTAAATCATAAATTTGTCTGCACAAGAGATGAGCAAATCTATTGCAAACAATCAATTTAATCTCAAATTTCCCGCTTAAAATGTAATCTGCCAATTTTCAGATCAAAAGACAGCACAGCAGGGCAGGGAAGATAAAAAAGGAATGCCACATGACTCAGGTGGTGCATCGGCCAGCAGTCTTGCCCATAATGCCTTGCAGTTAGCCTCAGACATTCAGGACGGATGGTATTGATGTGTCATAGGTACTATATGTCACAAACCAGCGGGTGGGAAGCCACTGTGCCACATGTCCCACCTACTCTAAGGGCGTTGTCTAAGTGTACCCCTCGATTCTTCACAGTACCCCTTATGATGGGAATAGACTTTCCAGAGGGGAACACCAGGTCGCTACCTCTTGAGGAAGGCACACGAGGCAGCTGGTCCAGGTGGACCAGGAGATACCTGGGTAGGTAGCAGAAGTACAAGTGTAGTCAGGCAGGCGGTGTCGTTACCAGGAGCAACAGTGCAGGACTGAAGGATGAGGCAGAGGTGTAGTCAGACAGGCAAAAGGTCAGGGCAGGCGGCACAGGAACAGATCAGGAAATCCGGTCAGGAACAGGAGAGTCAAGACAAGCAGGCAGGGATCAGATGAGTAGCAGAATCCAGGAACAAGGTATAAGTCAGGAGCAAACACAAAGACCTTGACACTGAGGCATCTGGGAAGGGAGCTGAGCCACTTAAGTACCTACAGGAGAGCCTGGGTTGGTCAGCGAGGTCACAAGACCCAACCCATGCAGCCAGAGAGTGATGCGCGCCGCTCCTAGGGCTGTGTAACACAAAACCAGCAAGCATGCTGTGGCCAGGGCTAAGTGGAACCTGTGGAGCGGAATCCTCAGCACGTATAGCGACAGAGCCCAGGACTGCAGCGGTGGACGGAAGGATCACCATTGAGCACAGCGCCCAGGACCACGGCGGAAAGAGGGGGTACAGCGGCGTACAGTAGCCGCTGTTACACTATATAAGATCCCAAGCAGGGAATCCATGTTTATTCTAAGCGTACATTGATGTAGCAGAGAGAGAGCACAAAGAAAACTTCTCTTTAGACACACTCATTTGCATATTATAAAAGTTCGTATTTCTAAATAACGGCGGTACATAGTGACATGGGACTAATATAGTTATGTTCACATCGCTAATGTCAGCCAGGTTAATACCCATTTTTCTGATGACAGAAACCCTTTAACAGTGACCTCCACAGCCCTCACCCATTAAACACTGACCCCCCCCCCCCCCCCCCGACTCCTTAAAATGGGACCTCCACAGCAGCCCACCCCCTTAACTTTGACCTTCACAGCAGCCTGCCCCTTTACCAGTGAGTTCCACAGCACCCCACCCCCTTGACAGTGACCTCCACAGGGGCCCGCCCCCTTAATAGTGACCTCTACAGCACTCGCCCCTTAACACTGACCATAGGTTACAGTCCCCTTAACTGTGACATCTACCATTCCCGGCCCCCTCAACAAAGATCTCAACATCGGCTGCCCCTTTAACAGTGACTGCCACAGTACCCTGCTCCCTTAACTGTGACCTCAAAGTACCCCGTTGCCTTAACAGTGACCTCACAGTACCCAACTGCCCCTTTAATAGTGGCCTCCACAGTCCCCTCCTCCCTTAACAGTGACCTCAACAGTGCCCGCCCCTTTAACAGTGACCTCCACAGCGGCCACCCCCTTATTAGTGACTGCCACAATACCCCGTCTCCTTAAAGGGGTTCTGCACTTTGTTTTAACTGATGATCTATCCTCTGGATAGATCATCAGCATCTGATCGGCGGTGGTCCGACACCCGGGACCCCCGCCGATCAGCTGTTTCAGAAGGCAGTGGCGCTCCAGTAGAGCCGCGGCCTTCTCACTGTTTACCACCGGCCCACTGACATCACGACTAGTATCAACTAGCGTGGGCGGGGCTAAGATCCATTCAAGTGAACAGAGCTTAGCCGCGCCCAGGCTAGTTGATACTAGTCGTGACGTCACTGGGCCAGCGGTAAACAGTGAGAAGGCCGTGGCACTCCTGGAGCACCGCTGCCTTCTCAAACAGCTGATTGGCGGGGGTGTTGGATCAGAAGCTGACGATCTATACAGAGGTTAGATCATCAGTTAAAACAAAGTGCAGAACCCCTTTAACAGTGATTTCCACATTTCCCGGGCCCTTAACAGTAACCTCCACAGCGCCCGCCCCTTTAACAGTGACCTCCACAGCGACCGGCCCTTAATTTGTGACCTCCACACTACCCCGTCTCATTAACAGTGATTTTTACAATAACCCGCCCCCTTAACAGTGACCTCCACAGAACTCCGTTCCCTAAAAAATGTGACCTCCACAACACCCTGTCAACCTTAACAGTGACCTCTACAGCACCCCGCCCTTAACACTGACCTCCATAGCAGACCATCCCCTTAACTGACTTCCACCGTTCCCTGCCCCTTAACAGAGACCTCCACAGCGTCCTCCCCTTTAACAGTGACCTCCACAGCAAACTGCCCCCTTAACAGTGACCTCCACAGCGGCCCGCCCCTTTAACAGTGACCTCCACAGCAGTTGCCCCTTTATTAGTGACCTCCACAGTACCACATCTCCTTAACAGTGATTACCACAACACCCCGCCCCCTTAATAGTGGTCTCTACAGCAATCTGCCCCTTAACATTGACCTCCATAGTGGACCGTCCCCTTAACTGTGACCTCCACAGCAGTTTTCCCCCTTAACTGTGACCTCCACAGCATTCTGCTCCCTTTAACAGTTCCATCCACAGCGCCCTGCCCCTTTAAAGCTGACCTACTGCAGTGAAGAAAAATGGCTGGGTTGTTATGGAAACCTCGTGTAAAACTGTGTGTATGTGGAAACTAAGGGCCTGCGAGCTTCTTTTGGTTGATAAGGCTCATGTGACCGTGTGTATGGTAGTTGGGATAGGAGGAGAAAGACCTGCAGGCCTCTATTGGCTAATGTATGTCATGTTATGGTGCCATATTTGCATTTTTTTGGGAATATCTCAGGAACCGTCCGTGCTAGAGAGCTGAGATCTGGTGTAAAACCTTCCAGGACACCTGATATACCTGTGTGCCAAATTTCATGATTGTAAATGCGACGGTCCGGATTCCTTTAGCGGACATACACACATACATACTCTCAGCTTCATATATTAGATTGAGAGAGAGAGGTTTTTAGCTAGGCACAGGACAGGGTCAGTTTAGTGTGGTGGTCTAGATTTAATGGGCTGCAGCCATTTCCATTCAGTGAGCCTCTATTTGCACCGCACATCGATATTTAAAGCCACAGTCTGCTGTCTTGGCATTAACGAGCTTGAAATGGGTTGGATACAGTCCTGGGAGAACTCAGAGAGTCATGCATGACTTTTCAGGGCAATCAGAGCACTTTCGATTCACGTACCTGAATCGAATCTGCTGACTGATTAGTTTTAATCGAATCTAAAATAAGAGTCAAGAAATTCATTCACCTCTATCCCCTACTATGCATGTATACTCTGGAGACAAGCAGAGGAATATGAATATTAGTGAGGTCCATGTTGCCCCAAAACCAAGGGCTTGTTTAAAGAGGACATTTCTCTAATTATTGAGAAGTCAAGAACTAATATCTCTGTACATTTCTAAAAGAAAGTCACTGTTTTTGCATCATCTAAAATGTGTGGAGCAGAGCAATCACATCTTAGCATCACACATGTTGCTGTGGATGAGGAAAACATCTTTGGCTTAAAGATAATGTTTATACCCAGAAGACCTCACAATACATTTTACTAGTACAGGAAAGAGGCTAGGAGAACAGTTTCCGACATGAGGACACTTTGTCTTACCTTTTTATTTTACTGCTGTTATACACTCACCTAAAGAATTATTAGGAACACCATAATACGGTGTTGGACCCCCTTTTGCCTTCAGAACTGCCTTAATTCTACGTGGCATTGATTCAACAAGGTGCTGATAGCATTCTTTAGAAATGTTGGCCCATATTGATAGGATAGCATCTTGCAGTTGAAGGAGATTTGAGGGATGCACATCCAGGGCACGAAGCTCCCGTTCCACCACATCCCAAAGATGCTCTATTGGGTTGAGATCTGGTGACTGTGGGGGCCATTTTAGTACAGTGAACTCATTGTCATGTTCAAGAAACCAATTTGAAATGATTCGAGCTTTGTGACATGGTGCATTATCCTGCTGGAAGTAGCCATCAGAGGATGGGTACATGGTGGTCATGAAGGGATGGACATGGTCAGAAACAATGCTCAGGTAGCCCCTGGCATTTAAACGATGCCCAATTGGCACTAAGGGGCCTAAAGTGTGCCCAGAAAACATCCCCATTACACCACCACCAGCCTGCACAGTGGTAACAAGGCATGATGGATACATGTTCTCATTCTGTTTACGACAAATTCGGACTCTACCATTTGAATGTCTCAACAGAAATCGAGACTCATCAGACCAGGCAACATTTTTCCAGTCTTCAACAGTCCAATTTTGGTGAGCTCGTGCAAATTGTAGCCTCTTTTTCCTATTTGTAGTGGAGATGAGTGGTACCTGGTGGGGTCTTCTGCTGTTGTAGCCCATCCGCCTCAAGGTTGTGCGTGTTGTGGCTTCACAAATGCTTTGCTGCATACCTCGGTTGTAACGTCAATTTTTTATATGTTGAAAAGGAAAAATAAAAATATTTTGAAAAAAAATAAATAAAAATATTCATGTCAGGCATCAGCTGATCCTAAGATTTTCACCAAAAAAAAAAAAAGGTTGTGCGTGTTGTGGCTTCACAAATGCTTTGCTGCATACCTCGGTTGTAACGAGTGGTTATTTCAGTCAACGTTGCTCTTCTATCAGCTTGAATCAGTCGGCCCATTCTCCTCTGACCTCTAGCATCCACAAGGCATTTTCGCCCACAGGACTGCCGCATACTGGATGTTTTTCCCTTTTCACACCATTCTTTGTAAACCCTAGAAATGGTTGTGCGTGAAAATCCCAGTAACTGAGCAGATTGTGAAATACTCAGACCGGCCCGTCTGGCACCAACAACCATGCCACGCTCAAAATTGCTTAAATCACCTTTCTTTCCCATTCTGACATTCAGTTTGGAGTTCAGGAGATTGTCTTGACCAGGACCACCCCCCTAAATGCATTGAAGCAACTGCCATGTGATTGGTTGACTAGATAATTGCATTAATGAGAAATAGAACAGGAGTTCCTAATAATTCTTTAGGTGAGTGTATATCTGAAATGAAAACATTTCCTATTTACCTATTTTTTTCACCACCGTAGCAGTTGACAAACATACCCTGTAAAGTCAGATCCTGCAGTCATAGGGGGAGACTTAGGCTACTTTCACACTAGCGTTAATATTTTCCAGTATTGAGATCCATAATAGGGTCTCAATTCCGGAAAAAAACGCTTCCTTTCTGTCCCCATTCATTGTCAATGGGGACAAAATGTAAGTGAACAGAACGGAGAGCTCCAAAATGCATTCTGTTCCGTTCTCTTACCGGAGAGCAAACCGCAGCATGCTGCAGTTTGTTTTCCGTCCTGGGATGCGAAGCAAGACGGATCCGGCATGACCCCCAATGCAAGTCAATGGGTACGGATCCGTTTTCTCTGACACAATAGAAAATGGATCCATTCCCCATTGACTTTCAATGGAGTTCATGAAGGATCCATCTTGGCTATGTTAAAGATAATACAACCGGATCCGTTCATAACAGATGCAGATGGTGGTATTATGAGTAACGGAAGCGTTTTTGCTAAACCCTGCCGGATCCAGCAAAAACACTAGTGTGAAAGTAGCCTTATCAAACTGGTGTAAAGTAGAACTGGCCTAGTTGCCCAAAGCAACCAATCAGATTCCAACTTTCATTTTACAAAGGAGCTGTGAAAAATGAAAGGTGGAATCTGATTGGTTGCTATGGGCTACTAAACCAGTTCTACTTTACACGAGCGTGATAAATCTCCCCCATAGTTCTTTCTATCTGTCCCCTACTGCTTGATAACTAAAGGGCCTTTTATAGTGGCTGATAATTGATAACAAATGTTAACTTGCTCAATAATTTCTACGTATAAAGATACCACCATGAACCCGAAAAATGATTACATCTTTTATTGCCATTAAAAATCACTGTCTGTGAGCAGCACATTGCCTTGTATAAACAGGGAGGAGCTGCTGACAGTAATGGATCACTACAATCATATTACTGTTTGTTCGGCCAGTGCTGAAATGTAAATGGAGCTAAATGAGCACAGACTGGCATGCTATCTCATCGATAGACACTAGTTTTGGGCAACAAAATCTGCCCATGTAAAAGGACCCATAAACTTCTTAAGGCCTCATGCACACGGCTGTGCCGTTTTTTGCGGTCCGCAAACCGCGGATCCACAAAAATGGAAGCCGCCCGTGTTGCCTTCCACAATTTGCGGAACGGAATGGGCGCCAGCAATATAAATGCCTATTCTTGTCCACAAAGTGGGGACAAGAATAGGACATGTTATATTTTTTTAACGGGGCTGCGGAACGGAGCCACGGATGCAGACAGCACACGGAGTGTGCAGCCCCATTGAAGTGAATGGGTCCGCATCCGAGCCGCCAAAACGGCAGCTCGGATGCGGACCCAAACAACGGTCGTGTGCATGAGGCCTAATAAGAAGAAAGGGACAAGTGAAAAACTCATTGGGCCAGATTTATCATGACTCTGACAGCTCACTCCACTTTCACATATGGCTAAAGTCAGTTTTAGCCAAGTCAGATTTATGATCGGCCCTTTAGGACTGTAATCAATGTGGTTTGACGGTAGCAGTTTATCCGTCAGTAAGCAACTTTACAAAAGTCGCACGTCTTTACGAAAAAGTCACATGTTCTATTAAAAAGTCTCATAAGATAAGCATGGTCCTCACTGGAGTGAAATTGCACTTTTTTTTTGCGACTTTTTAAATAGTTGCAATAGTAAATCTGTCTAGATATTCATTTACATAAGAAAACACGCCCACTTTCAGAAAACTGGCGAGCATAGTGCAGAGCAGAAAAAAGTCGCAAATTTTAGGGTAGTTTTAGCGATTGCACAAAAATTTGCAACTTTTTCACTCCATTATTCTGACGTGAGCAAATGATTAATCTGGCCCATTGTCTGAAAATATATAGGTTAGAGGGTATGAATTTAAGGCCTCATGCACACGACCATGCTGTTTTTTGCGGTCCACAAACCACGGATCCGCAAAAAAACGGAAGCCGCCCGTGTTGCCTTCCGCAATTTACGGAACGGGTGCCAGCAATATAAATGCATATTCTTGTCTGCAAAGCGCGGACAAGAATAGGACATGTTATATTTTTTTAGTGGGGCCGCGGAACGGAGCCACGGAGTGCTGTCCGCATCTTTTGCGGACCCATTGAAGTGAATGGGTCCGCATCCGAGCCGCCAAAACGGCGGCTCGGATGCGGACCCAAACAACGGTTGTGTGCATGAGGCCTAACCCAAATGTATTTACTGTTGTAAGTTCTCTTCTACTCAACATCCATTACTAAAACTAGATAATATGCCCAATTTAGGGCAGTATTTTATGCACTTACAGTGGGGGAAATAATTATTTGACCCCTCACTGATTTTGTAAGTTTGTCCAATGACAAAGAAATGAAAAGTCTCAGAACAGTATCATTTCAATGGTAGGTTTATTGTAACAGTGGCAGATAGCACATCAAAAGGAAAATCGAAAAAATAACTTTAAATAAAAGATAGCAACTGATTTGCATTTCATTGAGTGAAATAAGTATTTGAACCCCTACCAACCATTAAGAGTTCTGGCTCCCACAGAGTGGTTAGACACTTCTACTCAATTAGTCACCCTCATTAAGGACACCTGTCTTAACTAGTCACCTGTATAAAAGACACCTGTCCACAGAATCAATCAATCAAGCAGACTCCAAACTCTCCAACATGGGAAAGACCAAAGAGCTGTCCAAGGATGTCAGAGACAAAATTGTAGACCTGCACAAGGCTGGAATGGGCTACAAAACCATTAGCAAGAAGCTGGGAGAGAAGGTGACAACTGTTGGTGCGATTGTTCGAAAATGGAAGGAGCACAAAATGACCATCAATCGACCTCGCTCTGGGGCTCCACGCAAGATCTCACCTCGTGGGGTGTCAATGGTTCTGAGAAAGGTGAAAAAGCATCCTAGAACTACACGGGAGGAGTTAGTTAATGACCTCAAATTAGCAGGGACCACAGTCACCAAGAAAACCATTGGAAACACATTACACCGCAATGGATTAAAATCCTGCAGGGCTCGCAAGGTCCCCCTGCTCAGGAAGGCACATGTGCAGGCCCGTCTGAAGTTTGCCAATGAACACCTGAATGATTCAGAGAGTGACTGGGAGAAGGTGCTGAGGTCTGATGAGACCAAAATAGAGCTCTTTGGCATTAACTCAACTCGCTGTGTTTGGAGGAAGAAAAATGCTGCCTATGACCCCCAAAACACCGTCCCCACCGTCAAGCATGGGGGTGGAAACATTTTGCTTTGGGGGTGTTTTTCTGCTAAGGGCACAGGACAACTTATTCGCATAAACGGGAAAATGGACGGAGCCATGTATCGTGAAATCCAGAGCGACAACCTCCTTCCCTCTGCCAGGAAACTGAAAATGGGTCGTGGATGGGTGTTCCAGCACGACAATGACCCAAAACATACAGCAAAGGCAACAAAGGAGTGGCTCAAGAAGAAGCACATTAAGGTCATGGAGTGGCCTAGTCAGTCTCCGGACCTTAATCCAATCGAAAACCTATGGAGGGAGCTCAAGCTCAGAGTTGCACAGAGACAGCCTCGAAACCTTAGGGATTTAGAGATGATCTGCAAAGAGGAGTGGACCAACATTCCTCCTAAAATGTGCGCAAACTTGGTCATCAATTACAAGAAACGTTTGACCTCTGTGCTTGCAAACAAGGGTTTTTCCACCAAGTATTAAGTCTTTTTTTGTTAGAGGGTTCAAATACTTATTTCACTCAATGAAATGCAAATCAGTTGCTATCTTTTATTTAAAGTTATTTTTTCGATTTTCCTTTTGATGTGCTATCTGCCACTGTTACAATAAACCTACCATTGAAATGATACTGTTCTGAGACTTTTCATTTCTTTGTCATTGGACAAACTTACAAAATCAGTGAGGGGTCAAATAATTATTTCCCCCACTGTATATAGCGCTGACATATCCCGCAACTCTTTACAGACATTAGCATCACACTGTCCCCAATGGGGCTCACAATCTAAGCTCCCTATCAGCATGTCTTTGGAGTATGGGAGGAAACCCATCCAAACACGGGGAGAACATACAAACTCCATGAAGATGTCATCGGTCAGATTCAAATCTAGGACCTCAGCGCTGCAAGACACCAGTTGTAACCACCGAGCCACCATGCTGCCCACATCTCATTCTACATTGTAGTTTTATTGATTGTATATTCAAACACATATGACACAATAGTGAAATTCCAGCTCAATAATTTAGACACTAATGTATGATATGGACACTAGAATATTGCTTGAGAAAGGCTCTGTGTTTGAGTTGAAACATCATGCATTTGTGTTTGAATAAACAAATCAAGTATCTGTAAAACTCTGCCGTATACCTCTGCATTCCAGCATTGCTGGAAGCTTGAAAGTCTCTATCTGGTCCCATTAACTATTTCTTCCGGTTGATTCACGGTATATTTGTTCATAGTTAATGGAGACAGATGGAGACGTTCAAGCTTCGGATAATGACGGAATGCAGAGAGATCCGGCAGGTAACGTCCACATGCCCAGCGCTAGTGTGAAAATATCCTTAGTCTCCCTGAATTATTTATTTTCATTTATTTCACTAAATTTATTAACAAAATATAAAACAAGCAATAAGCTATGTACATGAATCATTAATGGTCATTGTGTCAATTTTTGTAACATTGATGACCTATCCTCAGCATAGGTCAAGAATATCAGATCAGCCCTCGCTGATCATCTGTTTGAAGAGAACGCAGCGCTCGTACGAGCCATTTGTTATCTTCTGTTTACCTGCTCGCCATTGACACTGCATCAACGAGCAAGTGTAATTACAACTCCGACGTCCCATTCAGCAGAGTTGTAATTATACCTGCTTACTGTGGCAATGTCGATGGTGAGCAGGTAAACAGAAACACATCGCTCTTTTACGAGTAAGCTATGCGTTTTCATCAAACAAAAGATTGTCGAGGGTGCCAGCAGTCGCCCCCCCCACTGGTCTGATATTGATGACCTATCCTGAGGATCGATCATCAATATTACAAAAGCAGACAACCCCCCACTCATATCCCTTTTTACGGTGGTCACTAAGGAGTCCAGTCTAAGCGCTGCAAGGGTTTCAGCTCTCACATGAGAGCCACACTCCTGCTCTAACAGCCTAGATCGGCACTCCACATGTAAGAGGTTACAGAGGTAGCGGACTCACTCTGTATCCCATCGGCACCGTGCAATTGAGTGTCACGACCATGGTCATGGTCGTGACTCCTTGAGCTGCATGCAGTTGCCCGCGGTCTGGTCTTGTGGTCAATCACAGGTCAGGGCTGTTAGTATGATGCCTCACGTGTGGTTGCCTCTGGCAACATGTTATTTGGCAGTATAGCAGCCTGAGCTGGTTGCTAGGCAGCTTGCTGTCAAGTGCATGCAGTTGCACCTAGCAACATTTGTATGTATGTGTTCACTGTCTATATTTGGTGAGCACGGGATTCATGTTATGTGTACATTTCCCCTTTAAGTGACTAATGACAGGCGTCACGCACAGGGAGGAAAAAGGGAAAGCCCTGCCCAAGGGAGAGGGAAAGGTGGTGACCACTAACTCACCTTGCGGCTGGCACCTGACTGCCCTGACGTCCCTAGACGGGTTCCTCACCTGTGCAGCGATCACGTGCCTAAACCCTGGCTTTCCCTAAAATCAGCCCTAGATAGTAAACGGGCCGGTGGGATCGCTAGTCCGCACCACTGTCACTAAGAGGGAAACACCAGGGAGAGGACAGACAAAACAGAAAAACACATACACCCAGGTGGGCGACCACAATAGACCACAAAGGTCCAACAGGGATCCGGAGGGTAGCGTTCTGGACCAACTACCAGAGAACGCAGCAACACAGCTCCAGAGGGTCAGAATAGATGTCCAGGCAGGAAGCTCTATATCTGGCAACCAGAGAAGTGTGAGAGGGGAATATAAGGAGGTTGGGAGTGCTGGACAAGGAACAGCTGAGGAGAAGGAGCTACGGATCCCTGAGTGAGCCAAAAGGGTTTGCAAAGCAAAGCTACCATAAGGAAACAGCCCTATCTTACATAGAGCGTGCAGCCAACCGCTGCGACTTCCTGACCCCGGGTATAACGGAGTCAGGCGTGGTTCTTGACACCCTCGTGACAGTACCCCCCTCTCTACGAGGGGCCTCCGGACACTCAGGACCAGGTCTCTCAGGATGAGAGGCATGAAAAACCCGAACTAGCCTGTCGGCGTTTACCTCAGACGCAGGAACCCACATTCTTTCCTCGGGACCGTAACCTCTCCAATGCACCAGATATTAAAGAGAGCGGCGGACCCGACGAGAATGAACAATTTTGGATATCTGAAATTCTAGATTACCATCCACGACAACAGGAGGGGGTGGCAGCGGTGACGGTTCTAGAGGTGGAACATATTTTTTGAGTAACGACTTATGAAAAACATTATGGATTTTAAAAGTCTGAGGTAACTCCAGGCGAAAAGCCACGGGGTTGATGATGGCTACAATTTTGTAAGGGCCAATAAACCTAGGACCCAGTTTCCAAGAGGGAACCTTCAATTTAATATTCCTAGTAGACAACCACACATAGTCATTCACTCCTAGGTCCGGACCTGGCGACCGTCTCTTATCAGCCATGCATTTGTATTTACCTCCCATATTTTTCAAGTTAGCTTGCACCTTCTGCCATACCGATGAAAGAGATGACGAAAATCGTTCCTCTTCGGGAACCCCAGAAGACCCCCCCTCTTTGAAAGTACAGAATTGGGGATGAAAACCATATGCACCAAGAAATGGTGACTTGCCAGTGGATTCCTGACGACGATTATATATGGCAAACTCAGCTAACGGTAAATATGATGACCACAACTCTTGGTTTTCAGACACAAAACATCTTAGATATGTCTCCAGGTTTTGGTTGGTACGCTCAGTCTGTCCATTCGACTGAGGATGGAAAGCTGAGGAAAAGGACAAGTGTACCCCCAAACGGGAACAAAAAGCTTTCCAAAATTTAGAAATAAACTGGGTACCCCGATCTGAAACAACATCGGAGGGGACCCCGTGAAGCTTCACGATTTCACTGACGAATACCTGAGCAAGAGTCTTAGCATTAGGTAGTGCGGGTAACGCAATGAAGTGTACCATTTTGCTAAACCTGTCCACTACTACCAAAATAACTGTTTTACCCGCAGACAAAGGTAAGGGCTCTTTCACACCTGCGTTATTGTCTTCCGGCATAGAGTTCCGTCGTCGGGGCTCTATGCCGGAAGAATCCTGATCAGGATTATCCTAATGCATTCTGAATGGAGAGTAATCCGTTCAGGATGCATCAGGATGTCTTCAGTTCCGGTACGGAACGTTTGTTGGCCGGAGAAAATACCGCAGCATGCTGCGCTTTTTGCTCCGGCCAAAAATCCGGAACACTTGCCGCAAGGCCGGATCCGGAATTAATGCCCATTGGAAGGCATTGATCCGGATCCGGCCTTAAGCTAAACGTCGTTTCGGCGCATTGCCGGAGCCGACATTTAGCTTTTTCAGAGTGGTTACCATGGCTGCCGGGACGCTAAAGTCCTGACAGCCATGGTAAGTGTAGCGGGGAGCAGTGTACTTACCGTCCGTGCGGCTCCCCGGGCGCTCCAGAGTGACGTCAGGGCGCCCCAAGCGCATGGATCACGTCATCCATGCGCATGGGGCGCTCTGACGTCATTCTGGAGCGCCCCGGGAGCCGCACGGACTGTAAGTATACCGCTCCCCCGCTCCCCGCTCCTACTATGGCAACCAGGACTTTAATAGCGTCCTGGGTGCCATAGTAACACTGAAAGCATTTGGAAGACGGTTCCGTCTTCAAATGCTTTCAGTACACTTGCGTTTTTCCGGATCCGGAGTGTAATTCCGGCAAGTGGAGTACATGCCGGATCCGGACAACGCAAGTGTGAAAGAGCCCTAAGTCAGTGATAAAATCCATTGACAGATGTGTCCATGGTCTATTGGGAATGACGAGTGGTAATAGAGACCCTGCAGGACGTGTATGTGAAACTTTTGCGCGCGCACAGGTAGAACAAGAAGACACAAAATCCAATACATCCTGACGCAACCTTGGCCACCAAAAACGACGAGACAATAGCTCCAAGGTTGCTTTACTACCCGGGTGCCCAGCAAGTGCCGAATTATGATGTTCCTTTAATAATTCGAAACGTAGGTTCAACGGTACAAACAATTTCTCTGAGGGGCAAGAGACCGGGGCGTCCCCCTGGGCCTCTAACACCTTCCCCTCCAGAACAGAGTGTACCGCAGAAACAACCACTCCTCTTTGAAGAATGGGCACTGGATCACTCACATTACCCCCTCCAGGGAAACAACGAGATAGTGCATCAGCCTTGGTATTCTTTGCCCCAGGACGATAGGTAATCACAAAGTTAAACCTGGTAAAAAATAGCGACCACCTAGCTTGTCTAGGGGTGAGACGCTTAGCTGATTCGAGGAACAGAAGATTTTTGTGGTCCGTAATCACAGTGACGGGGTGGACTGCCCCCTCTAAAAAGTGACGCCACTCCTCAAACGCAAGTTTAATAGCTAATAGTTCCCTATTGCCAATATCGTAGTTCTTTTCTGCTGCAGATAGTTTTTTTAGAAAAGAAAGCACAAGGACGCCATTTGCCAGGAGACGGACCCTGAGACAGCACCGCCCCCACTCCCACCTCTGACGCATCGACTTCAACAATAAAAGGCTGAGAGACATCAGGTTGGACTAGTACAGGTGCCGAGGTAAAATTGTAACAGAAAAACTGCAGCACTCTCCAGCCTTGATCCTTAATGCTTTATTTCACCAACAAATGCGACGTTTCGATCAGTGTGATTTTTCTCAAGCAATCTAACAATGTGAACTAAAAAGCGGATACATATACCCTACAAAGTTGGACACTTGACCTAATCAATTATGCAAATACATCATTAACAAAAGCTGTGAGTACCACCCCTTTCACTGTTCATTTTGCAGCAAGGTTAACTTAATATGCCTTTCTAAAACCTCATACAGTGTGTATACATCAAAACATCATAAATAACATTCCATCGACTTACTGAGATGCAGGGTGTGAACTGGGGAATGTTGTCACTGCGGTAACTTCTATTATTTCAACCTTATGTGTGGCCGATCTCCTCGCTTCCCTCGGCGTTCCTCCATGTCAAATGCGCTTGCGCGTCCGCCTCATGACGTCAGCCTCAGGACGCTTAACAGTCACCCAGGAGACCAGACGCTTCCCATCCACGTCACAACTAGGTTAAAACGCGCATGCGCGCCCAAACCCAGCGGCGACAGGACCCGGCGCCAAGTCTCCCTCCATGTCAAAAAGCGCTTGCGCGTCTGCCTCATGACGTCTGCCTCAGGACGCTCAACAGTCGCCCAGGAGACCAGACGCTGCCCATCCACGTCAAAACTAGGTTAAAACGAGGGAAGCGATGAGATCGGCCACACATAAGGTTGAAATAATAGAAGTTACCGCAGTGACAACATTCCCCAGTTCACACCCTGCATCTCAGTAAGTCGATGGAATGTTATTTATGATGTTTTGATGTATACACACTGTATGAGGTTTTAGAAAGGCATATTAAGGCTACTTTCACACTAGCGTTCTGCTGTCCGCTCGTGAGCTCCGTTTGAAGGGGCTCACGAGCGGAGCAGAACGCTTCCGTCCAGCCCTGATGCAGTCTGAATGGATGCGGATCCGCTCAGACTGCATCAGTCTGGCGGCGTTCAGCCTCCGCTCCGCTCGCCTCCGCACGGCCAGGCGGACAGCTGAACGCTGCTTGCAGCGTTCGGGTGTCCGCCTGGCCGTGCGGAGGCGTGCGGATCCGTCCAGACTTACAATGTAAGTCAATGGAAACGGATCCGCTTGAAGATGACACCATATGGCTCAATCTTCAAGCGGATCCGTCCCCCATTGACTTTACATTGAAAGTCTGAACGGATCCGCTCAGGCTACTTTCGCACTTAGAAAAATTTCTAAGTTATTAATGCAGACGGATCCGTACTGAACGGAGCCTCCGTCTGCATTAATATGATCGGATCCGTTCAGAACGGATCCGATCAAGCGCTAGTGTGAAAGTAGCCTTAGTTAACCTTGCTGCAAAATGAACAGTGAAAGGGGTGGTACTCACAGCTTTTGTTAATGATGTATTTGCATAATTGATTAGGTCAAGTGACCAACTTTGTAGGGTATATGTATCCGCTTTTTAGTTCACATTGTTAGATTGCTTGAGAAAGATCACACTGATCGAAACGTCGCATTTGTTGGTGAAATAAAGCATTAAGGATCAAGGCTGGAGAGTGCTGCAGTTTTTCTGTTACAATTGCATCTGGATTTGGGGAAGCTGAGGACTGGCTTCTGACACAGCGAGCACCACCACAGTAAGGAACAATCTATATTTTTCGTAGTGCTGCTACACACATTTTTTCTTTTTTTCTTTTTTTTTGGTGCTGAGGTAAACCTCTCTTTTAGAGAGGAAAAAGCAACTTTAGCGGCGTCAGACCATTTAGAAAAATCAGTCCCCTTCCTAGTCATGTCAGTAAGGGGTTTTAAAATAAGTGAATAATTTTTAATGAATTTCCTATAGAAATTCGCGAAGCCCAAGAACCGTTGCAGTGCTTTGAGGTTCTCAGGAAGATCCCAATCTAAAATTGCCTGGACCTTCCTAGGATCCATACGGAAACCTGAAGCAGATAAAAAATAACCTAGGAATTGTATCTCCTGAACGGCGAAGACACATTTTTCAATTTTAGCATATAATTTATTCGTCCGTAGGACCTGCAGTACTTGTCTGACATGCACCTCATGTGTTCTCAGATCAGACGAATAAATTAAAATATCATCTAGGTATATTACCACAAACCTGCTGATTAGATGACTAAAAATGTCATTAACGAAATGTTGAAAGACAGCAGAAGCATTGGTCAGACCGAAAGGCATAACTAGATTTTCATAATGCCTCTCAGGGGTGTTAAAAGCTGTCTTCCACTCATCCCCTTCCCTGATACGAATCAGATTGTAGGCCCCCCTAAGATCAAGTTTGGAGAACCACCTAGCACCCGCAATCTGGTTAAACAGGTCAGGAATGAGAGGAAGAGGGTATGGGTCTCGGATGGTTATCCGATTTAATTCGCGAAAATCTAGGCAAGGACGCAGGGCCCCATCTTTCTTTTTAACGAAGAAAAACCCTGCAGCCACGGGTGAAGAAAAGGGTCTGATGTGTCCCTTAGCCAAGCTCTCAGAGATATAATCTTTCATGGCTTGTCTCTCTGGACCCGAAAGATTATTTAACCTGGTCTTGGGTAATTTTGCGCCGGGAATAAGGTTAACCGGGCAATCATAAGGATGATGAGGTGGTAACTTCTGACAACCCTTTTCAGAAAAAACATCCTCAAAATCCGAAATAAATGTAGGTAGGGTAGTTATGGAGGCGACTAAGCAATTGCTATTTAAGCAATTTTCTCTGCAATGCTCACTCCACTCCAATATCTCCCTGGCCTGCCAATCCACCACTGGATTGTGCGCTACTAACCAGGGAAGACCCAGCACTACCGGAGTGGGAAGCCCCTCCAGAACATAACATGAAAGCATCTCGTTATGGTGGTCCCCTACCCGAAGGTGTAAATTATGAACAATGTGGGTGAGGTTTCTCTGAGACAGAGGAGCAGAATCAATAGCGAATATGGGAATAGGTCTCTGTAACGTACAGAGAGACAAACCCATAGTGCGGGCAAAATGGGCATCTATCAAATTTACCCCTGCTCCACTGTCTAGAAGGAAAGAAATAGTCTCCGTCTTATCACCAAAAATAATAACCGCTGGCAACACAAATTGCGATGTACGTATGGAGGAAACGTATACCCCCCGGCTGACATCCTCCACACAGCCTGGGGTTAGTAGTTTTCCGACGGTCTTTTGTTTCTGAGGAAAGAAGGACAGACATTAATGAAATGACCCCTCTCCCCACAAAAAAAAAAAAAAAAACACGCCTACGGCGATCCTCAGGAGGACGGACATGACGAGTAGTTCCTCCTAGCTGCATAGGCTCGTCTAAGTCCGTACAGACTAACTGCTGCTTGGGAGGGGTTACCAATTGCTCCGGTTTTTTCAACCTGTCCCTAAGGCGTCTATCTATTCGGATAGAAAGGGACATAACCGCATCAAGGGAAAAGGGGGTCTCATATAATGCAAGCGCATCCTTAACCCTTTCGGATAACCCAGAGCAGAACTGACTCCTGAGAGCCGGGTCGTTCCATTGGGTATCCGTAGCCCACCTACGGAATTCAGAGCAATACTCCTCTACCGGCCGCTCTCCTTGTAAGAGTCTCCGTAATCTTGATTCAGCCAGTGCGACTGGGTCAGGGTCGTCATATATGAGACCCAAGGCCCCGAAAAACTCATCCACTGACCGAAGAGCCTGGGAATCAGTTGGTAAAGAGAACGCCCAGGACTGCGGGTCCCCCTGCAGCAGGGAAATAACCCCCACCCGCTGTTCTTCATTAGCAGAGGAGTAAGGGCGCAGTTTAAAATATAATTTACAGGCCTCACGGAATGTCAAAAACTTGTCCCTTCCCCCAGAAAATTTGTCAGGGAGAGGGACCTTGGGTTCCGCAACAACCTGGTTACCAGTAGCAACCGCTGGGCTTGCGGTCAGTTGTAATTGCTGCTGTTGCTGGAGGACCGACGCCTTCAATCGTGCCACCTCCAAAGACAGGCCATGAAATTGTTTGGACAGAGCAGCAATTTGATCCATACTGGATTCTAAGTAGGTAAAAAAAAAAAAAAAAAATTATTTTCTTTTTTTTACCTACACAAAATAAGGGCCAGATATAATGTAATGACCGGCGTCACGCACAGGGAGGAAAAAGGGAAAGCCCTGCTCAAGGGAGAGGGAAAGGTGGTGACCCCTAACTCACCTTGCGGCTGGCACCTGACTGCCCTGACGTCCCTAGACGGGTTCCTCACCCGTGCGGCGATCACGTGCCTAAACCCTGGCTTTCCCTAAAATCAGCCCTAGATAGTGAACGGGCCGGTGGGATCGCTAGTCCGCACCACTGTCACTAAGAGGGAAACACCAGGGAGAGGACAGACAAAACAGACAAACACATACACCCAGGTGGGCGACCACAATAGACCACAAAGGTCCAACAGGGATCCGGAGGGTAGCGTTCTGGACCAACTACCAGAGAACGCAGCAACACAGCTCCAGAGGGTCAGAATAGATGTCCAGGCAGGAAGCTCTATATCTGGCTACCAGAGAAGTGTGAGAGGGGAATATAAGGAGGTTGGGAGTGCTGGACAAGGAACAGCTGAGGAGAAGGAGCTACGGATCCCTGAGTGAGCCAAAAGGGTTGCAAGGCAAACCCAGAAAGCTACCATAAGGAAACAGCCCTATCTTACATAGAGCGTGCACCCAACCGCTGCGACTTCCTGACCTCGGGTATAACGGAGTCAGGCGTGGTTCTTGACACCCTCGTGACAGTGACACTTACCTTCTCTGGTATTGGAAGGGTTAACTCCTGTCCTAGTTTGTGTGTGTGGGTGTGGCTACTTGGGCTATTTAGCCTCTGCTGGAAGCCTGTAGCTGAGGGGTACTCCAGCCATGCCTTATGCTGGAGTCATCCTCCTGGTCTTATACCATCTGTCCAGTGAGGGCCACCCTTGTGGTCATAAAACTAATGTACTGATGTTATGCTTATGTAAGTCTCACCTTATTGCAGTTATGGATCTGGTTTCCTGTGTGAGTTTATGTTGTGTGCGGTGTCCTTTTGTGTTTGGTGTGGATAACAGCTATTGAGCACGGGTTCCAGTCAGTGTGTCTGTGGCAGATAGTTGTGGAAGTGGTTTCACTCGCCTGCCATATCCATATGCTGTTGATGTTCCCCTTTCCTTGCAGCTTGGCAGGTGAGACTCCTGTTCCTCCGTGTCTAGGAGGAACAGGTCGCCTTACCCTGCTCCTAGTCCAGGGATCTCTTGAGGGCTAGTAGGGACTCGAGGTTCCTGAGTATGAGCCCTCCTAGCATCTGGGTTGGCTCATACAGTTAGGAGTCAGGGTCAGAGTTAGGGACGCTTTAGGAGATGACCTGCTCCCTAATTCTGTTGTCCAGGCCTAGCAGCTTCCTTATCCTTAACATCGCACAGATGAGGGTTTCCCCCATTCTCATCCGTGACATTGAGATTGCGAGGTGCCGATGTTAGTAAAGGCAAGCTGAGAGCCTAGTGTAGGGCTCTGGCCTGCCTCTGGAGTTTTCCAGCAGGTTGCACCTCTCTGGCGAAGCCTGCTGGTCAATGTCAGTATAGCACTGATATTAAAAATACAATGCACTATAGGAATAGAGTGTTATAGAAGCAATCAAAGGATCGACCTGCTATAGTCCCATTGTGGGACTATTAAATGGTTAAAAAAATGTATTACATTTTAAAAATCCTATAAAAAAAAAAAATATGGAAAAAAAAAAAAAAATGTCCCCCATATGTTTGGTATCCCAGCATCCGTAATGACCTGCACTATGCAAATATCATGTAAATTATCCCGTATGGTGAAATAAAAATTAAAATGGCATAATTGCTGCTTTTTGCTTAGTCGCCACCAAAAAAAAGGAATAAAAAGCGATCAAAAAGTGTTATGCACCCCAAAATGATGCCAATAAAAACGTTGTCATCCCCCAAAAATCAAGCCCTAACACAGCTCTGTAAAAAGAAAAAAAAAAGTTATGGGTCTTGGGATGCGGCGATGCAAAAAGATTTTCTTCTTTAGTAAAAGTACTAAAAAGTAAAAAAAAAAAAATACATGTATTAGGTATTGCTGTAATTGTACTGACCAAAGAGAATAAAGTTATCATGTTATTTATGCCTACAAATGCAAAAATGTATAACAAAAATTGGCAGTATTGCTGTTTTTCCATCTCCCTCCCAGAAACAGTTAATAAAAGTTAATCAGTAAGCTATATGTACCCCAAAACTGTACCAATAAAAACAAGCCCTCATACTGCTATATAGACGGAAAAATAAAAAAGTTATAGCTCTTGGAAGGTGACGAAGAAATAATGAAAATGAAAAAGCTTAGGCCTCATGCACACGACCATATTTATTTTGCAGTCTGCAAAAAACTGAGCCGCAAAAAATACGGTTGACGTCCGTGTGCATTCCGTATTTTGCAGAATAGAACAGCTGGCCCCTAATAGAACAGTCCTATCCTTGTCCGTAATGCAGGCAATAATAGGACATGTTCTATTTTTTCTGTGGAAAGCAAATACGGACATAAGGAAGCGGAATGCACACAGAGTTCCTTCTGTTTTTTTTGCGGATCCATTGAAATGAATGGTTCCGTATATGGTCCGCAAAAAAAAAAAAATGGAACGGACACGGAAAGAAAATACGTTCGTGTGCATGAGCCCTTAGTCAGTAAGGTTCAAAACAGGCTGGTCACTAAGGGGTTAAAATATTGGCAGGTGTTAAAAGGAAGCTGGTGTTTCAGCTGCCAGCAGCATGTTATAGAGCAGGAGGAGCTGAGCAGATTGATATATAGTTGTATGGGAAAACATTCAGTAAAACTTGGAATTTATACCTTTACATTTCTGCTCATTCTGGGCTTTGAAGTCCAGGAGGCGGTCCTATCAGTGATTGACAGCCTTCCATCTATGACTGTGTACACAGAGATAGCTGTCAGTCACTGATAGGGCCGCCTCCTTGACTTCAAAGCTCAGAATAAGCAGAAATGTAATGTATAAAATACCAATTTTACTGAATCTTTTCCCACAAAATGATATATCACATTGCATTTTCATGGTGACAGGTTCCCTTTAAGAAATTAAGGGAATTAATATCACATGATAGGAATATACTGCAATTGTGAAATTCGGATTGGGATCCTGCCAGCTATATTTTCTCACTGAACATGACCTCTTTGGTCTTCCCATTGAGATAGATTTTGGTTAGCATTCCATTATGTCAGACACGTTCATTCAAGGCTCATTTGGCACCTCTGTTACTGAACTGCAGTAGTGTGCTCTTGCAGAGGAAGAGACTACCGGAGTTACCGCATGCAGGACCTTTTGTCCGTATGCCGGCAAGTGGCCAGATTCCCGACGGATCCTATTATAGTCAAAGGGGATCCAGCGGTGCGCGGCCGTGTCTGGCTGAGGTGAATATGGTAACTGCGGTAGTCTGTTAGTACCGGAGTCCAATGAGGGAGATGTTAGCTCAGTCTTCTGCATTTAAAGTCTAACGGCCCTTTTACAGGGAAGATTATCAGGCTGAGGAACGTACGAACGCTTGTTCCCAATATACGTAAATGTGCCACTAATCACCTGATGAACGAGAGCATTGCTGATACGGTACATTATATCATCATTACTAAGGCTACTTTCACACCTGCGTTCGGGTGTCCGCTCGTGAGCTCCGTTTGAAGGGGCTCACAAGCGGCCCTGAACGCAGCCGTCCGGCCCTAATGCATTCTCAGTGGAGGCGGATCCACTGAGAATGCATCCGTCTGCCAGCGTTCAGCCTCCGCTCCGCTCAGTGAGCGGACACCTGAACGCTGCTTGCAGCATTCGGGTGTCCGCCTGGCCGTGCGGAGGCGAGCGGATCCGTCCAGACTTACAATGTAAGTCAATGGGGACGGATCCGTTTGAAGATGACACAATATGGCTCAATCTTCAAGCGGATCCGCCTCCATTGACTTTCAATGTAAAGTCTGGACGGATCCGCTCAGGCTACTTTCACACTTAGAAATTTTTGTTCTGAACGGATGCAAACGTCTGCATTATAGGAGCGGATCCGTCTGATGAAACATCAGACGGACCCGCTCCGAACGCTAGTGTGAAAGTAGCCTAAGCAGCACATCGTCCTATGGAAATCTGAATTAATGTGCAGCTATCACCTATCGGAAAATTACCTTGTCAATCCGCCCGTGTAAAGGGGCTTTCACTGAAAGAGATTCTGCTGTAGGGATTGATTACGTCTAAAACCATGTATCACCGATCCACAGAAAAGGTAATAAATCTATGATCTTTGGGGATGGGTGGACCACTCGGACGCCCACAATCACAAGAATGGGGGTCCTTGAGACGTGAATGGAGCTGTGGTCAGACATGTGCTCTACTGCTTCTGTCACACAGGGGTCATGATTGAGGGGATTCTGGGATTTGCACCTCCAGCGATCATACAGTTATCACCTGTGAAGAACATTATTAATGGGAAAACCCCTTAGTATATTGTGCAGAAAATAGATGTCTTTCAGGATTATTTGCAAAAATACAAATATTGTAGAGGAAGCTCACCAGTTCTTCCAGAGCCCGGCCTACTGACCACCAGTGATGGCCAGTTCGCATTGTTTGCCCGCGAACACATGCGGGCTGCCATCTTTTCTCACAAGTCCGGCGAGGCACAGGTAAGCCCTTACCTGTGCCTGTGCACGAGCCGGTCTGAAATCAAATGCGGTCAGCGGGAGCAGGCAGTTCCGAGAACAGCCCGATGAAGGCCCCCGGCGGCTGTTCTCGGAACTGCCTGCTCCCGGTGACATTTGATTTCAGACCGACTCGCGCCTGTGCCTCACCGGACTTGTGAGAAAAGATGGCAGCCCGCATGTGTTCACGGGCAAACAATGCGAACTGGCCATCACTGCTGACCACCTCTCAGTATAACAAAAACGATAGTAAACAATAATGGCTGGCTCTCAGTGATGAACCAAGTCCATTTAAATGCGGGGCTCACGCATATATTCTAATATAAAAAACATAAAAATAATGATTTGGTTTCTTCACTCTGGACGTGTGATTGGTGGTTTTAGTTGTTAAAGGGAACCTGTCACCTGGATTTTGTGTATAGAGCTGAGGACATGGGTTGCTAGATGGCCGCTAACACATCCGCAATACCCAGTCCCCATAGCTCTGTGTGCTTTTATTGTGGAAAAAAAACGATTTGATACATATGCAAATTAACCTGAGATGAGTCCTGTCCCTGAGATGAGTCCACGTGAAGTACCCCAGCACCGCCCCGCATCCTCAGAATCTCCTCCTTGCTCCCCGAAGTCACAACCCTAGAGCGCTGTAATCTCGCGATGCGCGAGCTAGCGCATGTGCAGTGTCGGCATAGTGTTCCTTCCCTGTTCTGGCATCAGCCTCAGGGAACGAACTGTGCATGTGCTAGCTCGCGCATCGCGAGATTACGGCGCTCTAGGGTTGTGACTTCGGGGAGCAAGGAGGAGATTCGGAGGATGCGGGGCGGTGCTGGGGTACTTTAAATGGACTCATCTCAGGGACAGGACTCATCTTAGGTTAATTTGCATATGTATCAAATCTGTGTTTTTACACAATAAAAGCACAGAGAGCTATGGGGACTGGGTATTGCGGATGTGCTAGCGGCCATCTAGCAACCCATATCCTCAGCTCTATACCCAAAATCCCGGTGACAGGTTCCCTTTAAGTTACATCCACACAGTTCGCTAAGTTATAGACCGTGCAATGTCTATTGTCAATTGACTCATTTCTCATACATCTGTATGGTCAAAACATAAGGCATTCTACTCACAGTGACTTTATTCGGCACCTGCTATAGATGTTACTGACGGCCATGTAGCAAATTGGCGCTGCTATACTTTACTGGATCATGATAATTTCAGCTGTCTCGCTCCTCACTGAGCGTCTTCTCACGCATGCGCCTCAGACTTGCTGGGATGCCAGATTGCGCTTTAGATGGATGATAATTCACACTGTCCGATGCAAAGCTGCCACCAGACGCGTTTCGGAACCAGTAGTTCCTTTCTCAGTGGTAAAAAAAAAAGCAATAGCTGGCTGTTGGAACAAAACAGCCTGTTTTTTTATGATTTTAGGTCTGAATTAATCTCCGGACTGGATCATGCTGGATTCAATTTAATGAAATTGATAAATATCAATGTATATCCATATCAGTACATATCATTACGGTATGTGTTAGTCATATCAGTAGATATCATCCCTTTTTATCAGAAACGCGCGTATCCATATGTAGTAGTGCAGACAGACATCTCTGCGGTATCTGTAGGTACCAGTGCTTATCAAACCATATATGCCTGAGCTCCTGGTTCATGAGAGGGACACTATGAATTGTGTTTAGCTTTTCAGGCGTATACCCTTTAGCTAGCCAGTTCTATTCCCACACAGATGACATCTGACCCCCTAGCTTCACTATAGGTGCCATTGGTTGTATGACCTCACCTGTGGATGTGGGATTATACAGGGGACAGGCCTAATTTGTATAGTCTGCCCCCTTCCATGGTCCTCGCTGAAGAGTTATATCACTTTACTGACATGAGGTGTCATTGTATACTCCCTCCCCTGGAAATCCCATTGAAATTAAGAGTGGGGGTCCAGTAAATGTCCCCCACGGGCCAGGGGGCTCTGGCTAACTTTCCAGGTGACCAGATAAAGGGGCCGCAAGCTGCCGGAGCCCCTGGGACCTCTCAGACCCCATATGCCGGCAGTGTGCAGCTATGCTGGCCGCAGTGCACTGACTGTGTGAAAGCTGCCAGCAGCACGATCGATGGCAATCTGTTAGGTGCGTGGGCACCGCCATTGTCAGCCATAGATCCCAGGCCCCGGCAGATGTTCCGGGCAGGCACGCGCCTGACCTCAGCGCCGATTACACATATAGGGATAGATGGGATCTCCATGTGCTTGTATACAGCAGACACGTGCTCGGGCTCAGCGTCATGTGTGATCCATTACAATACGGCCCAAACCAAAGTCCTAATCCCCGCAGATCTGCCCAGGGTACACAGCCCCTAATGATGTAAGCAATACAAGCCCCTAATCTCTGGCCTGGTCACTTGTCCAGGGAAACACTGAGGAGCAGCTGGCCCCAGTAATCTGATCTGGAGACAAAAGAATGCCCCTTGGTGGCAGGATCACAGGTAAACAGGGGGCTTTGTGATGAAAATGAGGGCTGCAGCGGCGGCAGATGATGTGCGGAGAGGGGGAGGCGGCGCTGCCCTTACTGGGTGCCAGCTGGGCCACGCGACTGCCCTTTCTTATTCTAATCAGCACATGCCATCGCTAGTGCTCGGCCAACCTACATGGCTCAACTTCTCATCCACCCCCGGCGGCATCCACTGCATGAGGCACACAGGGGGCGAACCACTGCCTAAAATAGAGGAGAGATAGATAGATAGATAGATAGATAGATAGATAGATAGATAGATAGATAGATAGATAGATAGATAGATAGATAGATAGATAGATAGATAATAGATAGAGGATAGATATTAGATAGGTGATAGATATATGATAGATATAGATATATGACTGATAGATATTAGATAGAGGATAGATATTAGATAGGTGATAGATATATGATAGATATAGATATATGACTGATAGATAGATAGATAGATAGATAGATAGATAGATAGAGGATAGATATTAGATAGGTGATAGATATATGATAGATATAGATATATGACTGATAGATATTAGATAGATAGATATATGATAGATATAGATATATGACTGATAGATATTAGATAGATAGATATTAGATAGATAGATATTAGATAGGTGATAGATATATGATAGATATAGATATATGACTGATAGATAGAGGATAGATATTAGATATATATAGATATATGACTGATAGATAGAGGATAGATATTAGATAGGTGATAGATATATGATAGAAATAGATATATGACTGATAGATATTAGATAGATAGATATTAGATAGGTGATAGATATATGATAGATATAGATATATGACTGATAGATATTAGATAGGTGATAGATATATGATAGATATAGATATATGACTGATAGATATTAGATAGATAGATATGCAATAGATAAATATATTTTAGACAGATAGGTATTAGATACACAAATAGATAATAGATAGATAGATGTGCAGTCTATCTATTTATCTACTTTTCTGTCTGTCTTCCCATGGCGTCCATGTGGCACAGTGTAAATAGCGCATGCCATCAGCTGGATGTTCCCACTCACAGAACATTTAGAATCTGGAACATTGTTCCTTCAGACTTCTAAGTGCACCATAGTGGGAGGATTGTATGAAAAGTGTAAGGAAGAGTGCTCAGCGCCTGGATGAAAGCACCAACAAGAGTCTACACATGGGATGGAACACAATGCTCATAGTAACCACTTTACTGAAAATGATGAGGGGGATGCCATGCATAATGGAGGTGATAGTCCTCTTCTACTGTCCAACACATATGACTCCTTCCAAGCCAGTCTTTCTCTCAGGGCCTTCATTATTCCCTCAGACCTCTACATTTTCTTCATTCTCTCCCTCAGGTTTCCTTCACTCTTCCTTCTATCCCTCCTCACAGTCTTCCTTCTATCCCTCCTCACAGTCTTCCTTCTATCCCTCCTCACAGTCTTCCTTCTATCCCTCCTCACAGTCTTCCTTCTATCCCTCCTCACAGTCTTCCTTCTATCCCTCCTCACAGTCTTCCTTCTATCCCTCCTCACAGTCTTCCTTCTATCCCTCCTCGCAGTCTTCCTTCTATCCCTCCTCACAGTCTTCCTTCTATCCCTCCTCGCAGTCTTCCTTCTATCCCTCCTCACAGTCTTCCTTCTATCCCTCCTCACAGTCTTCCTTCTATTCCTCCTCACAGTCTTCCTTCTATCCCTCCTCAGTCTTCCTTCTATCCCTCCTCACAGTCTTCCTTCTATCTCTCCTCACAGTCTTCCTTCTATCCCTCCTCACAGTCTTCCTTCTATCCCTCCTCAGTCTTCCTTCTATCCCTCCTCACAGTCTTCCTTTTATCCCTCCTCGGAGTCTTCCTTTTATCCCTCCTCACAGTCTTCCTTCTATCCCTCCTTGCAGTCTTCCTTTTATCCCTCCTCGGAGTCTTCCTTTTATCCCTCCTCACAGTCTTCCTTCTATCCCTCCTCACAGTCTTCCTTCTATCTCTCCTCACAGTCTTCCTTCTATCCCTCCTCACAGTCTTCCTTCTATCCCTCCTCAGTCTTCCTTCTATCCCTCCTCACAGTCTTCCTTTTATCCCTCCTCGGAGTCTTCCTTTTATCCCTCCTCACAGTCTTCCTTCTATCCCTCCTTGCAGTCTTCCTTTTATCCCTCCTCGGAGTCTTCCTTTTATCCCTCCTCACAGTCTTCCTTCTATCCCTCCTCGCAGTCTTCCTTTTATCCCTCCTCGCAGTCTTCCTTTTATCCCTCCTCGCAGTTTTCCTTTTATCCCTCCTCGCAGTCTTCATTCCCGCCCTCAGATTTCATTCCCCTCCTTATTTATTCTGCCTCTCTCTCTCTTTCCATAATTTATTTTCCCCTTCCTCACATATTATTTCTATTCCTCCTTTTTCATATATCAGTCTCCTCCACTTTCCGGTCTCCATCCTTCTTCCTCAGTTCTCAGCATTCTTCCCCATTTCTGCTCCCCCTGCCAAAGGTTGTGTTTGGTGACTTGTGGTGGTGTTGCCCCCTCTCTCCTTGAGGATGGACCATATTTGCACAAGAGCTTCACCTGTGAACAAGGCTTTCTTATGAAATGGTCAAAGTCTAAGGAGCAGCCAGAAGACTGTTCTGAGCAAACAGCGGGCTGGGAACTTATCGGCTCCTTTCATTCTGAGCACACAGTGCAGCCTGCACCTGGCCTACCCCGGCAGTGAGGGAGATAAGGTCCTCCTGGCCACCATACTGCCTGTGCCTCCTCACTTCCCTATCTTAACCCCTTCCTTGACGCCTGGTAGACAAAGGGTTACAGAGGGTATGTAGACATGCAATTGGATAGTGAAAAAACGCCATTTGGTCGGGAGCAGATGGCTGGCTAGGGGGCTGATCGCGTCTAAAGGCGTGTCATCCCCTTCAGCTCCAGTCCCCAAAGGGGCTCCCCTTGTCTTCACAATCAATGAAAATTAAAGTGCAAAGAATAGATGAATAGGCCGAGCCGGAGTCTGTCTTTTGTTCCTCTCAGCTACTGGTGGGCAGGAGTTAAACTACAACAGCCTCCCATAGAAAGCCTGAAGTTAAACAGTCTCCCAGTTATCCCCGTCCCTGAAAGGAAGATGGAAGAGGGGGAGCAGGAGCTGCAAGGAGGAGGAAAGAGGGGGCCAGAAGAAAGGCCCTTTCTGCTTCATTTCCCCAATACACAATCGCGTGGCATAAATTAAGTTGCCCATGAATAAGGGCACTGGGAAGACTGATGGATTTTTTGTGCCATTCACATGCGCTGTGCACAAGTAATGCGAAAATCTGTGTCACGTCAGTTTAACTAATGCCTGATAGTAGGGGAGGAGGCTGCCAGGAATGTGGACCCCCCAACCAACAACTACCCCCACCAGTGCCCCCCTGTGCACGTGGGACCTGCTGTGTGGGTGATATATATATATACACAGACCAGCATATCATGATATCACTAGGGCTGGGTGACATTGGTATCTACACAGAGCAATCTGCTAGCAGCTGGCATATACGGGGCTACGTATCACGGTCCGTATATCGCCTGTAGGTGTCAGGGCAGCACAGCACACGTCCTCGGAGCTGTCACTGCTGTCTGGGGCATGGCACGTCAGCTGGGAAAGTAACTGGGTGCCAGCCCTGCATACCTCCAGACATTAGGGCTCTACACATGGCACACCTCACATAATGAACCATGAACACGCGCAGTACCACTTCTGTTAACCCTTGTATCGCTCCGGGGAGAAGCATTTCCTGTCCGGGCGCATTGTTGCAGAGGCTCCATCTTGCGCGGAGGGGAGCTCTTTCTCTGCTTGCATTGTGCGGGGAGCAGGTGCTGGCCGCATTACCATACAGCTGAGAGCACAAAGGAGCAGCTCATTCATCCCCCGCACAATAACACGGGCCTTAATGACAGCCACGCGAGCGACACACACCGCGCTCACTCCTAGGGGGACGCGGGCCTGGGAATGTATGGGCAGCACGCTGCAGTGTATGCGAGTCTATGGGCAGCACGCTGCAGTGTATACAGGTCTGTGTACAGCACCCTGCACTGTGTATACACCTCTATGGACAGCACACTGCATAGTATACAGGTCTGTGTACAGCACGCTGCACTGTGTATACACCTCTATGGACAGCACGCTGCAGTGTATGCGAGTCTATGGGCAGCACGCTGCAGTGTGTATACACCTCTATGGACAGCACACTGCATAGTATACAGGTCTGTGTACAGCACGCTGCACTGTGTATACACCTCTATGGACAGCACACTGCATAGTATACAGGTCTGTGTACAGCACGCTGCACTGTGTATACACCTCTATGGACAGCACGCTGCACTGTGTATACACCTCTATGGACAGCACGCTGCACTGTGTATACACCTCTATGGACAGCACGCTGCACTGTGTATACACCTCTATGGACAGCACGCTGCACTGTGTATACACCTCTATGGACAGCACCCTGCACTGTGTATACACCTCTATGTACAGCACGCTGCATAGTATACAGGTCTGTGTACAGCACGCTGCACTGTGTATACACCTCTATGGACAGCGCGCTGCACTGTGTATACACCTCTATGGACAGCACGCTGCACTGTGTATACACCTCTATGGACAGCACACTGCAGTGTATACAGGTCTATGGGCAGCACGCTGCAGTGTATACAGGTCTGTGTACAGCACGCTGCACTGTGTATACACCTCTATGGACAGCACCCTGCACTGTGTATACACCTCTATGGACAGCGCGCTGCACTGTGTATACACCTCTATGGACAGCACGCTGCACTGTGTATACACCTCTATGTACAGCACGCTGCACTGTGTATACACCTCTATGGACAGCACCCTGCACTGTGTATACACCTCTATGGACAGCACGCTGCATAATATACAGGTCTATGGACAGCACGCTGCACTGTGTATACACCTCTATGGACAGCACACTGCAGTGTATACAGGTCTATGGGCAGCACGCTGCAGTGTATACAGGTCTGTGTACAGCACGCTGCACTGTGTATACACCTCTATGGACAGCACCCTGCACTGTGTATACACCTCTATGTACAGCACGCTGCATAATATACAGGTCTATGGACAGCACGCTGCACTGTGTATACACCTCTATGGACAGCACACTGCAGTGTATACAGGTCTGTGTACAGCACGCAGCACTGTGTATACACCTCTATGGACAGCACCCTGCACTGTGTATACACCTCTATGGACAGCACGCTGCATAATATACAGGTCTATGGACAGCACGCTGCACTGTGTATACACCTCTATGGACAGCACACTGCAGTGTATACAGGTCTATGGGCAGCACTGCACGCTGCAGTGTATACAGGTCTGTGTACAGCACGCAGCACTGTGTATACACCTCTATGGACAGCACGCTGCACTGTGTATACACCTCTATGGACAGCACGCTGCATAGTATACAGGTCTATGGACAGCACGCTGCACTGTGTATACACCTCTATGGACAGCACCCTGCACTGTGTATACACCTCTATGGACAGCACGCTGCAGTGTATACAGGTCTATGGGCAGCACGCTGCAGTGTATACAGGTCTGTGTACAGCACTCAGCACTGTGTATACACCTCTATGGACAGCACGCTGCACTGTGTATACACCTCTATAGACAGCACACTGCAGTGTATGCGAGTCTATGGGCAGCACGCTGCAGTGTATACAGGTCTATGGGCAGCACGCTGCAGTGTATACAGGTCTGTGTACAGCACGCTGCAGTGTATACAGGTCTATGGGCAGCACGCTGCAGTGTATACAGGTCTATGGGCAGCACGCTGCAGTGTATACAGGTCTGTGTACAGCACGCTGCAGTGTATACAGGTCTGTGTACAGCACGCAGCACTGTGTATACACCTCTATGGACAGCACGCTGCACTGTGTATACACCTCTATGGACAGCACGCTGCAGTGTATACACCTCTATGGACAGCACGCTGCACTGTATACACCTCTGTGTACATCACGCTGCAGTGTATACACCTCTATGTACAGCACGCTGCAGTGTATACAAGTCTATAGACAGCACGCTGCAGTGTATACACCTCTATGTACAGCACGCTGCACTGTATACACCTCTATGTACAGCACGCTGCAGTGTATACACCTCTATGTACAGCACGCTGCAGTGTATACAAGTCTATGTACAGCACACTGCAGTGTATACAAGTCTGTACAGCACGCTGCAGTGTATACAAGTCTATGGACAGCACGCTGCACTGTGTATACACCTCTATGTACAGCACGCTGCAGTGTATACAAGTCTATGGACAGCACACTGCACTGTATACACCTCTATGTACAGCACGCTGCAGTGTATACGAGTCTATGGACAGCACGCTGCAGTGTATACAAGTCTATGGACAGCACGCTGCACTGTATACACCTCTATGTACAGCACGCTGCAGTGTATACAATTCTTTGGACAGCACACTGCAGTGTATACACCTCTATGGACAGCACGCTGTAGTGTATACACCTCTATGTACAGCACGCTGCAGTGTATACACCTCTATGTACAGCACGCTGCAGTGTATAAACCTCTATGTACAGCACGCTGCAGTGTATACACCTCTATGTACAGCACGCTGCAGTGTATACACCTCTATGTACAGCACGCTGCAGTGTATACACCTCTATGTACAGCACGCTGCAGTGTATACGAGTCTATGGACAGCACGCTGCACTGTATACACCTCTATGTACAGCATGCTGCAGTGTATACAAGTCTATGGACAGCACGCTGCACTGTGTATACACCTCTATGTACAGCACGCTGCAGTGTATACAAGTCTATGGACAGCACGCTGCAGTGTATACACCTCTATGTACAGCACGCTGCAGTGCATACAAGTCTATGGACAGCACGCTGCACTGTATACAAGTCTGTACAGCACGCTGCAGTATATACAAGTCTATGGACAGCACGCTGCACTGTATACACCTCTATGTACAGCACGCTGCACTGTGTATACACCTCTATGTACAGCACGCTGCACTGTATACACCTCTATGTACAGCACGCTGCATTGTATACACCTCTATATACAGCACGCTGCATTGTATACACCTCTATGTACAACACGCTGCATTGTATACAAGTCTATGTACAGTGCGCTGCAGTGTATACACCTCTATGTACAGCACGCTGCAGTGTATACAAGTCTATGGACAGCACGCTGCAGTGTATACAAGTCTATGGACAGCACGCTGCACTGTATACACCACTATGACCAGCCCACTACACCGTATACACCTCTATGTACAGCACGCTGCACTGTATACAAGTCTATGTACAGCACGCTGCACTGTATACACCTCTATGTACAACACGCTGCAGTGTATACAAGTCTATGTACAGCGCGCTGCAGTGTATACACCTCTATGTACAGCACGCTGCAGTGTATACACCTCTATGTACAGCACGCTGCAGTGTATACACCTCTATGTACAGCCCACTGCACTGTATACACCTCTATGTACAGCACGCTGCACTGTATACACCTCTATGTACAGCACGCTGCACTGTATACACCTCTATGTACAGCACGCTGCACTGTATATACCTCTATGTACAGCATGCTGCACTGTATATACCTCTATGTACAGCACGCTGCACTATATACAAGTCTATGTACAGCACGCTGCAGTGTATACAAGTCTATGTACAGCACGCTGCAGTGTATGCACCTCTATGTACAGCACGCTGCAGTGTATACAAGTCTATGTACAGCACGCTGCACTATATACAAGTCTATGTACAGCACGCTGCACTATATACAAGTCTATGTACAGCACGCTGCAGTGTATACAAGTCTATGTACAGCACGCTGCACTATATACACCACTATGACCAGCCCACTGCACCGTATACACCTCTATGTACAGCACGCTGCAGTGTATACACCTCTATGTACAGCACGCTGCACTGTATACACCTCTATGTACAGCACGCTGCAGTGTATACACCTATATGTACAGCACGCTGCACTATATAAACCACTATGTACAGCCCACTGCACCGTATGCACCTCTATGTACAGCACGCTGCACCGTATACACCTCTATGTACAGCACGCTGCACTGTATACACCTCTATGTACAGCACGCTGCACTATATACACCTCTATGTACAGCCCACTGCAGTGTATACAAGTCTATGTACAGCTCACTGCAGTGTATACACTTTTATGTACAGCATGCTGCAGTGTACATACAGTACAGACCAAAAGTTTGGACACACCTTCTCATTCAAAGAGTTTTCTTTATTTTCATGACTATGAAGGCATCAAAACTATGAATTAACACATGTGGAATTATATACATAACAAACAAGTGTGAAACAACTGAAAAAATGTCATATCATAGGTTCTTCAAAGTAGCCACCTTTTGCTTTGATTACTGCTTTGCACACTCTTGGCATTCTCTTGATGAGCTTCAAGAGGTAGTCCCCTGAAATGGTCTTGCAACAGTCTTGAAGGAGTTCCCAGAGATGCTTAGCACTTGTTGGCCCTTTTGCCTTCACTCTGCGGTCCAGCTCACCCCAAACCATCTCGATTGGGTTCAGGTCCGGTGACTGTGGAGGCCAGGTCATCTGGCGCAGCACCCCATCACTCTCCTTCATGGTCAAATAGCCCTTACTTTCAAAGTTTTCCCAATTTTTCGGCTGACTGACTGACCTTCAGTTCTTAAAGTAATGATGGCCACTCGTTTTTCTTTACTTAGCTTCTTTTTTCTTGCCATAATACAAATTCTAACAGTCTATTCAGTAGGACTATCAGCTGTGTATCCATCTGACTTCTCCTCAACGCAACTGATGGTCCCAACCCCATTTATAAGGCAAGAAATCCCACTTATTAAACCTGACAGGGCACACCTGTGAAGTGAAAACCATTTCAGGGGACTACCTCTTGAAGCTCATCAAGAGAATGCCAAGAGTGTGCAAAGCAGTAATCAAAGCAAAAGGTGGCTACTTTGAAGAACCTAGAATATGACATATTTTCAGTTGTTTCACACTTGTTTGTTATGTATATAATTCCACATGTGTTAATTCATAGTTTTGATGCCTTCAGTGTGAATCTACAATTTTCATAGTCATGAAAATAAAGAAAACTCTTTGAATGAGAAGGTGTGTCCAAACTTTTGGTCTGTACTGTAGGTCTATATACAGCACACTGCAGTGTATACATCTTTAGGTCTATGTACAGCACACTGCACTTTATAAAAGTCTATATACAGCACACTGCAGTGTATACACCTCTATGTACAGCACACTGCAGTGTATACAGGTCTATATACAGCACACTGCAGTGTATACACCTCTAGGTCTATATACAGCACACTGCACTTTATAAAGGTCTATGTACAGCACACTGCAGTGTATACACCTCTAGGTCTATGTACAGCACACTGCAGTGTATACAGGTCTATGTACAGCACACTGCAGTGTACACAGGTCCATGTACAGCACACTGCAGTGTACATAAGTCCATGTACAGCACACTGCTGTGTATACAGGTCTATGTACAGCACACTGGTGTATACAGGTCCATGTACAGCACACTGCAGTGTATACAGGTCCATGTACAGCACACTGCAGTATATACAGGTCCATGTACAGCACAATGCAGTGTATACAGGTCCATGTACAGCACACTGCGGTGTATACAGATCTATGTACAGCACACTGTAATGTATACAGGTCCATGTACAGGACACTGCAGGGTATACAGGTCTATGTACAGCACACTGCTGTGTATACACGTGTATGTGCAGCACACTTCAATGTATACACCTCTATGTACAGCATACTGCAGTGTATAGACCTCTATGTACAGCATACTGCAGTGTATAGACCTCTATGTACAGCACACTACTGTGTATACATGTATATGTGCAGCACACTTAAGTGTATACACCTCTATGTACAACACACTGCACTGTATACACGTCAATGTACAGCGCACTGTAATATACTGCTCTATGTACAGCATACTGCAGTGTATACACCTCTATGTACAGCACGCTGCACTATATACAGGTCCATGTACAGCTCAATGCAGTGTATGCAGGTCCATGTACAGCGCACTGCAGTGTATACAGACCTATGTACAGCACACTGTAATGTATACAGGTCCATGTACAGGACACTTCAGTGTATACAAGTCTATATACAGCAGACTATAGTATATACAGGTCTATGTACAGTAAACTGCAGAGTATACATCTCCATGTACAGCACACTGCTGTGTATACACGTATATGTGCAGCACACTTCAGTGTATACACTTCTGTGTACAGCACACTGAAGTATATTCACCTCTATGTACAGCACGCTGCAGTGTATACACCTCTATGTACAGCACACTGCAGTGTATACACCTCTAGGTCTATATACAGCACACTGCACTTTATAAAGGTCTATGTACAGCACACTGCAGTGTATACACCTCTAGGTCTATGTACAGTACACTGCAGTGTATACAGGTCTATGTACAGCACACTGCAGTGTACACAGGTCCATGTACAGCACACTGCAGTGTACATAAGTCCATGTACAGCACACTGCTGTGTATACAGGTCTATGTACAGCACACTGGTGTATACAGGTCCATGTACAGCACACTGCAGTGTATACAGGTCCATGTACAGCACACTGCAGTATATACAGGTCCATGTACAGCACAATGCAGTGTATACAGGTCCATGTACAGCACACTGCAGTGTATACAGGTCCATGTACAGCACACTGCAGTATATACAGGTCCATGTACAGCACAATGCAGTGTATACAGGTCCATGTACAGCACACTGCGGTGTATACAGATCTATGTACAGCACACTGTAATGTATACAGGTCCATGTACAGGACACTGCAGGGTATACAGGTCTATGTACAGTACACTGCTGTGTATACACGTCAATGTACAGCGCACTGTAATATACTGCTCTATGTACAGCATACTGCAGTGTATACACCTCTATGTACAGCACGCTGCACTATATACAGGTCCATGTACAGCTCAATGCAGTGTATGCAGGTCCATGTACAGCGCACTGCAGTGTATACAGACCTATGTACAGCACACTGTAATGTATACAGGTCCATGTACAGGACACTTCAGTGTATACAAGTCTATATACAGCAGACTATAGTATATACAGGTCTATGTACAGTAAACTGCAGAGTATACATCTCCATGTACAGCACACTGCAGTGTATACACTTCTATGTACAGCACACTGCAGTATATTCACCTCTATGTACAACACACTGCAATGTATATTAGTCTTTTTACAACACACAGCTGTGTATTCATGTCTATGTACATCACACTGCACTGTATACAAGCCTATGTACAGCACAGTACAATATTTACATGTCTATGTATCCCACAGTACAGTATATACATGTCTATGTACAGCACACTGCAGCATACACATATCTATGTACAGTACACTGCACTGTATATAAGTCTATGTACAGCACACTGCACTGTATGCACCTCTATGTACATTAAACTGCATTGTATACATGTCTATGTACATCACACTGCAGTGTATAAAAGTCTATGTACAGCACACTATAGTATATACAAGTGTATGTACAGTACATTGTCGTTTATACAAGTCTATGTACAGCACAATGCAGTATATTCACCTCTATGTTCGGCACACTGCAGTGTATATGTCTATGTACAACACACAGCTATGTATTCATGGCTTTGTATCCCACAGTACAGTATATACAAGTCTATGTACAGCACACTGCAGTGTATACATGTCTATGTACAGCACACTGCAGTGTATACATGTGTATGTACAGCACACTGCAGTATATACACGTCTGTGTACATTAAACTGCAGTGTATACACGTCTATTTACAGCACACTGCACTACATACAAGCCTATATACAGCAATCTGCAGTGTATACACGTCTATATACAGCATACTACAGTGTATAAAAGTCTTTGTACAGCACAATGCAGTGTATACAAGTCTATGTATAGCACACTGCAGTGTATACAAGTTTATGTACAGCACAATACAGTGTAAACAGATCTATGTATCCCAAACTACAGTGTATACATGTCTATGTACAGCACCATACTGCAGTATATACAAGCCTATGTACAGCAAACTGCAGTGTATGCAAGCCTATGTACAGCACACTGCAGTATACACATGTCTATGTATTCCAAACTACAGTATATACAAGTCTATGTACAGCACACTGCAGTATATACATGTCTATGTACAGCACACTGCGGTATATACAAACCTATGTACAGCACACTGCAGTGCATACATGTCTATGTACAGCACACTTCAATATATACACATCTGTGTACATTAAACTGCAGTGTATACACGTCTATTTACAGCACGCTGCACTACATACAAGCCTATATACAGCACACTGCAGCTTATACACATCTATGTACAGCATATACAGTGTATAAAAGCCTATGTACAGTACACTGCAGTGTAAACACATCTATGTATCCCAAACTACAGTGTATACATGTCTATGTACAGCACACTACAGTATATGCAATCTATGTACAGCACACTGTACAGTATGCAAGTCTATGTACAGCCCACTGCACTGTATAGAAGTCTATGTACAGCACACTGCATAGTATACAGCTCTGTGTACAGCACACTGCATAGTATACATGTCTATGTATCCCATACAACATTATATACAAGTCTATGTATAGCACATTAGAATGTATATATATAGTCAGGTCCATAAATATTGGGACATCGACACAATTCTAACATTTTTGGCTCTATTCACCACCACAATGGATTTGAAATGAAACAAACAAGATGTGCTTTAACTGCAGACTGTCAGCTTTAATTTGAGGGTATTTACATCCAAATCAGGTGAACGGTGTAGGAATTACAACAGTTTGCATATGTGCCTCCCACTTGTTAAGGGACCAAAAGTAATGGGACAATTGGCTTCTCAGCTGTTCCATGGCCAGGTGTGTGTAATTCCCTCATTATCCCAATTACAATGAGCAGATAAAAGGTCCAGAGTTCATTTCAAGTGTGCTATTTGCATCTGGAATCTGTTGCTGTCAACTCTCAAGATGAGATCCAAATTGCTGTCACTATCAGTGAAGAATGCCATTATTAGGCTGAAAAAACAAAACAAACCCATCAGAGAGATAGCAAAAACATTTGGCTTGGTCAAAACAACTGTTTGGAACATTCTCAAAAAGAAGGAACGCACCGGTGAGCTCAGCAACACCAAAAGACCCAGAAGACCATGGTAAACAACTGTGGTGGATGACCGAAGAATTCTTTCGCTGGTGAAGAAAACACCCTTCACAACAGTTGGCCAGATCAAGAACACTCACCAGGAGGTAGGTGTATGTGTGTCAAAGTCAACAATCAAGAGAAGACTTCACCAGAGTGAATACAGAGGGTTCACCACAAGATGTAAACCATTGGTGAGCCTCAAAAACAGGAAGGCCAGATTAGAGTTTGCCAAACAACATCTAAAAAAGCCTTCACAGTTCTGGAACAACATCCTATGGACAGATGAGACCAAGATCAACTTGGACCAGAGTGATGGGAAGAGAAGAGTATGTAGAAGTAAAGGAACTGCTCATGATCCTAAGCATACCACCTCATCAGTGAAGCATGGTGGTGGTAGTGCCATGGCGTGGGCATTTATGGCTGCCAATGGAACTGGTTCTCTTGTATTTATTGATGATGTGACTGCTGACAAAAGCAGCAGGATGAATTCTGAAGTGTTTCGGGCAATATTATCTGCTCATATTCAGCCAAATGCTTCAGAACTCATTGGACGGCACTTCACAGTGCAGATGGACAATGACCCAAAGCATACTGCAAAAGTAACCAGAGTTTTTTAAGGGAAAGAAGTGGAATGTTATGCAATGGCCAAGTCAGTCACCTGACCTGAATCCGATTGAGCATGCATTTCACTTGCTGAATACAAAACTGAAGGGAAAATGCCCCAAGAACAAGCAGGAACTGAAGACAGTTGCAGTAGAGGCCTGGCAGAGCATCATCACGGATGAAACCCTGGTGATGTCTATGCGTTCCAGACTTCAGGCTGTAATTGACTGCAAAGGATTTGCAACCAAGTATTAAAAAGTGAAAGTTTGATTTATGATTATTATTCTGTCCCATTACTTTTGGTTCCTTAACAAGTGGGAGGCACATATGCAAACTGTTGTAATTCCTACACCGTTCCCCTGATTTGGATGTAAATACCTTCAAATTAAAGCTGACAGTCTGCAGTTAAAGCACATCTTTTGTTTCATTTCAAATCCATTGTGGTGGTGTATAGAGCCAAAAATGTTAGAATTGTGTCGATGTTCCAATATTTATGGACCTGACTGTATATATCTATACCAAACAGCAGTATACACTATGACTATAGTATGTTCAGCACAATGCACTGTATACATGTCTATGTACATCACATTACTGTATATACACTTCTATGTTCAGCACGGTATACACGTCTATGTACATCACATTACTGTATATACACTTCTATGTTCAGCACGGTATACACGTCTATGTACATCACATTACTGTATATACACTTCTATGTTCAGCACGGTATACACGTCTATGTACATCACACTAGGATGTATATATGTATCTGTATACCATACAGCAGTGTACACTATACTGTGTTCACCGCACTGCAGTGTGTACATGTCTATGTACAACACATTAGATGTATATATGTATCTGTACACCATACAGCTTTGTACATATAGTATGTTCAATGTTCAGCACACTGCACCGGATCCACGTCTGTGAACTGCACATTGGGATGTATATATGTATCTGTACACCATACATAGACTTTATGGGAACACTGAGGCGATTCTGTCACTGTATGGATCTGTGTAATTTTTAATAAAGGAACTCACAACGTTGTTAACTTCGATGCTGCATTCATCTTCCTTTTTTCTCATGTTACATGGTCTTACCAAAGTTTCCGCGCATCAAGGAAGTCAATCTATGGGATAGAGGCAGCAGGTGAGCTGGTTACTGTCCACATTGCTTACATACTGTATACAATGTTCCTCTCAGTGCACTGTATACACGTCTATGTACAGCACATTAGGATGCATATATGTATCTGTATACCATACAGCAGTATACATATACCAAATACAGCACACTGCACTGTATACATATCTATATACAGCACATTAGGATGTATATATGTCTCTGTACACCATACAGCAGTAAACAAATACAAACCGGATTCCAAAAAAGTTGGACACTAAACAAATTGTGAATAAAAACTGAATGCAATGATGTGGAGATGGCAAATGTCAATATTTTATTTGTAATAGAACGTAGATGACAGATCAAACGTTTAGGGTCCATTCACACGTCCGTTTTTTCTTTCCTGATCTGTTCCGTTTTTTCAGGAACAGATCTGGACCAGATCTGGACCCATTCATTTTCAATGGGTCCTGAAAAAAATCAGACATTGAGCTGTCCGTTTTTTTCCAGGACCCATTGAAAATGAATGGGTCCAGATCTGTTCCTGAAAAAACGGAACAGATCAGGAAAGAAAAAACGGACGTGTGAATAGACCCTTAATCCGAGTAAATGTATCATTTTAAAGGAAAAATACGTTGATTCAAAATCAACAAATCCCCAAAAAGTTGGGACAAGTAGCAATAAGAGGCTGGAAAAAGTAAATTTGAGCATAACGAAGAGCTGGAAGACCAATTAACATTAATTAGGTCAATTGGCAACATGATTGGGTATAAAAAGAGCTTCTCAGAGTGGCAGTGTCTCTCAGAAGCCAAGATGGGTAGAGGATCACCAATTCCCACAATGTTGCGCAGAAAGATAGTGGAGCAATATCAGAAAGGTGTTACCCAGCGAAAAATTGCAAAGACTTTGCATCTATCATCATCAACTGTGCATAGCATCATCCGAAGATTCAGAGAATCTGGAACAATCTCTGTGCGTAAGGGTCAAGGCCGTAAAACCATACTGGATGCCCGTGATCTCCGGGCCCTTAAACGACACTGCACCACAAACAGGAATGCTACTGTAAAGGAAATCACAGAATGGGCTCAGGAATACTTCCAGAAACCATTGTCAGTGAACACAATCCACCGTGCCATCCGCCGTTGCCAGCTGAAACTCTACAGTGCAAAGAAGAAGCCATTTCTAAGCAAGATCCACAAGCTCAGGCGTTTTCACTGGGCCAGGGATCATTTAAAAGGAAGTGTGGCAAAATGGAAGACTGTTCTGTGGTCAAACGAGTCACAATTCGAAGTTCTTTTTGGAAATCTGGGACGCCATGTCATCCGGACCAAAGAGGACAAGGACAACCCAAGTTGTTATCAACGCTCAGTTCAGAAGCCTGCATCTGTGATGGTATGGGGTTGCATGAGTGCATGTGGCATGGGCAGCTTGCATGTCTGGAAAGGCACCATCAATGCAGAAAAATATATTCAGGTTCTAGAACAACATATGCTCCCATCCAGACATCATCTCTTTCAGGGAAGACCCTGCATTTTTCAACAAGATAATGCCAGACCACATTCTGCATCAATCACAACATCATGGCTGCGTAGGAGAAGGATCCGGGTACTGAAATGGCCAGTCTGTAGTCCAGATCTTTCACCTATAGAGAACATTTGGCGCATCATAAAGAGGAAGGTGCAACAAAGAAGGACCAAGACGATTGAACGGTTAGAGGCCTGTATTAGACAAGAATGGGAGAGCATTCCTATTTCTAAACTTGAGAAACTGGTCTCCTCGGTCCCCAGACGTCTGTTGAGTGTTGTAAGAAGAAGGGGAGATGCCACACAGTGGTGAAAATGGCCTTGTCCCAACTTTTTGGGGATTTGTTGACACCATGAAATTCTGATTCAACATATTTTTCCCTTAAAATGGTACATTTTCTCAGTTTAAACTTTTGTTCCGTGATTTATGTTCTATTCTGAATAAAATATTAGAAGTTGTCACCTCCACATCATTGCATTCAGTTTTTATTCACGATTTGTATAGTGTCCCAACTTTTTTGGAATCCGGTTTGTACCATATACAGCACACTGCACTGTATACATATCAATATACAGCATATTAGGATGTATATATGTCTCTGTACATCATACAGCAGTGTACACATACTATATAAAGCACAATGTACTGTATACACGTCTATGTACAGCACATTAGGATGTACATACACATACCATATACAGCACATTAGGATGTACATACACATACCATATACAGCACATTAGGATGTATATATGTCTCTGTACACCATAAAGCAGTATACATATACCATATACAGCACACTGTACTGTATACACGTCTAGTCTGGTCAGGGTTTGTCTCACTTGTGGGTCCCATACAGTGATAATACATGAGGACCCGGGCAGTAACTTAGCGCTGGTTACATGTGATGTGCCTCTGAGCGGTGTGTGAGGAGAAGGCTGCCCACGGGTCACAAGGGTGACACCAGCACCCGCAGGTGAAGCACGCTTTATAGGGTGACAGGTGTGCAGCGGGAAATGGCGGAGAAATCGGATCTGCCGCAGCACACATTACTCTGCACCTTGTGGACTCTGTTCCCCTGTAATAAAATAGTTCTTGTAGGAAGCCTACTGTCATCTGTGGTAGAAAGTGCAGCACTGTACCTGATACATGGAGAGTAAGTGCCATACAGTACTCCGTACATAGTATATCATAGCACACAGTGCATCATGTGTAGTGCTGGGTACTTTGAAGTATAGCATACTGTAGTACTGCACCGTATAGTACTGCATACACCTGAGAGCACTGGAGATAACATAACACACAGTGCATCCTGCATACACCTGAGATAACATAGCACACAGTGCATCAGGTGTAGTGCTGGGTACTATGAAGTATAGTATATTGTAGTACTGCACAGTATAATACTTAATACACCTGGGAGCACCGGACATAGGAGGTAACATAGCACACAGTGCATCATGTGTAGTGCTGGGTACTATGAAGTATAGTATATTGTAGTGCTCCACTGTATAGTACTGCATACACCTGAGAGCCCTGGAGATAACATAGCACACAGTGCATCATGTATAGTGCTGGGTACTATGAAGTGTAGTATATTGTAGTACTGCACAGTATAATACTGCATACACCTGAGAGCACCGGACATAGGGGGTAACATAGCACACAGTGCATCATGTGTAGTGATGGGTACTATGAAGTATAGTATACTGTAGTGCTGCACCGTATAGTACTGCATACACCTGAGAGCACCAGAGATAACATAGCACACAGTACAACATCTGTAGTGCTGGGTACTATAAAGTATGGTATATTGTAGTGCTGCACAGTATAGTACTGCATACACCTGAGAGCACCGGAGAAAAGATAGCACACAGTGCATCATGTATAGTGCTGAGTACTATGAAGTATAGTATATTGTAGTGCTGCACCGTATAGTACTGCAAACACCTGAGAGCACCAGAGATAACATAGCACACAGTACAACATCTGTAGTGCTGGGTACTATAAAGTATGGTATATTGTAGTGCTGCACAGTATAGTACTGCATACACCTGAGAGCACCGGAGAAAAGATAGCACACAGTGCATCATGTATAGTGCTGGGTACTATGAAGTATAGTATATTGTAGTGCTGCACCGTATAGTACTGCAAACACCTGAGAGCACCAGAGATAACATAGCACACAGTACAACATCTGTAGTGCTGGGTACTATAAAGTATGGTATATTGTAGTGCTGCACAGTATAGTACTGCATACACCTGAGAGCACCGGAGAAAAGATAGCACACAGTGCATTATGTGTAGTGCTGGATACTATGAAATATGGTATACTGTAGTGCTGCACCGTATAGTACTGCATACACCTGAGGGGACTGGAAATAATATAGCACACAGTGCATCATGTGTAGTGCTGGGTACTATAAAGTATAGTATATTGTAGTGCTGCACCGTATAGTACTGCATATACCTGAGATAACAGCACACAGTGCATCATGTGTAGTGCTGTGTATTATGAAGTATAGTATATTGTAGTGCTGCACCCTATAGTTCTGCATACACCTGAGAGCACTGGACATAGGAGGTAACATAGCACACAGTGCATCATGTATAGTGCTGGGTACTATGAAGTATACTATATTGTAGTGCTGCACCTTATAGTACTGCATACACCTGAGAGCACCGGACATAGGAGGTAACATAGCACACAGTGCATCATGTGTAGTGCTGGGTACTATGAAGTATAGTATACTGTAGTGCTGCACCGTATAGTACTGCATACACATGAGATAACATAGCACACAGCACATCATGTGTAGTGCTGGGTACTATGAAGTATAGTATACTGTAGTGCTGCACCGTATAGTACTGCATACACCTGAAAGCACTAAAGATAACAGAGCAAACAGTGCATCATGTATAGTCCTGGGTACTATGAAGAGTAGTGTATTGTATTACTGCACAGTATAATGCTGCATACACCTGAGAGCACCGGACATAGGAGGTAACATAGCACACAGTGCATCATGTGTAGTGCTGGGTACTATGAAGTATAGTATATTGTAGTGCTGCACAGTATAGTACTGCATACACTTGAGAGCCCTGGAGATAACATAGCACACAGTGCATCATGTATAGTGCTGGGTACTACGAAGTGTAGTATATTGTAGTACTGCACAGTATAATACTGCATACACCTGAGAGCACCGGACATAGGGGGTAACATAGCACACAGTGCATCATGTGTAGTGCTGGGTACTATGAAGTATAGTATACTGTAGTGCTGCACCGTATAGTACTGCATACACCTGAGAGCACCAGAGATAACATAGCACACAGTACAACATCTGTAGTGCTGGGTACTATAAAGTATGGTATATTGTAGTGCTGCACAGTATAGTACTGCATACACCTGAGAGCACCGGAGAAAAGATAGCACACAGTGCATCATGTATAGTGCTGGGTACTATGAAGTATAGTATATTGTAGTGCTGCACCGTATAGTACTGCAAACACCTGAGAGCACCAGAGATAACATAGCACACAGTACAACATCTGTAGTGCTGTGTATTATGAAGTATAGTATATTGTAGTGCTGCACCCTATAGTTCTGCATACACCTGAGAGCATCGGACATAGGAGGTAACATAGCACACAGTGCATCAAGTGTAGTGCTGGGTACGATGAAGTATAGTATATTGTAGTGCTGCACCGTATAGTACTGCATACACCTGTGAGCACCGGACATAGGAGATAACATAGCACACAGTATATCATGTATAGTGCTGGGTACTAAGAAGTATACTATATTGTAGTGCTGCACCTTATAGTACTGCATACACCTGAAATAACAGCACACAGTACATCATGTGTAGGGCTGGGTACTATGAAGTATAGTATATTGTAGTGCTCCACTGTATAGTACTGCATACACCTTAGAGCATCGGACATAGGAGATAACAGCACACAGTACATCATGTGTAGTGCTGGGTATTATGAAGTATAGTATATTGTGGTGTAGCGCCATAAAAAACTGAATACACCTGAGAGCACCAGACATAGCAGGTAACATAGCACACAGTGCATAATGTGTAGTGCTGGATACTATGAAGTATAGTATATTGTAGTGCTCCACTGTATAGTACTGCATACACCTTAGAGCATCGGAGATAACATAGCACACAGTGCATCAGGTGTAGTGCTGGGTACAATGAAGTATAGTATACTGTAGTGGTGCACCGTATAGTACTGAATACACCTGAGAGCACTGGAAATAACATAGCACACAGTGCATCATGTGTAGTGCTGTGTATTATGAAGTAAAGTATATTGTAGTGCTGCACTGTATAGTACTGCATACACCTGAGAGCACTGCACATAGGAGGTAACATAGCACACAGTGCATCATGTGTAGTGCTGGGTACTATGAAGTATGGTATATTGTAGTGCTGCACCGTATAGTACTGCATACACCTGAGAGCACTAGAGATAACATAGCACACAGTGCATCAAGTATAGTATATTGTAGTGCTGCACCGTATAGTACTGCATACACCTGAGAGCACTAGAGAAAACATAGCACACAGTACATCATGTGTAGTGCTGAATACTATGAAGTATAGTATATTGTAATGCTGCACTGTATAGTACTGCATACACCTGAGAGCACCGGACATAGGAGGTAACATAGCACACAGTGCATCATGTGTAGTGCTGGGTACTATGAAGTATAGTATATTGTAGTGCTGCCCCGTATAGAACTGCATACACCTGAGAGCACCGGACATAGGAGGTAACATAGCACACAGTGCATCATGTATAGTGCTGGGTACTATGAAGTATACTACACTCACCTAAAGAATTATTAGGAACACCTGTACTATTTCTCATTAATGCCATTATCTAGTCAACCAATCACATGGCAGTTGCATTTAGGGGTGTGCTCCTGGTCAAGACAATCTCCTGAACTCCAAACTGAATGTCAGAATGGGAAAGAAAGGTGATTTAAGCAATTTTGAGCATGGCATGGTTGTTGGTGCCAGACGGGCCGGTCTGAGTATTTCACAATCTGCTCAGTTACTGGGATTTTCACGCACAACCATTTCTAGGGTTTACAAAGAATGGTGTGAAAAGGGAAAAACATCCAGTATGCGGCAGTCCTGTGGGCAAAAATGCCTTGTGGATGCTAGAGGTCAGAGGAGAATGGGCCGACTGATTCAAGCTGATAGAAGAGCAACGTTGACTGAAATAACCACTCGTTACAACCGAGGTATGCAGCAAAGCATTTGTGAAGCCACAACACGCACAACCTTGAGGCGGATGGGCTACAACAGCAGAAGACCCCACCGGGTACCACTCATCTCCACTACAAATAGGAAAAAGAGGCTACAATTTGCACGAGCTCACCAAAATTGGACTGTTGAAGACTGGAAAAATGTTGCCTGGTCTGATGAGTCTCGATTTCTGTTGAGACATTCAAATGGTAGAGTCCGAATTTGGCGTAAACAGAATGAGAACATGTATCCATCCTCTGATGGCTACTTCCAGCAGGATAATGCACCATGTCACAAAGCTCGAATCATTTCAAATTGGTTTCTTGAACATGACAATGAGTTCACAGTACTAAAATGGCCCCCACAGTCACCAGATCTCAACCCAATAGAGCATCTTTGGGATGTGGTGGAACGGGAGCTTCGTGCCCTGGATGTGCATCCCTCAAATCTCCATCAACTGCAAGATGCTATCTTATCAATATGGGCCAACATTTCTAAAGAATGCTATCAGCACCTTGTTGAATCAATGCCACGTAGAATTAAGGCAGTTCTGAAGGCAAAAGGGGGTCCAACACCGTATTAGTATGGTGTTCCTAATAATTCTTTAGGTGAGTGTATATTGTAGTGCTGCACCATATAGTACTGCATACATCTGAGAGCACTGGACATAGGAGGTAACATAGCACACAGTGCATCATGTGTAGTGCTGGGTACTATGAAGTATAGTATATTGTAGTGCTGCACTGTATAGTACTGCATACACCTTAGAACACCGGAGATAACATAGCACACAGTGCATCAGGTGTAGTGCTGGGTACTATGAAGTATAGTATATTGTACTGCTGCACCGTATATGGTTTTGCATACACCTGGGAGCACCTGAGATAACATAGCACACAGTACATCATGTATAGTGCTGGGTATTATGAAGTATATTATATTGTAGTGCTGCACCATATAGTACTGCATACACCTGAGAGCACTAGAGATAACATAGCACACAGTGCATCATGTGTAGTGCTGGGTACTATGAAGTATAGTATATTGTAGTGCTGCACCTTATAGTACTGCATACACCTGAGAGCACCGGACATAGGAGGGGGACATAGCACACAGTGCATCATGTGTGGTGCTGGGTACTATGAAGTATAGTATATTGTAGTGCTGCACTGTATAGTACTGCATATACCTGAGAGCACCGGAGATAACATAGCACACAGTGCATCATGTGTGGTGCTGGGTACTATGAAGTATAGTATATTGTAGTGCTGCACTGTATAGTACTGCATACACCTTAGAGCACCGGAGATAACATAGCACACAGTGCATCATGTATAGTGCAGGGTACTATGAAGTATAGTATATTGTAGTGCTGCACCGTATAGTACTGCATACACCTGAGATAAAAGCACACAGTACATCATGTGTAGTGCTGGGTACTATGAAGTATAGTATATTGTAGTGCTGCACTGTATAGTACTGCATACACCTGAGAGCACTAGAGATAACACAGCACACAGTGCATCATGTGTAGTGCAGGGTACTATAAAGTATAGTATATTGTAGTGCTGTAAAAATCAGAGGTTTGAGCAGCTCTCACCTGCCAGGGATTCCACTGGTATAGCACGGACCGGCTCCTTCACCCGAAATAGGAGAAATATAAGTATGAAGAAAATAAATTGGTTGGTCCAGCTTGTATTCGTGGTAATCCAAAGGCTTTATTCAATATTCAGTATAAAATCCAGGTACAGGAGTGCAGGTCTACATGTTTCGGGCACAATACAATCTTAGCCCTTACTCATGACAATTTCCAATACACTGAAAGAGGTTTTTATAGAGAGGAGGGAGGGACTGACTTCCTCACCTGAGGTAATCAGGTTGAGGTTCAGCCACTCCCATCCACAAATCAACACTTGATTAAAAACATACCATAAATTTATGTGGTTCATAAAAACATATATTCAGAGAAATAACAATGACATATTCAGAAAAATAGTAATAAAGGAGCGGGATAAGGAAAATAAGAAAGGGAGGAATAATGTATGATCGATAAATTGAGGATCAATATTGTAGGATGAGGTCAAGTTTTTTGTTGAGACCATGGGGTTGGCGACTTTCTAACTGGAAAATCCAGTAAGATTCTCTATTTAAAAGTTTGCGTTTTCTGTCGCCACCTCTTAAAGGTTTTTTGACTTTTTCAATGCCTTGTGCTGACAAATATGAGACATCCCCACCATGCACTGTGGCAAAGTGGAGACTTGCCGCAGATACATTGCGATTTGCATGGTGCGGTATGTCTGATATATGTTTTCTAATGCGCGTTTTTATGGCATTTGTTGTGCATCCTATATATTGTAGCTTGCATTTGGTGCATGTTATGCAGTAAATGGCAAAGGTGGTATTACAATTGAGAAAAGAATGTATCTTGAAAACCTGACCGTTAACAGTGGATTCAAAATTCTGGCTAATTTTCATGTATTTGCAACAAATACAGATGGAATGACCACATTTGTAGTTCCCTTTTGTAGATAACCATGTACTTTGAGTAGAGCGGAGTTTATCATTTTTAAAGAGGGAGGGGCTTACTGAGCTGGCAATGGTAGGTGCTTTTTTGGCTGCACATTTTACGCCTTTTTGTGCCATTGCTGCCCATGCTTTGTCGCATGCCAGAACTGGAAAGTGTTTTTTTACAATATTACAGATTTGAGTGTATTCTTTACTGTATTGTGTTACAAAGATATTTTTTCTTTCCTGATTCAATGTCTCTCTAGTGTTGTGATTGTAATTTTTTGCATTTGTACTAAGTAATGAATTCCTATCAATGTTTGATACTTCTCTGTTGCATTTATCCAGCATTTTTTGTGAATAAGCCCTATGTGTCAGTCTTTTGGTAATGTTTTCTGCCTCTGTTTTGTAAGCTGACTCGTCACTGCAGTTTCTCTTGGCTCTAATTAGTTCTCCCTTGGGTATATTTCTGATGGTGTGTATGGGGTGGCATGATTTTGCATGCAATAATGTGTTACCAGCTGTTTGCTTTCTGTGTGTGCTGGTATATATGGAGGCTGTGGCGGAGTCCCCCCTGAGTCTGAGATCTAAAAATTCAATGTTGTTAGTACTGTGTTGGACGGTAAATTGGATACCATTTACACACGAATTCAGATAATCCGTGAATGGCGGTATGGCCGCCACATCACCCGACCAGATAAAGATCAGGTCGTCGATGTAACGGCCATACCACCTCACATGATCCGAGAAAGGGTTGGTGTCGATGAGGAGAAAGCTCCTCTCCCACCATGCCATAAAGATATTAGCTATGGAGGGGGAGAACTTGGCCCCCATCGACACCCCCGATGTCTGCAGGAAAAACTTTCCATCAAACATAAAATAATTTCGTCTCAGGAGGAAGTCCACCACAGCCACCACATACTCTGATAGCACCACAGAGAAATTCCCAAAGTTTTCCAAAAACCAAAAAAGGGAGGTATGAATCATATTGTGGGGGATACTGGGATAAAGTGCAATTACATCCGCAGTGACCCAGGAACATTTCTGGGACCATTCAAGCTTCTGCATTGCTTGTAAAACTGATTTGGTATCCCTTAAAAAACCAGGAATGTTGGGGATCAAAGGCTGCAGTAACGAGTCAACCCACTGGCAGAGGCGTTCAGAATAAGACCCTATACCCGAGACAATTGGTCTCAGGGGGGGTGGAAAGATTAATTTGTGAACTTTTGGTAGGGCATGTAGGATGGGGGTGACAGGAAAGGCAACAAAAATATAGTCCTGTTCTTTTTGACTGAGAATGCCTAGGCTGAAACCATGCAACAACAGAGTTTTCAGTTCTGATTGAAAAGAGGGGAGCGGGTCACTTGATAGACTCATATACGTCTTGTCATCTTGTAACATCCGATTAATTTGGCATCTATAGAGTTCACTATCAAGAATGACCACAGCTCCCCCCTTGTCAGCCTGTTTCACAACAATATCATCTCTATTTTGGAGATTGCGCAATGCTAATGATTCTTTCCTAGACAAATTGTCAGTGTAGAGGTCATTATGCTGTGAAGCTACAAGGATGCTCAATGAGACAAGATCCCTTTCAACCAGTTCCTGAAATCTATCCAGTGCATGAGATCTAGATTGCACCGGATAGAAATCACGGTTGGAGGGGTTAAAGTCTGATGAACAGTGCATAGTATCAAGAGGGAGACAAGTGTTTTCCAATTCAATTAAATCATAGATGTGTAACATTTCATTGAAAGACATACTGGTAACATTGGATATCTGGTCTGGTATAGACAAAGCAATAGTTTCATCAAGGTCTGGTTTAACATTGGAGGCGAGCACACTGACCGCAGCATCGCATGGACTACACAGCTGTGAGTCAATTGATTGAAAATGCTGCTGCAGGGTTAAGCTGCGGGCCAGTCTGTTCACGTCCAATATGGTTCTATATAGATCAAAATGACAGGATGGCGAAAAGGTAAGACCTTTGCCTAGAACTTTAAGTTCATGTTCCGATAAGATGCACGCCGACAGATTAATTATCTGTAGTTCGTTTTCCCCCGTCTGGATCTTGCAGGATAGCGACGGCCTTCGATGTCTCCGTCCGCCTCTGCGTTTTTTGACATTTGTCTGTGTGAACCAGAACCTTGTGTGGAGCGGATGCTTGGTGTCTCCATCTGAAGTTGATTAGTATCACTTTCTGATTCAGCAGAGTCAGCCTCGGTTGAACTGAATGAAACTTTGCGACGTTGGGCTTTTTTGGATCGTAAGCCTCTCAGAATGGATCTCGGTGTATGTGACCGCATTCCTGGCCAGGTATATACTTCTTTGCGATTGTAGTCAAGTAAATCTCTGTTGAATTTAGATTGCTTCATTTGCATGAGGGCTTCCTCAGTTGCTGCAAGATCCTCCTTTAGTTTATCATCAAATTTCAAGAATGCTGGGTTATTAATGTGTTCCAGCAATGAATCTTGTGTAGTTTTAATCTCCTTTCTTAAATCTTCCAAGGTTTGTTTTTCATTTTGAACAATTAAGTCCATGAGTTTTAGGGAGCAATTTGACAAGATGGATTCCCATTCCGTTAGAAATAGATCTGAATAGATGGTAGATGGTTTCTTTTTTAAGCGTAGGCCTCTGGGGATCATTTCTTTTTCAATATACTTTTTAAGTGACGTATAGTCCCACCAGGTGCGAAGCTCTTTTAGAAGCAGTTTTTCTAGTGTAGACATTAGTGTAATGGAACGCAGACTGTCCTGGATATCCTGCTGTGGCTGTTCAAAAATGGCATTAATTTTCAGGAATCTTTCCTGTTCATCCTCCATCGGACGCAATGAAGCGTGTGCCATAGTGTTAGCCAGTATCGCAGAAAAAACAAATGAAGATAGAAAGCTGTGGAAGGGAGTGCACGCTCTCGGGTTGAATTGAAAATGTAAAAATCAGAGGTTTGAGCAGCTCTCACCTGCCAGGGATTCCACTGGTATAGCACGGACCGGCTCCTTCACCCGAAATAGGAGAAATATAAGTATGAAGAAAATAAATTGGTTGGTCCAGCTTGTATTCGTGGTAATCCAAAGGCTTTATTCAATATTCAGTATAAAATCCAGGTACAGGAGTGCAGGTCTACATGTTTCGGGCACAATACAATCTTAGCCCTTACTCATGACAATTTCCAATACACTGAAAGAGGTTTTTATAGAGAGGAGGGAGGGACTGACTTCCTCACCTGAGGTAATCAGGTTGAGGTTCAGCCACTCCCATCCACAAATCAACACTTGATTAAAAACATACCATAAATTTATGTGGTTCATAAAAACATATATTCAGAGAAATAACAATGACATATTCAGAGAAATAGTAATAAAGGAGCGGGATAAGGAAAATAAGAAAGGGAGGAATAATGTATGATCGATAAATTGAGGATCAATATTGTAGGATGAGGTCAAGTTTTTTGTTGAGACCATGGGGTTGGCGACTTTCTAACTGGAAAATCCAGTAAGATTCTCTATTTAAAAGTTTGCGTTTTCTGTCGCCACCTCTTAAAGGTTTTTTGACTTTTTCAATGCCTTGTGCTGACAAATATGAGACATCCCCACCATGCACTGTGGCAAAGTGGAGACTTGCCGCAGATACATTGCGATTTGCATGGTGCGGTATGTCTGATATATGTTTTCTAATGCGCGTTTTTATGGCATTTGTTGTGCATCCTATATATTGTAGCTTGCATTTGGTGCATGTTATGCAGTAAATGGCAAAGGTGGTATTACAATTGAGAAAAGAATGTATCTTGAAAACCTGACCGTTAACAGTGGATTCAAAATTCTGGCTAATTTTCATGTATTTGCAACAAATACAGATGGAATGACCACATTTGTAGTTCCCTTTTGTAGATAACCATGTACTTTGAGTAGAGCGGAGTTTATCATTTTTAAAGAGGGAGGGGCTTACTGAGCTGGCAATGGTAGGTGCTTTTTTGGCTGCACATTTTACGCCTTTTTGTGCCATTGCTGCCCATGCTTTGTCGCATGCCAGAACTGGAAAGTGTTTTTTTACAATATTACAGATTTGAGTGTATTCTTTACTGTATTGTGTTACAAAGATATTTTTTCTTTCCTGATTCAATGTCTCTCTAGTGTTGTGATTGTAATTTTTTGCATTTGTACTAAGTAATGAATTCCTATCAATGTTTGATACTTCTCTGTTGCATTTATCCAGCATTTTTTGTGAATAAGCCCTATGTGTCAGTCTTTTGGTAATGTTTTCTGCCTCTGTTTTGTAAGCTGACTCGTCACTGCAGTTTCTCTTGGCTCTAATTAGTTCTCCCTTGGGTATATTTCTGATATTTCTGATAAATTCAACAGAGATTTACTTGACTACAATCGCAAAGAAGTATATACCTGGCCAGGAATGCGGTCACATACACCGAGATCCATTCTGAGAGGCTTACGATCCAAAAAAGCCCAACGTCGCAAAGTTTCATTCAGTTCAACCGAGGCTGACTCTGCTGAATCAGAAAGTGATACTAATCAACTTCAGATGGAGACACCAAGCATCCGCTCCACACAAGGTTCTGGTTCACACAGACAAATGTCAAAAAACGCAGAGGCGGACGGAGACATCGAAGGCCGTCGCTATCCTGCAAGATCCAGACGGGGGAAAACGAACTACAGATAATTAATCTGTCGGCGTGCATCTTATCGGAACATGAACTTAAAGTTCTAGGCAAAGGTCTTACCTTTTCGCCATCCTGTCATTTTGATCTATATAGAACCATATTGGACGTGAACAGACTGGCCCGCAGCTTAACCCTGCAGCAGCATTTTCAATCAATTGACTCACAGCTGTGTAGTCCATGCGATGCTGCGGTCAGTGTGCTCGCCTCCAATGTTAAACCAGACCTTGATGAAACTATTGCTTTGTCTATACCAGACCAGATATCCAATGTTACCAGTATGTCTTTCAATGAAATGTTACACATCTATGATTTAATTGAATTGGAAAACACTTGTCTCCCTCTTGATACTATGCACTGTTCATCAGACTTTAACCCCTCCAACCGTGATTTCTATCCGGTGCAATCTAGATCTCATGCACTGGATAGATTTCAGGAACTGGTTGAAAGGGATCTTGTCTCATTGAGCATCCTTGTAGCTTCACAGCATAATGACCTCTACACTGACAATTTGTCTAGGAAAGAATCATTAGCATTGCGCAATCTCCAAAATAGAGATGATATTGTTGTGAAACAGGCTGACAAGGGGGGAGCTGTGGTCATTCTTGATAGTGAACTCTATAGATGCCAAATTAATCGGATGTTACAAGATGACAAGACGTATATGAGTCTATCAAGTGACCCGCTCCCCTCTTTTCAATCAGAACTGAAAACTCTGTTGTTGCATGGTTTCAGCCTAGGCATTCTCAGTCAAAAAGAACAGGACTATATTTTTGTTGCCTTTCCTGTCACCCCCATCCTACATGCCCTACCAAAAGTTCACAAATTAATCTTTCCACCCCCCCTGAGACCAATTGTCTCGGGTATAGGGTCTTATTCTGAACGCCTCTGCCAGTGGGTTGACTCGTTACTGCAGCCTTTGATCCCCAACATTCCTGGTTTTTTAAGGGATACCAAATCAGTTTTACAAGCAATGCAGAAGCTTGAATGGTCCCAGAAATGTTCCTGGGTCACTGCGGATGTAATTGCACTTTATCCCAGTATCCCCCACAATATGATTCATACCTCCCTTTTTTGGTTTTTGGAAAACTTTGGGAATTTCTCTGTGGTGCTATCAGAGTATGTGGTGGCTGTGGTGGACTTCCTCCTGAGACGAAATTATTTTATGTTTGATGGAAAGTTTTTCCTGCAGACATCGGGGGTGTCGATGGGGGCCAAGTTCTCCCCCTCCATAGCTAATATCTTTATGGCATGGTGGGAGAGGAGCTTTCTCCTCATCGACACCAACCCTTTCTCGGATCATGTGAGGTGGTATGGCCGTTACATCGACGACCTGATCTTTATCTGGTCGGGTGATGTGGCGGCCATACCGCCATTCACGGATTATCTGAATTCGTGTGTAAATGGTATCCAATTTACCGTCCAACACAGTACTAACAACATTGAATTTTTAGATCTCAGACTCAGGGGGGACTCCGCCACAGCCTCCATATATACCAGCACACACAGAAAGCAAACAGCTGGTAACACATTATTGCATGCAAAATCATGCCACCCCATACACACCATCAGAAATATACCCAAGGGAGAACTAATTAGAGCCAAGAGAAACTGCAGTGACGAGTCAGCTTACAAAACAGAGGCAGAAAACATTACCAAAAGACTGACACATAGGGCTTATTCACAAAAAATGCTGGATAAATGCAACAGAGAAGTATCAAACATTGATAGGAATTCATTACTTAGTACAAATGCAAAAAATTACAATCACAACACTAGAGAGACATTGAATCAGGAAAGAAAAAATATCTTTGTAACACAATACAGTAAAGAATACACTCAAATCTGTAATATTGTAAAAAAACACTTTCCAGTTCTGGCATGCGACAAAGCATGGGCAGCAATGGCACAAAAAGGCGTAAAATGTGCAGCCAAAAAAGCACCTACCATTGCCAGCTCAGTAAGCCCCTCCCTCTTTAAAAATGATAAACTCCGCTCTACTCAAAGTACATGGTTATCTACAAAAGGGAACTACAAATGTGGTCATTCCATCTGTATTTGTTGCAAATACATGAAAATTAGCCAGAATTTTGAATCCACTGTTAACGGTCAGGTTTTCAAGATACATTCTTTTCTCAATTGTAATACCACCTTTGCCATTTACTGCATAACATGCACCAAATGCAAGCTACAATATATAGGATGCACAACAAATGCCATAAAAACGCGCATTAGAAAACATATATCAGACATACCGCACCATGCAAATCGCAATGTATCTGCGGCAAGTCTCCACTTTGCCACAGTGCATGGTGGGGATGTCTCATATTTGTCAGCACAAGGCATTGAAAAAGTCAAAAAACCTTTAAGAGGTGGCGACAGAAAACGCAAACTTTTAAATAGAGAATCTTACTGGATTTTCCAGTTAGAAAGTCGCCAACCCCATGGTCTCAACAAAAAACTTGACCTCATCCTACAATATTGATCCTCAATTTATCGATCATACATTATTCCTCCCTTTCTTATTTTCCTTATCCCGCTCCTTTATTACTATTTCTCTGAATATGTCATTGTTATTTCTCTGAATATATGTTTTTATGAACCACATAAATTTATGGTATGTTTTTAATCAAGTGTTGATTTGTGGATGGGAGTGGCTGAACCTCAACCTGATTACCTCAGGTGAGGAAGTCAGTCCCTCCCTCCTCTCTATAAAAACCTCTTTCAGTGTATTGGAAATTGTCATGAGTAAGGGCTAAGATTGTATTGTGCCCGAAACATGTAGACCTGCACTCCTGTACCTGGATTTTATACTGAATATTGAATAAAGCCTTTGGATTACCACGAATACAAGCTGGACCAACCAATTTATTTTCTTCATACTTATATTGTAGTGCTGTACCGTATAGTACTGCATACAGCTGAGAGCACCTGAGATAACATAGCACACAGTGCATCATGTATAGTGCTGGGTACTATGAAGTATACTATATTGTAGTGCTGCACCTTATAGTACTGCATAGACCTGAGAGCACCGGACATAGGAGGTAACATAGCACACAGTGCATCGTGTGTAGTGCTGGGTACTATGAAGTATAGTATATTGTAGTGCTGCATTGTATAGTACTGCATACACCTGAGAGCACCGGACATAGGAGGTAACATAGCACACAGTACATCATGTGTAGTGCTGGGTACTATGAAGTATAGTATATTGTAGTGCTGCACCGTATAGAACTGCATACACCTTAGAGCAACGGAGATAATGTAGCACACAGTGCATCAGGTGTAGTGCTGGGTACTATGAAGTAAGATAAGATGCCCTTTATTGTCACTGTACAATACAATGAAATGTTGTTTGGAGCAATCCTAGATGCCATGGACAGAGGAACAAGAACTGACATTTAAACTAAAGTATTACACTAGGAAAAAAAAAAACATTGCACTAGAAAGCATTACTATTCACAGTTCACAGCATATATATAGCAAGAGCAAAGTAGGAAGTGCTTATGAGTATATATACACACTGATTCAGACACCACTGCAGACAAGAGATCATCATGGGTTCATGAATGCAGCAGTCACTTTCAGTCTGTGGTAGTTTCTATCCTTGGAAGGGGCAATAGTTTCTGAGCATTTAAGAGACTGATTGTTTTGTGGTAAAAGCTGTTCTTCAGCCTAGTGGTGCGGGCATGTAGGGCTCTAAGACGCCTACCAGAGGGTAGGGGAATGAAAAGGCTGTGGCCGGGGTGAGTCTGATCCCCGCAAATAATTTTTCAGGTCAGGTTCATTAATTGCTCAGGTGTGCATCGTTAGTATTCAGTCTTTCACAATGCCTTGCTGGATAAACTCAAACTTAAGCAGATATTTTGTAAAACACAAACATTAACTCAAAGTTCTAAGTTTATATGTGTTGATGTGTACATTTCATAGGAAAAAATCCAATGTTTTATCATAATAGTAATGTTTGATTGGTGGGAAATCGTTTTTAAGGTCTATGTGAATTGTTATATGTTCGTGTATAATATTTGAAAAAAGCCGCATCATTAACGCACAGTGCTTGAGTGCGTTTATTTTTTTCTTTTTCTTTTCCTTCATTTTCCATGAGATTTATAGATTTATAATACATCAATAGATACTAATTGGATTTTTTCCTATGAAATGTACACATCAACACATATAAACTTAGAACTTTGAGTTAATGTTTGTGTTTTACAAAATATCTGCTTAAGTTTGAGTTTATCCAGCAAGGCATTGTGAAAGACTGAATACTAACGATGCACACCTGAGCAATTAATGAACCTGACCTGATGTTGAAACAGAGACCAATGAAATCACACAAGTTTGAGTATAAAAGAGGGGCTTTGGAAGGGGTGAAGCATACCACTGAGGAAGGGGCAAATAGCTAGACCCCGAAACGCGTCTGGTGCGACACCCCCCAAATTTTGTACTGAAAGACCGAAGTACCGGAGACTGACCAATATACAGAAGCAGAAGTGGACCTTTACCGACGAAATTTTCCGTCATTATACCATTGCGCAATTTCGATTTAAAAGCGGAGGTCTATAGTCTTGGATAGCGATTTACAGAGCCGCCTGCAATCTCCTGATTTTACAAGTGCTGCAGAAACCAGAGGCACATTTCGGAGAGTGGTCAAAAGTCAAGGTTTGGTCGATTACAATTTATTTTACTTGCAAGTAATTCACCTGTTTTCGGCGGGACGCCGCTGCTACTAAATACGGGACATTTGATTTCTTGGTCCATATCAACTATACTCAGGTATCTATTTTTAAAGACTGCACATAATATTGGATGAACTTTTAGTTATTTTGATACCATTTTTTTGCTGGTCATACTACTGAGGTCCGCCTTGATGATAATCTATATGTTAGCGGACTTTTGAATAGCATGAATATAGTGATATTATTATAGAAGCATTTATCTATTGTGTATTTTATTGCATTTATTTTATTTGACTTAATCTAAATAAAACTATATATTTGTTAACCACATGGTCACGGTCTCTTGAGTGCCCTGCACTGTATAGTACTGCATATACCTGAGATAACAGCACACAGTACATCATGTGTAGTGCTGGGTACTATGAAGTATAGTATATTGTAGTGCTGCACCGTATAGTACTGCATACACCTGAGATAACAGCACACAGTGCATCATGTGTAGTACTGGGTACTATAAAGTATAGTACATTGTAGTGCTGTACTGTATAGTACTGCATACATCTGAGATAACATAGCACACAGTACATCATGTGTAGTGCTGAGTACTATGAAGTATAGTATATTGTAATGCTGCACTGTATAGTACTGCATATACCTGAGATAACAGCACACAGTGCATCATGTGTAGTGCTGGGTACTATGAAGTATAGTATATTGTAGTGCTGCACCTTATAGTACTGCATACACCTGAGATCACATAGCACACAGTGCATCATGTGTAGTGCTGGGTACTATGAAGTATAGTATATTCTAGTGCTGCACTGTATAGTACTGCATGCACCTGAGATAACATATCACACAGTGTGTCATGTGTAGTGCTGGGTACTATGAAGTATAGTATACTGTAGTGCTGCACCGCATAGTACAAAAAACTTCAGAAAAGTCACGGCACTCTTGTTCTTGAATCAAAGCTTAGTGTTTAATCACACCGAAAAAATACAGCATTCTTTGTGCACCATATAGTACTGCATACACCTGAGATAACATAGCACACAGTGCATCATGTGTAGTGCTGGGTACTATGAAGTATAGTATACTGTAGTGCTGCACTGTATAGTACTGCATATACCTGAGATAACAGCACACATGTACATCATGTGTAGTGCTAGGTACTATGAAGTATAGTATATTGTAGTGCTGCACCGTATAGTACTGCATACACCTGAGATAACAGCACACAGTGAATTATGTGTAGTGCTGGGTACTATGAAGTATAGTATAGTGTAGTGCTGCACTGTATAGTACTGCATACACCTGAGATAACATAGCACACAGTGCATCATGTATAGTGCTGGGTATTATGAAGTATAGTACATTGTAGTACTGCACCATATAGTACTGCATACACCTGAGATAACATAGCACACAGTACATCATGTGTAGTGCTGGGTACTATGAAGTATAGTATACTGTAGTGCTGCACCTTATAGTACTGCATACACCTGAGATAACATAGCACACAGTGCATCATGTGTAGTGCTGGCTACTATGAAGTATAGTATATTGTAGTGCTGCACTGTATAGTACTGCATACACCTGAGATCACAGTACACTGTACATCATGTGTAGTGCTGGGTACTATGAAGTATAGTATACTGTAGTGCTGCACCTTATAGTACTGCATACACCTGAGATAACATAACACACAGTGCATCATGTGTAGTGCTGGCTACTATGAAGTATAGTATATTGTAGTGCTGCACTGTATAGTACTGCATACACCTGAGATCACAGTACACTGTACATCATGTGTAGTGCTGGGTACTATGAAGTATAGTATATTGTAGTGCTGCACTGTATAGTACTGCATACACCTGAGATAACATAGCACACAGTGCATCAGGTGTAGTGCTGGGTACTATGAAGTATAGTATATTGTAGTGCTGCTCTGTATAGTACTGCATACACCTGAGATCACAGCAAACAGTGCATCATGTGTAGTGCTGGGTACTATTAAGTATAGTATATTGTAGTGCTGCACTGTATAGTACTGCATACACCTGAGATAACAGCACACAGTACATCATGTGTAGTGCTGGGTACTATGAGATATAGTATATTGTAGTGCTGCACTGTATAGTAATGCATACACCTGAGATCACAGCACACAGTACATCATGTGTAGTGCTGGGTACTATAAAGTATAGTATACTGTAGTGCTGCACTGTATAGTACTGCATATACCTGAGATAACATAGCACACAGTGCATCATGTGTAGTGCTGGGTACTATGAAGTATAGAATATTGTAGTGCTGCACTGTATAGTACTGCATACACCTGAGATAACAGCACACAGTGCATCAGGTGTAGTGCTGGGTACTAGGAAGTATAGTATATTGTAGTGCTGCACCGTATAGTACTGCATACACCTGAGATAACAGCACACAGTGCATCATGTGTAGTGCTGGGTACTATGAAGTATAGTATATTGTAGTGCTGCACTGTATAGTACTGCATACACCTGAGATCACAGCACACAGTACATCATGTGTAGTGCTGGGTACTATGAAGTATAGTATATTGTAGTGCTGCACTGTCTAGTACTGCACACACCTGAGATAACATAGCACACAGTACATCATGTGTAGTGCTGGGTACTATGAAGTATAGTATATTGTAGTGCTGCACTGTATAGTACTGCATACACCTGAGATAACATAGCACACAGTACATCATGTGTAGTGCTGGGTGCTATGAAGTATAGTATATTGTAGTGCTGCACTGTCTAGTACTGCACACACCTGAGATAACATAGCACACAGTACATCATGTGTAGTGCTGGGTACTATGAAGTATAGTATATTGTAGTGCTGCACTGTATAGTACTGCATACACCTTTGATCACAGCACACAGTGCATCAGGTGTAGTGCTGGGTACTATGAAGTATAGTATATTGTAGTGCTGCACCGTATAGTACTGCATACACCTGAGATAACATAGCACACAGTACATCATGTGTAGTGCTGGGTACTATGAAGTATAGTATATTGTAGTGCTGCACCGTATAGTACTCCATACACCTGAGATAACATAGCACACAGTACATCATGTGTAGTGCTGGGTACTATGAAGTATAGTATATTGTAGTGCTGCACCGTATAGTACTGCATACACCTGAGATCACAGCACACAGTACATCATGTGTAGTGCTGGGTACTATGAAGTCTAGTATATTGTAGTGCTGCACTGTATAGTACTGCATACACCTGAGATAACATAGCACACAGTACATCATGTGTAGTGCTGGGTACTATGAAGTATAGTATATTGTAGTGCTGCACTGTATAGTACTGTATACACCTTTGATCACAGCACACAGTACATCATGTGTAGTGCTGGGTACTATGAAGTATAGTATATTGTAGTGCTGCACCGTATAGTACTGCATACACCTGAGATAACATAGCACAGAGTACATCATGTGTAGTGCTGGGTAATATGAAGTATAGTATATTGTAGTGCTGCACCGTATAGTACTGCATACACCTGAGATCACAGCACACAGTACATCATGTGTAGTGCTGGGTAATATGAAGTCTAGTATATTGTAGTGCTGCACTGTATAGTACTGCATACACCTGAGATCACAGTACACTGTACATCATGTGTAGTGCTGGGTACTATGAAGTATAGTATATTGTAGTGCTGCACCGTATAGTACTGCATACACCTGAGAGCACTGCACATAGGAGGTAACATAGCACACAGTACATCATGTGTAGTGCTGGGTACTATGAAGTATAGTATATTGTAGTGCTGCACCGTATAGTACTCCATACACCTGAGATAACATAGCACACAGTACATCATGTGTAGTGCTGGGTACTATGAAGTATAGTATATTGTAGTGCTGCACCGTATAGTACTGCATACACCTGAGATCACAGCACACAGTACATCATGTGTAGTGCTGGGTACTATGAAGTCTAGTATATTGTAGTGCTGCACTGTATAGTACTGCATACACCTGAGATAACATAGCACACAGTACATCATGTGTAGTGCTGGGTACTATGAAGTATAGTATATTGTAGTGCTGCACTGTATAGTACTGTATACACCTTTGATCACAGCACACAGTACATCATGTGTAGTGCTGGGTACTATGAAGTATAGTATATTGTAGTGCTGCACCGTATAGTACTGCATACACCTGAGATAACATAGCACAGAGTACATCATGTGTAGTGCTGGGTAATATGAAGTATAGTATATTGTAGTGCTGCACCGTATAGTACTGCATACACCTGAGATCACAGCACACAGTACATCATGTGTAGTGCTGGGTAATATGAAGTCTAGTATATTGTAGTGCTGCACTGTATAGTACTGCATACACCTGAGATCACAGTACACTGTACATCATGTGTAGTGCTGGGTACTATAAAGTATAGTATATTGTAGTGCTGCACCGTATAGTACTGCATACACCTGAGATAACATAGCACACAGTACATCATGTGTAGTGCTGGGTACTAGGAAGTATAGTATATTGTAGTGCTGCACTGTATAGTACTGCATACACCTTTGATCACAGCACACAGTGCATCATGTGTAGTGCTGGGTACTATGAAGTCTAGTATATTGTAGTGCTGCACTGTATAGTACTGCATATACCTGAGATAACATAGCACACAGTGCATCATGTGTAGTGCTGGGTACTATGAAGTATAGTATATTGTAGTGCTGCACCGTATAGTACTGCATACACCTGAGATAACATAGCACACAGTACATCATGTGTAGTGCTGGGTACTATGAAGTATAGTATATTGTAGTGCTGCACCGTATAGTACTGCATACACCTGAGATAACATAGCACACAGTACATCATGTGTAGTGCTGGGTACTATGAAGTATAGTATATTGTAGTGCTGCACTGTATAGTACTGCATACACCTTTGATCACAGCACACAGTGCATCATGTGTAGTGCTGGGTACTATGAAGTATAGTATATTGTAGTGCTGCACCGTATAGTACTGCATACACCTGAGATAACATAGCACAGAGTACATCATGTGTAGTGCTGGGTAATATGAAGTATAGTATATTGTAGTGCTGCACCGTATAGTACTGCATACACCTGAGATCACAGCACACAGTACATCATGTGTAGTGCTGGGTAATATGAAGTCTAGTATATTGTAGTGCTGCACTGTATAGTACTGCATACACCTGAGATCACAGTACACTGTACATCATGTGTAGTGCTGGGTACTATGAAGTATAGTATATTGTAGTGCTGCACTGTATAGTACTGCATACACCTGAGATAACATAGCACACAGTACATCATGTGTAGTGCTGGGTACTATGAAGTATAGTATATTGTAGTGCTGCACTGTATAGTACTGCATACACCTTTGATCACAGCACACAGTGCATCATGTGTAGTGCTGGGTACTATGAAGTATAGTATATTGTAGTGCTGCACCGTATAGTACTGCATACACCTGAGATAACATAGCACACAGTACATCATGTGTAGTGCTGGGTACTATGAAGTATAGTATATTGTAGTGCTGCACCGTATAGTACTGCATACACCTGAGAGCACTGCACATAGGAGGTAACATAGCACACAGTACATCATGTGTAGTGCTGGGTACTATGAAGTATAGTATATTGTAGTGCTGCACCGTATAGTACTCCATACACCTGAGATAACATAGCACACAGTACATCATGTGTAGTGCTGGGTACTATGAAGTATAGTATATTGTAGTGCTGCACCGTATAGTACTGCATACACCTGAGATCACAGCACACAGTACATCATGTGTAGTGCTGGGTACTATGAAGTCTAGTATATTGTAGTGCTGCACTGTATAGTACTGCATACACCTGAGATAACATAGCACACAGTACATCATGTGTAGTGCTGGGTACTATGAAGTATAGTATATTGTAGTGCTGCACTGTATAGTACTGTATACACCTTTGATCACAGCACACAGTACATCATGTGTAGTGCTGGGTACTATGAAGTATAGTATATTGTAGTGCTGCACCGTATAGTACTGCATACACCTGAGATAACATAGCACAGAGTACATCATGTGTAGTGCTGGGTAATATGAAGTATAGTATATTGTAGTGCTGCACCGTATAGTACTGCATACACCTGAGATCACAGCACACAGTACATCATGTGTAGTGCTGGGTAATATGAAGTCTAGTATATTGTAGTGCTGCACTGTATAGTACTGCATACACCTGAGATCACAGTACACTGTACATCATGTGTAGTGCTGGGTACTATAAAGTATAGTATATTGTAGTGCTGCACCGTATAGTACTGCATACACCTGAGATAACATAGCACACAGTACATCATGTGTAGTGCTGGGTACTAGGAAGTATAGTATATTGTAGTGCTGCACTGTATAGTACTGCATACACCTTTGATCACAGCACACAGTGCATCATGTGTAGTGCTGGGTACTATGAAGTCTAGTATATTGTAGTGCTGCACTGTATAGTACTGCATATACCTGAGATAACATAGCACACAGTGCATCATGTGTAGTGCTGGGTACTATGAAGTATAGTATATTGTAGTGCTGCACCGTATAGTACTGCATACACCTGAGATAACATAGCACACAGTACATCATGTGTAGTGCTGGGTACTATGAAGTATAGTATATTGTAGTGCTGCACCGTATAGTACTGCATACACCTGAGATAACATAGCACACAGTACATCATGTGTAGTGCTGGGTACTATGAAGTATAGTATATTGTAGTGCTGCACTGTATAGTACTGCATACACCTTTGATCACAGCACACAGTGCATCATGTGTAGTGCTGGGTACTATGAAGTATAGTATATTGTAGTGCTGCACCGTATAGTACTGCATACACCTGAGATAACATAGCACAGAGTACATCATGTGTAGTGCTGGGTAATATGAAGTATAGTATATTGTAGTGCTGCACCGTATAGTACTGCATACACCTGAGATCACAGCACACAGTACATCATGTGTAGTGCTGGGTAATATGAAGTCTAGTATATTGTAGTGCTGCACTGTATAGTACTGCATACACCTGAGATCACAGTACACTGTACATCATGTGTAGTGCTGGGTACTATGAAGTATAGTATATTGTAGTGCTGCACTGTATAGTACTGCATACACCTGAGATAACATAGCACACAGTACATCATGTGTAGTGCTGGGTACTATGAAGTATAGTATATTGTAGTGCTGCACTGTATAGTACTGCATACACCTTTGATCACAGCACACAGTGCATCATGTGTAGTGCTGGGTACTATGAAGTCTAGTATATTGTAGTGCTGCACCTTATAGTACATACAGCAGTCTGGATGCTGAAAATCAGGACCCCTAGGGGCCCCCGGATGGTGCATTATATGGTGTTATTACACTACAGATTTGCCTCACTGCAGGAAGCCTGTTGTTTAGTGAGGACATGGGGAGCAGGGGCTAGAGGGGGGGGGGGGGGGGCGAGTCCAGCATTTGGGGGGCATGGCAGAAGACTCGCTTCTATTTCTGTCCCCATTCTGCACTTGATTTCCTGTTCCATCCATTGATGGGGAGTTTTGGGGAAGGCAGCGATCACATGACTCGAAGCTATATAATGTCTGAGTAACTAGAAGTGGTAGGACTGGTGCCCGGGGAGGAGAGGAGGCGGCGGCTGCTGCCGGGGAGGGAGGTTGCACATTTTACAGCTCACTGACCATTTGGCGATCCATAGAGAGGAGGGTTCTTTGTGACATCTCTGGACAGATTGGGGGTCTGCTCATTTCCATCTCATTAGCTATGCAGAGCACAGGCTCCATATAAAGAGGCAGGCGGGCATCCAGAGGCAGAGTCGCCAGCAGCACCTGGGATTACACGCACTGGGATTACAGCTCCTGCCCTTGTGGATTGTTGCCTGCTTTTTCCCCCTATGGAGCCCAAGGTTTAAGGACATACAAGGTGCTGACAGCCCCCATCCAGCCCCATTCACAAGAACTGTCACTCAATGAGAGGGCGTCTGTAGAGCGGAGAGAAGAGCCAGAGGACTGCTGTGTGCCGAGTCGCCCCTGCCTGTACCGCAGCCAACATGGGACCTCAGTCTGCGCTCAGCCTGGCCGTGCTGGCCTCGCTCCTGTGCCAGGTAAGGATGCTGGCAGTGCCCGTGGATGTGTATGTCTGCTATGTGTGTGATGATGCCCTGTGTAACGTGCCCGGCCTTTCTCGCTCCGCAGGTCTCGTGCTCCGGACTCTTTGAGCTCAAGCTGCAGGAGTTTGTCAATAAGAAGGGTCCTGTGGGGAACGTGAACTGCTGCCGCGGCGGGATGGCCGCCTCCCAGGGGCTGCAGCTGTGCCAGTGCAGGACCTTCTTCCGAATCTGCCTCAAGCACTACCAGAGCAGCGTGTCCCCGGAGCCGCCGTGCACCTACGGCAGCGCCCTCACCCCGGTGCTGGGCTCCAACTCCTTCACGGTCCCGGACACCGTCAGCGCCGACCCCAGCTTTAGCAACCCCATCCGCTTCGCCTTCGGGTTCACCTGGCCTGTGAGTAAAGTGTCCTCCTGCCTGTGGGGGGTAGATGGTCAGGGGGCAGCTGGCAGGTGAAGGAGGCTCTCCATCTGTCAGCTCAGGAACAAGTGCTATGGTGTTGGAAATGTCCCCTCCTGTCCCGGGAGCTGCTCGTCTAATTGTCAGCTCAGCGTGACATTCCCTGAGGGATTCCTTTTACAGCCATCCTCCATGTGTGAAAGCGGCCAAATGAAGCCTGAAGATTGGGGCCAGCAGGGGCATATTTCTTTATAGGGGGGCCTTGGAGCTGTGGAACAGGCAGTGAGGGGTTAACCGGAGGAAGTTCTGTCCGGTGGACTGGCACCTCCATAACTGAATAATAAGACAAACAAACAGAAAACCATACCAGGAAATAACTAGGACACGTCCACCCATTTCCTTAGGAAAAGTGAAAACGTGAAGCCCGCCAGCTCTGTTCCCCTGCATGAAAGGAATGGGTCTGATTGTGGATACGATAAGCTAATGCTGTGTTCCTTCTCCTGTGCAGGGCACGTTCTCCCTCATCATCGAAGCATTGCACACGGACTCCCCCGACGACCTAAACCCAGGTAAGATGCCTCCTACGTCATTCACTAGCCAGGATACTCCGTCCTCCCAGTTGTCAGCTGCCTAGTGCAGCAGGCCAGTAACAAGTGCAGCGGTCCTGCCAGCTGCTGGGGAGTGGAATAGCTGTAATGAATGATCTTCTTTTGGCAGAGAACCCGGAGCGTCTGATCAGCCGCCTCACCACCCAGAGACATCTGACCGTGGGTGAAGACTGGTCCCAGGATTTACACAGCACTGGCCTCACTGAGCTCAAGTACTCCTACCGCTTTGTATGTGACGAGTACTATTATGGAGAAGGATGCTCTGACTACTGCCGGCCCAGAGATGATGCTTTTGGACACTTTTACTGTGGTGAAAAGGGAGAGAAGATCTGCAACCCTGGCTGGAAAGGACAGTACTGCACAGAACGTAAGTATTTCCTGTGCGGAACGAGGGTTTTCTAGTAGATCTGTCCTAAACTGGAACGATTGCGGCCTCCATCTTTATCCCATGGTTTAGTTCCTCCATTAGATAACACATTTGGTTCTTGCGGTGTCTCATTAATCATGTTGATTAGCTCCTTTTTCTTCTGCCTAATGGGGGCGTTCCACTCTGCAGTGTCACATAGCTGTGTAAAATGTGCTCTGCCTGCTTAACAAGCTTGTCTTAAGCAAGAAGGTCCCCCTTCCCCCACTCTCCTTTGTCAGGCCAGTGCCCCTCTTTCTGCTGAGAACTTTGCACCATTTATTTAAATGATAATAATAATGAAAAGTTTTCAGAGAAATCACACGCGTGCCATAGATTAGATCTCGCCATTGATTGGCCGGAGGAGGAGCACCCCTGCCTGTGATTGGCCGGAGGCAGTGGGGTATTGTTGCAGAAGGGCAGCTGCTGGGAGAGAATAGACAATAGAGCAGCTGTCCTGTACTGGCACCCTGCACACCAGCTGTCCACTCTTATCTGCACACACTCGCTGGGATATCGAGGGGTGGAACCCTGTGTGTATAGAATTAGGGGAAAGGGAAAAAAAAAGACTTCTGACACTCACTTGGAGAAAAAAAAGTGTGTGCAAAGGGGGAGGGGAGCTGGGGACTCTGCGCTCTCTTTTGTCTGCGTCGAAATGTATTATGGAGACAGCTTGTTTACAGGTGACCTAGGAGGATTGCACCCAGATCTGTAGTTCTTACCTGCCCTTCCCTTCTCTTCCAGCAATCTGTCTTCCTGGATGTGATGAGCACCATGGTTATTGTGAGAAGCCCGGGGAGTGCAAGTAAGCCCAGTTCATTTCCCCTGCGCAGATATTGCACGTCCACATATATGCCGATTTTCTCCCCATACTAAATATATCCCGTTCTTTTCACTACCAGATGCCGTGTAGGTTGGCAAGGTCGCTACTGCGATGAATGCATCCGCTATCCAGGTTGTCTGCACGGTACATGCCAGCAGCCATGGCAATGCAACTGCCAAGAAGGATGGGGAGGACTTTTCTGTAATCAAGGTAGGCTCAACAAACTGGACAATGGGGGATCATTAGTAATAAGGAGTCACTAAGTAACGCCTCATTCACACGTCCGTGCTCAAATCCGTGAGCAGGTGGTCAGTGATGCAGCAGTCTTGGGTCTGTTTTTTGCTGTCCGTGTTGCATCCGTATTTCACTGACATTGAACAGCTGAAAAATTATTTTCAAAGCATCTCTTCTTATTCATCCATGCAACACGGATGGCATCCCTGGTTTTCACGGACCCATAGACTATAACGGACACGATGGATCCGTGAACACGGACAAAATACAGCATGCATACGTGCTAAAAACACTGATGTCTGAATGCACATGTTAAAATGAATGGGGACGCGTGCTGTCTGTGGAGAACGCGTACAGCACACGTCCGTGAAACACTGAGGCTTAGCATGGTAGAGATAAGGCTTACAGCTAAATACCGTTTTCTTACTGTGCAGATCTGAACTACTGCACTCACCACAAACCTTGCAAGAATGGAGCCACCTGCACCAACACGGGCCAGGGAAGCTACACCTGCTCCTGCCGCCCAGGATACACTGGATCCAACTGTGAGATTGAGCTCAATGAATGTGATGCCAACCCTTGCAAAAATGGAGGAAGCTGCACTGTAAGTTTTTTTCCCCTGCTCATTTCTTTCCTCTGTCTGTGTTATAGTTTACGCCTCCTATGGTATATATATATATATATATTCTGAATCTCTTTCTATTCTTACAGGACCTAGAAAACAACTATTCCTGTGCGTGTCCACCAGGCTTCTATGGTAAAAATTGTGAGCTGAGTGCCATGACTTGTGCCGATGGACCATGCTTCAATGGAGGCAGATGCTCCGATAACCCAGACGGTGGATACAGTTGCCTCTGCCCATTCGGATACTCTGGCTTTAACTGTGAAAAGAAAATAGATTATTGCAGTTCCAATCCCTGTGCTAATGGTAAGATCACACGCCATGGGTTTTATTGTCTATTAATTGTGGTATATATTATGTGTAGAGCAGGAATACATACATGTCAAGAAGACAACATTGAAGTGTGTGGCACACTTATTGGTCATTTACATGAAATATTTCTGAACAGGATTATTCAAAGTATGCTAGAACAGGGCATCTGTAAAACTGAGCAAACAGATTTTTTATTGACCCCAATGCACTTTGACTAATTGTATGGATGCCTTACAGGAGCTCGCTGTGAAGACCTGGGAAATTCCTACATCTGCCAGTGCCAGGAAGGCTTCTCTGGAAGACATTGTGATGATAACCTGGATGACTGTGCTTCCTTCCCCTGCCAAAACGGTGGCACATGCCAGGATGGGATTAATGACTACTCCTGTACTTGCCCTCCTGGGTACACTGGAAAAAACTGCAGCATGCCTGTCAGCAAATGTGAGCACAACCCATGCCACAATGGGGCAACATGCCATGAGAGAAACAACCGTTACGTGTGTGAATGCGCTCATGGCTATGGTGGACTTAACTGCCAGTTTCTGTTGCCTGAAACAAAAACTGAAACTGATAAGTATGTAGAAAGGCCAAGCGGACAGTTCCCCTGGATTGCAGTGTGCGCTGGAATTATCCTGGTATTATTGCTGCTCCTAGGCTGTGCCGCGGTAGTAGTTTATGTGCGCCTAAAGGTGCAGCGGAAACGTCACATCCCTGCGGCTACACGTGGCGAGACCAAGACCATGAATAATTTGACAACCTGCCATCGTGAAAAGGACATTTCTGTAAGCATCATAGGCACCACTCAGATTAAAAATACAAATAAGAAGGTGGACTTTCTCGGTGAAAGCAATAGCGATAAAAATGGCTTCAAGACCCGATACCCATCTGTGGATTACAATTTAGTACATGAGCTGAAGCATGAAGAGACTACAAAGGCGGAGCGGAGGAAATGTGAAGCCAAGTGCAGCTCAAGTGACTCAGACTCAGAAGACCTGCACTCATCACATTTAAAAAGGTGAACATCTTATTGATTGTAAAACTCCGGAGAACGTCCAACCTTTTCTTCCCACTAACTTCAAGCTCAAGTCATCTAATCATGATTGTATTGTCTTTTGTCCACAGTGACTCTTCAGAAAATCAGAGACCAGACTCAAATTACTCGTCATCTAAAGACACAAAATATCAATCGGTATATGTCATATCAGATGAGAAAGATGAATGCATCATAGCAACTGAGGTTAGTAGGGTTGTTTTACTCCAGCTTTTAGGAGGACCACATAGGGATTGTTAGCTGACTAGCTCATGGGCAGGCCTTCTGCAAAGAAAGGGGGTTCCTATCTAGTCGGGGGGGGGGGGGGGGGTTGTACTTGTGAGGTGTTATTTGGACTGTTACAAAGGATCTATTTTTTGTGAAGCAACCAATGCCCTGGTTATTATGTCAACTTAGTAAATGACGTCAGTAACTGTCACCAATTCTGCATATAAATCCAGGATTCTTCATAGCTGTCTGTTAGCAATCCCACAGAGGTGGCCTGCCGGCATATAACTTACCTTCTACTTTCTGTTTTCCACAGGTGTAATAAAGAAGCTGTAGTGTACAACCTATTCTTGTCAAATATTCAGAGGTGACGCCCACATGAATGCTGCTGATATCTGAGGAGAGGGACATCCCTTTGTTGACTGCTGCTGAGACACTAAATTCAGGCTGAGCTGGTTCTCTACTGAAATTAGCAAAATGACTGCAAAAGAAAAAAAAGGACACCTCAAGCTAGTCTCTGTGTCCGGACTGTTGCACTGCCATTTCTGTTCTTCTCCATTCTTCATTGCACTATGGACAGTTGCTTTTTTTTAATAATTATAATACAGTAAATATATATATAAATATAAATATATATTTAATGAATGGACTTCTACATTCTTTAGAAGAAGAGCGCACTGCCTGAGGTGCTTATTTTGAATTCTTATGAGCCACTACGTTGCTGAACTCCAGACACTGCCTGGCTTAGTCTTTTTTATACTAAAAGGTGTTTTTCACTAGGTCAAAAAATGTGCATTATTTTTTGAACTCGTAAGACTATTTTTACGATATTTGTAAAGCTCGAGTATTTGTAATGGTCATTTTTATAATTTAAAATTTGGTAAATATGTACAAAGGCACTTCAGGTCTATGTGACTATATTTTTTGTATATATATGTATTTATGGAATATTGTGCAAATGGTATTTGATTTTTTTCTACTTTTTTTGTTAATGAAGGGATTAATTTTTAAACTATTTTTCCAAAATAAATACTATGAATGGTAACTTTTGGAGTTTATTTTCACTGGTGTTCAACAATCAACAGTTTTACATGTCAAGCTGCTACAACCTTGGGTGCAGATGACTTTGGGGTTCCCGAATTGCCAAATCTCAAATTATTTTACAGTAGTTCTTGTGGCCGTGATGTTTGGTGACTTAGGACAATTGCAAACAGGAGTCTCATGGTTGCCACACACATTAAATAGCTGTTGGTCGTACAATCGTTTGTCCTACAGCTATCTCTCCCAACTCCCTGCTGGCTCCCCCATACACATACGGTCTGGATGAAGTTGTGTGTATTCAGTGGGAAGAGAGAAGAAAGCTGCTGCCGGACACCTCTTCCAGGAAATAAGTAGCAGCTTAACTCCGGAAAGAACAACAGGATTGGCTGAAAATATTCACTACATCCGATATCATCTGTCAGGAGCTCCCCGCACACATTCGACTGTTGGCACACTAATGTGTATGGTGGTCTTTATTGTTACAGTCGATTAAAGAGTTGGCCTGGTTTACAAAAACTATTTTCACATGCCCTCCTAGGAAATTAGCGTAATTAAATGGGGTCTAGGGCATAGAGCAAATGCTAAAAGCATCTCTGTTGGGCTTGGCATGTCTGTTCATCACAGAGACAGCAAATTCATTAAATGAGAACTGTGCAATGCTTCATTTTCCTTGTGGTGGCGCTGTAGGGGAACTTAACACTTGTACCATTAGCATTTTACTCTGAGATCCCTCTGCAATGTGCATAGTCTCATTTACACTTGAACTGACCACAATGTCTTTGTAGTCAAAGGAGTTATCCTATCCACAGGTGGGTGATAAATACTGGATCACTGGTGGTTGGATGACTGGGACCCCTAATGATACTTGGAATGGAGAGTAATGTGCATGTTGATCCACTGCTCCATTCACTTATATGGTGGATTATTATGGCGGGTTTAGACAGGCCGATGGAGCAACCGATTGTCGGGAAGGAAGTGTTCTTTCCTAACAGTTGGCTGCTCGTTCAGTAAAGGAGAATGCTCCTTCACTGTATGAGGACGAGGGATCGCTATTGTACAGAATTATTGTTTCGGGGCAGCAGATCACTGTTTAGACAGCACAGTCTGCTGCCCAGAAGCCATGATCGGTGGTGCCTGGACGAATGACAGGATCCCCCAATGAGCAAGTGTTTTGCTCGTTTATGGGGTGATCGGCGACACATTGAGATGGGCAGATTATCTGGATGATTATTTGTTTGTCTAAATCCACCTTTACATTAACAATTGGAAAGCGATGATTTAGTGAATAATTTGGGCTCAAAGGATTTTTAATTACACAATAATCTGATTAGGGGATGTGGCGATGACCTTAACCCCCAGCGATCTGACATTTATCACCTATTTTGTGAATAGATGATAAATACTTTTCTTGGGATAAGCCCTTTAATAGGAGCAAATGGTAAAGACAGCAGTTTATCATGTTGCGCAAACACTGCTGTTTATGCATGTGAACGTCACACAATGTAGAGCAAAGTTACTCCATGGGGAGAATAATTTAGTTTGTTGCTGCAACATCTTTTCTCAGGGTAGATCATGTCCTACTGATAAGGAGATAAAGATTTATGGCACAAAGCCTTACTTACGATACTTATTTTCAGGAACTGTAATTATTGCTTACTGCATATAGGAAAAAAAATCATGATATGAGAATGGCCCGAGGCTATGAAATAGGAATTTGAGGAAGTAAACTGCACTGACATACTAATTTTCACATGATTCATATATGCTGTACTAGCTGTTGTTTTATGGGAAAATCACTAACGGTGGTTTTAAATGAAACCATTTAAATTAAGAGGTTCTTACTGGTCCATGGTGTGATAGTGAGTAGTACTAGATTTAACAAATCATAACCCCATGGTGCCTTGGCTGAAATTATAATGTTTCACAAATAGCCTTAAAGGGGGTTTCTCCCTTCAGCAAGTGGCATTTATCACGTAGAGAAAGTTAATACAAGGCACTTTCTAATGTATTGTGATTGTCCATAGTGCTTCCTTTGCCGGCTGGATTCATTTTTCCATCACATACACTGCTGGTATCCATGGTTCCGACAACACTGTAATCCAGCAGTAGTGGCCTTGCTTGCACAATATAGGACAAGGTGCTGGCATCCCTGGTGGCCTGGACTATGGCATGTGCATAGGATCACGCTTTTGCCTATAGTGTGCAAGCACAATCACCACTGCTGGATATTAAAGGGGTTATCCAAGACTATAAAAATGTCCCCCACATGCCGGGCCCCTCACAATGAATATAATTACCTCGCTCCCCACAGCGCCGCTGCTGCTTCTCCCCGTGCACGGATGAAAACATTCGGTGTCGGGGGGGAGCAGCCAATGGCAGACGGGGACGAGCCTCCCTAGCATCACCCACGAGGCTCGTCCCCATCCCCGCCTGCCATTGGCTCGTCCCCACCCCGACAGCAGATATTTTCATCCGCGCACGGGGAGAAGCAGCGGTGCGGGGACCAGGAGTGGCGCGGGGAACCAGGTAAGTATATTTATTGTGAGGGGCCTGAGCATATGGTGGATATTTTTATAGTGTTGGATAACCCCTTTAACTGCTGCCTCATATTAACTTTGTCTAAGTGATCAATACCATTTGCTGAAGTGAGACAACCCCTTTAATTAAGACAAAAGAATCACAATTATTAACATCCCAATAATTTTCATTATTAAAATAATCTCTAAACTAAAAAAGTGCTTCACACTAACCACAGAGATTTAAATCATCAGGTGCCAAGAGCCACACTTTACTGTATGCTAGGCCTCCTGCCCACGACTGTATCAATTTTGCAGTCTGCAAATCGCAGATCCACAAAATACAGATGTGGTCCTTGTGCATCCCACAATTTTCCCACAGTAAAAAAAACGCCTATTTTTTTTACAAAATGGACAAGAATAGTACAGGTTCTATTATTTGTGACACGGCCGCTCAGATGCGGGCAGCACACAGATGACATCCGCTTAGGAAACCTTTGCAGGTTTTTGTGTTGATTAACTGATTAGAGTGTGACATCATGACTCTACAATATTGAACTTTTTTCACAATTTTCTGATATTCTGACTTTTGGGTTTTCATTAGCTGTAAGCCATGATCATCAACAGTAAAAGAAATAAACACTTAAAATAGATTACTCTGTGAAATGAATCTATATAATATATTAGGTTCACTTTTTGAATTGAATTACTGAAATAAATTAACTTTTTGGTGATTTTCTCATTTTTTTAGATGCATTTGTATATATCCTTTACATACAGTAAAGTGCAGGGCATCTGATAATTTTAATCTCTAATTAGTATTCACTTTTTGGTTTAGGAATTATTTTAATAACCAAATAAATGTTAAGTTTCAGTTACAGTTACCCAAATACTGGATTAAAAATTGGCGATTCTTTTGCCATAAAAGGTTTTTCCGAGACTTTACTACTAATGACCTTTCCTCCTGATACAGTATCTGATTGGTGGGGGTTCAACACCTGGGGCCCCCACTGATCAGCTGTTTGAAAAGGCACTGGCACTTGCAGTACTGCCGAGGTCTTCTCTCTGCTCACCACTCCATTTGATAGCTGCTGTGCTTGGTATCGCAGCTTGGCCCCATTCACTTCAATGGGGCAGAGCTGCGCCTAGGCCATGTGACCAATGAACGTGACCTCACATGGCTTAGGGGAAGCGTTGTATACAAGGCTGATGTAGTGGAGGTCTACGGCATGAGACATGGTGATGGATCATGTGATGGCCATGTGATGAGCGCAGTGACATCACCAAAGGTCCTTTTCTCCCAGGTCCTCAAAGAAGAAGAAAGAAGAGAAGTCAGGCTGCGCGAACAAGTGGATGAGGTGAGTTAATTATTTTTTATTTTTTTTAACCCCTCCATCCCTAATTTACTTAGCATTCTGTATTAAGAATGCTATTATTTTCCCTTATAACCATGTTATGAGGGAAAATAATAAAGATCGGGTCCCCATCCCGATCGTCACCTAGCAATCATGCGTGAAAATCGGACCTCATCCACACTTGCTTGTGCATGCTTGCGATTTTCACGCAGCCCCATTCACTTCTATGGGGCCTGCGTTGCGTGAAAAACGCACAATATAGAGCATGCTGCGATTTTCAAGCAACGCACAAGCAGCTCATGTGCACAGCCCCATAGAAATAAATGGGTCCGGATTCAGTGCGGGTGCAATGCGTTCACCTCACACGTTGCACCCGTGCAGAAAACTCGCCCATGTGAAAGGGGCCTATTAGTGAATCTGCTCCATTATATTTCAATGGTGCACTGCCACCTACAGGACTCCATAGGAATATACTGATGATAGGCCTGATAGCCTTGCACAGGCTCCAGGCTGCCACCACCAATGAATGATTTCCTTGATCTCAGCGCGGGGAAGTCATTTGGACTCCCAGGGAAAGCCACCTCAGATGCTGTGGTCACAACTGAACGCAGCGTCTGAGGGATTAAATGCGATATCTCGGCAAAAGACAATATCTCGGCAAAAGACAACTTTTCCCATTTTTTTATGCAAAGTTCGCATTTGACCGAAATATTTCTCTCACCCAGCATGGGTATATGTAAAAAGACACCCCAAAACACATTGCCCAACTTCTCCTGAGTACGGCGATACCAGATGTGTGACACTTTTTTGCAGCCTAGGTGGGCAAAGGGGCCCACATTCCAAAGAGCACCTTTAGGATTTCACAGGTCATTTTTTACACATTTTGATTTCAAACTACTTACCACACATTAGGGCCTCTAGAATGCCAGGGCAGTATAACTACCCCACAAGTGACCCCATTTTGGAAAGAAGACACCCCAAGGTATTCCGTTAGGGGCCTGGCGAGTTCCTAGAATCTTTTATTTTTTGTCACAAGTTAGCGGAAAATGATGATTTTTTTATTTATTTTTTCTTACAAAGTCTCATATTCCACTAACTTGTGACAAAAAATAAAAACTTCCATTAACTCACTATGGCCATCACGAAATACCTTGGGGTGTCTTCTTTCCAAAATGGGGTCCCTTGTGGGGTAGTTATACTGCCCTGGCATTTTAGGGGCCCTAATGCGTGAGAAGTAGTTTGAAATCAAAATCTGTAAAAAATGCCCTGTGAAATCCAAAAGGTGCTCTTTGGAATGTGGGCCCCTTTGCCCACCTAGGCTGCAAAAAAGTGTCACACATCTGGTATCGCCGTACTCAGGAGAAGTAGGGCAATGTGTTTTGGGGTGTCTTTTTACATATACCCATGCTGGGTGAGAGAAATATCTCGGCAAAAGACAACTTTTCCCATTTATTTATACAAAGTTGGCATTTGACCAAGATATTTATCTCACCCAGCATGGGTATATGTAAAAAGACACCCCAAAATACATTGCCCTACTTCTCCTGAGTACGGCGATACCAGATGTGTGACACTTTTTTGCAGCCTAGATGCGCAAAGGGGCCGAAATTCCTTTTATGAGGGCATTTTTAGACATTTGGATCCCAGACTTCTTCTCACGCTTTAGGGCCCCTAAAATGCCAGGGCAGTATAAATACACCACATGTGACCCCATTTTGGAAAGAAGACACCCCAAGGTATTCAATGAGGGGCATGGCGAGTTCATAGAAATTTTTTTTTTTGGGCACAAGTTAGCGGAAATTGATTTTTTTTTTGTTTTTTCTCACAAAGTCTCCCTTTCCGCTAACTTGGGACAAAAATTTCAATCTTTCATGGACTCAATATGCCCCTAACGGAATACCTTGGGGTGTCTTCTTTCCGAAATGGGGTCACATGTGGGGTATTTATATTGCCCTGGCATTTTAGGGGCCCTAAAGCGTGAGAAGAAGTCTGGAATATAAATGTCTAAAAAATTTTACGCATTTGGATTCTGTGAGGGGTATGGTGAGTTCATGTGAGATTTTATTTTTTGACACAAGTTAGTGGAATATGAGACTTTGTAAGAAAAAAAAGAAATAAAAAAAATAAAAAATTTCCGCTAACTTGGGCCAAAAAAATGTCTGAATGGAGCCTTATAGGGGGGTGATCAATGACAGGGGGGTGATCAGGGAGTGTATATGGGGTTATCACCCCCCTGTCATTGATCACCCCCCTGTAAGGCTCCATTCAGACGTCCGTATGTGTTTTGCGGATCCGCGGTGTCCGTGTTTTGCGGATCCACGGATCCGCAAAACACATACAGACGTCTGAATGGAGCCTTACAGGGGGGGTGATCAATGACAGGGGGGTGATCAGGGAGTCTATATGGGGTGATCACCCCCCTGTCATTGATCACCCCCCTGTAAGGCTCCATTCAGACGTCGTATGTGTTTTGCGGATCCGATCCATGTATCCGTGGATCTGTAAAAAACATACGGACGTCTGAATGGAGCCTTACAGGGAGGTGATCAATGACAGGGTGGTGATCAGGGAGTCTATATGGGGTGATCACCCCCCTGTCATTGATCACCCCCCTGTAAGGCTCCATTCAGTCGCCCGTATGTGTTTTGCAGATCCGATCTCCATATATCCGTGGATCCGTAAAAAACATACGGACGTCTGAATGGAGCCTTACAGGGGGGTGATCAATGACAGGGAGGTGATCAGGGAGTCTATATGGGGTGATCACCCCCCTGTCATTGATCACCCCCCTGTAAGGCTCCATTCAGATGTCCGTATGTGTTTTGCGGATCCGATCCATGTATCCGTGGATCCGTAAAAAACATACGGACGTCTGACTGGAGCCTTACAGGGGGGTGATCAATGACAGGGGGGTGATCAATGACAGGGGGGTGATCAATGACAGGGGGGTGATCAGGGAGTCTATATGGGGTGATCACCCCCCTGTCATTGATCACCCCCCTGTAAGGCTCCATTCAGTCCGTATGTGTTTTGCGGATCCGATCCATGTATCCGTGGATTTGTAAAAAACATACGGACGTCTGAATGGAGCCTTACAGGGGGGTGATCAATGACAGGGGGGTGATCAATGACAGGGGGGTGATCAGGGAGTCTATATGGGGTGATCACCCCCCCTGTCATTGATCACCCCCCTGTAAGGCTCCATTCAGACGTCCGTATGTGTTTTGCGGATCTGATCCATGTATCCGTGGATCTGTAAAAAACATACGGACGTATGAATGGAGCCTTACAGGGGGGTGATCAATGACAGGGGGGTGATCAGGGAGTCTATATGGGGTGATCACCCCCCTGTTATTGATCACCCCCCTGTAAGGCTCCATTCAGTCGTCCGTATGTGTTTTGCGGATCCGATCCATGTATCCGTGGATCCGTAAAAAACATACGGACGTCTGAATGGAGCCTTACAGGGGGGTGATCAATGACAGGGGGGTGATCAGGGAGTCTATATGGGGTGATCACCCCCCTGTCATTGATCACCCCCCTGTAAGACTCCATTCAGACGTCCGTATGTGTTTTGCGGATCCGATCCATATGTCCATGGATCCGTAAAAAACGTACGGACGTATGAATGGAGCCTTACAGGGGGGTGATCAATGACAGGGGAGTGATCAATGATAGGGGGGTGATCAGGGAGTCTATATGGGATGATCAGGGGTTAATAAGAGGTTAATAAGTGACAGGGGGGAGTGTAGTGGTGTTTGGTGCTACTTATTACTGAGCTGCCTGTGTCCTCTGGTGGTCGATCCAAGCAAAAGGGACCACCAGAGGACCAGGTAGCAGGTATATTAGACGCTGTTATCAAAATAGCGTCTAATATACCTGTTAGGGGTTAAAAAAATCGCATCTCCAGCCTGCCAGCGAATGATCGCCGCTGGCAGGCTGGAGATACCCTCGCTTACCTTCCGATCCTGTGAATGCGCGCGCGCGCGTTCACAGGAAATCTCGCGTCTTGCGAGATGACGCGTATATGCGTGACTGTGCCTGCAGCTGCCGCCTCCGGAACGCGATCCTGCGTTAGGCGGTCCGGAGGCGGTTAAGGACCAGGCCATTTTTTGCAAATCTGACCAGTGTCACTTTAAGTGGTGATAACTTTAAAATGCTTTGACTTATCCAGGCCATTCTGAGATTGTTTTTTCGTCACATATTGTACTTCATGACACTGGTAAAATGAAGCAAAAAAAATTCATTTTTATTTATAAAACAATACCAAATTTACCAAAAATTTGTAAAAAATTGCAAATTTCCAAGTTTCAATTTCTCTACTTTTATAATACATAATAATACCTCCAAATATAGTTATTACTTTACATTCCCCATATGTCTACTTCATGTTTGGATCATTTTGGGAGTGATATTTTATTTTTTGGGGATGTTACAAGGCTTAGAAGTTTAGAAGCAAATCTTGAAATTTTCAAAAACCCAATTTTTAGGGACCAGTTCAGGTCTGAAGTCACTTTGCGAGGCTTACATAATAGAAACCACCCAAAAATGACCCCATTATAGAAACTACACCCCTCAAGCTATTCAAAACTGATTTTACAAACTTTGTTAACCCTTTAGGTGTTCCACAAGAATTAATGGAAAAGAGAGATGCAATTTCAAAATTTCCCTTTTTTGGCAGATTTTCCATTTTAATAATTTTTTTTCCAGTTACAAAGCAAGGGTTAACAGCCAAACCAAACTCAATATTTATGGCCCTGATTCAGTAGTTTACAGAAACACCCCATATGTGGTCGTAAACCACTGTACGGGCGCAGAAGGAAAGGAATGCCATACGGTTTTTGGAAGGCAGGTTTTGCTGGACTGTTTTTTTTGACACCATGTCCCATTTGAAGCCCCCCTGATGCACCCCTACAGTAGAAACTCCATAAAAGTGACCCCATCTAAGAAACTACATCCCTCAAGGTATTCAAAACTGATTTTACAAACGTTGTTAACTGTTTAGGTGTTCCGCAAGAATTAATGGAAAATTGAGATACAATTATAAAATTTCCCTTTTTTGGCAGATTTTCCATTTTAATAATTTTTTACCAGTTACAAAGCAAGGGTTAACAGCCAAACCAAAGTCAATATCTATGGCCCTGATTCTGTAGTTTACAGAAACACCCCATATGTGGTCGTAAACCGCTGTACGGGCACACGGCAGGGCGTTGAAGGAAAGGAATGCCATACGGTTTTTTGAAGGCAGGTTTTGCTGGACAGTTTTTTTTGACACCATGTCCCATTTGAAGTCCCCCTGATGGACCCCTAGAGTAGAAACTCCAAAAAAGTGACCCCATTTTAGAAACTACGGGATAGGGTGGCAGTATTGTTGGTACTATTTTAGGGTACATATGATTTTTGGTTGCTCTATATTACACTTTTTGTGAGGCAAGGTAACAAGAAATAGCTGTTTTGGCACCGTTTTTTTTTTTGTTATTTACAACATTCATTTGACAGGTTAGATCATGTGATATTTTTATAGACCAGGTTGTCACGGATGCGGCGATACCTAATATGTATACTTATTTTTTAATTTCTGTAAGTTTTACACAATGATCTCTTTTTTCATGTTTCCATAGTCTGAGAGCCATAATTTTTTCAGTTTTTGGGCAATTACCTTGGGTAGGGTATGATTTTTGCGGGATGAGATGATGGTTTTATTGGCACTATTTTGGGGTGCGTGTGACTTTTTTTATCGCTTGCTATTACACTTTTTGTGATGTAAGGTGACAAAAAAATGGCTTTTTTTTCACCGTTTTTATTTTGTTTTTTACGGTATTCACCTGAGGGGTTAGGTCATGTGATATTTTTACAGAACAAGTTATTACGAACGCTGCGATACCTAATATGTATACTTTTTATTTATTTATGTAAGTTTTACACATTGATTTCATTTTTAAAGCAAAAAAAAATCATGATTTAGTGTTTCCATAGTCTGAGAGCCATAATATTTTTCAGTTTTTTATCTTGGGTAGCGTATGATTTTTGCGGGATGAGATGACGGTTTTATTGGCACTATTTTGGGGTACGTGTGACTTTTTGATCGCTTGCTATCACAGTTTTTGTGATGTAAGGTGACAAAAAATGGTTTATTTAGCACAGTTTTTATTTGTAATTTTTCACAGTGTTCATCTGAGGGGTTAGGTCATGTGATATTTTTATAGATCCGGTCGATACGGACGCGGCGATACCTAATATGTATACTTTTTTTTATTTTAGTGTCTCCATATTCTGAGAGCCATAGTTTTTTAAAGTTTTTGGGCGATTATCTTAGGTAGGGTCTCATTTTTTGCGGGATTAGATGACGGTTTGATTCACTCTATTTTGGGGTGCATATGACTTTTTGATCGCTTACTATTACACTTTTTGTGATGTAAGGTGACAAAAAATTGTTTATTCAGCACAGTTTTTATTTTTTACGGTGTTCATCTGAGGGGTTAGGTCATGTGATATTTTTATAGAGCCAGTCGATACGGACGCAGCGATATCTAATATGTATACTTTTTATTTATTTATGTAAGTTTTACACAATAACAGCTTTTTTAAAACAAAAAAAATTGTGTTTTAGTGTCTCCATATTCTGAGCCATAGTTTTTTTTATTTTTTGGGTGATTGTTTCAGGTAGGGGCTCATTTTTTTGCGCGATGAGGTGACGGTTAGATTGGTACTATTTTGGTGGGCATACTCCTTTTTGATCACTTGCTGTTGTACTTTTTGTGATGTAAGGTGACAAAAAAATGGTTTATTTAGCACAGTTTTTTTTTTTTTTTACGGTGTTCATCTGAGGGGTTAGGTCATTTGATATCTTTATAGAGCCGGTCGATACGGACGCGGCGATACCCAATATGTATTTTTTACCAATTTTTTTAAACTTTATTTGGGGAAAATGACGTTTTTGTTTATTTCTACTTGAAACTTTAAATTTTTTTTGGGGAAAACTTTATTTTTTCAACTTTTTTTTTCACTTTATTTTTTGTCCCACTTTGGGACTTGAACTTTTGGGGGTCTAATCCTTTACAATGCATTCCAATACTTCTGTATTGGAATGCATTGGCTGTATGAGTAATACTGTGTGTATTACTCATACAGCTTCCGGCCTGTGTGATCCAGGGGGCTGGATCTCACAGGCTCGTCACTGGAAGGCAGCGGTAATTGGAAATACACATGACGTACCGGTACGTCATGTGTCCTTAAGTACCAGGACAACATGCCGTACCGGTACGTCATGTGTCCTAAAGAGGTTAATGTGCCAAAATCTGCCGTATATGGTTATGAGCAAGTATAAATCTGTGTGACAATTTGCACAATTTCTCCCTATTCACCATATATAATTTGGTCTAAAAAAAAGTCTTCTCTAGGGATGACGTCCAAGTTGCAAACTTTGCAGCCAAAATGTCAGAAATCATCACTTGAAATAGTTTTGTGGTGCAGTGTATGCCAAAATCTGAGATACACTTCCTAACCACTTCCAGACCGGGCCATTTGCCCCCTTCCTGACCAGGCCTAATTTTGCAAATCTGACATGTGTCACTTTATGTGGTAATAGCTTTGGTACACTTTTACTTATCCAAGCCATTCTGAGATTGTTTTCTCATGACACATTGTACTTCATGATAGTCATACATTTGAATCAATATATTTCACCTTTATTTATGAAAAAATCCCAAATTTACCAAAAATTTTGAAAAATTCGCAATTTTTAAAATTTCAATTTCTCTGCTTTTAAAAAAGAAAGTGATACCTCATAAAATATTCATTACTTAACATTCCCCATTTTAGAAACTACACCCCTCAATTTACTTAAAACTTATTTTACAAACTTTGTTAACCCTTAAAAATTGGTGCCAGTTTTATTGGTACTATTTTGGGGTACATATGATTTTTTATTGCTCTATATTAAGTTTTTAGTAAGGCAAGAAAAAAAATGGCTGTTTTGGCACTGTTTTTATTTTTTACAACATTTATCTGACAGGTTAGAACATGTGTTATTTTTATAGAGCAGGTTGTTACGGACGCAATGATATCAAATATGTCTTCTTTCTTTGTTTGTTTGTTTGTTTCAATTTTACATAATAAAGCATTTCTGAAAAAAATATATGTTTTTGTGTCTCCATTTTCTGAACGCCATATTTTTTTTTATTTTTCTGCCAATCAGGACGATTGGCAGAAGAAAAAAAATATGGCGTTCAGAAAATGGAGACACAAAAACATGCAGGGGCTCTTTTTTGCAGGAAGAGTTGATGTTTTTATTGGTACCATTTTTGGGTACATATGATTTTTTGATCATTCATTATTACACTTTATGGGGCAAGGTGACCAGAAAATTGGTTGTTTTAACACAGTTTCTATTTATTTATTTTTACAGCATTCACCTGAGGGGTTAAGTCATGTGATATTTTTATAGAGCTGGTTGTTACTGACGCGGCAATACCTAATATGTACCGTATAGTACATATTACTATAGTTTGATTGGTACTATTATGGGGGGCATGCACCTTTTTGATCGCTTGGTGTTGCTCTTTATGTGATGTTAGGTGACAAAAAAATGGCTTTTGCCACTGTTTTATTTTATTTTTATTATGGATGTTCATGTAAGTGGTTAGGTCATGTGATATTTTTATAGAGCTGGTTGTTACGAATGCGACGATACCTAATATGTATACTTTTTTAAAATATATTTTACTGCACAGTCTGACACTAGCCAATCAATGCTACCAGTGTCAGACTGTGCAGGGACACACTCCGCTAAATGGACCTGCTGGCAATTCATGCATAAATGTCTATCTTGAATAATAGAGGAATTGCACAACAAGTTGTGAAAGTCTTCAGACCTTTTCACTTTTTTCGCATTTTGCTATGTTGTGGCCGTGCGCTAAAATTAAAAACAAAATCAGTTTTCCCCATCAATCTGTACTCATAATGAGAAAGTGTAAACAGAATGTTTGAAATTTTTTATTTTAATTTATCAAAAAAGAAAAACTAAAGTATTACATATACAGATCCTTTACTCAATACTTAGTTGAAGCACCTTTAGCAGCAATGACAGTCTCTATAGTCTTCTTGGGCATGATGCCACAAGGTTTGCTCACCTGGATTTGGTAATTTTATGCCATTCTTCTTTGCAGATTCTCTCATCTCTGGCAGATTGGATGTGGCAGGTCTCTCTAGAGATGTTCGATTGGTTCAAGTAAAGGCTCTGGCTGGGCCACTCAAGGACATTCACAGAGTTTTCCATAAGCCACTCCTGCATTGGCTTGGCTGTGTGCTTAGGATCACTGTCTTGTTGGAAGGTGAACCTTCAGCCCAGACTGAGATCCAGAGCACTCTGGGTCAGGTTTTCATTAAGAATATCTCTGTACTTTGCTTCAGTCAGCTTTCCCTCAACCTTGACAAGTCTCTCCGTCCCAGCTGCTGAACCCCCATTCCTCTCCACAGCATGATGCTGCCACCACCATGCTTTACTGTAGTGCTGCTATTCTGCAGGTGATGAGCAGTGCCTGGTTCTCTGCAGACATGATGCTTAGAATTTATGCCAAAAAGTTCAATCTTGGTTTCATCAGACCTGAGAATCTTGTTTCTCACAGTCTGAGAGTCCTTTAGAATATATAGTATATATTCTCTTCCAGTCCTACCTCTATATACATTATATACCCTCCTCCAATCCTCCTTCTATATACATTATTTACCCTCCTCCGGTCCTCCCTCTATATACATTAGTCCTCAGCATTATACACCCTCCAGTCATCCATCTATATACATTATATACCTCCTCCAGTCCTCCCTCTATGTACACTATATACCCTCCTCCAGTCCTCCCTCTATGTACCCTCCTCCAGCTCTCCCTCTATATACATTACATACCGTCCTCCAGTCCTCCCTCTAAATACATTATATACCCTCCTCCAGTCCTCCCTCTATATACAGTACATACCCTCCTCCAGTCCTCCCTCTATATACACTATATACACTCCTCCAGTCCTCCCTCTATATACATTATATACCCTCCTCCAGTCCTCCCTCTATATACAGTACATACCCTCCTCCAGTCCTCCCTCTATATACACTATATACACTCCTCCAGTCCTCCCTCTATATACATTATATACCGTCCTCCAGTCCTCCCTCTAAATACATTATATACCCTCCTCCAGTCCTCCCTCTATATACAGTACATACCCTCCTCCAGTCCTCCCTCTATATACATTACATACCGTCCTCCAGTCCTCCCTCTAAATACATTATATACCCTCCTCCAGTCCTCCCTCTATATACAGTACATACCCTCCTCCAGCTCTCCCTCTATATACATTACATACCGTCCTCCAGTCCTCCCTCTAAATACATTATATACCCTCCTCCAGTCCTCCCTCTATATACAGTACATACCCTTCTCCAGTCCTCCCTCTATATACATTATATACCCTCCTCCAGTCCTCCCTCTATATACATTATATATCTCCTCCAGTCCTCCCTCTATATACATTATATACACTCTTCCAGTCCTCCCTCTATATACATTATATACCCTCCTCCACTCCTCCCTCTATATACATTATATACCCTCCTCCAGTTTTCCCTCTATATACATTATATACCCTCCTCCAGTTCTCCCTCTATGTACCCTCCTCCAGTCCTCCCTCTATATACATTATATACCCTCCTCCAGTCCTCCCTCTATATACATTATATATCCTCCTCCAGTCCTCCCTCTATATACCCTCCTCCAGTTCTCCCTCTATATACATTACATACCCTCCTCCAGTCCTCCCTCTAAATACATTATATACCCTCCTCCAGTCCTCCCTCTATATACAGTACATACCCTCCTCCACTCCTCCCTCTATATACACTATATACCCTCCTCCAGTTCTCCCTCTATATACATTACATACCCACCTCCAGTCCTCCCTCTATATACCCTCCTCCAGTCCTCCCTCTATATACCCTCCTCCAGTCCTCCCTCTATATACATTATTTACCCTCCTCCAGTCCTCCCTCTATATAAATGATATACCCTCCTCCAGTCCTCCCTCTATATACATTACATACCCTCCTCCAGTCCTCCCTCTATATAAATTATATACACTCCTCCAGTCCGCCCCTCTATATACATTATATACCCTCCTCCAGTCCTCCCTCTATATACATTATATACACTCCTCCAGTCCTCCCTCTATATACATTATATACCCTCCTCCAGTCCTCCTTCTATATACATTACATACCCTCCTCCAGTCCTCCCTCTATATACATTATATACCCTCCTCCAGTCCTCCTTCTATATACATTATATATCCTCCTCCAGTCCTCCCTCTATATACCCTCCTTCAGTCCTCCCTCTATATACATTATATACCTCCTCCAGTCCTCCCTCTATATACATTATATACCCTCCCCCAGTCCTCCCTCTATATACATTATATACCGTCTTCCAGTCCTTCCTCTATATAAATTATATACACTCCTCCAGTCCTCCCCTCTATATACATTATATACCCTCCTCCAGTTTACCCTCTATATACATTATACACACTCCTCCAGTCCTCCCTCTATATATATTATATACCCTCCTCCAGTCCTCCTTCTATATATATTACATACCCTCCTCCAGTCCTCCCTCTATATACTTATATACCCTCCTCCAGTCCTCCCTCTATATACATTACATATCCTCCTCCAGTCCTCCCTCTATATACCCTCCTTCAGTCCTCCCTCTATATACATTATATAGCTCCTCCAGTCCTCCCTCTATGTACATTATATACCCTCCTCCAGTCCTCCCTCTATATACATTACATACCCTCCTCCAGTCCTCCCTCTATATAAATTATATACACTCCTCCAGTCCTCCCATCTATATACATTATATACACTCCTCCAGTCCTCCCTCTATATACATTATATACCCTCCTCCAGTCCTCCTTCTATATACATTATATAACCTTCTCTAGTCCTCCCTCTATATACATTATATACCCTCCTCCAGTCCTCCCTTTATATACATTATATATCCTCCTCCAGTCCTCCCTCTATATACCCTCCTTCAGTCCTCCCTCTATATACATTATATACCTCCTCCAGTCCTCCCTCTATATACATTATATACCCTCCTTCAGTTCTCCCTCTATATACATTATATATCTCCTCCAGTCCTCCCTCTATATACATTATATACACTCCTCCAGTCCTCCCTCTATATACATTATATACCCTCCTCCAGTCCTCCCTCTATATACATATATACCTCCTCCAGTCCTCCCTCTTCATACCCTTCTCCAGTCCTCCCTACTGCCTCGCCACAGGGTTAAAGGAGAGGCCTGCAGCAGTGCAGGCAGCCACTCTGAGGAGGGTGATGGGCAGTAAATGCCTCCATGTTTACAAGCATAATCTAAATCTTTCAGATGAGCAAAAGAATGACACCAAATCTATTCTGGATGCATTAGAAACTTTCTTCAGGCCTTCTAAAAATGTCATATATGAAAGATATACACTCACCTAAAGAATTATTAGGAACACCATACTAATACGGTGTTGGACCCCCTTTTGCCTTCAGAACTGCCTTAATTCTACGTGGCATTGATTCAACAAGGTGCTGATAGCATTCTTTAGAAATGTTGGCCCATATTGATAGGATAGCATCTTGCAGTTGATGGAGATTTGAGGGATGCACATCCAGGGCACGAAGCTCCCGTTCCACCACATCCCAAAGATTCTCTATTGGGTTGAGATCTGGTGACTGTGGGGGCCATTTTAGTACAGTGAACTCATTGTCATGTTCAAGAAACCAATTTGAAATGATTTGAGCTTTGTGACATGGTGCATCATCCTGCTGGAAGTATCCATCAGAGGATGGATACATGTTCTCATTCTGTTTACGCCAAAGTCGGACTCTACCATTTGAATGTCTCAACAGAAATCGAGACTCATCAGACCAGGCAACATTTTTCCAGTCTTCAACAGTCCAATTTTGGTGAGCTTGTGCAAATTGTAGCCTCTTTTTCCTATTTGTAGTGGAGATGAGTGGTACCCGGTGGGGTCTTCTTCTGTTGTAGCCCATCCGCCTCAAGGTTGTCCGTGTTGTGGCTTCACAAATGCTTTGCTGCATACCTCGGTTGTAACGAGTGGTTATTTCAGTCAACGTTGCTCTTCTATCAGCTTGAATCAGTCGGCCCATTCTCCTCTGACCTCTAGCATCCACAAGGCATTTTTGCCCACAGGACTGCCGCATACTGGATGTTTTTCCTTTTTCACACCATTCTTTGTAAACCCTAGAAATGGTTGTGCGTGAAAATCCCAGTAACTGAGCAGATTGTGAAATACTCAGACCGGCCCGTCTGGCACCAACAACCATGCCACGCTCAAAATTGCTTAAATCACCTTTCTTTCCCATTCTGACATTCAGTTTGGAGTTCAGGAGATTGTCTTGACCAGGACCACCCCCCTAAATGCATTGAAGCAACTGCCATGTGATTGGTTGACTAGATAATTGCATTAATGAGAAATAGAACAGGTGTTCCTAATAATTCTTTAGGTGAGTGTATATTTGGCTGCTGCAAGCAAGAAGACGGTGAATCGATAGACAAGTTTGTCACGCGGCTTAGAGAAAAATCTGTAAGCTGTGAGTATGGTTCTTTGAGAGATGAACTTATTCGTGATAAACTGGTTCTGGGTATCATCAATGAAAACACACGCCGCCACTTGTTGAGGAAACGCGATTTAGATTTGCAAACAGCGCTTGAGATATGTCACACCGCAGAACTTACTGACAAGCATATGAAAGCTATTGAGCAGGATAAGGCCTCATGCACACGACCGTATTTCATTGCGGACACGTTTCCGTGTCCGATCCGTTTTTTTTTGCGGATAGGATGCGGACCCAGTCATTTCAATGGGTCCGCAAAAAACGCATCAGTATGTCCGTTCCGTTGCTCCGCAAAAAAAAGAGTGCATGTCCTATTTTTTTCTAGTTTGCGGACAAGGATAGGCATTATTACAATGGATCTGCAAAAAAAACAGATCCGCAAAAAAAACGGATGCCATACTGAACGTCATCCGTTTTTTTTGCAGACCGCAAAACACATACGGTCGTGTTCATGTAGCCTAAAACGACTGACAATATCAATGTAGCCTCTTCACAGTAGCACAAGTTTCAACACAAGAGTCGCTCACACAACTCACCTGAGTAGAAGCCTGTATCCTGCAAGTATTGTGGCAGTTTGCATGTACGAGTTAAAGAAAAGTGCCCTGCATATGGGAAATTCTGTACTGCATGCGGTAAGCCAAATCACTTTGCAAGGGTGTGTCTCTCCCATGACATGAAAGTAAGGAGGCTACAAACAATTCAGCAATCCCTGATTCTGAGGATGCACAACTGTTTAGCACTGATATGCTTTACTCCTCAGAATGCATTGGTGCTGTAAACACAAAAGGCAAGAAATAGTTTGTAAACCTCAATTTAAATAATATAATCCAACCTTGTCAGCTGTAATGAGTAATGAGTTTAAGGCCTCCTGCACACGGACGTTTTTTTTTCCCGTTTACTGGACGTTTTTTGCGTTCCGTATACGGTCCGTATACGGAACCATTCATTTCAATGGTTCCGCAAAAAAAACGGAATGTACTCCGTATGCATTCCGTTTCCGTATTTCCGTTTTTCCGTTCCGTTTTAACATAGAACATGTCCTATTATTGCCCGCAAATCACAGTCCGTGGCTCCATTCAAGTCAATGGGTCCGCAAAAAAACGGAACACATACGGAAATGCATCCGTATGTCTTCCGTTTCCGTTCCGTTTTTTGCTGAACCATCTATTGAAAATGTTATGCCCAGCCCAATTTTATCTATGTAATTACTGTATACTGTATATGCCATACGGAAAAAACGGAACGGAAAAACGGAACAGAAACGGAAACACAACGGAAACAAAAAACGGAACAACGGATCCGTGAAAAATGGATCGCAAAACACTGAAAAAGCCATACGGTCGTGTGCAATAGGCCTAAAGGACAAAATGAAACTGGCGCCCAAAACACCCCTTCAGCCTAGCAGCACTATATTAAAGCTGTTTTCAGGGGAAATATTGGAATCATTGGGACTTTTCCAAACAAAATGCAGCATACGAGATTGTGCGCACAAATTGCACTTTCAGATTGTGGAAGCTGATCAGAAACCGCTATTATCTGGTTCAGTTCACTATTCCTGCTGAGCTGCACAATGTTGATAATCGGCCGCTGACAAAACAGCAAATTCTTCATATTGGGCAGACTAGATGGGCCAAATGGTTCATATCTGCCGACACATTCTATGTTTCATGCCTACAGTGATGTATTTGAGGGCCCAGTAGTATCTGTTCCAGGGGAGGTGCGCTTTGAACTTGACCCTGCTATTCAACCAGTTCAATGTGCCCCACGGAATGTACCAATAGCTATTAAGCCACAGGTCAAAGCACAACTGGACAAGTATGATGCTGAGAGACATCTAACCACATTATCAGAACCCACAGATTGGATAAGCAATATGGTGGTTATCAGAAAGCCTGAAAAGATCTGAATCTGTATCGATCCCAAGTTCCTGAATATGGCCCTAAAGCGGTCACACTACCTAATGCCTACGCTCAATGACATTCTGTACAAACTTTCAAAAGCGAGTATTTTCACACAAGTCCATGCAAGAGATGCCTTTTTACAGTGCAAACTAGATGAAAAAAGCAGTTACATGACCACTTTCTGGACTCCTTGGGGCAGAAAGAGATGGCTTAAACTTCCATTTGTGGTTTCAGTGGCACCAGAGGTCTACCAGCGTAAACAACATGAAGTACTGAGTAGGCTCCGTGGAATTGAGCCAATAGCTGATGACATTCTTATAGTTGGTTGTGGTAACACTGATGAAGAAGCTGAGCGGGACCATGACGAAAAGTTAATAGCTACTAGATCATTGCAGACAGGTGATGCTGAGGCTTAGCGTGAAGAAATTGCAGTTCAAGGTGCAAGAAGTCCATTTCCATGGGCATATCCTGTCTTCACAAGGCTTAAAAGCTGACCCGGACAAGATTAAAGCCATTGTGGACATGCCACAGCCTGCTGATGCCAAAGCAGTACAGAGATTTATTGGCTTAGTTACATATCTAGCAAAATTCCTGCCACATTCATCTGAGGTGTGTGAGTTGTTACGACGACTTGTGGACAGAGATGCGGTTTGGCACTGGCTTCCCAAACATGACCAGGCGGTAGAGGATGTCAAACGCTTGGTCACCTCTGCACCAGTGTTGAAATACTATGATGTCACTAAGCCTGTTGCCATACAAAGTGACTCTAGCAAAAATGGCCTGGGTTGTTGTCTTTTGTAGGAAGGTCAACCGGTTGAATATGCGTCCAGAGCTCTTTCACCAGCTGAGCGAAACTATGCTCAGATTGAGAAGGAATGTTTAGGTATTGTATTTGCATGCCAACGCTTCCATCATTATCTCTATGGGCGGGACTCCATTACAGCTGAGACTGACCACAAACCTCTGATAGCCATATTCAAGAAGCCCCTTTTGTGTGCTCCCAAGCGTTTGCGGAGCATGATGCTTACATTACAACCTCAATGTTGTCAATAAGCCAGGAAGTGAAATGTATATCAGCGATGCTTTGAGCAGAGCCATGTTGGATAATGTGAATGGATCCACAGGATTTACTTTATGCTGTTAAAAACAAAGCAGGGCGCACCATAGGGTAATACCGTTGGTAGACAGATAAAATAAATGGTTCCAGTACAGGGCTCACCTTTTGTGGTTGTGCTATCTGTAGGCACAACTCTAGTAAAAGCTTGTCAATAACTGCGATGGAGTCACGATTCATTGATGGATCTGCAGCCGCGGAGGGATGACTTCTTGTCAGAGATCCCTGAAGTCTCCAAGAAGTGGTTGGATACAGAGATAAATAGATAAAATATCCCAGGGCGCAAGAATCCAGTCCAGATGGTGATAGTAAATAGAAACGTATTTATTGCAGAAGTACTTCTGCAATAAATACGTTTCTATTTACTATTACCATCTGGACTGGATTCTTGCGCCCTGGGATATTTTATCTATTTATCTCTGTATGTTGGATAATGTGGCACCTGGAGGTAAGCACGAGCGTCAAACAATTTGTCAGCTGCAACAGGAGCAAATTTTCTTTGCCGACATCAATCAAGCCAACTATCTTAATGTCACTGCTCAGCGTCTGCAGCAATTCATACAACACACTGACAGTGACGCAACGTTACAAGCTCTGAAATCTGTTGTCTTGAGTGGATGGCCAGATGATAAAGTAGCAATTCCTGCAACTCTACGGGAATATGGGTCCTTCAGAGATGAGATCAGCGTACAAAATGGTATCTTGTACAAAGGCCCAAGGGTCATAGTGTCTAAATCGCTGAGAGCGGAGATGTTATCACAAATACACTCTAGCCACATTGGAGGTGAAGCATGCTACAGACAAGCTCGTGATACTCTTTACTGGCCTAACATGCAAGGTGGAATCAAAGATTTTGTCAGTAATTGTCAAATCTGCAATGAATATGCCCACTTCCAACAACAGGAAACTATGATGTCGCACGAGATACCGACACATCCATGGCAGATCAGTATGGACTTATTCAACTACGCAGGCAAAGAATACCTGATATTAGTTGACCACTATTCGGACATTTGGGAAATCGACCTTCTTCCTGATTTGTCCACTAAAACCACAATTAAGCGGTGCAAGGCTCAGTTTGCCCGTTATGGCCAACCAGCTAAAGTGATCTCTGATAATGGCCCTCAGTTGTCAAGCTTGCAGTTTAGAAGATTTGCAATGGAATGGGCGTTTGAGCACGTTACTTCCTCACCACGTCATCCACAGGTGAATGGCAAAGCTGAATCAGCTGTAAAGATCTTCAAGAACTTATGCAAGAGAGCACACAGTGATGGTAAAGACTCGTGGAAGGCGATTTTGCATTGGAGAAACACTCCAACTGAAGGCATGGATAGTAGTCCGGCACAAAGACTGATGTCAAGGAGGCTGAAGACTTTCTTACTGGCAGCGAATAAGCTTCTGAAACCTTGTGTGGTACAAGGTGTTACAGAAAAGTTAAAGTTTAAGAGACAAATGTCAAAGGCTCAATATGATACATCGGCCAGGGATCTGCCAGAGTTGATTATTGGAGAACAAATCTGTATGAAACCCTTACCTGGGGATCGAACAGGTCGTTGGAGAATGGGTACTTGTTTGAAAAAAGTTGCACCACGCTCGTATCTAGTGGACGTTGACGGAACTCTCTTTCGCAATCGTGTGGATTTACGAGTGGCAGAAAAACCTACGTCGCAATATCTCATTGATAAGCCAGTCTCGCTTGGTATAACAGGGACACGTGTACCCATTGACTGTGAGGAATTTACATAGGTGGTGCCACAGACCAATGGTACTGGCAATCCTGAGCAAGCTAGTACATCTACTAGCAGCCACGCGCAGGACATGCCAGTAGGAGGTGATAAGAGCCCAGTAACTACCGAGAGGGCTAATAGACTCTGTCTACAAGGACCAGTCGTCACCCGTAGTGGCAGATGTTCAAAACCACCTATGAGACTTAACCTATAGAGTATCGAATGCGTTATCGTTATCGCTCTTCAAAACTTACAATGTTCATTTATTAACACTAAAAAAGGGGAAGATGTTATGTTGGTGCACCACTTCCTGTTTTCCGTTTGTGGCAGTTGCTCCTGTCTTTTTATGTTATGGTACCAACATGGCTCTGTCACAACTAGACAGCTGAGAAGCTCTGACAGGAGCTTTCCAGATCCTCCTCCTTGAGTTTCTTTGTTTTGGTTAAGTTCCTCATCTCGTTAGTCTATCTCAGCTGTCATGCAGTTGGACTGATTGCTTCCCTTTAAGTTCCTCCCCATGATGCATTAGGTTGCGGCTTATACAACTTCCTGGAGTGTGTGTGCATGCTGTTTCTATTCCTCAGTCCGCTGCAAGATAAGTGCTGTTCCTTTATTTGTGATTTTCTGTCTGCTGGATTTTCAGGTGACCCTGACTCCCTCCGTGTCTTGTGTAGGGAGCCGGTGGTCGTGTCCCCTCACTATTGTAGGGTCTTCAGGTATTAGATAGCCGAGGTACGTGGATATGCGCCCATCCACCTTTGGGGTGTTTGCATAGGCTGAGCAATTAGGGAGAGTGGCAGGTCTCATGTAGGGGTCTCCCTTTTGTTCCTTAGTTGTGGATCCAGTGAGTCATTGATTGTATTGCATTGTCTTGTTTCCTGTACACCATCCGTGACAGGCTCCTGTGCAGTAATCCCGCGTGCTGTGTTTATTTATATCACATGAAACAATGATCTATTGATTCATTTCCCTCAATGCTACGGAGAAATAAGAAATCTCAGTGCTAACAATAGTAGCTGATTATGAGACCTACCAAGCTTCCACCAATTACCCCCTAGCCCCCCTGCAATTGGACTACCATTGAGGGAACTGTTATGTGTTAGAGGGATTGTGTAATCTGAAAATGACCTACAGTTGCAAGAAAAAGTATGTGAACCCTTTGGAATGATATGGATTTCTGCACAAATTGGTCATAAAATGTGATCTGATCTTCATCTAAGTCACAACAATAGACAATCACAGTCTGCTTAAACTAATAACACACAAAGAATTAAATGTTACCATGTTTTTATTGAACACACCATGGAAACCTTCACAGTGCAGGTGGAAAAAGTATGTGAACCCTTGGATTTAATAACTGGTTGAACCTCCTTTGGCAGCAATAACTTCAACCAAACGTTTCCTGTAATTGCAGATCAGACGTGCACAATGGTCAGGAGTAATTCTTGACCATTCCTCTTTACAGAACTGTTTCAGTTCAGCAATATTCTTGGGATGTCTGGTGTGAATTGCTTTCTTGAGGTCATGCCACAGCATCTCGGGTTGAGGTCAGGACTCTGACTGGGCCACTCCAGAAGGCGTATTTTCTTCTGTTTAAGCCATTCTGTTGTTGATTTACTTCTATGCTTTGGGTCATTGTCCTGTTGCAACACCCATCTTCTGTTGAGCTTTAGCTGGTGGACAGATGGCCTTAAGTTCTCCTGCAAAATGTCTTGATAAACTTGGGAATTTTTTTTCTACCTTCGATAATAGCAATCCGTCCAGGCCCTGACACAGCAAAGCAGCCCCAAACCATAATGCCCCCACCAACATACTTCACAGTTGGGATGAGGTTTTGATGTTGGTGTGCTGTGCCTCTTTTTCTCCACACATAGTGTTGTGTGTTTCTTCCAAACAACTCAACTTTGGTTTCATCTGTCCACAGAATATTTTGCCAGTACTGCTATGGAACATCCAGGTGCTCTTGTGCAAACTGTAAACTTGCAGCAATGTTTTTTTTGGACAGCAGTGGCTTCCTCTGTGGTATCCTCCCATTAAATCTATTCTTGTTTAGTGTTTTACGTATCATAGATTCGCTAACAGGGATGTTAGCATATGCCAGAGACTTTTGTAAGTCTTTAGCTGACACTCTAGGATTCTTCTTCATCTCATTGAGCAGTCTGCGCTGTGCTCTTGCAGTCATCTTTACAGGACAGCCACTCCTAGAGAGAGTAGCAGCAGTGCTGAACTTTCTCCATTTATAGACAATTTGTCTTACCGTGGAACTGATGAACAGCAAGGCTTTTGGAGATACTTTTATAACTCTTTCCAGCTTTATGCAAGTCAACAATTCTTAATCGTAGGTCTTCTGAGAGCTCTTTTGTGCGAGGCATCATTCACATCAGGCAATGCTTCTTGTGAAAAGCAAACCCAGAACTGGTGTGTGTTTTTTATAGGGCAGGGCAGCTGTAACCAACAACTCAAATCTCATCTCATTGATTGGACTCCAGTTGGCTGACACCTCACTCCAATTAGCTCTTTGAGATGTCATTAGTCTAGGGGTTCACATACTTTTTCCACCTGCACTGTGAATGTTTACATGGTGTGTTCAATAAAAACATGGTAACATTTAATTCTTTGTGTGTTATTAGTTTAAGCAGACTGTGATTGTCTATTGTTGTAACTTAGATGAAGATCAGATCCCATTTTATGACCAATTTGTGCAGAAATCCATATCATTCCAAAGGGTTCACATACTTTTTCTTGCAGCTGTATTGTTTAAATTACATTATTTACACAGTTGAGTCACATTTTATTAGGATGTCACATGTCATGAGCAGCTTGGTGGACATATAACATGTGCAATAAGCTTTCTGAACACATCCCTTGTTGCTCTTATGGGTAAAAGGGACAATTTATCAGAGTTGCAAAAAATGATGATTATTGGCTTTCGGGCCAAGGGTTTTAGTATTTCTGGAACTGTGCAGTTGGTAAACTGTTCACATGCTGCTGTGTTGAAAGTGTCTCGTGAGTGGACAAATGGCAGCACTGCGAATAAGCCATGTGGAAATGGTAGAGCACCAAGTGGCTTTGATGCGAGAGGTGAGTGTTGGCTACGAAGGTGCTCGAAGGCAGCACACTACAGTAAAGCAGCTCACCGCCAAATTGAGCCAGGGGGCAACAATATGTGTGTCTAAAACTACAGTACAGCCAACCCTACTGCGTATGGGGCTCTAAAGGAGGCGGACGGTCACTGCACCTCTGCTAACAAAGTTGCATGAGAAGAAAAGGCTTCAATTTTTGTGGCAGTATTGGAATTGGACATCCAATGATTGGCAAAGGGTTGCCTTTTCTCTGCCTTAGATGTTGGCATGTCAGGCAAGAAACATCAGAGAGCAAACACCCTGCAACTACTGCTGGAAGAACACAAGCTGGTGATGGCAGCCTTATGGTCTTAGAAATGTTTTTGTGGCATTCTCTGGGCCCACTCATCCATGTTGAAGGCACTCTTAACTGATTTGGGTGTAAGTCCATCTTTGCAGATCAGGTACACACATACATGCTGATTGTCTTTCCTGGGCAGATAGGATCTTCCAGCAAGACAATGCAACATGTCATATAGCTGGAAATGTCCAGCACTGGTTGGAAGAGCATGACCAAAACTTCCAAATACTACCTTGGCCCTCTCTGTGGGACACCTTGATTGTCATATTGAATCCACCCCACACTCCCTCCAACAGCTGTGTGATGCATTGCAGTCAGCATGGCTCTAGATACATATGGAGATTACTCTGGATATTAGCTGGTAGTCATAGTAATCTCACTCGACTGGGTAAGTTAAACATATTTTTTTAGAATTATTGCAGATTTTTTTTTTTTATTGTTTACTATCTATATTTAAAGAATTTATATAATCCTTCAATTTTCACTCTGGCCACTAGTCTAATACGTCATGATTTCCTGTTCTGCACAGGTAAGGATAGTTTCACATTTGTATTAGGGCTCATGCACACGACTGTGGGCTGGCAGGGCCCGTACTGCGGGCCGCAAATTGCGGTCCGCAATGCACGGGCACCGACCGTGGGGTCGCCGCATGCGGATCCTGGACCCATTCACTTGAATGGGGTCCGCGATCCGCATCCGATGGTCCGCACTGCAAAAAAGTAGTGCATGCACAGAAACTCCATGGAAGCACTACGGACAGAAAACCCACGGAAGCCTCCGTTCCGCAACACATCTCCCAAGTGAATGGGTCTACATTCGTGATGCGGGGTGCACATAGCCGGTGCCCGTGTATTGCGGACCCGCTGTATGCAGGCCACAATCCGACCACGGTCAGGCAACGGCCGTGTGCATGAGCCCTTAGACATCACCGGTAGGCTTTTCCGGCAGGGAGCAGTTTGCCGGAGATGTCTGCACCTGGCACTGTCATTGCTGACTAGGCTTGAGTGAATTGAGGTTTCTATCAGAGATCCAAAGTTGATTCGTTCAAACACTTCGTTTTAATGTTGTCAGAGACCTGTCTCAGTACAGCTATAAAATGTATTGCCTCCGTGGAGGCAAAATTGGTTTCAGCCAAAGTCACACGAGACTTCGGTGAATGAATTGAGTAATCATTTCTGCATCTTTAAAAACATTTAAAATTAGCAATCTAAAGTTAGGTTTGGTACCGAGGTATTGAATTCATTCACCGAAGTCTCAAACGAATTTGGCTGAAATGAAGTTTGGCTCCACAGAACCAATACATTTTAATGCTGTACCGAGACAGCATTAAAATCTAAGTGCTTGACCGAATCGACTTTGTATCGATGATTCGCAGCTCAATTTGCTCAACACTATTGCCAACGCTACCTGACACCCGCTAGCCCCATTCGTTATAATGGGGACCAGCAGAGATCCGGCTGCAACCCGGCAAACATGCCAAGAATTAGCTGGATGAAAACCGCAGCACGCGCCCGGTCGATTCTCTGCATGTTTGCTGGGTTGTGGCTGGATCTCCGCCGGTTACCATTATAGTGAATAGGGCCGGATGGCGATGAGGTAGCTTTTGGCAGTGCCGGAATACAGAGAGATCCTACAGGCTGTTCCCTGCCATAACAGACTGCCGGATCTAAAAGTCCTTGTGTGAAACTAGTTTAACTTTTTGGTAACCATTATCATTATTACCACAGGCAGAATTACAATCCACCATTCACAATAGGTGATATCAGAGCTTATCAGCTCTCTCCTGACCTCTGCACAGGTTGCATAACATGCCTACAAATCTCTGCCATAGAAGTCATTGGGCTCAGTTCCTGCCCATTGTGTCTATGGCACATGTAGCTGCTCTCAAAAGACGGAAAGTCTTAACAGTGTGAAAATTGCAGGATTATATACAATTTTATTAAAATTTAGATAGTAGGCAAAAATAAAAAAAATAAACTCACCCAAAATTAAAAAATAAATAAAATTTGAATTTAAACAATAGATCATTTTTTGATGGCACATTCCCTTGTCCAAATCGAATAACCGGTTTAATATGACTTACATAAGAACATGTTTTTTTTTTTGTATATTAGGCACCAAAATACCTAAACATAATCCCCACAGTCCACCACTGGAGTTGTTGCCATTAAGAAATGCTCACTCGTGACAAATTCTCTTTAAAATATCATCACTTCATTACACTACATTCTGACTAAGAATAGTTGGCAAGCAAATTACATTATCTTTGTGAAACACAACATTGGCACAGACGTGACTGATTTATGAATGAAAACAGTATCCATTACAGAGCAGGCAACTCAGAAGCAAACAAACACATGAACCATACTATTAGCCCTGTGAACATTCCAAGACGGCTTCATTCTGACAGCTGCGATGGTTGAAGTTACACTCTTTGAATCAGAAGGAAAGGTGCAAGCGAGACTTGTGGGGGAGGGAAGGAATACTTTTCACATGAAAAAATGATAATTAGAAATAAATGTTTTTTTTTCTGCCACCAGTTATGTTAGCAATTCTAATGTGTCACGCAAATCATATGATATCAATAATATTCCAATTAAAAAAATTATACTAAGTGGTCCAGAAAAAAATCATGAGATAATTGCTTCTGTTCAAATCTTCATGCAAGGGCATACCGTGGTTTTATTTGGCACATTTAGTATGAATGTGACAGAAAGGAACATTGCTTTTGAGGTGATAACTAAAAATGAGCGAATTGAAGCTGACAAAGTGGAATTCGTTTAGAATTTCAGGAAAAATTCGATTTGCAACAAATGCGAATTTCCTCATGCTTTGTGGTAACGAATCACATTTTTCCTAAATTGGCGGCTACACGTGTGAGGACTGAGGACATGGGGCAAGGAACTCTGGGAAGGTGTGATCACTCAGATTGACATGCCAGCATGCAGCCAATCAGCAGCCAGCCCTGTGATGTCTCAGCCCTATAAATTCGGCGGCCATCTTAGAGTCAGACATTTTCCAGCGTTCAGAGTGCAGGGACAGACGTGTGAAGGCGCTAGGGACAGCAATTGGAAAAACAGGATTGTGGAAAAAAAAGACAGAAAAAACGATTTATGAGTGCAGGGAAAAGATAGGGAGGAATCATTTCACAGCATCTTAGTGCAGGGAGAGACGTCAATAGGCTCTAGGGACATTGATAGGAAAGCGATTTACAAGTGCATGGAAAGATTATTTGGGGATCCAAATAGCCATTAGACAGCTCTGTCATTCCAGCTATTTGGGCTGCAAGTGCTATGTTGAAAAGCCTTTAGTGGCTTATATCTTAGTATCTGTAGTATCTTATATCAGTACTACAAGAAAAATATATACGCATTTCACTTCTGCAGTTATTTCTGGTGAAAGTGTATAGGGGTGTATTTCAGTAAAAAAGAAAAATATATACGCACTGCACTGTTGCAGTTATTTCTGGTAAAAGCATATACGGGCGTATTTCAGTACTACAAGAAAAATCTATACGCACTTCACTCTTTAAGTTTTTTCTGGTCAAAGTGTATAGTGGACTATTTCAGTCCAACAAGAAAAATATATTCTCAATTCACTTCTGCAGTTATTTCTGTTTAAAGCACATAGGGGCGTATTACAGTAAAAAAAAGAAAAATATATATGCACTGCACTGTTGCAGTTATTTCTGGTTAAAGCGCATAGGGGCGTATTTCAGTACTACAAGAAAAATATATACGCACTTAAAGAGGACCTTTCATCAGAAAATAGTGTGTAAATTCTTATACGACCTTATGGGGCTGCTCTCACTGATGTCCGGACACTTTTATTTTTTTTCAACTGGACCCCCTGTTCGGCCGCTACGCTCTCCGTTAGTTTTATTGCCTCATATGCAAATGAGGCGACGAAGTTATAGTAGGCGTTGTTCTCTAAGTTCTGGTGGGCGCGGTTATGCTGTGCTGGGGACTCCAAGATGGCGCTCAGTCAGGATGCCTACTATGCTCGCCTACTATAACTTTGCCGCCTCATTTGCATATGAGGCGACTAAACTAACGGAGAGTGTAGCGGCTGAACGGGGGGTCCGTTTAAAAAAATAAAAGTGTCCGGACATCAGTGAGAGCAGCCCCATAAGGTCGTTGTCACGGGGTTCCGAAGGTGCACTCGGTCCCCCTTTGCCCACAGAACTGTTGCTTAGCTTTTGGAATGAGGTTCTGTGTTTGACCTCATTCCCAGGGCGGCTTTACTAGCTGGGTGGCTCCCTGCTCCTAGTCTGCCTTGAGCGCCGAGCTGATCACTCGGTGCTCGACTGGTTGGTCTGTCGGTCATGTGACGCTGGCCACGTCACATGACCCTCACTCCTCACTATAAATACAGGCAGCCTGCTGGCTACAGGTTGCCTGTTAATTTCTAGGTTCCTGGCTATTTGTTGGACTGCTGAATACTTACCTGATCCTGTTCCCTGACCATCCTTTTGCCTGCTCCTCCTGTACTGCGCTTCCGTCCTGGTATTGTGACCTCGGCTCCCACCTGACTACTCTCTTAGGACTCCTCTTGTACTTCTCTGCTCTCCTGGTATTTATGACCCCGGCTTCTCCTGACAATTCTCTGCTTGCTCCATTTGTACTTTGCAGCTTTCCTGGTATTGACTCAGTCCGTTCACGTCCTGTTGTTTGTCTGTCTGTCATCCCTGCACTTACTCCAAGTTAGGGATTGCCGTAAAGTTGTCCCCTGTCATTAGGACTCGCGAGGCAAGTAGGCAGGGCCAGGGGTAAGGGTGGAGCGCAGTGGTCACTTCCCTCCCCCCTGTGTGTGTGTGTGTACGCGACCGTTACAGATTAACAGGCCCAATAACCACTGTATTATGAATCCTCTGGTGACCCTGACTGACCATGTCTCTAATCTGACGCAGAGGGTGCAGGGGTTAGGGGAAAAACTCAGTTCTTTTGAGTTAGGGCAAGGTTCTTCCACTCCTCAGGCCTCCAGTCTGCATTTTGAGCCCCAGATTAAGCTCCCAGAACCCTTTTCTGGAGACCGGAGGAAGTTTCTCTCTTTTAAGGAGAGTTGCAAACTTTACTTCCGTTTGCGCCCCGTGTCCTCTGGCCCCGAGAGTCAACGCGTGGGCATTATCATTTCCCGATTACAGGGTGATCCCCAGGACTGGGCGTTCTCTTTACCTACTGGCACCAGTTGTTTATATTCTGTGGAGGGGTTCTTTCAGGCCTTGGGTACCCTCTATGATGAACCAGACAGGGCTCTAGTAGCCGAGACGGCTCTAAAGGCACTGGTTCAGGGCAATTTACCAGCAGAGGATTATTGCACCCAATTCAGAAGGTGGTGTGTCCCCTCAGGATGGAACGAACCAGCCCTGAAGAGTCAGTTCAGGTCAGGTCTGTCTGATAAATTAAAGGATCTTCTGGTCAGTTATCAACTTCCAGAGACCTTAGAGGAGATGATGACCCTTGTTGTCCGACTTGACCGACGGGTTAGAGAGAGACGACAGGAACAACAGTTCTCTTCCCAGATGGTGGTCCAGCCAGAGGCCTATCCCAGAGACAATGCTGAGGTCTCCACCGAGGAACCCATGCAGGTTGGCATGACCCGAGGGAATCTTCGCCGCAGACGTGGAGAATGCTTTTACTGTGGAGATCCTGACCATTGGATCAACCAGTGTCCTAAGAAGGTCCTCTCTGTCAAGTCTCCTAAGACAAGGCAACCTAAAGACCAGGTACACCCTGAATTTTCTAAATGTAAGCTTTCGGCACCCATTACGATTTCTCTGGGAGTAGATAAATGGCCGGGTAAGGCCTTTATTGATTCTGGCTCAGCGGCTAGCTTTATTGACTCTGAGTATGCTGTAAGATTGGGTATTCTTATGTTTGCCTTACCAACTCCTATCCATGTCATGGCTATTGATGCTACTCCTCTTATTGGTGGTACGGTGAGCTTATGTACCTCGGAGATTTCTCTAACCGTGGGTGTGTGCCACTCAGAGAGATGTTCGCTTCTAGTCCTGGAGAACCTACCTGCTGAGGTGGTACTAGGGTTGCCTTGGCTCCGACTACATAACCCCACTATAGATTGGTCCAATGGGGAGTTGGTGAGATGGAGGCCTAAGTGTGACTCGTGCTTGTCCGTGGTACAGGCTGGGGTCTCAGTAAAGTCTGATACTTTACCCTCTGTTGTTAGAGAATATTCTGATGTATTCTCATCACCAACCCCGGAGGTTCTACCCCCCCATAGACCTTATGATTGTACCATAGAGCTAGTAGAGGGGGCCAAGTTTCCTAAAGGACGAATTTATAATCTTTCTATGCCCGAACGCAAGGCCATGGAAGATTATATTAAGGAGAGCCTTGGTAAAGGGCATATTAGACCTTCTGTCTCTCCTATGGGGGCGGGGTTTTTCTTCGTTAAGAAAAAAGATGGTGGTCTTAGGCCATGTATCGATTACCGGAGATTAAATAAAATCACTGTCCAGAATAGATACTCCCTCCCATTGATTCCGGATTTATTTAACCAGGTTCTGGGGGCAACCTGGTTTTCCAAAATTGACCTGAAAGGGGCATACAATCTAATCCGAATCAAGGAGGGAGACGAATGGAAGACGGCGTTCAATACTCCGGTAGGACACTTTGAATATCAAGTGATGCCTTTTGGACTCAGCAATGCCCCAGCTGTGTTCCAAAACTTCATGAATGACATTCTTAGGCAGTACTTAGGTAAATTTGTTATTGTCTATCTTGACAACATTTTGATATTTTCTCCTGACTTCGAATCCCATGTGTCTCATGTTAAACAAGTATTAGAGGTGTTGAGGGAGAATCAGCTATCCGCTAAACAAGAGAAATGTGTCTTTGGTGTACAGGAGATTCTGTTTCTAGGGCATGTCCTGACTCCTCACGCCTTCAAGATGGATCCTGGTAAGGTACTAGCAATTAAGGAATGGGTAAGACCTTCATCCTTAAAGGCCTTACAACAGTTCTTAGGTTTCGCCAATTACTATCGTAAATTTATTATGAATTTTTCCGTAATTGCTAAACCGTTGACCGACCTTACTAAGAAAGGGGCGGATTTGGAGAATTGGTCTACTGAGGCCATTTCTTCATTTGAAAAATTAAAAAAGGCATTTAGTAGCGCTCCCATTCTGATCCAGCCTGATCAGGAGAAACCTTTTATTGTGGAGGTGGATGCGTCCGAGGACGGCGTAGGAGCAGTCCTTTCACAAGGTCCTGCTAGCCTCACTAATCTGAGACCATGTGCCTTCTTCTCCAGGAAATTCTCTCCCACGGAGAGAAACTACGACATAGGGAATAGGGAGCTGCTGGCCATTAAATGGGCATTTGAGGAGTGGAGGCATTTTCTGGAGGGGGCAAGACATTGTGTAACTGTTGTCACTGACCATAAAAACCTTATGTTTCTCGAGTCTGCTAAGAGGTTGAATCCCCGTCAAGCCAGATGGGCTCTGTTTTTTACTCGTTTTGATTTTTCCATCACGTTCAGGCCTGGAAGTAAAAATGTGAAGGCGGACGCATTATCTCGGAGCTTCTAGGCTTTTCAACCTACTGAGGTACCACCTGAATCCATCCTACCAGCAAAAATCTTCTTAGCAGCTCTTACCCAGGATATCTCGGCTCGCATTAGGTCTGAACAACATCTGGCACCGGTATCCACCCCTACAGATAAGTTGTTTGTTCCCGTACAATTTCGTCTCCAGCTGTTGGGTGAGTGTCACGATTCTGCCTTTTGTGGACATCCGGGTGTTAAGGGCACTAAGGATCTGGTTTCTAGATCTTATTGGTGGCCCACTCTAACTAGGGATGTCAAGTCCTACGTGTCAGCCTGTGAGGTTTGTGCCAGGTCCAAGACACCTAGGACTCGCCCTGCTGGTAACCTACAACCCCTACCCATTCCCAGTAGACCCTGGTCCCATATCTCGATGGACTTTATAACTGACCTACCGCTGGCGGAGGGTAAGACTGTGGTTTGGGTAGTGGTCGATAGGTTTAGCAAGATGGTTCATTTCATTCCCCTGTCTAAACTCCTGAATGCTAAAACCCTGGCGTCTATTTTTGTGAGAGAGATTGTTCGTTTACATGGCATCCCTGAAAATATTGTTTCTGACAGGGGTGTGCAGTTTGTGTCCAAATTCTGGAGGGCCTTCTGTCAAAGATGTAAAATTTCATTGTCTTTTTCTTCCGCCTACCATCCTGAGAGTAATGGGCAGACTGAACGCCTTAATCAGTCTGTGGAACAATTCTTGAGGTTGTATGTTGCTGATGACCAGCAATTATGGGTCAAATTCCTTCCGTTGGCTGAATTTGCTTTGAATAACCGTGTCAATTCTTCTGCTGGGGTCTCCCCTTTCTTTTGTAACCATGGTTTTCATCCCCGTTTTCATTCTGGGTCGTCTGTCTCCTCCTCTAACCCTGAAGCGGATAAACTCTCCTCCGAACTGTGCACAGTTTGGGCCCGGGTTCAATCGAACCTAGAAAAGGCTCAATGTTCTCAAAAACTCAAGGCCGATAGGAGACGTTCAAGGGGGGTAAACTTTCAGGTTGGGGATAAAGTATGGTTGTCCTCCAAGAATCTATCTCTCAAGGTAACTTCAAAAAAATTTGCTCCTCGTTTTATTGGACCATATAAGATCACGGAAGTGATTAACCCGGTATCTTTTAGGTTGGAGCTGCCTGAGTCATTCCACATTCATAATGTGTTCCATAAATCTCTGCTTAAAAAATATTCTGAACCGGTAGTACCATCAAAAGCCTCGCCTCCGCCGGTTCTTGTTAATGATGCTGTCGGGTATGTGGTGTCTAAAATAGTGGATGTCAGGAAGGTGCTTAATTCCTTGCAGTACCTGATTCACTGGAAGGGGTATGGACCTGAAGAGAGATCTTGGGTACCTGCCAGGGAGGTTCATGCTCCTAGACTTGTTCGTAAATTTCATTTAGAACACCCTGAAAAGCCATCGCCTGAAGTCTTGGGTCCAGTGGCCCCTCGTAAAAGGGGGGGGGGGGGGGGTACTGTCACGGGGTTCCGAAGGTGCACTCGGTCCCCCATTGCCCACAGAACTGTTGCTTAGCTTTTGGAATGAGGTTCTGTGTTTGACCTCATTCCCAGGGCGGCTTTACTAGCTGGGTGGCTCCCTGCTCCTAGTGTGCCTTGAGCGCCGAGCTGATCACTCGGTGCTCGACTGGTTGGTCTGTCGGTCATGTGACGCTGGCCACGTCACATGACCCTCACTCCTCACTATAAATACAGGCAGCCTGCTGGCTACAGGTTGCCTTTTAATTTCTAGGTTCCTGGCTATTTGTTGGACTGCTGAATACTTACCTGATCCTGTTCCCTGACCATCCTTTTGCCTGCTCCTCCTGTACTGCACTTCCGTCCTGGTATTGTGACCTCGGCTCCCACCTGACTACTCTCTTAGGACTCCTCTTGTACTTCTCTGCTCTCCTGGTATTTATGACCCCGGCTTCTCCTGACAATTCTCTGCTTGCTCCATTTGTACTTTGCAGCTTTCCTGGTATTGACTCGGTCCGTTCACGTCCTGTTGTTTGTCTGTCTGTCATCCCTGCACTTACTCCAAGTTAGGGATTGCCGTCCAGTTGTCCCCTGTCATTAGGACTCGCGAGGCAAGTAGGCAGGGCCAGGGGTAAGGGTGGAGCGCAGTGGTCACTTCCCTCCCCCCTGTGTGTGTGTGTGTACACGACCGTTACAGTCGTATAAGAATTTAACACACTATTTTCTGATGAAAGGTCCTCTTTAACTCTTAATTTTTTTTTTCTGGTCAAAGTGTATAGTAGCCTATTTTAGGTCAACAAGAAAAATATATTCTTAGTTCACTTCTGCAGTTATTTCTGTTGAAATCGTATAGTGGTGTATTTCAGTAAAAAAAGAAAAATATATACGTACTGCACTGTTGCAGTTATTTCTGGTGAAAGCGTATAGGGGAGTATTTCAGTACTACAAGAAAAATATATACTCACTGCACTGTTGCAGTTTTTCCTGGTCAAAGCGTATAGGGTCGTATTTCAGTACAACAAGAAAAATATATTCTCAGTGCATTTCTGCAGTTAATTCTGGTGAAAGCGTATAGTGGCCTATTTCAGTCCAACAAGAAAAATATGTTCTCAATTCACTTCTGCTGTTATTTCTGTTGAAAGAAAAATATATACGCACTGCACTCTTGCAGTTATTTCTGGTGAAAACATATAGGGGCGTATTTCAGTGAAAAAAGAAAAATATATACGCACTACACTGTTGCAGTTATTTCTGGTGAAAGCGTATAGGGGCATATTTCAGTACTACAAGAAAAGTATATACATTCCTCACTCTAAGTTTTTTCTGGTTAAAGAGTATAGTGGGCTATTTCAGTCCTACAAGAAAAATATATTTTCAGTTCACTTCGGCAGTTATTTCTGTTGAAAGCGTATAGGGACGTATTTCAGTCCAACAAGAAAAATATATTCTCAGTTCACTTCTGAAGTTATTTCTGTTAAAAGCGAATAGGTGGGTATTTCAGTAAAAAGTAAAAATATATACGCACTGCATTGTTGCAGTTATTTCTGGTGAAAGCGTATAGGGGCATATTTCAGTAATACAAGAAAAGTATATACGCACTTCACTCTTTAAGTTTTTTCTGGTCAAAGCGTATAGGGTCGTGTTTCAGTACAAGAAGAAAAATATATTCTCAGTGCATTTCTGCAGTTAATTCTGGTGAAAGCGTATAGTGATGTATTTCAGTAAAAAAAAAAAGGAAAATATATACTCACTGCTCTGTTGCAGTTATTTCTGGTGAAAGAGTATAGGGGCCTATTTCAGTCCAACAAGAAAAATATATTCTCAGTTCACTTCTGCAGTTAATTGTGGTTAAAGCGTTTAGTGGTCTATTTCAGTTTAATTTGTTTAGTTCAGCTACAAGTATGTCAGGCAGAGAAGTGCCAGGCCATGCACAGAGGAGTGGCAGAGGCCTAAATGTTTTTGGCACAAGCAGAGGTCACAGTGAGAGGACCGAGCTCCCGGTGTCATCTATCGGTCATGTCTTGACCAGCAACCCAGCGGTTCTTGATTGGTTAACTCGGTCATCCACGTCATCCCAAGTGACATCAGACACCCCCAGCCAACAGTTGGTGGGATCGTCAGACACAACCCCTAGTTGGCATGGCCCGGGAGCAGGCCCTGTGCCCTCACCTGTCCTCAACCTTTCTCTGTCCTTTTCTGTTCCCTCACCGCGAGAAGTACTTTATGCTGTGGGCTCAGCTCCACTTTTCAGAGAGGAAGAGCTACTAGAGGACAGTTAGCAGCTGCTGCCCAGCCAAGTTCTGGAGGAGACATCCGCCACTTCCTCCGCTAGGCGGGCAAGTAGTGATGAGGAAAGTGGCGGAGGAGCTTGTGTTGCGAGCGGTCAGGCTCCTGATCCAGAGATCATTGAGGAGGAAATCAGTGACGTGCAGACACTACTTGATGATGAAGAAGCCGATCGCACTTAGGATCCAGGTGCAGAAGGGGCTTTATCATCATCATCATCATCAGGAGAAGAGGGTGGCAGCTTGCCTGTGAGGCAGTGGCTGAGCCAACAAGGTGGTAGCATGGCTGGGAGTCAGCAGGGTGGCAGCAGTTACAGGTCAGGAGCCAAACGTGCCTGGGGTAGAACACCTGCTTTGCAGCAGCCTACCTGCCGGGAAGTAGTGGTGCAGGGGTTCACAGAGGCAGCGGTGGTAGCAGTCAGTCAGTGCGGACTGTTGGGGGAAAAAATCACTTACTCGCGGTGTGGCAGTTTTTTTTATTAAGCTGCCAGAGGAGGTTAACATGGCCACATGTAGAATATGTGGGCAGAAGGTGAAGCGTGGCCACTACGGCCCTGCGTCAACATATGCAGTGTTGCCATGCAGTGGCCTGGGAGAACCATGGCTCCGATGTAGTGGTCCAGCCTGCCGCAGCTACCGCTGCATCACCCAGTGGCACGCACCTGGTTTCAGCCAGTCAAAGCTCCACCACCTCAGCTGAAGGGAGCTGTCTGTTATTCCCATCTTCTGCTGGTCCCGATGCTCCTGCTCCTACTCCTTGTCAGTCATTTCATCAGCAATCGATCACCGAAGCGATTGCCAACAGACAGCAGTATGCGTGCATGCATCCAACGTCGTAGAAGCTGAACGTGCTCCTGTCCAAGTTGCTAGTGCTGCAGTCCCTCCCTTTCCAAGTGGTGGACTCTGCACCTTTCAGAGAACTGATGACTTGTGCCAAGCCGAAGTGGAGAGTCCCAAGCCGTCATTTCTTTGTGAAAAAGGCAGTACTAGCCCTGCACAAATATGTTGAATAGAAGGTGGGCCAGTCCTTGAGCCTGTCGGTGTCTGCCAAAGTGCACAGCAGCGCCGACGTGTGGAGCTGTAACTATGGTCAGGGACAGTACATGTACTTTACGGCCCACTGGGTGAATGTGGTTCCTGCACAGCCACACCAGCAACTTGGCCAGGTCAATCCACTTCCGCCTCCACGTTGTCACGCTATTAGTCCTGCGACAATGTCTGCCTCTGCCTCCTCATCCTCCACCGTGTCCTCAGCCTTCACTGCAGGGACAAGTCACAGTTCCCCTCCAGCATACCACATGTGCAGGGCACGGCGGTGTAACACTGTTCTGCCGTTCATTTCCCTGGGCAAACGGAGTCACACATGGGAGGAACTGCTCCGTGTCCTTCGTCAAGAAATCAAATCCTGGTTTCTCCCCGACAACTGAAAATCGGAACCATGGTGACCGAAAATGGGAAGAACATTGTGTCGGCGCTGGAAAGCTGAGACATGCGCCCTGCATGGCACACGTGTTCAATCTGGTTGTCAAGCGGTTACTGAAGTCTTCCACCCATCTGCAAGACATCGTAAAAATGGACAGGAAACTTTGCATGCACTTCAGCCACTCGTACAGTGCAAAACACACCCTCCTTGAGCTGCAGCAGCAGAACGGCATCCCCCAACATAGGCTGATATGCAACGTTTCCACCCATTGGAATTCTACCCTCCATATGTTGGACAACTATATGAACAGAGAACTGCCATCAACGATTTCTTGATGATGCAAGCGGATAGGAGTACTCCCCTGTGTAACTTCGATGTCACCCAGTGGCAGCTCATGTGTGACACTTGTCGTTTGCTCAGGCCCTTTGAGGACGCCACTTTATTTGTTAGTCACCAGGACTACAGGCTGAACGACGTCATTCCACAGCTTCATGTCCTTGAACAGATGCTGGTAACAATGGCTGGTCAGGGGACTGGAGACGTGGGGCCTAGATCACATGAGCCCTGTGGGAGCTGAACTGGAAGAGGAGGAGGAGGATATTGTAGCACAGGCAATGTGTTGCCAAATGGGTGGTTTTTCTACTCAGGTAACAGGAGAGGAGGAGTAGGAGCAGCCAGAGGAGCTCCAGGGCGATAAGGAAGACGAGACAGAGGACCCAGACACACCGTGGCAGTATGTGGTAGAGATGGATGCAGGGAGTCCCTCCAAGTCACTTGCCCAAATGGCCCGATCCATGCTCACTTTCTTGTGTAATGGCAGTCAAGTTGTCACCATTCAGCAGAGGGATGGTCCTTGTTGGACCCTCGCTACCGGTCCAGAATAGGGGCTTTTTTTTACACCCACTGAGAAGGAGGACAAACTGAACTACTACAGAGACATCCTATGTAGTCAGTTTGCCGCTGCCTATCTCCGCCATCGTCCATCATCTCACAAGTCTGACCGGGGGGGCCCTCTGCGCTCACGTTCCACTGCCATGGCTGCTGGGGAGGGGTGGCAGGAGCAGTACCAGCTCCATCAGCAGCAGCCTGAGTCTACAGTCACTGATGAGTAGCTTTCTTCACCCGCATAGTGAAGAAACTACACACCAGCAGCAGCAGGTAGACCTGGAGCAGGACCAGAACCAGCAGGTGGTGGCATACTTGGACAGCACCCTGCCAACCCAGCCAACCCACATTGATGATCCATTGGTCTACTGGGCAGCCAAACTGGATTTGTGGCCGCAACTAGCAGAGTTTGCCCTGGAAAAGCTGTCCTGCTCGGCCAGTAGTGTGGCATCAGAGCACGTGTTTAGTGCGGCGGGTGCCATAGTTACCCAAAGGAGAACTCGCCTGTCCACCCAAAATGTGGAGAAACTGACCTTTGTCAAGATGATTCAGGCGTGGATCAGCCAGGATTTCCAACCACCAATTCCTGATGCATCAGAGTAGATCATACATCGTGCCACACCAACACTTTGATAAAAGAGACCGGTTTCTTCTGACTATCTGCCTCAGTTACTACTCTGATGCTGCCACCCGCCTGATGCCACACATCTGATGCCATGTGCTCCTTCTTTCAGCAACCTTCATCAGCTGGTACTGGTATTGCCACCCACTGCCACACTCTGTCACTGGGTCACTTTGTGGTCTCCCAATGCAGCTGCTGCTGCCATCTCCACACTATGTCACATTGCCACTCTGTGGTATTCTCCTGCTGCTGCCTTATCCACACTATGTCACCTTGCCACTCTGTGGTCTCCTGATGCTGCTGCTATATCCACACTATATCACCTTGCCACTCTGTGGTCTCCTGATGTTGCTGCCATTTCCACAGTATGTGACCTTACCACTCTGTGGTATCCTCCTGCTGCTGCCATATTCATACTATGTTAACTTGCCACTCTGTGGTATCCTGTTGCTGCTGCTGCCATATCCACACTATGTCACCTTGTCACTCTGTGGTCTCCTGATGCTGCAGCCATATCCACACTATGTCACCTTGCCACTCTTTGGTATCCTCCTGCTGCTGCTTCTTCCATCTCCACACTATGTCACCTTGCCACTCTGTGGTATCCTCCTGCTGCTGCCTTATCCACACTATGTCACCTTGCCACTCTGTGGTATTCCCCTGCTGCTTCCATATTCACACTATGTCACCTTACCCCTCTGTGGTATCCTCCTGCTGCAGCTTCCATATCCACACTATGTCGCCTTGCCACTCTGTGGTATACTCCTGCTGCTGCTGCCATCTCCACATTATGTCACCTTGTCACTTTGTGGTATCCTCCTGCTGCTGCTGCCATCTCCACACTATGTCACCTTGCCACTCTGTGGTATCCTCATGCTGCTACCATATTCACACTATGCCACCTTGCCACTTTGTGGTATCCTCATGCTGTTTCCATCCCCACACTATGTCACCTTGCCACTCTGTGGTCTCCTGATGCTATTGCCATATCCACAATATGTCACCTTGCCACTCTGTGGTATACTCCTGCTGCTATCTCCACACTATGTCACCTTGTCACTCTGTGGTATCCTGCTGCTGATGCCATCTCCACACTATGTCACCTTGCCACTCTGTGGTATCTTCCTGCTGCTACCATATTCACATTATGCCATCTTGCCACTCTGTGGTATTCTCATGCTGTTTCCATCCCCAAACTATGTCACCTTGCCACTCTGTGGTCTCCTGATGCTGTTGCCATATCCACACTATGTCACCATGCCAGTCTGTGGTATCCTCCTGCTGCTGCTGCCATCTCCACACTATGTCACCTTGCCACTCTGTGGTATCCTGATGCTGCTCCTCATCAATATGTCATAGCTAAGTCCAAGAGAGGCAGTTCTGTTAGTGTCAGGTACCCATTTGCGGAAGCCACCTTGACGCCTAGTAGATGGGCCCGACCTACATTTGATCAAAAATGTGCGCAAAGAGATTTTTTCATTTATAGTAGGTATAATACCACTTTAATTTAGAATTATCCCCATTTCTCCGTTCTATTGTTTGTATGTAAAATATTGTGCCCATTCACAAGAAAGGTAGTAGGGAGGAATCGGGCAACTATAGGCCAGTAAGACTGACATCAATAGTGGGGAAATTAATGGAAACCATACTTAACCACCTCAGCCCCCCTAGCTTAAACACCCTTAATGACCAGGCCACTTTTTACACTTCTGCACTACACTACTTGCACCGTTTATTGCTCGGTCATGCAACTTACCACCCAAATGAATTGTACCTCCTTTTATTCTCACTAATAGAGCTTTCATTTGGTGGTATTTCATTGCTGCTGACATTTTTACTTTTTTTGTTATTAATCGAAATTTAACGAAATTTTTGCAAAAAAATGAAATTTTTCACTTTCAGTTATAATTTTTTTTTTAAAAACGACATCTATATATAAATTTTTCTCGAAATTTATTGTTCTACATGTCTTTGATAAAAAAAAAATGTTTGGGTAAAAAAGAAATGTTTTGGGTAAAAGTTATAGTGTTTACAAACTATGGTACAAAAATGTGAATTTCCGCTTTTTGAAGCAGCTCTGACTTTCTGAGCACCTGTCATGTTTCCTGAGGTTCTACAATGCCCAGACAGTAGAAAACCCCCACAAATGACCCCATTTCGGAAAGAAGACACCCTAAGGTATTCGCTGATGGGCATAGTGAGTTCATAGAACTTTTTATTTTTTTTCACAAGTTAGCGGAAAATTATGATTTTATTTTTTTTTTCTTACAAAGTCTCATATTCCACTAACTTGTGACAAAAAATAAAAACTTCCATGAACTTACTATGCCCATCACGAAATACCTGGGGGTGTCTTCTTTCCAAAATGGGGTCACTTGTGGGGTAGTTATACTGCCCTGGCATTTTAGGGGCCCAAATGCGTGAGAAGTAGTTTGAAATCAAAATGTGTATAAAATGCCCTGTGAAATCCAAAAGGTGCTCTTTGGAATGTGGGCCCCTTAGCCCACCTAGAATGCAAAAAAGTGTCACACATGTGATATTTCCGTACTCATGAGAAGTTGGGCAATGTGTTTTAGGGTGTCATTTTAAATATACCCATGCTGGGTGAGATAAATATCTCGGTCAAATGCGAACTTTGTATAAAAAAATGGGAAAAGTTGTGTTTTGTCGAGATATTTCTCTCACCCAGCATGGGTATATGTAAAAAGACACCCCAAAACACATTGCCCTACTTCTTCTGAGTACGGCGATACCAGATGTGTGACACTTTTTTGCAGCCTAGGTGGGCAAAGGGGCCCACATTCCAAAGAGCACCTTTCGGATTTCACAGGGCATTTTTTTACACATTTTGATTTCAAACTACTTCTCAAGCATTCGTGCCTCTAAAATGCCAGGGCAGTATAACTACCCCACAAGTGACCCCATTTTGGAAAGAAGACACCCCAAGGTATTTTGTGATGGGCATAGTGAGTTTATGGAAGTTTTTAATTTTTGTCACAAGTTAGTGGAATATGAGACTTTGTAAGAAAAAAAAAAAAAGAAATCATCATTTTCCGCTAACTTGTGACAAAAAATAAAAAATTCTAGGAACTCACCATGCCCCTCATAGAATACCTTGGGGTGTCTTCTTTCCAAAATGGGGTCACTTGTGGGGTAGTTATACTGCCCTGGCCTTTTAGGGGCCCTAATGTGTGAGAAGTAGTTTGAAATAAAAATGTTTAAAAATATGCCCTGTGAAATCCGAAAGGTGCTCTTTGGAATGTGTGCCCCTTTGCCCACCTAGGCTACAAAAAGGTGTCACACATCTGGTATCGCCGTACTCAGGAGAAGTTGGGCAATGTGTTTTGGGGTGTCATTTTACATATACCCATGCTGGGTGAGATAAATATCTCGGTCAAATGCCAACTTTGTATAAATAAATGGGAAAAGTTGTGTTTTGCCGAGATATTTCTCTCACCCAGCATGGGTATATGTAAAAAGACACCCCAAAACACATTTCCCTACTTCTTCTGAGTACGGCGATACCAGATGTGTGACACTTTTTTGCAGCCCAGGTGGGCAAAGGGGCCCAAATTCCAAAGAGCACCTTTCGGATTTCACAGGGCCTTTTTTTTACACATTTTGATTTCAAACTACTTCTCAAGCATTCGTGCCCCTAAAATGCCAGGGAAGTATAACTACCCCACAAGTGACCCCATTTTGGAAAGAAGACACCCCAAGGTATTTCGTGATGGGCATAGTGAGTTCATGGAAGTTTTTATTTTTTTTATACAAAGTTGGCATTTGACCAAGATATTTATCTCACCCAGCATGGGTATATGTAAAATGACACCCCAAAACACATTCCCCAACTTCTCCTGAGTACGGCGATACCACATGTGTGACACTTTTTTGCAGCCTAGATGCGCAAAGGGGCCCAAATTCCTTTTAGGAGGGCATTTTTTGACATTTGGATCCCAGACTTCTCACGCTTTAGGGCCCCTAAAATGCCAGGGCAGTATAAATACACCACATGTAACCCCATTTTGGAAAGAAGACACCCCAAGGTATTCAATGAGGGGCATGGCGAGTTCATAGAAATATTATTTTTTTTGGCACAAGTTAGGCTACTTTCACACTAGCGTTCGGGGCTCCGCTTGTGAGTTCCGTTTGAAGGGGCTCACAAGCGTCCCCGAACGGATCCGTCCAGCCCTAATGCATTCTGAATGGATGCGGATCCGCTCAGAATTCATCAGTCTGGCTCCGTTTGTCCTCCGCTCCGCTCAGCAGGCGGACACCTGAACGCAGCTTGCAGCGTTCGGGTGTCCGCCTGGCCGTGCGGAGGCAAACGGATCCGTCCAGACTTACAATGTAAGTCAATGGGGACGGATCCGTTTGAAGTTGACACAGTATGGCTCAATTTTCAAACGGATCCGTCTCCCATTGACTTTCAATGTAAAGTCAAAACGGATCCGTTTGCATTATCATGAACAAAAAAAAAAAATTTTTTTTTTTTTTTTTTTTTGTTCATGGTAATGCAAACGGATCCGTTCTGAACGGATCTAAGCGTTTGCATTATAGGTGCGGATCCGTCTGGGCACATACCAGACGGATCCGACCTAAACGCTAGTGTGAAAGTAGCCTTAGCGGAAATTGTTTTTTTTTTTTTTTTTTCACAAAGTCTCCCTTTCCGCTAAGGCTACTTTCACACTAGCGCTTGATCGGATCCGTTCTGAACGGATCCGATCATATTAATGCAGACGGAGGCTCCGTTCAGTACGGATCCGTCTGCATTAATAACTTAGAAAAATTTCGAAGTGCGAAAGTAGCCTGAGCGGATCCGTTCAGACTTTCAATGTAAAGTCAATGGGGGACGGATCCGCTTGAAGATTGAGCCATATGGTGTCATCTTCAAGCGGATCCGTTCCCATTGACTTACATTGTAAGTCTGGACGGATCCGCACGCCTCCGCACGGCCAGGCGGACACCCGAACGCTGCAAGCAGCGTTCAGCTGTCCGCCTGGCCGTGCGGAGGCGAGCGGAGCGGAGGCTGAACGCCGCCAGACTGATGCAGTCTGAGCGGATCCGCATCCATTCAGACTGTATCAGGGCTGGACGGAAGCGTTCTGCTCCGCTCGTGAGCCCCTTCAAACGGAGCTCACGAGCGGACAGCAGAACGCTAGTGTGAAAGTAGCCTAAGTCTGGACGGATCCGTTTGCCTCCGCACGGCCAGGCGGACACCATAACGCTGCAAGCTGCGTTCAGGTGTCCGCCTGCTGAGCGGAGCGGAGGACAAACGGAGCCAGACTGATGCATTCTGAGCGGATTCGCATTCACTCAGAATGCATTAGGGCTGGACGGATCCGTTCGGGGCCGCTTGTGAGCCCCTTCAAACGGAACTCACAAGCGGAGCCCCGAACGCTAGTGTGAAAGTAGCCTAACTTGGGACAAGAATTTCAATCTTTCATGGACTCAATATGCCCCTCAGCGAATACCTTGGGGTGTCTTCTTTCAAAAATGGGGTCATTTGTGGGGTGTTTGTACTGCCCTGGCATTTGAGGGTCTCCGTAATCATTACATGTTTGGCCAGCATTAGGAGTTTCTGCTATTCTCCTTATATTGAGCATACGGGTAATGAGATTTTTTTTTTTCGTTCAGCCTCTGGGCTGAAAGAAAAAATGAACGGCACAGATTTCTTCATTTGCATCGATCAATGTGGATGAAAAAATCTCTGCCAAAAAGAAAAAAGGAGGGGAAAGGCGTCTGCCAGGGCATAGGAGCTCCGCCCAACATCCAAACTCACTTAGCCCGTATGTCCTGGCAAACCAGATTTCTCCATTCACATTAATCGATGTGAATGAATAAATCATTACCGGGATTTTTATTTATTTTTTTATATACAAAGTGTTTGCCAAAGTATATGAACACCGCCTCCCCCTCAGCTCATATGCCTTGGCAAACGTATCTTTTACTGCAGAGGAGAAATCTCATCTTGCAGCGCCGCATACACCGACTTTTGTGTAATCTGACAGCAGCGCAATGCTTCTGTCAGAATGCACATCAGTGCTGCAGCTAGTCGATCGGTTGGTCCACCTGGAAGGTAAAAAAAACAAAAGAAAAAAGAAAAAACCAGACCGCAACGCAATAAATTTATTAACTTTATAATAAAATTTGAACGGAACATATAAACTTTATTTAACTTTTTGAACAGAATGTTTTGCTTACCGGTGATTTTTTATTTATTTATTTTTTTACCTTTATAGGACAAACCTCTCCTTCCCCATGGGACAATGTGCAAAGCGCAAATCGCCCAAAGATGTGGCGAAGTACATTATGCACTTTGTCCCAGGTGAAAGGAGAGGTTTGCAGCAGCTGTGAGTGTAAGGGCCCTAATAGCCCTGTGTGCCTGTCCTGTGAGATGCAATCCCTATGCTAAGTGTACCTGTGTGTGGTACTTCCGGAAACACTCCCCTAAGCATAGGGCAGGGTGGTCAGGGCAGTCAGGACAGAAATAGCGGGGGTCACGCCTTATTCCTCTCCTGCTACAGACACGACATCTTTTTCGGGGTGACGGTTGGGTTGAGGTACCAGCAACGACATTGGGGAAATGTCTCTTGTGTAGACGGCTCACTACACTGGTGGATGGGGCCACGGAACCTCCTGGATACAGGAGGTTCTCGATGATCTCTTCCTGAAATTTGAGGAAGGATCCTGTTCTCCCAGCCTTACTGTAGAGAACAAAACTATTATATGCAGCCAATTGAATCAAATATACAGACACCTTCTTATACCAGCGTCTGGTGCGTCGGGAAACTATATAGGGAGCCAACATCTGGTCATTGAAGTCCACCCCTCCCATGTGAAGGTTATAGTCGTGGACTGAGAGGGGCTTTTCAATGACACTGGTTGCCCGTTCAATTTGTATTGTCGTATCTGCGTGAATGGAGGAGAGCATGTAAACGTCACGCTTGTCTCTCCATTTCACCGCGAGCAGTTCTTCGTTACACAAGGCAGCCCTCTCCCCCCTTGCAAGACGGGTGGTAACGAGCTGTTGGGGGAAGCCCCGGCGACTAGGTCGCGCGGTGCCACAGCAGCCAATCTGTTCTAGGAACAAATGCCTGAAGAGGGGCACACTTGTGTAAAAATTGTCCACATAAAGATGGTACCCCTTGCCAAATAAGGGTGACACCAAGTCCCAGACTGTCTTCCCACTGCTCCCCAGGTAGTCAGGGCAACCGACCGCCTCCAGGGTCTGATCTTTACCCTCATACATCCGAAATTTGTGGGTATAGCCTGTGGCCCTTTCACAGAGCTTATACAATTTGACCCCATACCGGGCGCGCTTGCTTGGGATGTATTGTTTGAAGCCAAGGCGCCCGGTAAAATGTATAAGGGACTCGTCTACGCAGATGTTTTGCTCAGGGGTATACAAATCTGCAAATTTGTTGTTGAAGTGGTCTATGAGGGGCCGAATTTTGTGGAGCCGGTCAAAAGCTGGGTGGCCTCTGGGACGGGAGGTGGTGTTGTCGCTAAAGTGCAGGAAACGCATTATGGTCTCAAATCGTGTCCTGGACATAGCAGCAGAGAACATGGGCATGTGATGAATTGGGTTCGTGGACCAATATGACCGCAATTCATGCTTTTTGGTTAGACCCATGTTGAGGAGAAGGCCCAGAAAAATTTTAATTTCGGAAACTTGGACTGGTTTCCACCGGAAAAGCTGGGCATAAAAGCTTCCCGGGTTGGCGGCTATAAATTGAGTGGCATACCGATTTGTTTCTGCCACGACTAAGTCCAAGAGCTCCGCAGTCAAGAACAGCTCAAAAAATCCCAGTGCCGAACCGATCTGAGCTGTCTCAACCCGAACTCCAGACTGGGCGGTGAAAGGGGGAACTACAGGTGCGGCTGAAGTTGGGGACTGCCAATCAGGGTTTGCCAGCACCTCAGGGACTCTAGGGGCTCTACTGGCCTGTCTGTGCGGTGGCTGCGGCGGGGTAACTATTGCACGTGCCACCGTACCAGCTTCAACTGCCCTTCTGGTGCTCGCCACTTCACCATGTTGTACGGCAGTGCTGGTACTAGGTCCAGGATGGGCTGCGCTGCTGGTGTATGCCTCACCACGTAATCCGACAGCGCCAGCCCCACTCTGCTGCCCTTGAAGCGGATCCTGCGCAACCTGTGGTCTAGCGACACGGGGCCGGGTACACCTGATGCTATCAGGGACCTCAACCTCCTCGTCCGAACTTTGGGTCAGACTGCCACTGCTTTCTACAGGTTCATATTCTGACCCGCTAGATTCATCAGATGAGGGTTCCCATTCCTCATCTGACTGGGTCAGAAGCCTGTAGGCCTCTTCAGAAGAATACCCCCTGTTTGACATTTGGACTACTAAATTTAGGGTTATTCCCTGAGACTACCCAAGAAAAAAAGCAAGCCTGTCTTACAAATGGGAGGCTAGAGAAGTACCGGAGGCCGCTGCGATTGATAAAAAATATCAAAACTGATTTTTTTTGTCGCCGCAGCTCTTGTAAAGTGATTGTGCAGTGATCAAAAAAATAATAATTTTTTGTCACTGCGGCGGGGCGGGCGTGGGTGAACGCACGTGTGGGCGACCGATCAGGCCTGATCCGGGCAAACACTGTGTTTTGGGTGGAGGGCAAACTAAGGTGACACTAATAAGATTATAGATCTGACTGTGATCAGTTTTGATCACTTACAGATACTATAAAAGTACAAAAGCTGATTAGCGATACGCTAATCAGCGAATCAGTGACTGCGGTGCGGTGGGCTGGGCACTAACCGCCGCTAACTACCTAACCAAGGGGCCTAAACTATCCTAAAACCTATCAGTCAATACCAGTGAAAAAAAAAAGTGTCAGTTTACACTGATCACTTTTTTCCCTTTCACTAGGTGATTGACAGGGGCGATCAAGGGGTGATCAAGGGGTTAATTGGAGTGATGGGGGTGATCTGGGGCTAAGTGTGGTGTTTGGTGGCTACTCACTGTGATGTGTGCTCCTCTGCTGGTACCAACCGACGAAAAGGACCAGCAGAGGCGCACAGAAGCAATTTAACACCTTATATTTAGAAATATAAGTTGTTAGATGGCTTCTTTTTGAAAATCGCCAGCCTGCCAGCAACGATCATTGGCTGGCAGGCTGGTGACGAAATTGTTCTTTAACTCAGACTGAAATCTCGCGTCTCGCGAGATGACGCACGGATGCACCCAGGAGGAATGAATCGACCGCCGCCAGGACGCATCCGTGCGTTAGGCGGTCGGAAAGGAGTTAAGGAGAGGATTGTGGAACATCTAAAATCCTATGGATTGAAAGATGAAAAACAGCATTGGTTTACTTCAGGGAGATCATGCCAAACTTATAGATTTTTTTTGATTTGGTGTCTAAAATAATAGACATTGCTTATCTAGACTTTAGTAAGGCTTTTGATACTGTCCCACACAGAAGGCTTATCAATAAATTGCAGTCTTTGAGCTTGGACTCCCATATTGTTGAATGGATTAGGCAGTGGCTGAGGGACAGACAACAGAGGGTTGTAGTCAATGGAATATATTCAGACCAGGGTCTTGTTACCAGGGACCCATATTGTTTAATATCTTTGGTGACATTACCAAGAACTGGACGTCCCTCCAAAATTGATGAAAAGACGAGAAGAAAACTGGTCTGGGAGGCTACCAAGAGGCCTACAGCAACATTAAGGCCTCTTTCACACGGGCGTCATGTTTTTGGCCCGGATAAGATGCGGGTGCGTTGCGGGAAAATGCGCGATTTTTCCGCGCGAGTGCAAAACATTGAAATGCGTTTTGCACGCGTGTGAGAAAAGTCGGTATGTTTGGTACCCAGACCCGAGCCCAGACTTCTTCACAGAAGTTCGGGTTTGGGTTAGGTGTTGTGTAGATTTTATTATTTTCCCTTATAACATGGTTATAAGGGAAAATAATAGCATTCTTAATACAGAATGCATATCACAATAGAGCTGGAGGGGTTAAAAATTTTTAAAAAATAATTTAACTCACCTTAATCCACTTGCTCGCGCAGCCCAGCTTCTCTTCTGTCTTCTTCTTTGAGGAATAGGACCTTTGATGACATCACTGCGCTCATCACATGGTCCATCACATGATCCATCACCATGGTGATTGATCATGTGACGGACCATGTGATGACCGCAGTGACGTCACCACAGGTCCTTCTCCTGTGCACAGCAAAGATAAAGACAGAAGAGAAGCCGGGCTGCGCGAGCAAGTGGAGTAAGGTGAGTTAAAAATTTTTTTTATTTTTTTTAACCCCTCCAGCCCTATTGTATTATGCATTCTGTATTAAGAATGCTATTATTTTCCCTTATAACCATGTAATAAGGGAAAATAATAATGATCGGGTCCCCATCCCGATTGTCTCCTAGCAACCATGCGTGAAAATCGCACCGCATCCGCACTTGCTTGCGGATGCTTGCGATTTTCACGCAGCCCCATTCACTTCTATGGGGCCTGCATTGTGTGGAAAACACACAAAGAGGAGCATGCTGCGATTTTCACGCAACGCACAAGTGATGCGTGAAAATCACCGCTCATGTGCACAGCCCCATATTAATGAATGGGTCCGGATTCAGTGCGAGTGCAATGCGTATTGCACCCGCACGGAAATCTCGCCCGTGTGAAAGGGGCCTAAAGGAGCTACCGGAATATCTGGCAAGTACTCGCTGTGTGGTACATGTGACAACAATCTCCCGTATTCTTCATCTGTCTGGGCTATGGGGTAGAGTGGCAAGACGAAAGCCTTTTCTTATGAAGAAAAACATCCAAGCCAGACTACATTTTGCAAAAACACATCTGAAGTCTCCCAAAAGCATGTGGGAAAAGGTGTTATGGTCTGATGAAACCAAGGTTGACCTTTTTGGCCATAATTCCAAAAGATATGTTTGGCGCAAAAACAACACTGCACATCACCAAAAGAACACCATACCCACAGTGAAGCATGGTAGTGGCAGCATCATGGTTTTGGGCTGTTTTTCTTCAGCTGAAACTGGGGCCTTAGTTAGAGGGAATTATGAACAGTTCCAAATACCAGTCAATATTGGCACAAAACCTTCAGGCTTCTGCTAGAAAGCTGAACATGAAGAGGAACTTCATCTTTCAGCATGACAACGACCCAAAGCATACATCCAAATCAATAAAGGAATGGCTTCACCAGAAGAAAATTGAAGTTTTGGAATGGCTCAGCCAGAGCCCAGACCTGAATCCGATTGAAAATCTGTGGGGTGATCTAAAGAGGGCTGTGCACAGGAGATGCCCTCGCAATCTGACAGATTTGGAGTGTTTTTGCAAAGAAGAGTGGGCAAATACCCAAAAAGACTGAGTGTTGTAATAAAATCAAAAGGTGCTTTAACAAAGTATTAACAAAGTATTAGTTTAAGGGTGTGCACACTTATCCAACCATATTATTATTTTTTTATATCTTTTTTTCCCTCTACCTAAAAGATTTCAGTTTGTTTTTCAATTGAGTTGTACAGTTTATAGGTCACATTAAAGGTGGAAAAAGTTTTGAAATGATTTATCTTTGTCTCATTTTTTTACATCACAGAAACATGACATTTTAAGAGGGGTGTGTAGACTTTTTATATCCACTGTAGATTACCTATCCTCAACTGTTTGAAGGGGTTTCGGCGCTTGTGAGAGTGCTGTGTCCTTTTCAGTGTTTGCCACAACTCAGTAGACAGTGTATATTTTAGCGCTTGCATGAGCCCCTTTAAACAGCTGATTGGCAGAGGTGCTGGGAATTGGACCCCCACCAATCTGACCTATCCTTATGATTGGTCATCAATATCTTGAAAGTGGACAACCCCTTTAAGATGTATCACTCTGTATAGAAATCCTTATGTGAATTCAGAAGTGTTTGGAAGCACTCAAAGAGCATCAAATTGCATCATGTACAGCTTGTCCAGTAGACATGGAGCTTGAAGTCTTGGTAACATGATATTGAGTTCCTATTTACACAAGTTGCTTTTGTAGATTTAGCAAGGATAGAACAATTGGCCAATATAAATCAGCATTTTATCACTTCCAATCTCTATACAACAGTTTTGGTTCATAATATTACATGTCAAATACTCACGTTTATTCTGGCCCCTTGAAGGAAAGGAATGACAATGCTTGCTATCAATTACAGCCACTTTTGTGGCAGATTACAGAAAGTGAGTGTTAATCCTATGATCTCACCCTGTAGAATTATCTTGAACACAAACTTTCACTTTCTATTTCTGATTAAAAATAATAATACTTTAGAGAAAGATAGCACTCAAGAAGGAATTGTTGGAATCAAATGAAATTTTATATGTGAGAATTTAATGATAATATATGTAAGTGATTACAATATTAGTGCGAAAGAGCAAATTTATTGTGGAAAACTGTACAATTGAAAAGAGACTCTAGTACCCTATTGGGCAGCCCATACCCTGTATACAAAATGATACATGGTTGGGCATGGAGGCATACAGGTTTCATATGGTATCCTGCAGCACTTTTGTCCACGGATGTTATAGCTAGGTCTGTAGATCCTGCACACTTGTAGGTTGCCAAAGCTGGACTCCCAGCTGGTCCCATAAATACTTGATTGGCGATAAATCTTGTGACTGGGCAGGCCATGGAAATACTACAATCTGGTGGAGACATTCTTGGGAAACCCTTGCTGTGTGCATGCAGTACTTTTAGTCCGGCTGCCTCTCGGCGGGCGCTGCCGTGCTGCCACCGGAACTCCGCCCTGCCCCCATTATAGTTAATGGGGATGGAGCGTCAGTTCGGGGGCACACGTGAACTAGCGGCAGGACGGATCCAACAGGCTGTTCAGAGTCCCCTGCCGTTAGTGTGAAAGTATCCTAAGTCTCTCTGTTCATCTGCATATACAGTATATGCAGCTGAACAGTAAGATTCAGGACATGCCCGGGCGGGACCTGAGTAGAAGAGCAAACAGCCGGTTTGAGTGCAGCGGAGATATCAGTATAGGTGGCACAACAAAGGAGTAAGTACTGAGCAGACTATCATTTCTCCATAGGTCAGCACTCAGCAAGATGTTCAGGATAGCATGGAGAACCTACCAAGTAGAAATTTACAAAAAATGGTGTACTACACTGGTAAATGCAATTGACAATATATGGCTAAACCCTCACACAATGAGACTTTCGGCAATATATTCTTATATCAAGAACATACCGAAGCCCGCGCACCCCGTCAAGGTATCTCAAAGTGGCACGGGACCAAACACTAACCTACCTGTGCCGTATGGGCAATTACAGGGGCATAAGGTCTGACACACAGCGAACAACTCCCAGTTACCTCCAGCGGGAAATCACACATACAATGGGAGGAGGGAAGAGGCTGTGAGTCCCACCTATCACTGACTCATGTGACGCAGGCTGCACAGGTGCACCTGAATGTTACCCATAGATCAAAATTAAGGCACATTCGAACCTGGAGTTGCCACACCTCCAGGCGTGCATGTACAAACAGAATAACAGAATAAAGTGGTCTTAGAAGGCAGAAAATGCTCAAAACCCCATATGCTGTTGCACATTTCTAACTGGGTGAGCAAATCTTGCACATGTGGTCCATTGCTAACAGCAATCCCCAGCAAAAATGCATACAATGGAGGATGCCTGCAGCAGACCACATGTACCACAAAGACATCCTACACAGGATATCCAAATGTGTAGATGTGATTGGCTATATAAAAAAGAAATTTACAAAAAATGGTGCACTACACTGGTAAATGCAATTGACAATATATGGCTAAACCATCACACGGATATTAAAATAATACTTTTGCCAATATATTCTTATATCAAGAACATACCGGAGCCCACACATCTCGTCAAGGTATCTCAAAGTGGCATGAGAACTAACGCTAACCTACCTGTGCTGTATGGGCAATCGCTGTACTTTCACACAATTTCTATTCATTTAATATACAATCATGTAACTAGTAAATTTATAAATCACTTCATTTAAAAAATATGCCTGCATCCACCTGAAAAAAAACTGTAAATTCAAGGCCACTAGAGGTCCACATAAATTGCAGTCCACTGCCTGTTGTCAGGCAAGATCCATCCCTGGTAATAGAGACTCAGAAGATGGTTCACAGGAAAAGAGGGGGTGTCAGAGCTAGCTGAGCTCCTGAGCCTGATAAAACAACTGCTTTTGCATAGCTTCTGAAGAGCACAGAAGCTCCTGTGTGCAGGGGCGTTGCAAGGGTCTGAAGACATCCGGGGTACGAGCCCACATGAAACCACGCCCACATCCCATGAAACCACGCCCCATCTAATGAAGCCACACCCTCATCACCACTAAAAAAGGGGGGGGGGGCCTTCACACTAGTTATTAACCACTTTCAGCAGTCCCCCCTTCAGTGAATAGGCCCTGGGGGACTGCTGAATGGGGTTAATAACTACAGTGAAGGGCCTAGCCGTCTGGGCAACCGCACAGAACATCCATAACAGTGCCATCCACAGATCCCCCTCCTCCCCATAACAGTGCCATCCACAGATCCCCCTCCCCATAACATACAGTGCCAACCACAGATCCCCCGGCCCTCCCCATAACAGTGCCATGCCATCCACAGATCCCCGGCCCTCCCCATAACAGTGCTACCCACCACAGATCCCCCTCCCCATAACAGTGCCATCCACAGATCCCCCTCCCCCCCACTCACAGGAGTGTACAACTGTACATCATTTTAAACTGTAATAATCCTAGTAACTTTAACTCATAGTGACCTAGTCTTACTCAGATCAGAGTCTCGAGTCTCAGCTAGTCAGATCCAGGCAGTGCGGGCAGCGCGCACTCACTGACATCACGCGCCTGCGCCACCTAGTGGGAGGAGCAGGTGCCTGACGTCAGTGAGCGAGCGCCGCCCCCACACTGCCTGCTGTTACCGGAGGCGGAGCTGCAGTGGAATCTAGTGAGATGAGCAGCCGGCTGCGGAATCTGCGGATGATTTTTCAAGTTAAGTTAAATCTGCACTCTGCAGGCACAGGGCAGGCGGCGGATTATGATTATTTACACATGAGCGGCGGGGCCGGTGTAGTGCAGGAAACTCAGAGCGCCGGCCGGCCCTGCCAGTGCCAGCAATACATTCGGGGCACTGGTCAAAACATCCGGGGCTCAAGCCCCGAATGTTTTGACCTAACGACGCCCCTGCCTGTGTGTCTGATCTATCCCTCCTTAGCAGCTTTCTGAAAAAAACAAACATAATGGGAAGCAATGGAAGTGAGGTTACTGCATACAATACTGGCAGATTTTACAATAGGAAGACACCCACTGCTTCTGAGTGAAATTCATCTAGCTGTGCAGCTGAAACAGGGAATAATATGGCTAAAAGAGACTTTAAGGAAGTACAAAAAACACCAGTTCCTTCACAGTTATAATTGTACAAAGACCCATAGCCATTATGCAAACGTTTTTTTGGGAAAACTCATGTATATTATAAGATATATATCTCATATACACAAGGTAAAAGATAGTGCTGCCAATAAACTTACAGGCCGATTTATCACGAATTATGCAATGCATTTGGGTCTACTATACACCTATATGTACACCTATATTTATACTGAGCATCTCATAGACTTGAACAAGGAGACCTTCAGTCCGTGCAGCAGATACTGTAGTATTGGGGAAGTTAGAGTGCAGTTTACAAGATGTAATAACTGACCTGAACAGAGCTCATAATTCTGCAATAAATCAGTCAGTAAGATGATTGTCTGCACTACCTTTTTCTTCATGTAGTTTATACTAAAATTCCCAGAGTGCTTCTATAATGTGAAAATGAATTCAGTCGCAGATGTAAACTGAGATGATTTAAGTAGGATTTTCCTGCATTAATTAGTATGCATTCTGGGTATGGCAACACTTAGGAGATAACTTCTCAGTTGCATTAGAGCCATCATTAAAATGCATTACAATGAATGATTATTTTTAGCTTCTGGAACACTACTTTCTCATGCATATATTTCTCAATATACTTTTTTCAGATGTTTCTGGCACAGAAGTACTAAGAAGATCAATGGGAGAAAAATTATTACATTGTGTTAACTCATTCCCCAGGAAAAAGGTTACAGATATTGATCAGTAAAACTCCTAAAGAGGTTGCCTAAAATAATTAGAATTTTGCCAATGTCTCCGTATGCAAGAAAAAAAAAAAGATAACATACCTCTTTCTCAGGTGCCGTTCTCTGGTACAGCTCTGAGGATAGTGCCGTATACCTGTATGTCACCGCTGCATTCTGTAAACAAACAGTGGGGGAAAGAGATGAGTATATAATCTTTTTTGCAGGTTTTGGGGGTGTAACATTATACTTCCCTACTTCGTGAGATTTCCCTACCCTCGGCACTTCCGGTCGTGAGGAGGTATGTAGCGCCACGCAGGCGCACAACGACGGGTTAGGGAAATTTCACAAATTTCACAGCAGAGTGCGCATGCGCCGGGAGCCTTGCCGACGGTTAGGGTAGGGAAAAATTATGGGCCAGTGTACAGGCGTGGTGATTGGATGGATGTTCTCAGCTGGACACCGGCCGACACTGCGCATGCGCCGGGAGCCTCACCAGTGGTTAGGGAAGGGAAAAATTACGTACGGGCCAGTGCTTTTTCCCTACCGTCATTGTACGCCTGCGCGGCGCTGCACACCTCCTCACGTCATGTCCGGTGCGACTGCAAGTGACGAGGGTAGTGCAATCTGACGAAGTAGGGAACTCTAACGTTACAGGGGCACTAGTAAAAAATTTTTTGCATCTTGGCCAACCACTTTAAGGCTGACAAGGGGGGCAATGTTGTGATCTGGACTTCGCAAATGTATGAAAATGAGGCGCTCTGCTAATTATGTGATAAGACATAGATGCGCCGTTCGTAATTAATGTGTTCTGTTATACATAGACTTACTGTACATCAGACTCATTGTCAGCAGATGGTCTAATATACAGGCGCATTTACCTAGTTCATCCACTGTGCCTTTAACCCCTCCAGGACACAGCCTTATTTCACCCTAAGGACCAGGCCATTTTTTGCAAATCTGACCAATGTCACTTTATGTGGTGATAACTTTAAAACGCTTTTACTTTGCCAGGCCATTCTGAGATTGCTTTTTCATCACATTTTGTACCTCATGACACTGGTAAAATTTTGTAAAAAAAATCTTTTTATTTAGTATTTATAAAAAAATACCAAATTTACAAAAATTTTGGAAAAATTAGCAAATTTCTAACTTTCAATTTCTCTACTTCTACAATACATAGTAATAACTCCAAAAATAGTTATTAATTTACATACCCCATATGTCTACTTCATGTTTGGATCATTTGGGGAATTATATTTTATTTTTTGGGGATGTTACAAGGCTTAGAAGTTTAGAAGCAAGTCTGAAGTCACTTTGCGAGGCTTACATAATAGAAACCACCCAAAAATGACCCAATTCTATAAACTACACCCCTCAAGGTATTCAAAACAGATTTTACAAACTTTGTTAACCCTTTAGGTGTTCCACAGGAATTAATGGAAAATAGAGATACAATTTCAAAATTTCCCTTTATTGGCAAATTTTCCATTTTAATAATTTTTTTCCAGTTACAAAGCAAGGGTTAACAGCCAAACCAAACTCAATATTTATGGCCCTGATTCTGTAGTTTACAGAAACACCCCATATGTTGTCGTAAACCGCTGTACGGGCACACGGCAGGGCGCAGAAGGAAAGGAATGCCATACGGTTTTTGGAAGGCAGGTTTTGCTGGACTGTTTTTTTTTATACCATGTCCCATTTGAAGCCCCCCTGATGCACCCCTAGAGTAGAAACTCCCTAAAAGTGACCCCATCTAAGAAATTACACCCTTCAAGGTATTCAAAACTGATTTTACAAACTTTGTTAACCTTTTAGGTGTTCCACAAGAATTAATGGAAAATAGAGATACAATTTCAAAATTTCACTTTTTTGGCAGATTTTCCATTTTAATATTTTTTTTACTTTTACAAAGCAAGGGTTAACAGCCAAACAGAACTCAATATTTATGGCCCTGATTCTGTAGTTTACAGAAACACCACATATGTGGTCGTAAACTACTACTGTACGGGCACACGGCAGGGCGCAGAAGGAAAGGAATGCCATACGGTTTTTGGAAGGCAGATTTTGCTGGACTGTTTTTTTTGACACCATGTCCCATTTGAAGCCCCCCTGATGCACCCCTAGAGTAGAAACTCCAAAAAAATGACCCCATTTTAGAAACTATGGGATAGGATGGCAGTATTGTTGGTACTAGTTTAGGGTACATATGATTTTTGGTTGCTCTATGTTACACTTTTTGTGAGGCAAGGTAACAAGAAATAGCTGTTTTGGCACTGTTTTTATTTTTTGTTATTTACAACATTCATCTGACAGGTTAGATCATGTTGTCACGGATGCGGCGATACCTAATATGTATACTTTTTTTTTAATTATGTAAGTTTTAACAATGATTTCTTTTTTGAAACAAAAAAAAATCATGTTTTAGTGTTTCCATAGTCTGAGAGCCATAATTTTTTCATTTTTTGGGCGATTACCTTGGGTAGAGTAAGATTTTTGCGGGATGAGATGACGGTTTTATTGGCACTATTTTGGGGTGCGTGTGACTTTTTGATCGCTTGCTATTACACTTTTTGTGATGTAAGGTGACAAAAAATGGTTTATTTAGCACAGTTTTTATGTTATATTTTTTACGGTGTTCATCTGAGGGGTTAGGTCATGTGATATTTTTATAGAACCGGTCGATACGGACGCGGCGATACCTAATATGTATACTTTTTTTTAATTTATGTAAGTTTTACACAATAATATAATTTTTTTAAACAAAAAAAAACTCATGTTTTAGTGTCTCCATATTCTGATAGCCATAGTTTTTTCAGTTTTTGGTCGATTATCTTAGGTAGGGTCTCATTTTTTGCGGGATGAGATGACGGCTTGATTGGTACTAATTTGGTGGGCAAACGCCTTTTTGATCACTTGCTGTTGTACTTTTTGTGATGTTAGGTGACAAAAAATGGTTTATTTAGCACAGTTTTTATATTTTATTTTTTACAGTGTTCATCTGAGGGGTTAGGTCATGTGATATGTTTATAGATCCGGTCTATACGAACGCGGCGATACCTAATATGTATACTTTTTTCCCCCCTATTTTTTACCAATTTTTTTTTACTTTATTTGGGGAAAATTTAGTTTTTGTTTATTTTTAATGGAAACTTAAAAATCTTTGGGGGACAACTTTATTTTTTTAAACTTTTTTAAACTTTTTATTTGTCCCACTTTGGGACTTGAACTTTTGGGGGTCTATTCCTTTACAATGCATTCCAATACTTCTGTATTGGAATGCATTGGCTGTATGAGTAATACTGTGTGTATTACTCATACAGCTCCCGGCCTGTGAGATACAGGGGGCTGGATCTCACAGGCTCGTCACCGGAAGGCAGCGTGATGCCTAAGGAAGGCATCACGCTGCCTTCCATGCCATCGGGTCCCCCCTACAGCCGCATGGGGACCCGATGGCACCGCCGATCTCCGCCGCAAACCGCAGGTAAAACCACAAACCGCAGGTCTGAATTGACCTGCGGTTTGCGGCGATTGCCGACACGGGACTCCCCCCAACGCATTTAGCCAAGGTGCCTGCTCAATGATTTGAGCAGGCGCAGGGTTCCGATCACCGCCCGCCGGGCAGGGGTGATCGGAAATACACAGGACGTACCCGTACGCCCTGTGTCCTTATGTACTAGGACATCAGGGCGTACCGGTGTCCTGGAGAGGTTAATAATTAATCTGTTCAGTTATATATAGACTTAGTATTCATCAGACTTATTGTTAACAGGTGTTCAGTTATATATAGACTTAGTATTCATCAGACTCATTGTTAACAGGCGGTCTAATGTATAGGTGTATTTACCTAGTTCATCTACTGCGCCTTTAATAATTAATCTATTCTGTTATACATAGACTTACTGTGCATCAGACTCATTGTCAACAGGCAGTCTAATATATAGGCAAGTTTTTCTAGTATATTCTTCTATTTTGCAAAGATTTTTAAATCACAACAACATTAAGTGCAATGAAGTCATTGTGAAAATACACTAACAATGCATAGAAATCCAGGTTTAACAACAGGGACAAACATCTATGAGAATGCATAGGCGTGGCGAATGTGAAATAGACGTGTACGTTGAAATTTTTATTCAATGACTGCGCCAAAGGTACGGTAAGTAGTTGTGAATCTTATATTGAAAGCAACAGAAGAAGAAGAAATAAGAAAACAAACAAAACAATTCAAGAGGTCGAGGCTCAGTCGGGTTCAGAAGTCGAATATTAAAAAGTCCAAGTTGATGTCATTCTAAAGGAACGTAAGGATCTGGTCAGAGTCATGAAATTGAATCCAACTGTCCCATGTAGCTTTGTATCTCTCATAACATCTTTTTCTACTTCACTTTAATCTCTCCACACTTTGTATTTTGCACAATTAGCGAGAACCAATCACCAATTGAGAGTGGTTAAGGATCTAGCATTTAGCATATGAGAAAAGAGAATGTCAAATAATTGTGAATGTCAAATAAATTGAATAGTATAACGTGTGATTTTTTTGTATGATTTTTGTAAAAGCTACCCAGAAAGGTTTCATTAGTGGACAATTCACCCATATACAGTCCTGATCAAAAGTTTAAGACCACTTGAAAAATGGCAAAAAATAATATTTAGCATGGCTGGATCTTAACAAGGTTCCAAGTAGAGCTTCAACATGCAACAAGAAGAAATGGGAGTGAGACAAAACATTTTTTGAGCATTCAATTTAATGAAAACAATGAATAAACTGAAACAGGCTTTTTTTCAGCTGATCAAAAGTTTAGGACCACACCTCCACAAAAAAACTAAACCCCCCCAAAACAGAAATACAACTTCCAAACATGAACTCAGTAATGAGTAGCTTCGCCGTTATTGTTTATCACTTCCAAAATTTGTTTCGGCATGCTTGATGCAAGCGTTTCCATGAGGTGAGTGGGAACATTTCTCCAAGTGGTGAAGACGGCCGCACGAAGGCCATCTACTGTCTGGAACTGTGGTCCATTTTTGTAAACATCCCTCGCCATCTATCCCCAAAGGTTCTCTTTCTTCCCCCTTTGAATGTCCCATGTTTGGTGCTCTCTTGCAAAGTCCAAACGAGCAGTTCTGTGGCGTTCAAGGAGACAAGGTCTTTGAAGACGTTTTTTGTTTTTGAAGCCCTTCAGTCTCAGATGCTGTCTGATGATTATGGGGCTGCAGTCAGCACCAGTAAGGGCCTTCATTTGGGTCGAGGATCGTTCAGTGTCTTGACAGACAGCCAATTGGATCCTCCGGCTCAGTGCTGATGAAATTTTTTTGGGTCTTCCACTTGACTTTTTTGTTCCATAACACTCAGGATCATTTAAGAAATTCCAAATGACTGTCTTACTGCGTCCCACCTCAGCAGCGATGGCACGCTGTGAGAGACCCTGCTTATGCAGTTCAACAACCCGACCACGTTCAAAAGGGGAGAGTTTTTTTGCCTTTGCCATCACAACGTGTGACTACCTGACAGAAAATGACAATGAATCCACATCTTTGCACAGATTTGGCCTTTTAAAGGCATGTGGTCCTAAAATTTGGATCAGCTGAAAAACAGCCTGTTTCAGTTTAATCGTTATTTTCAATGAATTGAATGCTCAAAAAATGTTTTGTCTCACTCTCATTTCTTCTTGTTGCATGTTGAAGCTCTACTTGGAACCTTGTTAAGATCTAACAATGTAAAATATGATTTTTTTTCCATTTTTCAAGTGGTCTTAAACTTTTGAACAGGACTGTATATGTCAGGGAGCCAATCTCAGATTTACATCTCCAGCACGAGTCTGATATTTCAGGGTTAATCTTGTGTAAGATAACCAGTGTTTTATTCCACCTGGTAAGTAGTTTAAAATTCATCTCCTGAAAGTTGGAGCTGGTTGAAAAGTTATTACAACCTCTGAGGAGGCAATCAATCTTGTGCTGGTTGAAAGATCTGTTTAACTCTCTCCCATTGTTGGACATAGGTTGGTAAAACCCCATCCGAGTTGGCTCATTGTAACGGTAAACCAGATTTAATGTCTGAGCAACAGACTGGAGAGAACAGTGGTAGACAAAGATATCTAAAGACTGGATATGATTTCGGCCAGTTGATTATATTTAGTGTTGATCGAATCGAAGTGGAATTCGATCCGAATTTCAGGCAAAATATGTTTAGTCACAAATCCGAATTTCCTTGCGCTTCAAGGTAACGAATCAGTTATTAAAAAAGCCTTTAATTGTAAAATATTGGATAGGAAGAGTTCAGGGACAGCGCAGGGACAGTGTAGAGAGATCATAGGGAGACTTTATAAACACTATAGCGAGAGCATAGGGAGAGTGCAGGGACTAGTTGAACAGTGTCGCCTTAATAGATTAGCAATTCTATTACACCTTGATGCACTAATTGGGGTATAAAAGCTGTCTAATATTCTTGCTATAGGTGTGTCCACATTGTGTTATAGATAAGAAATTCTACATAGAAACATAGAAACATAGAATGTGTCGGCAGATAAGAACCATTTGGCCCATCTAGTCTGCCCAATATACTGAATACTATGGATAGCCCCCGGCCCTTATCTTATATGAAGGATGGCCTTATGCCTATCCCATGCATGCTTAAACCCCTTCACTGTATTTGCAGCTACCACTTCTGCAGGAAGGCTATTCCATGCATCCACTACTCTCTCAGTAAAGTAATACTTCCTTATATTACTTTTAAACCTTTGCCCCTCTAATTTAAAACTGTGTCCTCTTGTGGTAGTTTTTCTTCTTTTAAATATGCTCTCCTCCTTTACCGCCTTGATTCTGTAACTGGGGTGAAAAAAGCACTCTAATACTACTGCTTTTGTGGTGTCCATATTATCATAGTAACATAGTATATAAGGCCGAAAAAAGACATTTGTCCATCCAGTTCGGCCTTTATTTCTGCAAGTTGATACAGAGGAAGGCAAAAAAAACCTGTGAGGTACAAGCCAATTTTCTCTACTTAAGGGAGGGAAGATTTCTTCCCGACTCCAATAAGGCAATCAGAATAACTCCCTGGATCAACAACCCCTCTCTAGTAGCTATAGCCTGTAATATTATTACACTCCAAAAATTAATCCAAGCCCCTCTTGAATTATTTTATTGTACTCACCATCACCACCTCCTCAGGCAGAGAGTTCCATAGTCTCACTGCTCTTACAATAAAGAATCCTTTTCTATGTTTGTGTACAAACCTTCTTTCCTCCAGACGCAGAGGGTGTCCCCTCATCACAGTCACAGTCCTGGGGATAAATAGATGATGGGAGAGAACTCTGTACTGACCTCTGATATATTTATACATAGTAATTAGATCTCCCCTCAGTCATCTTTTTTCTAAAGTGAATAACCCTAATGTTGACAATCTTTCAGGGTACTGTAGTTGCCCCATTCCAGTTATTACTTTAGTTGCCCTCCTCTGGACCCTCTCCGGCTCTGCTATGTCTACCTTGTTCACAGGAGCCCAGAACTGTACACAGTACTCCATGTGTGGTCTTACTAGTGATTTGTAAAGTGGTAGGACTATGTTCTCATCACGGGCATCTATGCACCTTTTGATGCAACCCATTATCTTATTGGTCTTGGCAGCAGCTGCCTGACACTAGTTTTTACTGCTTAGTTTGCTGTTTATTAAAATTCCTAGGTCCTTTTGTGTTATAGATAAGTAAGCAGCAGTCGCACTAATAGGCCAGAGCTGCCAGTGTCATCCAGCAGTCGTGTTTTGACCAGCAACCCAGCTGTCCTTGAATGATTGACTCAGTCTTCCACATCATCTCAACTGACATTAGACACCCACAGCCAGGAGTTGGTGGGTTACTCTGAGACCACACTTAGTTGGCATGACCCAGGAACAAGCTCTGTGCTGCCACCTGTCCTGAACCTTCCTCTTTCTTTTTCTGCTCCTTCTGCTTGGGAAGTATTGTTGTCACCGCCGGCTCTGGGAGAGATCTTAGAAGTTCAGATAGACGGAAGACTCAGGAGGTAATCTGACAAGATCTCTATTGTTTTCATTGTTGCTGACAGGTTTCCACCCCTTCTCAGGTGTTGTTCATTATCAGTCAGGTGGCCCCTTTATATGTTCTTCCTTTCACTGGTTTCCCTGCGGCTAATAGTTCTTCTGAGGAGTGCTCTGCTTGTGTGGTGATTCTCCTGCTCCAGTTGCTTATCAAGCTAAGTCCTTTCCCTTTTCTTGTTGTGTCTGTCCTGACTTGGCCTCAGGGAGACACTGGCTCCTTCAGATTGGAAGGAGCCGGTTGCCTCTTTCCCTGTTCCCTAAGCTGAGGGTTTGGTGCAGTGTGTCAGCAGTTCCAGGTTCCAGTGCATGTGCATTTCTACCTTTGAGATTTGGCATGTGGTTAGCAGCTTAGGGAGAGAGTTAGGGTTTGCTAGGCGGTCACTTCTTTATTCACTAGGCTTGGGGCCTAGTCTGTAGTTTTTTTTGTTGTTGTTCCCTTTGGTTGTCTTTCCTGTTGTTCCCTTTGGTTGTCCATGACATTATTAGCCACCGAATACCATTACTGTTTCCCCTGCTCTGTGTTGTCATGGATCCTGTCTCTGCACTGCTGGATCGCATGCAGGGGTTGTCGCTGGAGGTAGCAGACCTCTGTTAAACTGTTGCAAGGTGTCAGGTGTCTGTCTCCGCCAGTGGAGTCCAGACCTGCTCTGAACCTAAGATCGCCGTCCCGGACAGATTTGCAGGAGGAAGTGACAACTTTGTTCGGTTCAGGGAGTCATGTAAACTGTATTTATGCCCTCACTCCTCTGGTGACGAGAGTAAAAAGGTGGGGATCGTTATTTCTTTATTGAAAGGTGACGATCAATCCTGGGCCTTTTCTTTGCCGACCGGATTCCAATCCCTCCGGTCGGTGGATAGTTTTTTCAGAACCCTGGGACTTATTTATGACGACCCAGATCGAGTTTCTCGGGCTGAATCTATGTTGCGTGGCTTGCATCAGTGAAATAGGTCTTCTGAGTCCTACTGCTCTGAATTCAGGAGGTGGGCAACTGATTCTGAGTGGAATGACCCTGCCCTCCGGAGTCAGTTCTGTCAGGGGCTTTCTGAGAGACTAAAAGATGCCCTAGCTCTCCATGAAAATCCTGTTTCATTAGAGGCTGCCATGTGTCTTGCGGTACAAATTGATAGATGTCTGAGGGAAAGGTGCAAGACTCCGTTCTCTTGAAATGTATTAGCTGAAGGGAGGTCGGTCCCCTCTGACACTCGGGGTACTGAGACACCTGAGCCCATATCTGGAGAGGGACCTATGAAATTAGGACGGGTCTCTCCAGACCTTGGTGATAAGAACTTCAGGGCTAGAAAGAGACTCTGTTTTTTTTTTGTGGTAAAGGGAGTCATTTTGTTAATGTTTGTCCCTATGTAAAATATGTAGGCAAGAATAAAAAAAAGGAGTTACCAATAAGTTTTGTTCTCTAACTCTTGGCAGAGTAGTTGGGGAATCTGAGAACATGCTCTTGTCTTTTACCGGTAGTACCTGTTTTCTTCTGCCTGCCAGGGTTGGCGCTAGATTCCAAAAATATTGATGTGGAGTTATTTTCGGACAGCGGGGCAGGGGTTAACCTTGTGGATTAGCAGTTTGTCCTGATGCATGGTTTTAAATCTAATGCAGTGAACAAAGAGATCTCAGTGTTCGCTATTGATCGGTTCCCCTTTCTCAAAAATCTTTGACTCACATGGTGCAGGATATCCAGTTAAGGGTAGGGGATTCTCATGTTGAGGGTATTTCTTGTTTTATAATGAAGGGTCTGCCAGCCCCTCTGGTGCTAGGATTGCCATGGTTGTCCAAACATAATCCTGTCATTGATTGGCAAGCGAGACAGATCAAGGGCTGGAGTGATTACTGTATGGACAACTGTCTCGTCACATCTCTTGCTGGGATATCCACTAAGATGTTGCCCCTGTCAATCTGATTCCCGGAGCTAAGTTGCCAAAGTCTCGTTTGTATAACCTGTCTGAACCCGAAAGAGTTGCTATGCGAAAGTATATTACTGAGAGTTTGGCAAAGGGACACATCAGACCATCTAAGGGCTCTTTCACACTTGCGTTGTCCGGATCCGTCGTGTACTCCATTTGCCGGAAGTGCCCGCCGGATCCGTAACACCGCAAGTGAACTGAAAGCATTTGAAGACTGATCCGTCTTCAAAATGCGTTCAGTGTTACTATGGCAGCCAGGACGCTATTAAAGTCCTGGTTGCCATAGTAGTAGTGGGGAGCGGGGGAGCAGTATACTTACCGTCTGTGTGGCTCCCGGGGCGCTCACGAATGACGTCAGAGCGCCCCATGCGCATGGATGACGTGATCCATGCGATCACGTCATCCATGCGCGTGGGGCGCCCTGACGTCACTCTGAAGCACCCCGGGAGCCGCACGGACGGTAAGTATACTGCTCCCCCGCTCCCCACTACACTTTACCATGGCAAACAGGACTTTAGCGTCCTGGCAGCCATGGTAACCATTCAGAAAAAGCTAAACGTCGGATCCGGTAATGCGCCGAAACGACGTTTAGCTTAAGGCCGGATCCGAATTAATGCCTTTCAATGGGCATTAATTACGGATCCTGCCTTGCGGCAAGTGTTCAGGATTTTTGGCCCGGAGCAAAAAGCGCAGCATGCTGCGGTATTTTCTTCGGCCAAAAAACGTTCCGGTCCTGAACTGAAGACATCCTGATGCATCCTGAACGTATTTCTCTCCATTCAGAATGCATTGGGATAATCCTGATCAGGATTTTTCCGGCATAGAGCCCCGACGACGGAACTCTATGCCGGAAAAGAACAACGCAAGTGTGAAAGAGCCGTTAGTCACCTATGGCGGCAGGGTTCTTTTTTGTAAAGAAAAAAGATGGGACATTGAGACCGCATCTAGATTTCCGAGAGGTGAATCGCATCACTATCCGTGATCCTTATCCCCTTTCCTTGTTCCCAGATTTGTTCAACCAGATTGTTGTAGATAAGGTGTTTTCTAAATTAGACTTTAGAGGGGCATATAATCTGGTCAGGATCAAGGAAGGGGATGAATGGAAGACTGCGTTTAATACCCCAGAGGGTCATTTTGAGAACTTGGTCATGCCTTTTGATTTGACCAATGCCCCGGCAGTATTTCAGCATTTCATCAATGACATTTTTCATCATTTGGTGGGAAGGTTTGTTGTCGTATACCTGGAAGACATATTGATTTATTCGCCCGACATGGAGGGTCATCGGGATCATTTGAGACAAGTCTTGCTGATCCTCCGGGAGAATAAGTTATATGCCAAGATAGAAAAATGTGTGTTTGCTGTTCAAGAGATTCCTTTTCTGGGTTACCTGCTTTCTGCTTCGGGCTTTCGCATGGATCCCTATAAAGTCAGTGCGGTCTTGGAATGAGATCTGCCCGAGAATCAGAAAGCGCTTATGAGGTTTCTGGGGTTTACTAATTACTACAGAAAATTTATCTTGAATTATTCCACTGTTGTCAAACCTCTGACTGACATGACTAAGAAAGGGGTGGATTTCTCTGTCTGGTCGGAAGAGGCGTTACATGCTTTTTCCAATATAAAGAAATGTTTTTCTTCTGCTCCCTTTTTGGTGCAGCCTGATGTGTCTCAGCCATTTATTGTTGAGGTGGACACATCAGAAGTGGGAGTTGGTGCAGTTCTGTTGCAGGGTCCTTCTCCTGGCAAATGGCACCCTTTTTCGAAAAAACTCTCTTCTACCGAGAGAAATTATGATGGCAATAGAGAGCTGCTGGCCATTAAGTTGGCCTTTGAGGAATGGTGTCATTGGCTAGAAGGAGCGATTCATCCTATTACTGTATTTACCGATCATAAAAATCTGGCCTACCTGTAGTCGGCTAAACGTTTGAACCCAAGACAGGCCAGATGGTCTTTGTTTTTTTACCAGATTAAATTTCATTGTCACTTTTCACCCTGGGGTCAAGAATGTAGAGGGCAGATGCCTTGTCGCTAAGCTTCCTTGGGGGGGTGATACTGAGGATCCTGGTCCAATTTTGACTGATGGGGTGGTTGTATCAGCACTTTATCCTGAACTGGAGGCGGAGGTGTTAGAAGTTCAGGGAGAGGCACCTGATTCCTGTCCCCCAGGGAAGTTGTTTGTTCCTTCTGAGCTTCGTCACAAGGTGTTTAAGGAACATCATGATACTGTCCTTGCTGGACACCCTGGGAGCAGATCCACTGTTGATCTTATTTCTCAGAGATTCTGGTGGCCGGGTTTACGTAAGAATGTTGAGGGCTATGTGGAAGCTTGTGAGACCTGTGCACGTGCCAAGGTGACTCATACTCGGCCCTCAGGATCTCTTCTTCCTTTGTCCATCCCATCCCATCCCTGGATGCACTTGTCCATGGACTTTATCACCGATTTGCCCAGTTCTTCTGGGATGATGGTGATTTTGGTGGTGGTTGACCGCTTCAGTAAAATGGCACACTTTATTAAATTTTCTGGTTTACCCAATGCCAAAACTCTGGCTCGGACATTTTTTGATAACATTGTAAAATTACACGGCATTCCCTCTGATGTGGTGTCTGATTCTGGAAGGCTTTCTGTAATCGCCTGGGGATTCGTTTGTCCTTCTCTTCGGCTTTTCACCCTCAGTCGAACGGACAAACTGAACGCACTAACCAGAATCTGGAGACATATTTGAGGTGTTTTGCCACTGAGAATCAGGAGGAGTGGTCCTCATTTTTGTCGTTGGCTGAATTTGCTTTGAATAACCGTCGCCAGGAGTCCACTGATAAGTCACCATTTTTTGGTGCATATGGGTCTCACCCTCAGTTTGGTATGTTCTCTGGGAATAATTCCTCTGGTATTCCTGATGAGGAGAGATTTGCTTCTTCCTTGTCATCTATCTGGCCGAAAATTTTAATCAATTTAAAGAAGATGGGCGATAGGTATAAACGTATGGCTGACAAGAAGCGTGTGTCTGGTCTGGACCTGAATGTGGGTGATTTGGTGTGGTTATCAACTAAGAACATTAAGTTGAAGGTGCCATCCTGGAAGTTAGGTCCAAGATTTATTGGTCCATACAAGATCTCTGCCATTATTAATCCGGTTTCTTTTCGCCTTAAACTTCCGCAGGCTTGGAAGATCCATAATGTCTTCCATAAATCTTTGTTAAAGAGTTATGTGGAACCTGCTGTACCAACTTCCTCACCACCTCCACCTGTCATGGTTGACAGGAATCTGGAGTTTCAAATGTCCAAAGTTGTCGACTCTCGTGTTCTTCGGGGTTCCCTTCAATACCTCGTTTATTGGAAGGGTTACGGTCCGGAGGAGATAATGGGGGTCCCGGCGACTGATGTGAATGCCAGTCGGCTATTGAGGGCCTTTCACAGAGCCCACCCTGATAAAGTTGGTCCTGGGTGCCCGGAGGGGTACTGTCACCGCCGGCTCTGGGAGAGATCTTAGAAGTTCAGATAGACGAAAGACTCAGGAGTCAATCTGACAAGATCTCTATTGTTTTCATTGTTGCTGACAGGTTTCCACCCCTTCGCAGGTGTTGCTCGTTATCAGTCAGGTGGCCCCTTTATATGTTCTGCCTTTCTCTGGTTTCCCTGCAGCTAATAGTTCTTCTGAGGAGTGCTCTGCTTGTGTGGTGATTCTCCTGCTCCAGTTGCTTCTCAAGCTAAGTCCTTTCCCTTTTCTTGTTGTGTCTGTCCTGACTAGGCCTCAGGAAGACACTGGATCCTTCAGGTTGGAAGGAAGCCGGTTGCCTCTTTCCCTGTTCCCTAAGCTGAGGGTTTGGTGCAGTGTGTCAGCAGTTCCAGGTTCCAGTGCATGTGCATTACCTTTGAGATTTGCACATGAGGTTAGCAGCTTAGGGAGAGTGTCAGGGTTTGCTAGGAGGTGACCTCTTTATACCCTAGGCTTGGGGCCTACTCTGTAGTTGTTTTGTTGTTGTTCCCTTTGGTTGCCTTTCCTTCCCCGTACTGACGTGACAATTGTATGCTGCCGACCCTACTCTGCTTTTCAGCGAGGATGAGCTTATTGAGGACAGTCAGCAGCTACTGCTCAGCCATGATTTGGAGGAGAAATTTGCTACTTCCTCCTGTAGGCAGGCAAGCAGTGACGATGAGAGTTGCGTGAGAGCAGCTGTTGCGAGCAGTCAGGCACGTGGCCATGAGACTGGTGAGGGTGACATCAGTGACTTGCAGACAGTAGTGGATGATGATGTAGCCGATCACACGTGGTAACCAGGTGAAGAGGGGGCTTAATTATCATCAGCAGGGGGTGAGGGTGACAGCTTTCCTGTGAAACATAAGGTGAGCCAGCAGGGTGCAAGCATGGCCGTGAGTCAGCAGGGTGGAAGCAGTGTGAGATCTGAAGCCAAACGTGCCCGGGGTAGACTGTCTGCTTTTCAGTTGTTTGGAAACAACTAGCGGTGCATGGGTTATCCAGCAAAAAGTGGGCCAAGTAAAATGCCATACTCGCTGGTGTGGGAATTTTTCAGCAAGTCACCGGAGAACATGTGTACATGCATCAACACATGGAGCAGCACCATGAAGTGACTTGAGAAAACCGTGGTGCTACTGTTGTGGTACATCCTGGGGCATCTCCTAGCGGCCCGCAATCCTTTTCCAGCAGTTAAGGATCCACCACCTCAGCAGAAGGAAGCTATGTTTCCTTCCCATCATCTACTGATCCTGATGCTCCTCCTACTCCTCGCCACTCATTTTGCCAGCAATCGATCAGGGAGGCGATTCCAAAAAGACAACATTATGGGTACACTCATCCAATGGCGCAGAAGCTCATGGCCAATTTGCTGGTACTACAGTCCCTCCCTTTCCAGGTGGTTGACTCTGCACCTTTCAGAAAACTGATGGCTTGTGCCGAGCCAATGTGGAGAGTCCCAAGCTGTCTTTACTTCTCCAAAACAGCTGTACCAGCCCTGCACACGTATGTTGAGCAGAAGGTGGGCCAGTCCTTGAGCCGGTCGGTGTCTGGTACAGTTCACGGCAGTGCCGATGTGTGGACCTGTAACTATGGTCAAGGACAATATCTGTCATTTACGGCCAACAGGGTAAATGTGGTTCCTGCCCAGGCACAACATCAACTTGTCCAGGTGACAGCAATGCTGCCTCGGCATTCTCAAGCTGTGATTTCTGCGCCAGTGTCCGCCTCAACCTTGTCCTCCACTGTAGGCACTATTTAGAGTGGTCCTCCAGCATACAACCTATACAGAGCATGGTAGTGTCACGCTGTTCTGCACCTGGCCTGCCTGGGTGAACGGAGTCACACCGGGAAGGAACTGCTTCACTTCCTTCAACAAGAATTAGAATCCTGGCTATCTCTTTGCCAACTGAAGATTGGAACCATAGTCAACGATAATGGGAAGAACATTCTGTCAGCGCTGCATCAAGAAGGGCTGACCAATGTGCCCTGCATGGTGCACATCTTTAATCTGGTTGTAAATCAGTTCCTGATGTTTTCCACCCAACTGCAAGACATCTTGATAATGGCCAGGAAACTGTGCATGCACTTCAGCCACTCTTACACTGCAAAACACTCCCTCCTTGAGCAAAGGCAGAATAACTTTCCCTGACGTCACCCCATATGTGACAAAGAGAAGTCGCCTTTCTACACAAAACATTGAGAGACTAACCTTTGTAAAGATGAATCAGGCGTGGATCAGCCAGGGTTTGCTCATGTCCGTGCCTGCTGCATCAGACTAGATCATTCTCGCAGCTACACCAAAACATTGTAAAAAATTGACCATTACTTCTGGCCACATGCTTCAGCCACTATTCTGATGCTGCAACCCACCTGATGCCACACACCTGCTGCCTCTGCTGCCATCTTCTCCTACTGTCACTATCTTGTGCTGTTACTGATGAAAAGAAGACACTAAAGGATCTAGAGAGAAAAAAATCCCCTTGTGTCTGACAGTAGGCGCCGACAGTGGTGGTGACTGAAGTATAAGTTGCGCAACGATGTCAGCCAAAAAAATGTCCAAGCAGGGCACTCAATGTAGATTTTGAAAAAACAAAAATAGGGGTGGGGGGAGGTATAGAAAAGGCGCCAAACCGAGCAAAAATGCACTAATTTTTTTTTATATCATGGTGCTAGAGTGCTAGCATAATATACATATAGGTCAAAAGCTTCTATATATAAAACCTTTCATATAGAAAACAACAAAATAAAATAATAATAATAAGAATTATTAATAATTAATAAAAAATAAAAAATAAAATAAAAAAAAAGAATTAATTATTAATGAAATAAAATAGTTGAAATAAATGCGGTCCCTGCTGTGGTGAACACAGAGGGTTAAAGGTGGAGGTTAAAAACCAAGGTTAAAAGAAAGGAACATCCAGTGAGGCACTTACTTCACTGGGGGGTCGTCAGCAGGATAAGCATAAAACACCTGTGACGATTCCCCCCTGGCCAGGATCGTGTGTATAGTCTTAGTGAATGATGGCAGCAAGGCAGTGTGCTTCTGATCAAATCACCTTTATTAGCAGATAAGTGGCTCAACGCGTTTCGGGGATCAATGTTTCCCCTTCATCAGGAGCAAGTGGCTATAGTCATACATGTAGCAGATTAGATCTATATATACACAGTTCAATTAGTGATTTAATTTTAAAATGGCGCCAAAAATGCCGAAAAACGGAAGTGGTATGATGTCACTTCCGGTCAGTGGAACGCAATTTGCGTTCCAAAGGGCGGAAGCGGCCGGTAGGAAGTGAAAGTAATAAAGAAATGAAGAAAAATAGTGATCATCATAATAAACAAACAGGAAGACTAAGGGGAGGTGGTGCTAAAGCCTAATGTATATTATGTATTAGGCGGCCGGGGGCTAGTAGGGGAGTGGAGCGTTATGAGGCGATCAGGACAAGCGTTCCCAGCGGTGGAACGCTTGGTGGAACGCATGGGTAAGGAGGCGGAGTGAATGAGGAGGGGGAGGAGTTGTAGGAACGTCAACAGGGTGACGTATTAGCCAAGTGCAGGCGGCTGAGGCTGAGCGGACGTGGCTGGGGGAGGAGTTACTACTGGCAAGGACGCATTGGCGTCATGTGGACCGCATGGTGGAGCGCACGTCCGGAGGGGCGGGTTTAACACTTGAATATCGCTATGTGCTAGGAGTAGCTGGATCGGCAGTGCGGAGGGGTGTGTTGTGTGTGTGGTCGCATGTGTTGCTGGAAGGAGGGAGAATGTATTAACAAAAGATGAGATGGGGGCATGGGCAATAAATTGGGCAATAGTTTGGGCGATAAGTTGAGGGCCAGTAAGGCTGATGTGGGATTATAGCGTATAGATATAAATGTAGATATACATATAGATATAAAATATAGATATAAAACTGCATATATAAAAGCATAAAAACATATATATATATATATACACATATATATATATATATACATACATACATGGGCATAAACATACATGCGCGCATAAAAATATATATAAAAGAGCATAAAAATATATATATGAAAAATATATGAAAAATATATATGAAAAACGTATGGCATGGCAAGTAGACATGGTGTACTTATTTAACCTCCATAGGACATATATACAGTACAATGGATACAATTTTTGGAAGAATAGATGGTTCTAGATAAATATTTTAGATAAATATATCAAGAAATGTGTGTGGATTTACGCCGATGAAGGACAAGAACAGAAACAAAAAATGAATGAGTTACATATTAAATGGATATAAGAATACTGATAATTCAACGATATATGGATGAATGAATAAACGTGAAAATAACCGTGAAGATAAACAAGAAAGTAAATAAGAAAGTAAATTACCGGAAAATGACAGACAAAATAAACGTATATGTATACTTATGGAAAACATACAGATATGGTTGCTTCTATTGAACATATTGGGTGGTGATTAACCCCCAATGGACACATATATAGTGTACTGGATGGATAAAAAAGCTTTTGAGCCAATATGTATATTATGCTAGCACTCTAGCACCATGATATAAAAAAAAATTTGTGCATTTTTGCTCGGTTTGGCGCCTTTTCTATACCTCCCCCCACCCCTATTTTTGTTTTTTCAAAATCTACATTGTGCTGTTACTGCCACTGATGTTGCCCTCACCTCCCTACTCTGTGAAGGGGTCAGTATGTTGACTCCTCATGCGGTTGCCACCCTCCCCATTCTGTGACAGGGCCACTATGTTGACTCCTCATGATGTTGCTACCCTCATCACTGTGACTGGGCCACTATGTTGCTTCCTCAACAGCCCCTCAAGTTGTTGCCATCCTCCCCACTCTGTGACGGGGACCACTAGTGTCTTTTTTTGGCCATGTAACATCACCTTTTATTTTACTCTTCTTATGATCTGTCTGAAGAACTGAAAAATGAAAAACATAAATGGATCCTGTCTTTGGAGCATCCGTAAGGCCTCTATTAAATGGTCAGTATTTTGCATCAGGATTTGATCATGATTTAGAAGCCAAAAGCAGGAGTGGTTACAAAACAAAGAAGACATGCAAATATTCCCATCACATGTCATCTCTGTTTTGGACCCACTCCTGTTTTTTTTTTTTGGTCTTACCAATACTAATGAAATACTGATGCATAAAAAAACTGACTAAATACTAAAAGTGTGATAGAGGTCATTAAAGTCCTGCATGCAGGACTTCTTTTCCATCTAAATAAAACCGAATTCAGAGGCAAATAGCCAAAACTCATGCAAATTGAGCATGAGGCCTCTATCACACAGTCAGTATTTTGCATCAGGATTTGCTCAAAATTCGGAAGCCATAAGCAGGAGTGAGTACAAAACACAGAAGACATTAAAATATTCCCATCATGGGTCATCTCTGATCAATTACTGACCAAATACTGTGGTCAAATACTGTGTGAAGGCAGATGCTCAAAAGACAAGATCCTTTTTTTTGGAGTTGTTCTTCTTACGGATCATTAAATAAACAGTGACGTCCACAAAAACTTAATGCTGATATCCTCTCCACTCTCTAACCCTTGGATCCAAAGGGTTAAAAGCATAGTCAATAAACATTGGCAGATAGTTTCGAGATCTTATCCCCAAATTGATGAATTTCAGAGACCCCCGATGATGTGTTTTAAAAGAGCAGATAATCTGCGCGATAAGATTGTTAGAGCAGATATAGGCAGTAACAAGATTGGCCCTAGACAGACTACATTATCCACCCCGAGACAAGGCACATTCCCATGTTTAAATTGTGTGAATTGTTCGAATGTTATTAAGGGTGGTTATTTTTCACACCCGCATACTGGCGAACAAATCCCTATTCAAGGGTTTTTTACCTGAGATAGTCTATTTGTAGTGTACAGTCGTGGCTAAAAGTTTTGAGAATGACACAAATATTAGTTTTGACAAAGTTTGCTGCTAAACTGCTTTTAGATCTTTGTTTCAGTTGTTTCTGTGATGTAGTGAAATATAATTACACGCACTTCATACGTTTTAAAGGCTTTTATCGACAAAATACATGACATTTATGCAAAGAGTCAGTATTTGCAGTGTTGGCCCTTCTTTTTCAGGACCTCTGCTATTCGACTGGGCATGCTCTCAATCAACTTCTGGGCCAATTCCTGACTGATAGCAAGCCATTCTTTCATAATCACTTCTTGGACTTTGTCAGAATTAGTGGGTTTTTGTTTGTCCACCCGCCTCTTGAGGATTGACCACAAGTTCTCAATGGGATTAAGATCTGGGGAGTTTCCAGGCCATGGACCCAAAATGTCAACGTTTTGGTCCCCGAGCCACTTAGTTATCACTTTTGCCTTATGGCACGGTGCTCCATCGTGCTGGAAAATGCATTGTTCTTCACCAAACTGTTGTTGGATTGTTGGAAGAAGTTGCTGTTGGAGGGTGTTTTGGTACCATTCTTTATTCATGGCTGTGTTTTTGGGCAAAATTGTGAGTGAGCCCACTCCCTTGGATGAGAAGCAACCCCACACATGAATGGTCTCAGGATGCTTTACTGTTGGCATGACACAGGACTGATGGTAGCGCTCACCTTTTCTTCTCCGGACAAGCCTTTTTCAAGATGCCCCAAACAATCGGAAAGAGGCTTCATCGGAGAATGTGACTTTGCCCCAGAACTCAGCAGTCCATTCACCATACTTTCTGCAGAAGATCAATCTGTCCCTGATGTTTTTTTTGGAGAGAAGTGGCTTCTTTGCTGCCCTTCTTGACACCAGGCCATCTTCCAAAAGTCTTTGCCTCACTGTGCGTGCAGATGCGCTCACACCTGCCTGCTGCCATTCCTGAGCAAGCTCTGCACTGGTGGCACTCCGATCCCGCAGCTGAATCCTCTTTAGGAGCCGATCCTGGCGCTTGCTGGACTTTCTTGGACGCCCTGAAGCCTTCTTAACAAGAATTGAACCTCTTTCCTTGAAGTTCTTGATGATCCTATAAATTGTTGATTGAGGTGCAATCTTAGTAGCCACAATATCCTTGCCTGTGAAGCCATTTTTATGCAACGCAATGATGGCTGCACGCGTTTCTTTGCAGGTCACCATGGTTAACAATGGAAGAACAATGATTTCAAGCATCACCCTCCTTTTAACATGTCAAGTCTGCCATTTTAACCCAATCAGCCTGACATAATGATCTCCAGCCTTGTGCTCTTCAACATTCTCACCTGAGTTAACAAGACGATTACTGAAATGATCTCAGCAGGTCCTTTAATGACAGCAATGAAATGCAGTGGAAAGTTTTTTTTGGGATTAAGTTAATTTTCATGGCAAAGAAGGACTTTGCAATTCATCTGATCACTCTTCAAAACATTCTGGAGTATATGCAAATTGCTATTATAAAAACTTAAGCAGCAACTTTTCCAATTTCCAATATTTATGTAATTCTCAAAACTTTTGGCCACGACTGTATATTCTTAAATGTCCCTGTGGTTTATTATATGTAGGGGAAACCTCCATGAGAATAAAAGATCGACTGATTAAACATAAATCGACAATTAGAAAGGAGAATTTGCTACTCCTACTACCATACCACTTTCATCAAAAGGGACACACTATAGCACAATTACGCTATCAGGTTATGGAAGGTGTTACTTTACCTCGACGCGGTGGAGATAGAAATAAATAGCTTTTGAAAAGAGAGGCATATTGGATCCATCGGTTACAAACCATGGATCCGAAAGGTCTCAATCGAGATTATATTGTCAGTAGCTTCATGTGATGAGATTATTTGTACGATGTTTTCTTTCTGTTTCTTTCGATATGAAACTAGATGTTTTGGATAATACATTTCACCTGTTAGATTAAGTTGATTCACATACTCCCCAGACACTTGATTGTGGGAGGAGCTTATTTTAATAATGTGATGTCATTACCTTTGTATATATATCAGAGCTAGTGGTAAGATGTATACACATGTCTGATGAAAGCATATAGTTGCTGAAACGCGTCACTATGATGAAATATGTGACTGAATAAATCGACAAGAATATTCATCAAGCGAGTGCTGGTCTTTGTTTGCGAATTATCTACTGGGATCCCTGCCCGCAGACACGTGCACCGCCAAATCCTCTGAGCAGTGCCGACCTTCTTTGGACTATATCCTCTCCACTCTGTCACAGGCCCACTACTTGTATCAGCGTGTGACAGGACTGGTTGTCTAGCAATCTATGTGGAATCAGCAGACGGTAAACTAACACCAACCTACACTGGCTCCTATAGTTAACCACTGTGTATGACCAATTTGAATATACACACCAAAGTTATAAATACACAACATATAAATAATCAAATTATTCTTTATTAATTCCTTACCAAACAATCATGTACAATTTAAAAAAGTCAGCAGCAGCGGCATATACAAAGAAAAAAATCCACAATCTATGTCATATATCAGTAAAAGAGGAAATCGCAATAATGAGCCTTAAATTATAGTTAGAGATGAGAAAATTGATGTTGATGAAGTAGAATTCAATCCGAATTTCAGTAAAAATTTGATCCGCACCGAATCCGAATTTCCTCACGGTTCGTGGTAACTAAAATGGCTGCTGCACATGTAAGTACATGAAGCAGGGAACTCTGGGAACGAGGGATCACCCACAATGCCATGCATGCAGCCAATCAGCAGCCAGCCCTGTGATGTCACAGCCCTATAAATAGCCTCAGTCATCTTGGATTCAGCCATTTTCTAGTGTACTTGGTGCAGGGAGAGACATCAGCAAGTGCTAGGGACAGTGGTAGAAAAGACTTTAAAACTTTTATTTTGCTGTATAGAAGTTCAGGGAAAGGATATAGAGGAATCATTCGACAGTATTGAAGCAAAACAGGGTTCAGTAGAGTTTACAGCCTGGGTAATAGGAACAATCCTATTACACCTTGCTGCACTGACTGGGGATCCAAATTGCCATTATACAGCTCTGTAATTCCAACAAACTGTTCTTGTTATTGGGGTGCAAGTGCTGTTTGATACAGCCATTAACAGGGTTAACTACAAGGAAATATTTCTGCCCTTGTGCAGTGCAGTTATATGTTCTAAAGCATTTTTTGGCTTGTATTACTGGGGGAAAAGGGTTTATTAGCTGTTGTCTGGGGAAGTGAGAAAATGACAGCCCTTTTTGGCATGTATTAGTGGCAAAAAATATATATATTTGCCGTTTAATGGTGCAGTTATATGTTCTAAAGCCTGCTTTGGCGTGTATTAGTGGCAAAATTTTTTATATTATTTGCCATTCTGCGGTGCAGTTATATGTTCTAAAGCCCTTTTGGCGTGTATTAGTGGCAAAAAAAAAAATATTATTTGCCGTTCAATGGTGCAGTTATATTGTCACGCTGGACAGGATACAAGATACAACAGAAAACCACAAACAAGTGTCTAGGCCAGAAGCTGGGGATAAAGGTCACCTCCTGACTAATCCCTACCAGCTCTCCCTAGATTTCGGTGCCCACGTTCAGACCCTAAAGGTGGGAATAAACGTGCCCCCATGCCTAAGGCTGAAGATTTCCTAAAATCCCTAAGATGGTGAAAGGGGGAAAGAGACAGCCTGCTTCCTCAGGACCTGGAGGGGGCAGGCGTCTCTCTAACAGCCTAGATAGAAAACAAAAGAAAACAAAACCAACTTATCTTGTTACTGAGCAGAAACAGCAAATCCTTCCTTCCTTCCTTTCTTTCTTTTTTCCTTCCTTCCTTCCTTTCTTCCTTCCTTCCTTCCTTTCTTCCTTCCTTCCTTCGCCCGCACAGGACACTGGGAAGGGGCGTAATTTAAACTCATACAAATGACCCCACCCAGTGCACCTGAAGGGAGGCGGATAAAGCTCAACTCCAAAACCAAAACAAATAACTACACACGTGCTGCTAATCTGGCGGACCTCTGCACATAACCTGAGCAGGGCATGACATATATATTCTAAAGCCCTTTATGACGTGTATTAGTGGCAAAAAATATATATTTGCCGTTCAGTGGTGCAGTTATATGTTCTAAAGCCCTTTTTGGCATGTATTAGTGGGAAAAAAAATATATTTGCTTTTCAGAGTTGCAGTTATATTTTTTAAAGCCCTTTTTGGTGTGTATTGGTGGCAAAAAAATATATATTATTTGCTGTTCTGCGGTGCAGTTATATGTTCTAAAGCCTTTTGTGGCGTGTATAAGTTGAAAAAGTAAGGGCCTATTTGACATTCAGCGGTGCAGTTATATGTCCTAAAGCCTTTTTTGCCGTGCATTAGTGGCAAAAAAATATATATTATTTGCTGTTCAGCGGTGCAGTTATATGTTCTAAAGCCCTTTTTGGCATGTATTAGAGGCAAAAAATATATATTATTTGCCGTTCAACGGTGCAGTTATATGTTCTAAAGCCCTTTTTGGTGTGTATTAGTGGCAAAAAAAAAAATATTATTTACTGCTCAGCGGTGCAGTTATATGTTCTAAAGAACTTTTTGGTGTTGTGTGGTGAAGCGAAAAAATTACAGCCCTTTTTGGCATGTATTAGTGGCAAAAAAATATATATTTGCCATTTAGCGGTGCAGTTATATGTTCTAAAGCCTTTTGTGGCGTGTATAAGTGCAAAAAGTAAGGGCCTATTTGCCGTTCAGCTGTGCAGTTATATGTTCTAAAGCCCTTTTTGGTGTGTATTAGTGGCACCCAAAATTTTTTTTGCCGTTTTGTTGTAAAGTGAGAAAATTAAAGCCCTTATTGGCTTGTATTAGTTTAAAAAAATATACATTATTTGCTGTTCAGTGGTGCAGTTATAAGTTCTAAAGCACTTTTTGGCATGTATTAGTGGTACAAAAAAAGTATTTGACGTTGTGTCGTGAAGTGAGAAAATTAGAGCCCTTTTTGGCATGTATTAGTGGTTAAAAATTATATATTTGCCGTTCAGCGGTGCAGTTATATGTTCTGAAGCCATTTTTGGGTCCATTCACAGGTCCGAAAGTGATTTGCGGATCCGCAAATGTGCGATCTGCAATTTGCGGACCGCACATCACAGACAATATAATAGTAAATGCCTTTTCTGGTCCGCAATTGCGGACAAGAATAGGACATGTTCTATTTTTTACAGGAACGGAATTGCGGATCCCGAAAAAACCCGAATGCGGATCCCAAAAATGCGGATGCGGATCCCAAAAATGCGGATTCGCATCCGTTCCATCCCCATTGAAAGTGAATGGGTCCGCAAATTGCGGACGTGTGAATAGACACGTGTGAATAGAACCTTTGGTGTGTATTAGAGGCACAAAAAAGTATTTGCCATTGTGTGTTGAAGTGAGAAAATTACAGCCCTTTTTGGCGTATATTAGTGGCAAAAAAATATATATAATTTGCTGTTCTGCAGTGCAGTTATAAGTTCTAAAGCCTTTTGTGGCGTGTATAAGTGGAAAAAAATAAGGGCCCGTTTGCCATTCAGTGGTGCAGTTATATGTTCTAAAGCCCTTTTGGCGTGTATTAGTGGCAAAAAATATATATTATTTGCCGTTCAACGGTTCAGTTATATGTTCTAAAGCCCTTTATGGCGTGGATTAGTGGCAAAAAATATATATTTGCCATTCAGTGGTGCAGTTATATGTTCTAAAGCCCTTTTTGGCATGTATTAGTGGGAAAAAATATATATATTTGCTTTTCAGAGTTGCAGTTATATGTTCTAAAGTCCTTTTTGGTGTGTATTGGTGGCAAAAAATATATATATATTATTTGCCATTTGCGGTGCAGTTATATGTCCTAAAGCCTTTTGTGGCGTGTATAAGTTGAAAAAGTAAGGGCCTATTTGCAGTTCAGCGGTGCAGTTTTATGTTCTAAAGCCTTTTGTGGAGTGTATAAGTGGCTTTCAGCGGTGCACTTATCTGTTCTAAAGCTCTTTTTGGCACGGTTTAGTGGCACAAAAAAAGTATTTGCCGGTGTGTGGTAAAGTCTGAAAATTACAGCCCTTTTTGACGTGTATTAGTGGAAAAAATATATAAATTATTTGCCGTTCAGCAGTGCAGTTATATGTTCTAACGCCTTTTGTTGAGTGTATAAGTGGAAAAAAATAAGGGCCTATTTTCCGTTTAGTGGTGCAGTTATATGTTCTAAATCACTTTTGGCGTGTATTAGTGGCAAAAATTACATATTTGCCGTTCAGCGGTGCAGTTATATGTTCTAAAGCCCTTTATGGCATGTATTAGTGGCCAAAAATATATATTTGCCGTTCAGTGGTGCAGTTATATGTTCTAAAGCCCTTTTTGGCATGTATTAGTGGGAAAAATATATATATTTGCTTTTCAGAGATGCAGTTATATGTTCTTAAGCGCTGTTTGGTGTGTATTGGTGGCAACAAAATATATATTATTTCCCGTTCTGCGGTGCAGTTATATGTTCTAAAGCCTTTTGTGGCGTGTATAAGTTAAAAAAGTAAGGGCCTATTTGCCGTTGTGTATTAAAGTGAGAAAATTACAGCCCTTTTTGGGTTGTATTAGTGGCAAAAAAATATATATTATTTGCCATTCAATGGTGCAGTTATATGTTCTAAAGCACTTTATGGCGTGTATTAGTGGCAAAAAATATATATTTGCCGTTCAGTGGTGCAGTTATATGTTCTAAAGCCCTTCTTGGCGTGTATTATTGGCAAAAAATATATATTTGCCGTTCAGCGGTGCAGTTATAGGTTCTAAGGCCCTTTTGGCGTGTATTAGTGGTAAAAAATATATATTTGCTATTCAGTGGTGCATTTTTATGTTCTAAAGTCATTTTTAGCACGTATTAGTTGGAAAAAATTATATTTTCTTTTCAGAGGTGCAGTTATATGTTCAAAAGCCCTTTTTGGTGTATTGGTGGCAAAAACATATTTATTATTTGCCGTTCTGCGGTGAGTCACACCACACAAAAACAAAAGTTTTAGATTTTAGAAAAACGGACTTTTCTAATATTAGATTAGTGGTATACGAGTCCCTATCAGATTGGAACAGTTTCAATGGAATCCAGGATAAATGGGACTACTTAACCACCTCCTGACCGCCTAACGCAGGATTGCGTCCGGCGGGCGGCCGGGTTATTCCTCCTGGACGCATCGGCGCGTCCTCTCGCGAGACGCGAGATGTCCTGTGAATGCGTGCACACAGGAGCGCGCGTTCACAGGATCGGGAGGTAAACGAGTGGATCTACAGCCTGCCAGCGGCGATCATTCGCTGGCAGGCTGTAGATGCGATTTTTTTTAACCCCAAAAAGGTACAGTACAGACCAAAAGTTTGGACACACCTTCTCATTCAAAGAGTTTTCTTTATTTTCATGACTATGAAGGCATCAAAACTATGAATTAACACATGTGGAATTATATACATAACAAACAAGTGTGAAACAACTGAAAATATGTCATATTCTAGGTTCTTCAAAGTAGCCACCTTTTGCTTTGATTACTGCTTTGCACACTCTTGGCATTCTCTTGATGAGCTTCAAGAGGTAGTCTCCTGAAATGGTCTTCCAACAGCCTTGAAGGAGTTCCCAGAGATGCTTAGCACTTGTTGGCCCTTTTGCCTTCACTCTGCGGTCCAGCTCACCCCAAACCATCTCGATTGGGTTCAGGTCCGGTGACTGTGGAGGCCAGGTCATCTGGCGCAGCACCCCATCACTCTCCTTCATGGTCAAATAGCCCTTACTTTCAAAGTTTTCCCAATTTTTCGGCTGACTGACTGACCTTCATTTCTTAAAGTAATGATGGCCACTTGTTTTTCTTTACTTAGCTGCTTTTTTCTTGCCATAATACAAATTCTAGCAATCTAGTCAGTAGGACTATCAGCTGTGTATCCACCTGAATTCTCCTCAACGCCACTGATGGTCCCAACCCCATTTATAAGGCAAGAAATCCCACCTATTAAACCTGACAGGGCAAACCTGTGAAGTGAAAACAATTTCAGGGGACTACCTCTTGAAGCTCATCAAGAGAATGCCAAGAGTGTGCAAAGCAGTAATCCAAGCAAAAGGTGGCTACTTTGAAGAACCTAGAATATGACATATTTTCAGTTGTTTCACACTTGTTTGTTATGTATATAATTCCACATGTGTTAATTCATAGTTTTGATGCCTTCAGTGTGAATCTACAATTTTCATAGTCATGAAAATAAAGAAAACTTTTTGAATGAGAAGGTGTGTCCAAACTTTTGGTCTGTACAGTATATTGGTGTTTGACCGTGACGCGGTTGCCGTGCAGACTCGTTGCTTGTGGCAACGTGTAGTTTGTGGTTTGCATGTGCACTTTCCCTTTAAGTTGTATCTCCCTGCTGTGTGGTGTGTGTGGGGTTAATATCCTGACTTGGTTAGATCAGGGTGTGGTCTCTTCTAGCTATTTTGCCTTTGCTTGTAGCTTGGAGTTTAGTTGTGCTCTAGCCTTGCTGTGGGCTGGAAGCTATGCTCCATTCTGTGGCTATTCCATCTGCCCAGTCTTTGAGGGCCACCTTGCTGGACATTGAGTTCTTTGCCTATGTCTACCCTTCCCCATTGTTGTTATGTTTGGTGCTGCACTTATGGGTTGATGTTTGTCTAGTTGTTTGTTCCATCAACTTATGGGTTGATGTTTGTTTGTGTGGTTTGTCTATGGTGTGGTTGATCCCGCATAGTTGCTAGACATGTCCTGTTTGTTGTACCTCCGGAAGGGGGTCCCTCGGGTTCCCCCGGAGGGGGAACTACAAGACAGCAAGCTGTGGCTTCCGGTAATTGATCTTGTCGTTCTGTTGTCTGTGGTCATCTGGCCACAGGATACTTACCTGACATTCAGTTGTTGCTTGCTGTCTCCTCCTTGTTACTAGGCCTGTGGGAGATTCCAGTTTATCCGTGTTGTGAATGAATCGGCGGGTCTCTTATCCCTGACTTCCATATTGCAGGGACCGGTAGGGTCAGTAGGGCCCAGGTTCGAGAGTATGAGTCTCTCAGAGTGGTATTTCACCTACAATGGGAATTTTAGACCCCTCCATGATTTCTAAGTGGGAGAACTTGCAAAATTGCAGGGTGTTCAAAAACTTCTGTTCCTCACTGTATATGTTCTAAAGCCCTTTTTGGCATGTATTAGTAGCACAAAAATATATATTTGCTGTTCAGCGGTGCAGTTATATGTTCTAAAGCCCTTTTTGGCATGTATTAGTGGTAAAAAAGTATATATTATTTGCCCTTCAGCGGTGCAGTTATATGTTCTAAAGCCTTTTGTGGTGTGTTTAAGTGGAAAAAAGTAAGGGCCTGTTTGTGTCACGACTGTGACTGATCCAGATTTGTTGTGATATATCTTGATGACATCCTGGTCTATTCCCCGGATCTGGATACACATAAGATCCATGTGAGACAAGTGCTGCAGATATTAAGGGCCAACAAATTGTTTGCTAAGTTAGAAAAATGTGTGTTCGCCGTAAAAGAACTGCCATTTCTGGGGTATGTGTTGTCAGATTCAGGTTTCCGCATGGATCCAGAGAAAGTCCGGGCGATTATAGACTGGGATCTGCCTGAGAACCTGAAGGCATTGCAACGCTTCCTGGGGTTTGCTAATTTTTATAGAAAGTTTATAAAGAACTATTCCTTGGTGGTCAAACCACTGACGGACATGACCCGAAAGGGATCCGATTTTTCCAAATGGTCACATGCAGCCAAAACTGCCTTTGCATCTCTGAAGGAGAGATTCACCTCTGCCCCTATTCTCGTACAGCCAGATGTCTCGCTTCCTTTTATTGTAGAGGTTGACGCATCAGAGGTGGGGGTGGGAGCGGTACTATCTCAGGGCCCGTCCCCTGGTGAATGGCGTCCGTGTGCTTTCTTTTCGAAGAAATTGTCTACTGCAGAAAGGAACTATGATATTGGCAACAGGGAACTTTTGGCTATTAAGTTGGCTTTTGAGGAGTGGCGTCATTTTTTGGAGGGGGCGGTTCATCCCGTCACGGTGATTACTGATCACAAAAACTTATTATATCTGGAGTCTGCTAAACGTCTCACCCCTAGACAGGCTCGGTGGTCGTTATTTTTTACTAGGTTTAATTTTGTAATAACCTATCGCCCGGGGCAAAAAATACTAAGGCGGATGCATTGTCTCGAAGTTTTCCTGGAGGGGGTGATGTTGAGGTACCAGAGCCCATTTTGCAAAAGGGGGTGGTGGTCTCTGCATTACACTCAGGTTTGGAGGGGAGGGTGTTGGAAGCTCAGGGGGACGCCCCGGCCTCCTGCCCCTCGGGTAAACTGTTTGTGCCAGAAAATATACGACTGGAGATACTAAAAGAACACCATAACTCCACACTGGCAGGACACCCAGGTAGTAGGGCAACCTCTGAGTTAGTGTCTCGTCGGTTCTGGTGGCCTAAATGGCGCCAGGAGGTGTTGAATTTTGTGTCTGCATGTGCTACCTGTGCTCGTTCTAAGGTAGATCATACTCGTCCGGCAGGGCGTCTTTTACCTCTGGCCATCCCCAACAGGCCTTGGACGCACCTGTCAATGGATTTCATTACGGATCTACCAGTATCAGCGGGGAAGACTGTTATTCTTGTAGTTGTTGACAGATTCAGTAAAATGGTGCACTTTATTGCTCTTGCCGCATTGCCTAATGCTAACACACTAGCTCAGGTTTTTATTGACCACATCGTGAAGCTTCACGGGGTCCCTTCCGATATTGTTTCGGATCGTGGTACCCAATTAGTTTCTAAATTTTGGAAAGCTTTTTGTTCTCGTTTAGGGGTTCATCTGTCGTTTTCTTCATCTTTCCATCCACAGTCCAATGGTCAGACTGAACGTACCAATCAAAACCTAGAGACATATTTGAGATGCTTTGTTTCCGAAAATCAGGAGGAATGGTCATCTTATTTACCGTTAGCCGAGTTTGCCATTAATAATCGTCGTCAAGAATCCACCGATAAGTCACCATTTTTTGGTGCGTATGGTTTCCATCCTCAGTTTTGTACGTTTAGTGAGGGGGGCCGTCTGGGATTCCCGAGGAGGAACGATTTGCGTCTTCACTTTCTTCAGTGTGGCAGAGTGTGCAAAAAAGTTTGAAGAGAATTGATGGTAGATACAAACGTGCGGCTGATAGGAAGCGCTCTGAAGGTCCGGACCTTGGGGTGAATGACTTGGTGTGGTTGTCTACCAGAAATATCAAGTTGAAGGTTCCCTCGTGGAAATTAGGTCCGAGATTTATTGGTCCTTATAGGGTAATTAAGATCATTAACCCGGTGGCTTTTCGTCTGGAGCTACCTCAGACTCTAAGGATCCATAATGTCTTCCACAGATCTCTGCTTAAGAGATATGTAGAACCTCCTGAACCATTGCCACTACAGCCTCCACCGGTGGTTGTTGATGGCAGTCTTGAGTTTCAGGTAGAAAAGATTGTTGATTCACGATATGTTCACCGCTCTCTTCAGTACCTGGTGCACTGGAAAGGTTATGGTTCCGAAGAGAGAATGTGGGTTCCAGCATCAGAGATAAAAGCGGACAGACTCATTCGGGCTTTTCATAGCTCCCATCCGGAGAGGCCTGGTCTTGAGGGTCCAGGGTCCCCTAGTAGAAAGGGGGGTACTGTCATGACTGTGACTGATCCAGACAGGTCTGGGAGGAGAAGGTCGCAGCGACTTGCTACTCGCGATAGCTTGTGAGTTTGCTCCGTGGTTCAGGGTATGTCATCTGGGTTTTGCCTTGTGAACCTTTTTGTCCTGACTGGGAGTTTGTAGGCATCCTTCTCAGGTGAGTCCTGTCTGCCACTCCCAGCTACTATATTAGTTTCACTTTCACTTGCAGTCATTGCCAGATATAGTCCTTACTTCCAGTGCTACTCTGTGGACTGTGGACTGTCGTGTTTGGGATCGCCTTCTCTGCTCGTGACTGGATAAGTCTATCTCTGCTGTTGTTTGTTTGTTGCTGTCTTCCCCTGTTGTTTTCCTAGACGTGAGTGATGGTGACTAGCGCTCCCATCGGCCTTTCCCCAGTCCAGTCTAGTTAGGGCGACTGAGGGTTTAGGCATCCTGCTCGCCGCACGGGTTCACACCCCGTCTAGGGTATCAGGGCAGACAGATGCCAGCTTAGGGTTAGTCAGGGGTGGCCATTCTATTTCCCATCCGTAGATAAGGGTCCCCCTTCCCCTCCGTCTGGTGCGACACGACTGCTGCTGGGCTAGCGGTCGTGACAGTTTGCCTTTCAGTGGTGCAGGTATATGTTCTAAAGCCTTCTTTGGCATGTATTAGTGGAAAAAATGGCTTATTAGTCGTTGTGTGGTGAAGTGAGAAAATTACAGACTTTTTTGGGGTGTTTTAATATCCTTTCTATTTATTTATTTGATCTAACCATATGTCAGACAGAGAGGTTTCAGGCCCTGCACAGGGGAGTGGCAGAGGCCTAAATGTTTCTTGCACGGGCACAGGTTGCAGCAGAGTAAGTGGGCGTGGCAGCATGAGTCGCAGCGAGAAGCCTGAGCTTCCGGTGTCATCTAGCGGTCATGTCTTGACAAGCAACCCAGCGGATCTTGAATGGTTGACTTGGTCATCCACTTTGTCCCAAGTGACATCAGACACCCCCAGCCAAGAGTCGGTGGGTTCGTTACAATAATCAGAATGCCTACTTTGGACCCAGGATTAATTCATGATACATGGTACAATAACCCTATTAGGGCTAACTCATTCCTGTTTCTGGACTTTTTTCATTTTAAAACGTAACATTTATTATTTTTCTTAAGAGAGACAACCAAACAATGTTTTAACTAAAATAAAGTGGTCATGAGATGCAACTGTGTGGATAGTAATTACTGAAGATTCTCCACATATAATCAATAGGTGGAAAATCTCTATGGGATATTCACTTCATATCCCTAAGTTACTGTGGAGTGAGAGTTAACATAAATTGGTATCAAAATATTGCTCACATCGAGCTGTTATGTTACTGTAGCTTGCCACTTGGCCACAATAACACTCTCTCTCTAAGTAAATATAGTTTGGGTCTATTATAGGATGTGTAACTTATTTTACTTAGGATAGCTATCCCTGATTTATAGTATTGATATCCCTATATATCCCTAATCCTTACAGGTGAAACTCGAAAAATTAGAATATCGTGCAAAAGTCCATTTATTTCAGTAATGCAAATTAAAAGGAATTGCATCAATGCAGCTTAAAATTAGAATTTTGTGAAAAGGTTCAATATTCTAGGCTCAAAATGTCACACTCTAGTCAGCTAATTAATCCATATCCACTGAGCAAAGGATACCTCAAAATTGAGACTTTGGGGTTTCACAAGCTGTAAGCCATAATCATCCAAATTATAACAAAAAAAGGCTTGAAATATTTCGCTTTGCATGTAATGAGTCTAAGTTGCATTACTGAAATAAATGAACTTTGCAGGATATTCAAATTTTTCGGGTTTCACCTGTATTTTCCCTGCCTATTTAGTGATCCAAACTTATACACAACTATCGGAGTGCCTGCAGCACACTCCGTATTGCTACTGCATACAAAGCTGCAGCCACACATGATCTCTTTAGCTTAAAACCCTAATTGCAGCTCCCCTTGTTAGACACAACCCTTAGTTGGCATGGCCCAGGAGAAGGCCCTGTGCCCTCACCTGTCCTCAACCTGCCTCTCTCCTTTTCTGTTCCCTCAGCCAGAGAAGAATTATATGCTGTGGGCTCAGCTCCACCATATAGCGAGGGCGAGCTACAAGAGGACAGTCAGCAGCTGCTAACCAGCCAAGATGTGGAGGAGACATCTGCCGCTTCCTCTATGGGCAAGTCGCATGAGAGCTGGTGTTTCGAGCGGTCAGGCTCCTGACCCAGAGACTGCTGAGGAGGACATCAGTGACGTGCAGACTGTACTCGATGATCATGATGCAGCTGATTGCACTTGGGAGCCGGGTGAATTAGGGGCTTCATCATCATCGGGAGAAGAGGGTGGCAGCTTGCCCGTGAGGCAGCGGAGGAGCCAGCAAGTCGCTAGCGTGGCCAGGAGTCAGCAGGGTGGCTACTGATGGAAGTCGGGAGCCAAAACGTGCCCGGGGTAGACCACCCTGTGGCGAAACCAACCTCACCATGGTGTTTTTGGGGGGGCTGTTTGCCAGCCTCCTGCCCCAGGATTATGGCCCATACTAACTTTGAAGGAGAAGACAGACCGGCCGCACAGCTTAAATCTGTGGAACTGTTTTGGGCAGGAAAGCCATGCTTGCGGCCGGCCAAATGTGACTTCCATGGAATTCGGGAACCCCTGCTCGGATCTGTGTGATTTTTGTATATGTTGTTCACCCAGATCAGAGATATCCATGGATGTATACATTATGGGGATGTGTGGGGTTTTGAGGTGTTTTCTGTGTGTTGGGAAAAATGTGTGTTTTCTGTCTGGTAGTGATTAAGTTAGCCCATTACGTTTGGTAATTGTATTTTGTGGATTGCGTCTCAGACAATGCTCATTGTATTTTGTTTATTGCGTTACAGACAGAGGGAAGGGGATTTTGTGTACAATTGCTGGGAAGGTTTGAATACTGTAAATGCATGTGATTGGCTGTTTTTACAAAACCCTGTGGGTGGTAACCTTGTTGGAAGATGTGTATAAATCAATGCTTGTGTGTTCAAATAAAGAGAGTTCCTGCTTTGCCCCTTTATGAAGTCTTGGCTCATGTTTGGGGAATGGGATAACTACACTCTTGGGGATTGCTATATCACAATACTCCCCTGAGTATAAGCTCTTGTAAGAGCTTGTTCATGGTTCCTGCTCTCTGCATTTAGGAGAGGTTCACCCACTGGAGCCTTGTCGTAGGTCCAGGGTGGGTAGGAGACGGCGAGACATCCACCAAGCTTCGGCAGTTCGTGGGGTCTGCAGTGCTGACGGTGTCAAGTGGAGTGCTTGGAGTCCTCTGGAGGCACTAGGAGCATCTATCAACGGAGGTACCCGGTCGGGGTGCTAGGCGTTCCGTTACATTGGTGGCAAGCAGTGGGATGGCGTCCTAGTGTGAGGAGAAGCAGCTCGGAGACACCGTTCGTGGATTTACAAAATTGAGGGCAACGCTAGTATCCGTACAGCGCCCCTGGCTACAGCAATATGGATGCCGTTGGTTCCTGCACAGCATTCCATGAGGAAGATCACCCGGATTACAGGGATGGCGAGCGGAAAGGCGTATGGCACCAGGCCCTGGAGGACGTGCAGCGTCGGAGGGGTGAGAGTCTTCGCAGTGAGGAGCAGAGATTACGAATGCAATTGGCGCTGCGACTACCTCTACTGGGAGAGCAACCATTGACGGAGTGGGTGTCAGAGCTTGAGACACTGGTATGGCAGGAAACCTGGCTGGATGACGCTTACCAAGCACTATGGTGGGACACAGTACGACAGTCTCCATGGATGGAGGAGTACGCCAAGCCCGAAGGTGAGGAATATAATTGCCCTGGGTTATTGTGGGAGTCTTTTGAAGACATTGAATTTGGGAGCACAGAAGAATCTAGATTTTGGGACATTACTGACTACAGGGGGGACTTGCCCAATTGGCCTACAACTAGTGGGGTGAGGGCAGATCTGACCTTTCTGGTCCAAAGGGAGTGGGAGCAAGATTATCAACAGTTGTTTCGCTCCATTCAAGCCCAGCGCAAGATACAAGACAGTTGGATACCAGGCCCAGACCTGCAGCCCTACCCTTGGCAAGTCACAGCTGAGGTATCCCCTAGTTCCTCACCAATTGTGGAGGTAGGGGACTTCATTGACTGGTACTGGGAGGAACTTTTGGCCACGACTGTACACTCTTGGGGATTGCTATATCACAATACTCCCCTGAGTATAAGCTCTTGTAAGAGCTTGTTCATGGTTCCTGCTCTCTGCATTTAGGAGAGGTTCACCCACTGGAGCCTGGAGCCTTGTCATAGGTCCAGGGTGGGTAGGAGATGGCGAGACATCCACCAAGCTTCGGTGGTTCGTGGGGTCTGCAGTGCTGACGGTGTCAAGTGGAGTGCTTGGAGTCCTCTGGAAGCACTAGGAGCATCTATCAACGGAGGTACCCGATCAGGGTGCTAGGCGTTCCGTTACACACTCGCTTTGCAGGAGCATACCTGCCTGGAAAGTAGTCGTGCAGGGGTTCATGGAAGCAGCGGGGGTAGCAGTCAGTCAGTGCAGAGTGTTGGGGGTAAAATCACCTACTTGGCGGTGTGGCAGTTTTTTGTTAAGCCGCCGGAGGAGATGAACATGGCCATTTGTAGAATCTGTGGGCAGAAGGTGAAGCATGGCCTGGGTGCCAATATTGGCACCATGGTGCTGCGTCAACATATGCAGCGTCACCATAAAGTGGCCTGGGAGAACCGTGGCTTTGATGTGGTGGTCCAGCCTGCCGCAGCAACCGCTGCATCACCCAGTGGCACGCACCCGATTTCAGGCAGTCAAGGCTACACCACCTCAGCCGAAGGGAGCTGTCTGTCCTTCCCATCATCTGCTGGTCCTGATGCTTCTGCTCCTCCCCCTACTCCTCGTCAGTCATTCCGTCAACAATCAATCACCTAAGCAATTGCCAAGTGACAACAGCATGCGTGCACTCATCCAACGGTGCAGAAGCTGAATGTGCTCCTGGCCAAGTTGCTGGCGCTGCAGTCCCTCCTTTCCAAATGGTGGACTCTGCACCTTTCAAAGAACTGATGGCTTGTGCCGAGCCAAGTTGGAGAGTCCAAAGCCATTATTTCTTTGCCAAAAAGGCAGTACCAGCCCTGCACACGTATGTAGAACAGAAGGTGGGCCAGTCCTTGAGCCTGTTGGTGTCTGCACAGCAGCGCCGACGTGTGATACTGTAACTACAGTCAGGGACAATACATGTCCTTTACGGCCCTTTGAGTGAATGTGTCTCCTGCACAGCCACTCCAGCAACTTGGCCAGGTGACGCCGCTTCTGCCTCCAAGTTCTCACGCCATTGGTCCTGCGACAATGTCCGCCTCTGCCTCCTCATCCTCCACCGTGTCCTCAGCCTCCACTGCAGGGACAATTCACAGTGCCCCTCCAGCATACCACATGTGCAGGGCATGGCGGTGTCACGCTGTTCTGCACTTTGTTTGCCTGGGCGAACAGAGTCACACAGGGGAGGAACTGCTCCGTGTCCTTCATCAAGAAATCAAATCCCGGCTTTCTCCACAACAACTCAAAATCAGAACCATGGTGACCGACAACGGGAATAACATGGTGTCGGCGCTGTGTCAAGGAGGGCTGAGCCATGAACCCTGTATGGCACACGTGTTCAATCTGGTTGTCAAGCGTTTCCTGAAGTCTTCCACCCATCTGCAAGACATCCTAAAAATGGCCAGGAAACTTTGCATGCACTTGAGCCACTCGTACACCTCAAAGCACACCCTCCTTCAGCTGCAGCGGCAGAATGGCATCCCCCAACATAGGCTGATATGCGACGTTTCCACCCTCCATATGTTGGACCGACTATACGAACAGAGAAAGGCCATAAACGATTTTTTGATGATCAAAGCGGACAGGAGTACTCCCCTGTGTAACTTCGATGTCAGCCAGTGGCAGCTCATGCATGACACCTGCCGTTTGCTCAGGCCCTTTGAGGAGGCCACGTTATTTGTCAGTCGCCAGAACTAAGGGATGAACAACGTCATTCTGCTTCATGTCCCGGAACAGATGCTGGTAATGGGTTAAAACTTTCATCTTTTTGCTCTCATTTTTCTTTTAGGTTATATTTTTTGGGAGAAAGACCTGAACTTAATACATTTCCCAAAAAATGTCCAGTAAGTATCTTTTTTGATGGATTTTTTATAATGATTCAAAATCAATTGTTTAATTATTTTTAATTGTTTCAATAGGCTATTCAAGTGAGTCCGGGAACTCTCCTCCAAGGCGACGAGTTCGCTTGGAAACGGTATGTCATGTTTTAAAGTTTTATTTTATTATCCCATCCATGTCCAAAATATTTATTTTTTTTTCTTTTACAGCAATCGTCAACGGAGGAGAGGTATTCCGGCCCAGCTCCGACAGCGGAAGAGGAGGAAGTCGGGGGTGGACACGATGAATCGGTAATTAAAAAAAAAAAAAGATGTATTGTGTTTTTTCATAATTCTTATAATTTATGGTTATTAAATTGATATTCTTTTATTTTAGTCTAATCCTACTGTTGCCTAATCCTACTCTTGAGGTCGTCAGCAACCACCCACAAGGCGCCGGGGAGCCTATCCAGGCATGTTGGGAGTAGTAGTTTTGCAACAGCAGTTGCCAGTAATTTGAGAGTAATGTTTATTTTTATATTTTTCAGAGACGGCAGTCATGGTGCGATGGCGCTCAATAAGGGACCGCAACAAAAAAGATTACAATGAGGAGGTCAATCGCCCGAGTGGGTCTGGCGGAACCTGCCGGCAGCCGTACCGCTATGCGGCTGCCCTAGGGTTCCTACGTAGAACCCTAGAGCTGCGAAGGTAAGTAAAAAAATCCCTAAAAAAATGGTAAAATGTTTAAATCAATTTTAAAAACATGCTAATTTTTCTTTTTTTGTTTTTTTTACAGAACAACTAGCAGTGCTCGGGCGCCAGAACCTCCTTGTGAAGGTCATCAAGAGGCGGTCCCTGCTGAGCTGCCACCCGCGGATCCCTCTCCACCTGTTCCAGCACCTGGTCAGGACCCAAATCGTCCTCTACTGGTGCCCTCTGGTGACGCAACAATGGCCGTTATGGCGCCACTTTTTGAGGCGTTGATGCGTCGCCAGAGGGCCGGTAGAAGCCGCCAAGCTGATTATGAAGACCTCACAAGGCTCTTGTATGAGACCTTGTGTGGTTACAGCAATAGGATTGTAGCCTTGGAGGCCGAGCAGAGAAGTCAGCGGGAGTTTGTGGTGCAGTTTTCTCTGCCGGGCCCGCTACAACCCTATTGGCTGTCAGTTAATCAGCTGGTGGCGGACTTCACGCCCGACCAGGTGTTGGAGTTGAGACGTAGGGTGGAGGATGAGATGTGGGATTTGAGACACCGCACAACTTCCTTCCCCCAACCACCAACCTATCCCCCCTCCCATTCCTATCCCCCCTCCCATTCCTATCCCCCCTCCCATTCCTATCCCCCACCACAACCTCCTCACCCCTTCCAACCTCCTCACCCCTTCCAACCTCCTCACCCCTTCCAACCTCCGCAAACTCCAACCCGTCCACCTCAACCACCTCCCCATTCTACAACCCCCGAGCCTTTTCAACACTGTTCTCCCTCTCCTCCTAACTATTTTCAACAAACAACTTTCACCACTCCTTCTTCGCTGGCTCGGACAACTCCTTCACCCAATCCCCCATCCCGTTTGCATACTCCCGCTGTCTCTCCTCCCACATCGCACATTTCAGTCTCCACCAGAACTTACGAAGGTGGAGAGGGATCAAGCCGTGCACTGCCTTCCACCCCCCAACCTCCTCCTCCAAATCCTCAATACCAGGATTTGTAATTTTTTTTTGTTTGAAATTTTATATTTATATTGTTTTATTATTTATATATTTTTTTATTTTATAAAATTCAGTAAAAGTTATTTTAAAAGTTTTTATGTGTCCTTGTGTTTTTTTTTACTTATCTAAAAATACAGGCCTGACATGCTCTCCCACCGCTTGTGGAGCGACACTGCAACTGTCGCTCTACAGGTGGTGGGAGAGGGTGTGGTGGATAAAGGCCTGACATGCTCTCCCACCGCCTGTGGAGCGACACTGCAACTGTCGCTCTACAGGCGGTGGGAGAGGTTGTGGTGGATAAAGGCCTGACATGCTCTCCCACCGCCTGTGGAGCGACACTGCAACTGTCGCTCTACAGGCGGTGGGAGAGGGTGTGGTGGATAAAGGCCTGACATGCTCTCCCACCGCTTGTGGAGCGACACTGCAACTGTCGCTCTACAGGCGCTGGGAGAGGGTGTGGTGGATAAAGGCCTGACATGCTCTCCCACCGCCTGTGGAGCGACACTGCAACTGTCGCTCTACAGGCGGTGGGAGAGGGTGTGGTGGATAAAGGCCTGACATGCTCTCCCACCGCCTGTGGAGCGACACTGCAACTGTCGCTCTACAGGCGGTGGGAGAGGGTGTGGTGGATAAAGGCCTGACATGCTCTCCCACCGCCTGTGGAGCGACACTGCAACTGTCGCTCTACAGGCGGTGGGAGAGGGTGTGGTGGATAAAGGCCTGACATGCTCTCACACCGCTTGGGGAGCCAGCCAATGATAGTGGCTACTCATGCGGTGATAAGATATTTTAACAAAAATAATATAAATTATTTAAAAAGAAACACCATACTACTATATTTGAAAAAGTTATTAAACTTTATTAATGATCAATTTTTTGGAGAAAAAAAACAGCAACAGTAAAAAATTTCAATTTTAAACATTCTGGTCCTACCACTGTAAACGTCCAGCATCTGAGCTGAAGTAGGCAGCAAATGAATCACGCATGGCGGACACCGCCACAGTACCACGTGGTCCAAAAGTTTCAATACTAGTCATTTCGCTGTCCTCGATTATTCGCTCAATGGCGGGTTCTTTAGTCCGTATGAAATTGTGAAGAACTACCCCACACTTTACCACTTCGTCTACAGTTTCAATCTTCAACTGAATCGGTTTAGCAAAAACTCTCCATTTAGAGGCAAGGATCCCAAAGGTGCACTCGACCATTCTTCGTGCCCTTGTTAACCGATAATTAAAAATGCGTTTTGTGGCATCCAATCCATGGCTGGAGTAGGGTTTAATCAGATTTCCAGACATTTGAAAAGCTTCATCACCCACCAAGATGTATGGCAGTGGTGGACTGTCGGTTCTAGGCATAGGTTCAGGAGGTGGAAAGTCAAATTGCCGATTGTAAACGCTCCGTCCCATGAAAGAGTTTTTAAAAATCATTGAATCATTGGTGCGGCCATATGCACCAATATCAACTGCCACAAACCGGTACTCAGCATCAGCGATGGCCATTAAAACAATTGAAAAATACTTTTTATAATTAAAAAATTCTGATCCGGTACCTGGTGGCTTTATAACACGGAAATGTTTTCCGTCCACTGCGCCGACACAATGCGGAAATTGACACACCTCATAAAAATTTTTTTCAATTTGAAGCCATCTCTGCTGATTCGGAGTAGGTATGAACTCCTCATGCAGTTCCTCCCATAAAACTTGGCACGTTTCTTTTACAATTGTTGAAATTGTTGAAATCCCAAGCCGGAAATGGTAGTGTAGCGAGGTGAAACTGTCACCTGTAGCCAGAAAGCTGAAAAAAAAATATAAATAAAATATTAGATTAGTAATTTGAAATACTTAAAAATTTTAGATTATGGATTTGTCAAATTTGATATGGCCTGAATCACTATAATTATCAAAAATATCGTTATGAGTAAAATTTTTCTATACTTGAAAGCATCAATACATATTTACCGACTGTAATATTTAAATACATACAGATTAGTATAGCTGCTCTAAAAATCTTCTAAAAAAATTGTTAATGAAGTATAAATAGTAAACAACACATATAAATAATTAAAATTAATATATCTATATGTCATTATCTTACCGGATGGTCAACATGAGTCGTTCTGTAGGTGACACACTCCTGCTGAAATATGTATCCATCCTGGCCAGTCTCGGTGATACTCGGTCTAGGAGCTCATCAAAGCTAGCCATATTCATGCGAAAAAAATTATTAAATTTTTCAGGATAATGACGCAATTCCGGGTACAGGACTTCAAATGCTCCTTCGGTAATCCGTGCAGACGAAATTGGATGAACCCAATATCGACGAAGACGACGCAGACGTCTATCTCGTTGTTGTTTCCTCCATCTTGAAACCAAAATCAGGGCTTTGAAAGCAAACTCTTGTTCAGGCATCATCCTGGCGACAATCCTAAGCAGAATCTGAGCTAGTCCCTAAAGGTTTACTTTTTATAGACCAAAATATTTGCATATTTTATTGTTGTACAACAGTGAGACCAAAATATTTGCATATTTTATTGTTGTACAAATATAAGTGATAAGATTAGTTGTGATTAGATTAATTTTATTGATAGGATTATTTTGCATACCGGATCCGCTCAAAAATAGACGACGGATCCGCTGTTTCAACGGATCCACACGACGGATCCGGCTGCATACCGGATCCATAGGACGGATCCGTAAAAAAACCGTAACGGTTGCATTCAGGATTTCCGGATCCGTATGTTCGGAAAAAAAAAACGGAAAGACGCATCCGGAATGAAAAAATGATGCGTTCTCACGCGTTTTTCCGGATCCGGTATGTAATTCCGGTAAATGGACTACACGACGGATCCGGCCAACGCAAGTGTGAAAGAGCCCTAATTTGACCCTTCTTCTGATCTGTCAGAAGGAAGGAAAAATGAGACGCACAACGGCTCCTGTCTATGTAACAGCTGTAAGGCCTGCATGACATGGTCCCTATTTTGCATCAGAATTGGCTTGTGATTTGGTAGTCAAAAGCAGGAGTGGGTACAAAACTCAGAAGACATGCAAATATTCCATTCACGTGTCATCTCTGTTTTGGATCCACTCCTGTGTTTTTTTGCGTTAGCAATACTGATGGATTAGCACGGGCTTCACATGTTCGTATGAACTAGCCCTAAAGCTGTAGCCTGCTCTCATTGTATTTATTGGAAGCCATTTGGTACCAGGAGAGGTATAGAGTGGGCTCAGTATGAATGTGGAACCTGCACTCCCTGAATTTTATGGTGGCCATTATGGCACATAACAGGTAGGTTCCCGTCTGATAGAGATCGCCTTGACGTTTCGCAGATGGGCCCAAATATTTTGTACAAAATGTATTTGCCAAGAATCTCAAATTTGAAAAAAAAGCGTAGCATTTAAATCAGAATGTTTTCTATAATTATGGCATTATTGTACTTTATTTGTGTTTGCAGAGTGCTGCTGCATTGTCCTTTCTTTCACGCTATAGTAGGATCTTGGGCCTCTGCACAGTTCTTTATACCTGGCGCTAACATTGACCTGTAAGGCTGAGTTCACACTTGAGTTTTTGGGTCAGTTTTGGCCCCTTAACTGCCCAAATAAGGGAAGTGTGCAGTGATTCTAAGAGTGACGCCTGTCATCTACATGTCATACTGACTCCCGGTATTGTTTCTGTCACGGCCATGGTCAAGGTCGTGACTCCTGTAACCGCATGCAGTTGCCTGCGGTCTTGGTGTTGTTGTCAATCACAGGTGAGGGCTATAGTATGTTGCCTCACCTGTGGTTGCCGCTGGCAACATTGTGTATGTGGCAGCAGAACAGCCTGAGCGGTGCTAGGCAGCTTGCTGCAGTAGGCATGCGGTTGCACCTGGCAACCTCTCTTTATAGGTGTGCCTTTTATCGGTGTGCACGGGGGGTTATATGTGTTGTGTGCACCTCCCCTTTAAGTTGTTGTTTTCCCTTCCCTGGTGTTGGAAGGGTTAACTTCCTTCCTAGTGTGTGTGTGCACTGGGTGTGTCTGACTGTGGGTGTGGCTACTTGGCCCTATAAAGCCTCAGTGGAAGGCAGTAGTCAGAGAGGGTTCTTCAGCCATGCTTGCTGGAGACATCCTTCTGCTAATTTACCATCTGCCAGTGAGGGCCACCCTGGTTGTCAAAATGTTATGACTGGTGTTAGTTTATGGTTTATCTGTTATTGCAGCATATGGTTTACTGGGTTCCCGTGTGATGTCTGTTGTGTGCTGTGTCCTTTATGTTGGTTGTGGATAGCAGCACTTGCACGTGGTTTCCAGGTTGTGTGTCTGTGGCAGGTAAGTGTGGAGCTAGTCTCACTTACCTGTCATTGCCATATGTCTGTTTATGTTCCCCCTTTCTATGTATCTTGGCCAGTGAGACTCCTGTTCCTCCGTGTCTAGGAGGAACGGGTCGTCTTACCCTGCACCTAGTCCAGGGCCACCCTGAGGGCGAGCAGGAATATCAGGTTCCGGAGTATGAGCCCTCCTACCTTCAGGGTTGGCTCATACGTATAGGAGACAGGGTCAGAGTTAGGGATGTGTAGGAGGTGACCAGCTCCCAAATTCCGCGGTTTTTCCTTTTATTTATGCATCTTGGGATCCCTAGAGGCTAGGATCCGACACCACAGGTACCGCCACCGAATGGACTAACTGAGACAACTCTGAAGGTAGTGCTGTCTTATTTTATTTTTTCTACACCTTCTCTTGAAAGGGATTAAACAACAATAATATTCATTCCTGCATAGTGCAAACCCATCCATGTAACCTTCAATACAAGGGGAGGTGGACAAAAGTGCTATGTGCAATAAACAACATTTAAAGTTCATCAGGGAATACATAAAAATAAATTTATACAGACTGTGAGGGATACCACGCCTCGTCCCCCATTAACGTCAGACGTCAACTACGTAGAGCCAGCGAGATACGGTATGATCACTGGTTACCAAGGCGTGACGTTACGCCCTCCTGGAGGAGCTGGTAAGGTCAGTCTTGGTACAGTTTTCACAGACTCCTGTCCACATGGGCACAGAGAGGCAAAAAGCTGAGAGAGCCTTTTCACTGACCCAGTGAAACAGCGCGTTCTCAGCCCATGAAGACTGCCACCAGTTTATTGTTTGATATAAGCCCGGTCCGCTAATGGGATTATATAGGGTAAGAAACCAACCCGCGGTAGCTTATAACTAGGCTGAAACACGGACATGGCGATTCGTGATCGAGATACCAGACAGAACAAGATTAAATTATATATTTAATCGCCTTGAGGGCTCACTAGACAATACACTATACACACAAGGATATATACAGTGGTCTGAGGCTACAAATACAGGTGGTATGGTACAAACAGGATTAAAAAGAGCAAAAGTCAGTTTACCAGATGGATGAGTCCTTTTGGGTTGTGTTGAGTCCTTTGCTGTAGTCACATGGAGGGCAGTGATGTCAGCAGGTTGCAGGTCCCTCTAAACACATGGCACGATGTGACCCTCCTTCAGAGAAAAGAAACGCCCGCTTGCTGGCACAAGCCTTTTAACCTGTAGGCGGCCCCTCTTTCTGGGAGGGGTCCACCCCCCTCTGCTGGGCTGGCAGCACATGAGCCACAAACTCCAGACCAGAATGTCGTAGGGAGGTGGTTCTGGGACTAATGGATCCTCCTGGGTTCCGGCTACCAGTAGAATCAAAGCATGGTACCGTTATGTGCTTTCTGTGGGGAGATATGTATATCTCCCCTCCCTGGCATCCCACCTCCAGACTATAACCACAGCCCTGTTAATCGTGCACATAGGGACACAAATATGTATCCGGGTTGTGCCTGTGATTGCTGGGCGATTTATAATTCCTTATAAATCGCCGGCTCCAATATGTCTGATAATTCTGACTGAACTAGGGTCTGGCCTAGAGCCCCTGCAGAGAGGTATTTCCTGTTCCATTAGCTGGGTTCCTGGTTGGCTGAATGGATGTGTGAAATTGTAAACAAAGGTGGCCTGCAAGAAGTTCTCTGCCAGTTGGCTGGGCTTTGAAGCAGGGCACCCCCTGTGGAGCTCACTACCTCTGCTACCTTTCAGCAGATGGTTGGTGTGGGAACATGGCTGACAGTAAATATTAATCCATATTCCTCACACAGACCAATTGTCACGGTGCCTTCTGTGACAGAGATTAGAAGATCGGAGAGACTGACTGCACGTGATGTTAACTGACAGTCTCTTATTTCTCAGTGTTGTGGTTTGGTAATGACCACACCTCTTGTCAGGTGCAGCCCGTTGTCATTACTACATTCCCTACTTAGTTTGGTCTCACACTTCATACCATGCGGTTGATATTCTCTGCTTGGATTTGGAAGAGTTAGTGTGCGGACCTTACCTGTGTTCCAGCTCATCCATTTTCTATGATAAGTTGTACTTCTCTTTGTATTTGGTTGTTCCCCTGTGCTTGTTGTTACTAGACCTCATGGAGACGCTGGTTCGTTCACCTGGGAAGGAACCAGTGGTCTCCTTCCCTGCCACTACCTAGGACATTTCAGGGCTCCTAGGGTCTAGGTTCTGGCGTATGTATTTTCCCACCTTCAGGGTCTATACATACTGACAGAGTTGTCGGGGCCAGGTTTAGGGGCTTCCTAGGAGGTGACCTTTTCCCTCTCCCTAGCCTTGAGGCCTAGTTTTCTGTGTCCCTCCCCTCCCCTGTATTTGTGACACCAATGTGGCTCAGACCCCAATGCATGTTTCACAAGTTGCTTCCTCAAGGGAAAATTCTTGACCTAACCCCTTCCCTCCAGCCAGATCTGTAACTTGATCAGTGTGCACTTTTTGTAATACCAGTATCTTCTTATGTGGCACAAGGGACTTTGGGCACCCTCAGGCTCCTGGGCCTGGTAGTGACTGCTACCTCTGCATCCCCTATTGCTACACCCCTACTTGATGCTAACATTGACCTTTAAGGCTGAGTTCACATTTCAGTTATTTGGTCTGTTTTTGACCCGTAACTGACCAAATATTTGAAGTGTTTACTGACTCTAAAGCCTCACTAAAGCCTCTAACGCCAAAACACTGATGTTTAACATCAGTGTTTTGGTCAGTGATTTCCATCAGTGATTGGGAGCCAAAACCAGGATTGGAGCCTCCATAGACATAAGGTATAAGGGAATGATCTGCACCTGTTCTGTGTTTAGAGCGGCACCTGGTTTTGGCTCACAATCACTGATTGAAATCACTGACTGAAACACTGACATGCGAATGAGGCTTAAGAGTGATGCCTGTCATACTGACGCACAGTAACTGTTGTTTCACTAGCACACCGGACTAGCTATACATGTTTCTACAATGCTCAGTGATGTACACCGACACGCTTTGTGACAAAATAATTTGGACCAAATCAAATTTTAGAAAACTTCATTCAACTCTAATTATATTCACACAAATTAAAATTACCTTCACCAATTAGCGCATTAATGTCCTGATATGGTAATAATGTGTTGTTTTTCAACAGCTGGGTTAGAGTGTAATTTTGGGTCTTTGTTAGGTTTTACTGAAAGGCGTCTGAATTTTCTGAAAATCAATACACCGACAGGTGTGTCCAGGCTAACAGAGTGGAATACCTCTTATTCTCAGTAACTTTGTGCTATAGCATAAGGGCTATCTAGGTTTTAAGCATAACGTTTATTCAAACTAATCTTCCATGCTGGACACTTTAAAGGGTATGTAGAGCTAAGCCACTCAAGGTCACACTGTAGTTTTCTAGAGGGAGTAACAAACCACTCTAGGTCTCCGGAAATATGGGTGGCCCTCCAGTATTTTTTGAAATCGGGCAAACCAACTCCGCCTTTATCTTTCGGTCTAATTAGGGTTTTATAGGTGACTCTGCTATTGCCCTCTTTTAAAACAAACAAAAGAATTATGTGTTTCATCTTTTTAAGTAAGGAAGAAGGTAAAACTATGTGGATGCAATTGAATAGGTGAAGCATTTTTGGTAAAGTAATTTTTATCAAGTTATTTCTACTGAACCATGTCACATAAAGATCTCTTCAGTTTCTGAGTTCTTTCTCAATCTTGCCTAATAATAGGGGAAATTTAGAGAAAACAGATCTGAATGCAAGGTTGTTAGATTAATTCCAAGGTATTTAAAAGCAGCAATTATGGCAAGAGAGAAGAGGGAGAGGCGCTCATAGGGTGGTAGGCAATGATAAGCGTAATGGATGGAATGTGCTCACCTTTGGGTGTTGTGCGTGTGTAAGCGCAACGTCTGTGAAGGTAGACACACAATAGGTAGGGGAGGGGGGGGGGGGTCGGTGCTGCCGGTACCCGTTCAATCCTTTTGGATGGAGTTGCAAAAACTCCTAGGGATTGTTGAGGGCGAGATAAATGATTTGTGTGCGAACACACGATAAGGTACCTCTTTGGCGCACAGGGAAGACCACAGTTCCAAGTTTTTTTTGGCATAAATGATATTTATTGTTCAGTTGACAACGCGTTTCGGAGTTTATAACTCCTTTCTCAAGTCTTAGGGGCGCCAACAGCAAAAGAAAAAAGCAACAAACAAAGGGTGGCCGGATGACTGGGGACTCCCTCTGGTGCAAGCCGCTGTGTCTGCGGCAGTAATGCATGTCAATGGGAAAAAATGCCGGATCCAGCATTCGGCGAGTGTTCCAGAATTTTGGACGGAAATAAAACCGCAGCATGCTGCGGTATTATCTCCGTCCTGAAAAGGCAAAAAGACTGAACTGAAGACATCCTGATGCATCCTGAACGGATTGCTCCCCATTCAGAATGCATTAGGATAAAACTGATCAGTTCTTTTCCAGTATTGAGCCCCTAGGATGGAACTCAATGCCGGAAAAGAATAACGCTAGTGTGAAAGTACTCTAACTTGTTCATTAATTTGGGGATGGAAGTAAGGGGTTCAGACACAATGAATAGGTTGTCTGCGATAAATAAAAGGGGGGAAGGGGACACCCCTGCCTTTTACCATTCATAATTGAGAAGGTGGGTGAATGTGTACCATTTATTTGAATTAGGACCGAAGGGGAAGTGTAGAAAGCCATTATTTTTTTATGTAAATTAGGGGTGTGGCGAAACCAACCTCGCCACTGGATTTTGGAGAGGCCTGGCTACCAGCCTCTTGCCTCAGGATTATGGCCTATACTAACTTTAAAGGAGAAGACAGACACAGCTTAAATCTGTCTTTGGAATGGTATTTTGTTATGTGAGGGTACCCAGATAGCTAATTTTATTGTATTCGTGTATTCTGAGTGCCATTCACCTAATGATATGCACTCAGACTTGAGCTATCTGGGGCTATGTTAAATGTCTGTGTTTGCTGTGGGGGTGTGACATTGGGTGTTTGGGTGGTGATTTCTGTCCTGTTGTCTTCACATGTGTATTGGCGATTTCCCTTTATCCTGAGAGATAATTGAATTGCTCCTCGGGTGTCTCCAGGGCAGAGAGGAGGAAACCATGATGCATTGTGGGGATGTGTTGTGTCTGTGTATCCTGAGTGCTACGTATCTGTCCTGTTTCATAGTCTTCCTTCTGTTCCCCTAGGGGCGTGTCCACCAGATGGGGACCTGCATAAATACAGGCGGGTAGCCCTCAATAAAGTGTTCCTGTTTTATACCTTCATGAAGTCTTGGCTCATGTTTGGGGGATGGAATAACTACACTCTTGGGGATTGCTATATCACAATACTCCCCTGAGTATAAGCTCTTGTAAGAGCTTGCTCCTGGTTCCTGTCTCTGGATTTAGGAGAGGTTCACCCACTGGAGCCTGGAGCCTTGTCGTAGGTCCAGGGTGGGTAGGAGACGGCGAGACCTCCACCAAGCTTCGGCGGTTCGTGGGGTCTGCAGTGCTGACGGTGTCAAGTGGAGTGCATGGAGTCCTCTGGAAGCACTAGGAGCATCTATCGACTGAGGTACCCGGTCGGGGTGCTAGGCGTTCCGTTACATTGGTGGCAAGCAGTGGGATGGCGTCCTAGTGCGAGTAGAAGCAGCTCAGAGACACTGGTAACGTGTGGAGTTACAAATTGAGGGCAACGCTAGCACTCGTGCAGCGCCCCTGGAAGCAGAGGTATCCAGCGACTTGGAGCAGACAAGTATGGAAGGCTCTGAAGATGACTGGCTGGCCAAGGTGAGGCAGCGAGTGGCCCAGTATGGAGATAATGTGTCCATGGATATATACCAGGCCATCTGGAACCAGGTCACAGCCAAGCGACATGCAAGGATGGAACGAGAATTCCGACTGGGCGAAAGAGAGAGAAATTGCCCAGCGGAAGGAGTGTTACAGCAGCCGAGCAGAGGCTGCATCCGAGGTGGTTAGCAGTCCCCCTGAGGCGGCCAGAGGAACCCGAAGTAGGGGTCCTCATAGACTGGTCCTGTGAGGAACCACAACAGGCAGGTGGAGACGGGACCGAGGTCTCTCCACCGGGACGCTGGGCAGCTGGCCCAGACCCTCAACAGCAGCCAGAGTTGCCAGGTGTGGACGCAGGTGGTCCTTACTCTCAAATGTTGAGGGACCTCACAGACTGGTCCTGGGAGGACCCACAGATGGCAGGTGGAGATGGGACCGAGGTCTCTCTACCAGTCCTACAGGGATGCTGGACGGTCGGTCCAGATCCCCAGCCATCTCCGCAGGGATACAAGGAGGAGGAGGTAAGCGAGCCCTCCCCTTCCCAGCTACTTCCCAACCGAGTTCTGGGGGCAGGGGATGATCCTGCGATACCCACTGATCTCTCTCCCCAACCACAGGGGGACAGCACCCCTAACTCCGATGGTGCAGATGGGACCGCGGTCTCTGCACCAGGCCTACCGGGATGCTGGATGGCCGGTTCAGATCCCCCACCAACCCTGCCGGAATGCAAGGAGGAGGAGGTAAGCAATTCCTCCTCTCCACAGCCGATCTGCAACAAGGTCCTGGGGATAGGATTCCCTGACCACATCCCAGCAGAAGAGCTGGCATCTGGGCAGAGCGCAGTCTGCCTCTGGCCTCCCCTATCCTCTTATCCAGAGCCTGACTCCCCACAGGCTAACCCAGCAGAAGAGCTGGCATCTGGGCAGAGCGTAGTCAGCCTCTGCCCTCCCCTATCCTCTTCTCCAGAGCCGGACTTCCCACAGGCTACCCCAGCGGAAGAGCTGGCATCTGGGCAGAGCGCAGTTGGCCTCTGCCCTCCTCTATCCTCTTCTCCAGAGGCTGACTTTCCACAGGCTACCCCAGCGGAAGCGCTGGCATCTGGGCAGAGCGCAGTCGGCCTCTGCCCTCCCCTATCCTCTTCTCCAGAGCCGGACTTCCCACAGGCTACCCCAGCGGAAGAGCTGGCATCTGGGCAGAGCGCAGTCGGCCTCTGCCCACCAAGTACCTACAGCTCCAAGCTAGAGAGCAACAAGGAAGCAAGGAGTAGCAGATGCCCCCTCAACAGCTGGGGACATACAGAACAGAGCCAGGCCCCAAAATTCAACAGGTCCAGTATTGGGTTGTGGGTGGACTGCCAGACTAACTCAGATACCGACCGGCATGAGGTCAGGTATCTGGTTAGTCTTCCCTGGGAGGGGGAGATGTGTGGTTAAACCAACCTCGCCACTGGGTTTTGGAGAGGCCTGGCTACCAGCCTCTTGCCTCAGGATTATGGCCCATACTAACTTTAAAGGAGAAGACAGACACAGCTTAAATCTGTCTTTGGAATGGTATTTTGTTATGTGAGGGTACCCAGATAGCTAATTTTATTGTATTCGTGTATTCTGAGTGCCATTCACCTAATGATATGCACTCAGACTTGAGCTATCTGGGGCTATGTTAAATGTCTGTGTTTGCTGTGGGGGTGTGACATTGGGTGTTTGGGTGGTGATTTCTGTCCTGTTGTCTTCACATGTGTATTGGTGATTTCCCTTTATCCTGAGAGATAATTGAATTGCTCCTCGGGTGTCTCCAGGGCAGAGAGGAGGAAACCATGATGCATTGTGGGGATGTGTTGTGTCTGTGTATCCTGAGTGCTACGTATCTGTCCTGTGTCACAGTCTTCCTTCTGGTCCCCTAGGGGCGTGTCCACCAGATGGGGACCTGCATAAATACAGGCGGGTAGCCCTCAATAAAGTGTTCCTGTTTCATACCTTCATGAAGTCTTGGCTCATGTTTGGGGGATGGAATAACTACACTCTTGGGGATTGCTATATCACAATACTCCCCTGAGTATAAGCTCTTGTAAGAGCTTGCTCCTGGTTCCTGTCTCTGGATTTAGGGGAGGTTCACCCACTGGAGCCTTGTCGTAGGTCAAGGGTGGATAGGAGACGGCGAGACCTCCACCAAGCTTCGGCGGTTCGTGGGGTCTGCAGTGCTGACGGTGTCAAGTGGAGTGCCTGGAGTCCTCTGGAAGCACTAGGAGCATCTATCGACTGAGGTACCCGGTCGGGGTGCTAGGCGTTCCGTTACAAGGGGCATGTCAAACTTTAAAAAATTCCATCCTAATCTGTCAAAAGCTTTCTCAGCATTGTTGAAATTAGACCTGTTTTAAAATTTGATTTATTGGCATACTGTATAGCTTGTAGGCCCTAATCACATTATCTTTTGCCTCCCTCCCTGCAATGAATCCCACCTGATCAACATTAATTAAGTATTGCAATAGGAGTTGTAATCTAAGGGCTATTAATTTAGCATATATCTTAATATTGTTGTTGAAGAGGGAAATTGGTCTATAACTGCCACACAGGGAACTGTCTTTGTCTTCTTTGGGTATTACTGTAATATGGACCAACAATTAAACTTTTCTGAATGACTCTGTTATACCAATTACATTAAAGTACGGTAAGTGTTAGGTGAGGGGACAAGATATCCATATATTTTTAAAGTAGTAGTACATGGAAAAACCATCTGAGCTGGGGCACTTTCCTGAGGGGATCTGTTTGATGGCAGTCACAATTTCCTCGTTAGAAAAGGGTCTTTCTAATGCTTCCTTCTGTGAAGCTGAAAGAGTGGGCAAATTTAGATAATTTAGATAATTTAGATAATTTTTTATATTCCTTTTCAGAGAGTTCTTGCAAGTGTTATTTTTATAGATGTTAGACAACTTTTTGTAAAAGTTGCATAAAGTGGATGCTGTATCCTTAGTCTTGTGATGTTCTATACTCTTTTCATCTTTCATTTTCGATATATGCATTTTTTATTTTATTTGCACTAATCTGTGTCTCTTGCCACATTTGTTAGCCTCTAGGTAATTTTTGTAATGATGCATAAAGAAATATCTCTCCAAATTTTCATTTAGAAGTTCAACCAGAGCGATTCTCAGGGAGATTAGTACTAATTCAGTCTTACGTTGCAAGGAAGCTTTATGTGCAGATTCAAGCTGCCTAATTCTTTGTAGGGTCTCAGTAATCTTTTGGAGTCTTTCCCTTTTTTGCACCCAGTTGAATAAATAAACCCCTCATTACAGCTTTGTGTGTTTTCCATATCGTCGCGTCACAGGGTTTACCCTCTAAAATTTATTGGAAGAATACTTTTAGATGTTTAGCTATGTGTTCTATATCCCTTTAACAGGGAGTCGTTAAGAGACATATTAACTAGTTGGTCATCCAAAAGCAGGGCCATAAATATTGGGGCAAGATCATATAGATGGATATTGCCATATGAAGCTTTTACAACCTTCTCTAAGTTACAATGAGGTGTAAGAAAGTAGTAAATTCTGGTATAGGAGTTATTTATCCTCGAGTTAAATGAATAATCATGATTTTTTGGGTTATCCATCCTCCAAACATCTATTAGTTGGTAGTGATGAAGTTTTTTTTTAATAGCCCTGAGACGCCTGTAAGCTAGGTGTGTGGTACCACTAGTAGAGTCTGTGGAGGGTTCCAAGGTGATATTCAGATCACCTCCCACTATCAATAACCTCCCTCTAAAGGAGTCCAACTTCTCTAGTACATGCTTCAGAAAACCTAATTGATCAACATTTGGGCAATAAATATAAATAAATAACACATATTTTTTTTGATCTTGCCCTACATTCAAATATCTATATATATAAAGGACGCATCACATGGGTGAATAAAGAAAAACCTTTTCTGTGGATTCCAGGAGTGCTGTTCGTTTTTCTATTTATATACCAAGGGGTAAGCAGCTCATTCCCCAGTGAACGCGCACCCAACCTTTCTAACCATTTTTTGTCAGTGCCGCGATTCTTCTATACCAGGGGTACTCAACTAGTTTTATTAAAGGTCCACATACCAGGGTCTGCAGTCAGGTGAAGGTCCGAGCTGAACGCCAACAGTAAAGATGCCATGCGATCATGTGATACATGCGCGTGGGGCGCTCTGACGTTATAGTGGAGCGCCCCGGGTAAGTCCCAGAATTAGTAATGTCCCCATTAGTGCCCCAGTAAGAATAATGTCCCCATTAGTGCCCCCAGTAAGAGTAGTGCCCCCCTTCTCTGCTTTTGCAAAAAAAAATAAAAAATTTGCATTCACCTGGCTGCGGTGAACATTCGCTGCTGACTGCAAGCTCAGGACCGGTGCTCCAACATGATGACGTCTTGTAGGTCCTGTCCTGAGCTTCTAGTCAGCAGGGAGTGTTCTCCACAGCGTGAGCAAATGGAGGTGGAGGTACCGTAATATATATATTTTTTTACTAGCACAAGTAGCGGTGGAGGTAAATGCTGTACTAATGGGCGTTCCATGATGGAAGCGCTCATTAGTAAGGGTACTTTCACACTTGCAGCAGGACGGATCCGACAGGCTGCGCACCCCGTCAGATCCATCTTGCCACTACTTCGCCGTGCCGCTGCTCTGTGCCCATCGACTATAATGGGGATGGGGGCAGAGTTACGGCGCAGCACGGTGAGAGGCCGCCAGACTAAAAGTACTACATGTCCGACTTTTTCGTCTGGCGGCCCCCTCAATATAATAAACATTGGTGGCGCAGTGCGCCCCCCCTCAAAATAATAAACATTGGTGGCGCAGTGCACCCCCCCATCACAATAAACATTGGTGGCGCAGTATTTGGACCGCGGTCCGCCAGTTGAGTACCCCTGTTCTATACTATAAAGAAGAACGTATATATGTGTGTATGTATGTATTTTCTGCATGACACATAGGGCACAACTACACTGCTACATGTGTCGCGCGACATTAATGTCGCACCAATGTCACGTGACAATTTTTATAATGATAGTCTATGGTGTTGCACTGCAACATGTGACATGATGCGACTTCGACGTGACTGTCGCAGAAAAATACATCTTGGATGGATTTTAGCAACTGTCGTGTCACAGTCGCAGCATGTCACATGTCGCAGTGAGACACCATAGACTATCATTATAAAAATTGTTGAGACAAAATGTCGCACGACACATGTCTTCCTGTAGCCCTAGGATTAAAGGGCAGGGCGCTGTGGAGGTCACTGTAAAAGAAGCGTTCACTGTGGATGTTACTGTTGAGGTCAGTCCGCTGTAAAGGTCACTGTTAAAGGGGCGGACACTGTGGAGGTCACTGTTAAGGGGACAGGGGACACTATTAAAAGGCAACTGCTGCGGAGGTCCCTGTTAAGGCAACAGGGTACTAGGGTACTGTGAGGTCACTGTTAAGGCAGCGGGGTACTATGGAGGTCACTGTTAAGGCAGCGGGGTACTGTGGAGGTCACTGTTAAGGGGGCGGGCCCCTGAGGAGGCCACTGTCAAGGGAGTGGGGTGCTGTGAAACTCACTGATAAAGGGGCAGGCTGCTGTGAAGGTCGAAGTTAATGGAATGGGCTGCTGTGGAGGTCCAATTTTAAAGTGGCGGGGCACTGGGGGGGTAGTGTGTTAAGGGGTGGGGGACTGTGGAGTTCACTGTTAAAGGGGCGGGGTGCTGTAGAGGTCACTGTTATGGGGTATACTGTCGATATCTTTTAACGACACACACAAACATTAAATGAAATAGATGAAATATACCCATGCGTAGCCAGGTCCTTCTGCTAGTAGTAAATAATCTAACAAGTTTTTAATATGAACATAGGGTGGTTGAGGTGTTGTACAGGGTGGGCCATTTATATGGATACACCTTAATAAAATGGGAATGGTTGGTGATATTAACTTCCTGTTTGTGGCACATTAGTATATGTGAGGGGGGAAACTTTTCAAGATGGGTGGTGACCATGGCGGCCATTTTAAAGTCAGCCATTTTGAATCCAACTTTTGTTTTTTCAATAGGAAGAGGGTCATGTGACACATCAAACTTATTGGGAATTTCACAAGAAAAACAATGGCGTGCTTGGTTTTAACGTAACTTTATTCTTTCATGAGTTATTTACAAGTTTCTGACCACTTATAAAATGTGTTCAATGTGCTGCCCATTGTGTTAGATTGTCAGTGCAACCCTCTTCTCCCACTCTTCACACACTGATAGCAACAACACAGGAGAAATGCTAGCACAGGCTTCCAGTATCCGTAGTTTCAGGTGCTGCACATCTCGTATCTTCACAGCATAGACAATTGCCTTCAGATGACCCCAAAGATAAAAGTCTAAGGGGGTCAGATCGGGAGATTCTGGGGGCCATTCAACTGGCCCACGACGACCAATCCACTTTCCAGGAAACTGTTCATCTAGGAATGCTCGGACCTGACACCCATAATGTGGTGGTGCACCATCTTGCTGGAAAAACTCAGGGAACGTGCCAGCTTCAGTGCATAAAGAGGGAAACACATCATCATGTAGCAATTTCGCATATCCAGTGGCCTTGAGGTTTACATTCATGAAGAATGGCCCCACTATCTTTGTACCCCATATACCACACCATACCATCAATTTTTTTGTTCCAACAGTCTTGGAGGGATCTATCCAATGTGGGTTAGTGTCAGACCAATAGCGGTGGTTTTGTTTGTTAACTTCACCATTCACATAAAAGTTTGCCTCATCACTGAACAAAATCTTCTGCGTAAACTGAGGGTCCTGTTCCAATTTTTGTTTTGCCCATTCTGCAAATTCAGTGCGCCGATCTGGGTCATCCTCGTTGAGATGCTGCAGTAGCTGGAGTTTGTAAGGGTGCTAATATCCGCCGAAGGGATGTTCGACTAATGCCACTCTCCAGTGACATGCGGCGAGTGCTATGCTGTGGGCTCTTGCTGAATGAAGCTAGGACCGCCACTGATGTTTCTTCATTAGAGACAGATTTCATGCGTCCACATTTTGGCAAATCCAACACTGAACCAGTTTCACGAAACTTAGCAAGCAGTTTGCTAACTGTAGCATGGGAGATGGGTGGTCTCGTAGGGTGTCTTGGATTGAAATCTGCTGCAATGACCCGGTTACTGCGTTCACCAGACATCAACACAATTTCTATCCGCTCCTCACGTGTTAACCTCGGCGACATGTCAATGGCTGTAAACAAAGAGAAACTTGTAAATAACTCATGAAAGAATAAAGTTACGTTAAAACCAAGCACACCATTGTTTTTCGGGTGAAATTCACAATAAGTTTGATGTGTTACATGACCCTCTTCCTATTGAAAAAACAAAAGTTGGATTCAAAATGGCCGACTTCAAAATGGCCACCATGGTCACCACCCATCTTGAAAAGTTTCCCCCCTCACATATACTAATGTGCCACAAACAGGAAGTTAATATCACCAACCATTCCTATTTTATTAAGGTGTATCCATATAAATGGCCCACCCTGTACATTGAATATGTGTTTGAAGTGCAGTAAATCTAATGTGTTATGTGCCACTTGTGCAGGGGGTGGGAGACTAGGGGCCCACCTTGCTCAGGGGCCCACCGGGGGATTCCCCTGTATCCCTGTGGGCCAGTCCGAGCCTGGGTCTGAGGACAGAACCTAATATATGTGCTTTTAGACCTCTGAACACAAACCAAAGTCTTGCAAATAACTTAAACAATAACAGAAAGAAAACCAATATAGGTGCGTTTTTCAATTTCATCTGCTGCACCTTTCATAATTAATCTGTTTTGTTATACATAGACTTACTGTGCATCAGACTCATTGTCAACAGGTGGTGTAATATACAGGCACGTTTTTCTAGTTTATCTGCTGCGCCATTCAAAGTTAATTTGTTACATTGCTGATTCAGTTACTGCACACTATGGCCAACAGACAGTTGCCTGGGACCTCAAAAGGAATGGGCAGTGGCAAAAATGTTGTTGTAGCCGGTACAAGTAGTAGCAGAAGAAGGGGTGGTGGTAGTAGCAGCTGCAGCAACAGGCAAGAGCTGCCACTGTCATCCAGCTGTATTGGAATGGTTGACTCACTCTTCAACATCATCTTAGGTGACAACAGATACACACAGCCAGGAATTGGTGGGTTCCTCTTACACCACACTTAGTTGGCATGACCCATGAACAACCTCTGTTTTACTGCTCCTTCTGCTCAGGAAGTAATGTATGCTGTCGGCTCTGCTCCGCTTTTCACAGAGGACAAGCTTAGTGAGGACAGTCAGCAGATACAGGCCAGCACAGAGTTGGACGAGAGATCCACTGCATCCTCCCTTAGGTGTGCAACTAGCGATGATGACAGTTGGGTGGGAGCACATGTTGCGAGCGGTCAGGGTCGTGGCCATGAGACTGATGAAGATTACAGATGGTGACTAGACAGTAGTCAATGATGATGTAGACAATCACATGTGGAAGAAGGGTGAATAGGGGGCATCATCTTCAGGGGGGTGAGTGTGGCAGCAGGTCCATGGGACAGCAGCAGGGTCGAAGCAGTGGAATATCTGGAGCCATATGCGCCCGGGGTAGACTGTCTGCTACTCAAGAGCCTACCTGTCAGGAAACAACTAGCGATGCACAGGTTCATACAGGCAGCGGCAGACATTCAGCATGGAGTGGTAGGAGTAAAATGCCATACTCGGCAGAGTGGGAATTTTCTATCAAGTTGTTGCGGGACGTTAGCTTGGTGATATGCAAGATATGTTGCTAGAAGGTAAAGCTTGGTCAGAGTGCTAATGTTGGCCCCACGGTCTTGCGTCAACACATGGAGCATCACCATAAAGTGGCCTGGGAAAACCGTGGCACTAATGTAGTGGTACAGCCTGACACAGCAACTGGCCTCCCAGCGGCCTGCACGCCTTCCTCAGCAGTCAGGGCTTTTTAACTTCAGTCCCTGCTCTCCTATTTCAAAGTCTTGAAGATGGCTTGGCCATACCCCCGTGTAGACTGAGGGGGGTACCTCTGCTTCTTCAGCAGCTGGGGGGGAGTGCACTTCAGATCAAGGCCTCTGTTCAACATCCCAGTCTCAAGCACTGGGGTTAACTATCCAAAATTCTTCTACAGTTTCTGGCTCTTCTGGTGCCAAGCCTTTTTCAGCAGGTTGAGGGAGAGGGTTTTCTAGCTGAGAAGATGCAGTGTCGAAGTTAGTTCCTGTGGAGATTTCTGCTAGGTCCTTGCTGGTCTTCCGGATTCACTTCATGCACTGGCAAATGGGGGTCAATCTGTGAGATCAACCTGTGCAGCTGCTGCTCCCCCCATCTGAGGTTCAGGAATTATCGGAACTGTTTCCTTGGTCCTTGATAACTAATGTGCTTCCCTTTTTAGAGTACAAGTTCGCTTGAGTCAGTTCTGGTGCAACTCTGGTGCTTCATGTTTGTCCAAATACAAAAAATCATATCTGTTAAATAATATGAGACATCCCAGTGACATATCTTTGAGATAAATCAGTACAAAGATATATAACCCTAGTACCCCATATCATGCCAAGAGAAGGGGAGAGGGAAAACACACACACACAAAAAAGGGGGATTCTAAAATGTATTCCAACATGACCATATATTTGTCCAGTCAATAAGATTATTTCTACTTTTGTAGGCTATCTTTGCGTATTTCCTTACTTTATTTACCAAACTATACCAAGCTAATAAGTTGGTGCATCTTTAGCCATGCAGATTCTCTCTGAACTTGCTGATCTTGCCAGGAACAGGACTTTGAAAGTAAGAATCAAGATATCTTTGGCTCCATTTAACCCCCACCCCAACCAGATCATTCAGGATCACACTGTGCATATTAAATATCAATGTCGATTTTTTGTTTAGCTTGAGTTGGATCATATACTGAATGCCAAAAGTAAAAGTTCGCAACCCCCAGCACAAGAGCAACAGCAATGTTTAAAGTCAGCTGCAGTATGATCACATCAAGAATGATAAGGCAATTTTTTCTTATACAATTTGCTCAGTGTTACAGTGTGATTTGTATTTAACGTGTAATTTCCCATATATCTATATATACAATACCAATCCTCTTTGTTAAGACCGGGTATATCCCAATTAATTTATCTAAGAAAATGTTAATTAATTTATAAACTTGTGAAATCTTACCTATTCTTCCTTGAGGCTGAACCAGGTAATCAATGCAGAACAGCACCCAGTTCAAACACAAGCAGAATATAATTGATAATACCTAAACCAATTCTCACCATTCAATCCACTAATTTCCTGAAAAAGGTCATATGGAATCTAAGTACCCTCCCTGGACACTTGTGCAATATACTATAATTAATACCCAATCTCCTCCAAAATAACTCAGGACATTTGTAAAAACTCCTTTAAGTAGTGGTTGTCTCAAAGATGTAAACCCAAGTGATCCCCTGATACCAATCATTTGTTTCAAAGTGGTCCAGCATTTATTGATTAACATACTTGTTAGACATTTCCTATTTTCTCTTACTGCCAATTGTCCCAACTCCAGTAACAGGAATAGATCATAGTATTCAGATTTCTCACCAGCTCCGCCAGTACCGGGCTGGAATGCTATTCCATCAGCATCTGAAGCTGAGATGCAAGGAAGTATCTATTAAATAATTGAAACCAACAGTTTACTACCATTATAAAATAGATCTGAACTTTCCCTGGCCTTTCTGAGTATTATGTCTCTGTCCTTAGAACTTATGATTTTGCCAACATACCACGAGGAGCACCCCCAGAAACAGTTTTTCTGCCCGCTAAATCGTGGGCACATTTTCCCCCAAATAGCGGTGAGACGTTTTCTCTACCTAAGTTGTCCAAAATCCATGATTGTAAAAAGGTGACGGTCATTCTGTTCATCTCTCTCTGGTAATCCAATGATCTTAATATTGCAGCATCTGGACCTGTCCTCTAGATCCATTATTTTAGTATGCAACATCGAATTCTCCACCACAATTTTGAAAACATCCTTTTTCCCACTCACTGACTCCATTTGCAAGAATTTTCCAAACATTATGAGTCTCAACATCTTTAAGTCTAAGCAGACAGTCAATGGGGTATATGAGAGGGAGGATGGTAGCATGGAAGAGCAGGAAAGTGAGGTATCTAGATGGCTAACAGTTAGAAGGCAGGGTAGAGTGCCAAAAAAGCTAGTCCTGATCTGACACACCCCAACAAGTTTGCAAGGTTGGCAGATGAGGGGGATGTCAGTTCAGGGAGAGCACTGCTACAGCACGACACTTCCTCTGCCAGTCTTACATTTAGACCTTCTTCTATGCCTAAAACAGGCCCCTCTCCTTCACCGCCCACGCTACACCCACAATTTTAGACCTGGTGTGAGCAGGGATAAGTCACAGATAGTGGCACAACTAACAGTTGAGCCGCTATCTGCGCCTGAAATACGCCTAATTTAGGCTTATTTCAGTATAATAAATGACCTCCTATGTTACTATGTTACTTCACCATCCAAACAAGCCCACAGGATCACAGGATGGGCTGAAAGGTCCAAACTGGAACAGCAGGCCCAGTAGCAGGACTGAAACAGCGATCGCACCGAGTCAAATGTGCCAAATTGCAGCCAACAGGTAGCATAATGGGCTCCTGCCAGACATAATCCAGCCTAGGAGCACCACAAACCCCACACCCCTCTGGCCACTAGGCACCAGTCACAGTGTTCCTACAGCATGTAGGCCTCAACAAGCACTTTGCAGCAATACAAACAGAATGAGAAAGCCGGAATTTGCTTGGCAGCACGCAGCTATGTCATGCCGTTCCTTGTGTAACAAGGAAGCCAACACATCAACAGTCCAGGTGGTCTTTTCTGTGGCTGGAGGCACCATTAGTACTGGTGCTTCTCTTAGCTTGTTATGAGTACCCACAAGCAAGGATATAGTGATCTGTTGCTAGGAGGCTAGGAGTGAATGTGCATGGCACTTTTGCAGCAAACTTGCTGCAAATGTATGCACCCATGTTTGCTGGAATTGCAGTGGGGTCTTCCTCTTGGGTAATATCTTTGCGCTTATCATATCCCTCACCTAGCCTTTTCATATGCAACCTGCCAGAATATTCATGCCCACTCTATCCCATGCACTCCAACCTGGTCACAGTCTTGTACCACTACAATGCCCTTCTGTTTAAATACCCTCTCAAACAGCTCCACATCCATCTAGGTGGCTACTACCACCAGAATGGGCAAATTATTAGCGGATGTAAGGTTAACCCAGGGAGGCTCAAGTGCATATTGATTCTGGAAGCAAATCTGTTAAAGTTGGCTGGACATCGTAGTGAACTTGGACCCTGTATTTCTCAGACGTGCCACTGACAGTCTATTTATATATGCCTAAACCATGACAACAATGTCCAGCAATATCTCCTGGGGAAGAAGGAGGGCCCTTAGGATGGGATTCCACCATTTTGCCCTCAGCAGCGGGTGTTCCTAGTTTAAAGGGGTGTGACTGGGCCAAGTAGCTTACAGGTTCTCCACACAGTTATTTCACCTGGGTGCCTCAGTTGAGAGATCTCATCCATAAAGGGGTTCTGCAGTTTGTTTTAACTGATTATCTATCCTCTGGATAGATCATCAGCATCTGACCGGCGGGGTTCCGACACCCGGGACCCCCGACGATCAGCTGCTTGAGAAGGCAGCAGCGCTCCAGCCTTCTCACTGTTTACTGCTGGCCCAGTGATATCACGACTAGTATCAACTGGCCTGGGCAGGGCTAAGCTCTGTTCACTTGAATGGAGCTTAGCCCCGCCCAGGCCAGTTGAAACTGGTCGTGACTTCACTGGGCCAGCGGTAAACAGTGAGAAGGCCGGAGCGCTGCTGCCTTCTCAAACAGCAGATCAGCGGGGGTCCCGGGTGTCGGACCGGGGCGGTCAGATGCTGATGATCTATCCAGAGGATAGATCATCAGTTAAAACAAACTGTAGAACCCCTTAAAAGGGGTGTTCCCATCTTAGACAATGGGGGCATATCGCTAGGACCTCTGGGACCTGGACCTATCTCGTAAACTGAGCCTTGAAAGCCATTGAGGGCACACCGCCCTTTATTCATTTCTATGGGCCCACCATAAATAGCTGAGTGCTGGGTGGCTGTACATGCACGGAGTGTCCTCCGTGACTTTGAAGGCTCTGTTTATGAGATAGGTGCGGGTCCCAGAGGTGGGACTCGCACTTATTAGACAATGGGGGCATATGCTAGCTATATGCCCTTATTTCTGAGATGATACAGCCCCTTTAAGTTCTTTTAGGGACTCACGAAGATCCTTGGCAAACTTATAGAACATGTTGTTATAAGTCTCTTTGTACTGTATCTCTTCTCAGCCACACAGGCATATTCCACTTCATCTTTTGTTAACTCAATGGCTTTGCACACAATGGGGTAGATTTATCAAAACTAGTGTAAAGGAAAAGTGGCTTAGTTTTCTATAGCAACCAATCAGATTCCACATTTCATTTTACAAAGGAGCTCTGATAAATGAAAGGTGGAATATGATTGGTTGCTATGGGCAACTAAGCCACTTTTCCTTTACACCAGTTTTGATAAATTTACCTCAATGTCCTGTTGGGAGTCATAATCCTCCAGTCGCCCATAATCTCATAGAGCTCACTAGGTCATGTGGCCCCCGAGATAAACTGATCTTGTAGCAGACCACACTAGGCACAGCAGAGCACCCTTCTTGATGCTTCTTTATGAGCCACTTCCACAACACCTGGAGAGCCACAGAGAATTGCTATACTGAATGTCCATCCTGCTGCATTCTAGAATAGAACTTCTTTCCCAAATCAGAGGTGGAAGTAACATCCACGTAGAGTGACTCAAGGTGGCCCACAATAGTATCCATAGTATTTAATTGTTCCAAGGGCATGACAATCACTGCTTGCCTGGTGTCACCTTCCAGCGGTTTCAAGGGCAGATTGGCCTGAAGGACTACTGGTACCTGATACAGCCGTGCCACTATCCTCTGCAGTTCTACCAAGTCGGACAGCAACATATTGTGTCTGTCAAGTTTGGACATGTTTATTATGGCTGCACCAATGCGGATCGCCTCCTAGTGATGGTGAGCTCACTAAACGAGTTCAAGAGGGGCCTGGATATATTTCTGGAGTGTAATAATATTACAAGTTATACTTACTAGACATGGGTTGTCCAGGGAGTTATTCAGATTGCCTGATTGGAGTTGGAATGGAAAATTGGCTTCTACCTCACAGGGAATTTTTTTGCCTTCCTCTGGATCAACTTGCAGGATAACAGGCTGAACTAGATGGACAAATGTCTTTTTTCAGCCTTATAAACTATGTTGCTATGTTACTACGAGACACAGCTCTAGAGCTGCTGGCAACTTCTGGATTTTTGCCCCTGAGGCTCATACTGTTCTCATAATCCTGCTGACTACACCAAAATTGTATTAGAGGACAGTGTTATTGTCAACACAAGGTTGAGATAGAGAGGTCACACTAGAGTATAATAGAACTAAAGACTTTACTAGAGAACTTTTTCAGCAATTAGTTGCGGCAAAGATGTCTTGGCATAGAATCTACCTATTCCTGTTACAAACAGCGATTGTTAATGTGATTGCTCTTACCATCCTTTGCTTATACCCTTAAAATTATGTTGGCATGGGGAGATGATTGGGAATAGCCATCCATAGGCTGATATAAGAAGGCCTTTGGACTCTGCAATTTGAGAGTAATCTGGGGATCAAATATTAGGACATGGGTTTCTTAACACAATCGCAATGGGTAGTTTTGTGTTTTGACTTTTTACGATTGTGGAGAGTAGTTACAAAGAGCGTATCTTGCTTTGCAGGACACACTACACAAATGTAATGCTTAGTTTCCCCTGTGAGTCCCATTAGAGAGACATTTTGTGATCAACTTACTGTATGTTTATGAGACCTTTCTAAAGCTGAAACCCTTTTAACATCCTTGCTTTAATTTAGACAAATTCATGTGCAGCAAGCCCCGGAGGAGCCGGTGCAGACAATGGAAGTAGTAGTGGCCCTGTTGAAGTGTTGTGTTATGGTACTCCCAGTTGCTCCAAGGGGATCAGTGCTGTGGAAATATAGTATTGACGAACAAAGCCAGAATTGAAAGGAACAAAGTCTTTCTAAGTAAGTGCAACATAGAACTTCGAATACATTCAATAGCAGCAGATTTTGAGTGCAATCTTCTGGTATCGGTAAAGATTATGGAGGCAGGTTGGATGGCTGCAATTTAGCACTTTAGCACTTAATGCCTCACCTTACAGCAGTGTCTTGAAACGCTGGATGTAGTTGTTCACTCCACTGTCTTCTGAAGGATTTACTTGAGGCAGTATGTAAATGTATTTCACTTTGGAGAATCCTCTTTAGGAATAGGAGCTCAGACGTGAGCTTCCTTTTTCTTCTGTAGCTCAACAGGAACTCGACCTGCTGGCAGCAAGCAGGACCAGCCCACTCCAACCGAGAGGGAAGGAACAGGGTGGTTAGCCCTGTTACTTGTTAACCCTTGTGAATATAAGGATATGGTGGCTCACTCCGTCGATAACTATGGATTGGGTGCTACTAAGCCTAATGATTCACCCAGTCATAAGGAATTGTGACAAAAATAACTATAAAGGCTGAGCACTCACCACCTGGACCCCACAGAGAAAAAGATGAACCTGAGTAGTAATAACGCCTGAGTATTTTATTATAAAAAAATGCAGATAATGCGACATAATAATAATTAAAAACAATGAAATATGATGAATACACAAAAGATTACAATAACTGTGGTTCAATCTAAAATAGTGACTGAGGTAGTTATCTAGCAGTAATAAATATTGACAGCGTGGATGGAATCACCATTCCGATATATAGCAGTATGTGTCTTCTAATATAATTAGAATATTCAATTCTGAGACATCGATATTGGATGGTAGTAATAATCGTAACTAATATGGCGTATAATGTTCCCAACTCGATTGTTTGTTATCGATGTGCTGGCAATAAAAAATTCGACATAAAATCGCTAATTGATATATTGTGATTAAACTTTCCAGTGGATGGTGATAGTGATGATCATAACTGGTATCGCATATACTGTTCCCAGCTCAATTATAAATTATCGATATGCTGGCAATAAAAGTTCGACATAAAATCGCTGACTGATATATTATGATTGCACTTCCCAGTATAGAGTAATAGTATTGCCGTACGACTTGCGCACACAGTGGCGTCCAACGTGGCTTACAATGTCGGATACAGCGGTACCTGGTTACAAGTTGTCAGCTGGAACGACTCGAACGATTCGACGGTCACTTGTCTATACGGTCTCCAGTGTCCTTCCGGACTGTCTCTAACCGTGGGGATTATTCAAGTGGTGTCTCCCGATTGTCAGGACCGAATATTTAAATTGCGGCGTTCCTTATATGCCAGGTAAGAATCGAGCCTCTATGGTATTGGACATTGCATGAATGAGGGTCCAAATCCAGAGTAAGTGGATAAATAATTGTCCATCAGCTGATGTGTGGGTCTCTAAACAACCAGACGCGTTTCGGGGTCTTTTCCTGGCCCCTTCCTCAGTGGTGACCTGCAAAAGTAATCTATCCCTTTTTATATCCAGCATTCATTAAATTCAGTGCATCATAAATTCCGGAGTGGAGTCGAATTAAAAGTAAACTCAGACATGGAATCTCCAAAATTCAAGGTATATAGAAAACTTGGTAAAAATATGTATAGTTACATAAAAATCTGCACAAATGTTCTATGATTGTTTTCATTTCAACATGAACTATTGGATTTTGTCATTAATCGCCAAAAAATATAGCATGCAATATTGATGCATTTTTTTGTCTCATAGGTGCGTTTTTTTCCAAAAGTGCGTTTTATTGCTCTTCACTGCTGTACATGCCAAGTGGGTAAGTTCCATATTTTATATTTCAAAAATTCTTTCCTCCATCTTATTTAAGTAAGCATTTTTAAGCAAACATTGTTTTTAAAGGCAACAACCACAGAATAATATTTGTCTTATTTAGCAACCTTGTGTATTTCGCTCAATAATTGGTAACTATAATGAATAATGTTATTAATAAAATCAAATCATATAATACTAAATATATATACTAAAAATTATATAAAATATGTATAACAACTATTTTAAAAAATGTAGTAGAGAAATTACAAAGTATTAAAGGCATACATAATATGACATATATATATAAAATCTTAAAATATGGTGTAGAGTAAGTAGTCAAATTCATATCCAATTGTAACTTTATTGCTAATGTGACTATTCAAAGAAGGAAAATGAGTGGAGGCCCTCCACCCAAGGGGACCAGAGTGGGTAAAAACAAACCACCTCTGGGCCGGCGTCGGATGGAGGGCGCCCACCCTAAGATCCATCTCAAAGGAAGCCAAAAAGCTCAAATTCGGTATTTAGGCCCATAGGTATAATTGAGTTAAAATAAAAAATGAATCTGGATTCCACACGGGACATTTGTTTAATGAAGTCACCGCCTCTCCAATGGGATTTCACACTTTCAATGGCAGCAAAAGAAAGACAGTTTGGATTCTGGTTATGATGTAATTTAAAATGTCTTGAAACTGTATGGTTGTCTGATCCACTTCTAATCTTAGTGAAATGCTCAGAAATTCTTTCTTTCAAAGTTCTTTTGGTGCGACCTATGTACTGCTTGTCGCACAGACACTGAAGAATATAAATAACATTTTTGCTATTGCATGTCAAAAAATGTTGTATCTCGTGTGTAAAACCATTAGAAGTGGATGAGATTTTTGTCGTTTTTTATGGAAATGTGTCCTTTTGCAATTAGGGCAACTGTTACACCTAAAAAAAACTTTTAAATGGAGCCATTTATGTATGGAGGGATCCGACAGATTTCTATCTGACTTAACAGTTGGAGCAATTTTGAGACCTAAATTGGAAGCTCTGGTGTAAACTATAGTGGGCTTACTTGGCAATAGTGGTCCTATTGTTTTATCTTTTTGGATAAAATGCCAATATTCGTTAATGATTCTCTCAATATTTTTATGATGTGCATTGAAAGTGAGAATAATATGTGTCTGTTCTAATTGTGAAGTGTTTTTACATATTGTAGAATTTTCTGTATTTTTTTGATTTTTGTTAAAAAAGGTCTGTCTGTCCAACTGTTTTATCCTATTCAAGGAGTCCTCAACACATCTTATAGGATATTTTTTCTCTATAAACTGTGATTTTAAACCTTCTGCTTCTTGTTCGAAAATATAATTATCAGTGCAATTCCTCTTTAACCGTCTAAATTGACTCCCCGGAATATTAAGGAGCCACCTGGGTAGGTGGCAACTAGAGTGGAGAATAAAACAATTTCTGGCGGTGGGTTTTTGGTACGTAGAGCATATTAATCTGTCTTGCTCAACCCTTATATTTAAATCTAAAAATTCTAAATGTGTTTTACTAATATGGGAGGAAAAACGTAAATTCAATTGGTTCACATTAATCGTCCCGGTGATCTGGCGGTCCCGGTGATCTGTGGATAATATTCCGAATCAAAATAAAAATAGTTGTGTTTTAAAATCAACTCTACACCTTCCGCTATAAAATTAATTTGTTCATCATGGAATAGTTTACTGTTTTTAAGTTGACTGTTCATGGCTGCTTGTTACTTGTTAAACCTTGCCATCCATAATCTTGCAGGAACATACGGCCATAGCATACAATACATACATTATACAAACCTATATACAATGGTAGTATCTTCAGGTCTGAGGTACTACACATGTACTAACATGGCAAACCTTAGGTGTAGTCAGACTCTGTTTGAAGTGTACGCCTGAGGCTTATGTCAGCAAAAAAGCTAAATTGTGTGCTATCAATGTATACAGAAAATAGTATCTGAACAATATCCATTGCTATTTGTTGAGGAAAGGTTGAGACGTATGTATATATATATATATATATATATATATATATATATATATGCATGCAAACACATGCATGCATATATGATATATATGCATGCATTAATTGCCACTTTATAGGATGATGTGCGCAGATGTGCCCAGCATCTGCGCACATCTGCCCATAGTGGCCCACAGGGGCTCATGGTGGCCCCTGTGGGAAATATGTGCCCCCTTATAGGTCCCTGTCATCCTGATGGGCCCGGTCATCCTGATGGCTACAAAGAACTCAGGTTCAACAGAATCGGTCCCTGTCATCCTTATAGGGCCCGGTCATCCTGATGGCTACAAAGATCTCAGGTTCAACAGAATCGGAGTCCGTTGTTCTAATTATCTCCAGCGCTGCTGGAGATAATTATGCATGATAGAAGGAAGGGAGAAACCTCCCCTCCTTCTATTATACGCATTCCGGCAGCGCGATTACCATCGCGCTGCCCGGAATGCAAAGTGCTACAGGCAGGAGATCAAAGGCTTCTCCCGCCTGTTAGCAAGTGGCGCATCGGGACCACGCTCGTCCTGAGGCGCGCGGGCTGGCGCAGTGACGTCATCTGCGGCGGCCCACGTGTCCCTGATGGTGGCGCGCGCCCGGCGGCCCCTGCACTAGAGAGAGCCCCCCGCCTGAAGAGGATCAACCCCTGGACGAATGAGCACCCCCCTAGACGAACGAGCAACAGCGCTGAGTATCTGATTAACTCCTACCGCTATCCCACCAATGATTAACCCCTATAAACCCCTACTCCCCTGATTCACCCCTATTTCCCCTGATTAACCCTTGCCACTATACCCTTATTTTCCTTCATCCTATTCACCCCCACTATTTCCCTACCTGCTGTACCTTACCCCTACCCACTACCTACTCACAACCTGCTGTACCCCTCACTCTATCCCTGCCACCTGTATCCCTACTATTCCCCTGTACCCCAGAATTCACTTGCAAGGTATTAACCCTTGCATTGCTGAATCCCTACCCTTCAGTTCCCCTACACAAATCCTACCGGAGCATCCCTGCTCCCTATTCTGTGTTTGTGGCCTGCATTCACCCCTGCAGCGCCACTGTTAACCCTTGTCGTTACCTTAGGGACAGGAATAGAACCAGGTGGGGTGGGCTGCTAATATTTGTGTAAGTGTATTGTATAGTCAGTTTGTGGGTGGAATTTGGGAACCGTGTAGTGTAGTTTAGTGCTGTATTTATAATACTGTATTGTTAGTGTATTGCGTGCGTAGTGTATTGTTGGTATTAATAAATACTGTGTTTTATTTGTAACTATCTGTAACGTGTGGTTATTAGCGATAGTTAGTTTAGTAAGGCGCATGCAGCTAGTTTAGTGGTTAGTGTAAGGCAAAGTATAGTGAAAGTATCGTATTATTAATATAAATGTATAAATAGGTGGGGTCATCAATAGACGGCTCCTCCTATTTATGAATATTAATTATTAATATTTGCATAAATATTGGTGATTAATATTCCCCCTTTACATTGGCGAGCCAGGCCCACTGCTTAGATTTTGAAATCTGTGTTTGGTTTTGAGGCTAGAGGTCGCTTATACTGTGAATTGTCAGGCAAGAGAGACGCGGTCAGTGGTCTGAGCGTCTAGGACCTGATAATTCGGACAGGTAACTCGACTCTTCCTTATAGTACCAAGCGCAGATCAAAATCTTTAGCAGAGAATCTATAATCTATCTGTGTATTAATATTTTGCTGTTTGCTTTACACGGTCACTGCATCGCTCGAGTGTTGCAAGAGAGAAGAGGACATGTCACTGGAGGAGATCCATCTTCGTTGGAGCTGCGTACAAGTCCGGCTGGTCGGGCAGAAGCGATCCGGGAGAAAAAGGACTTCTTCCAAGCAGCTGCGTAGAACGAAGAGGTACGGCACCAATGAGAAGATGGACGCTCAGCAAAAAGTGAGTATGGACTTCTCCACACTGCAACACTTGAGCAAACACAGCACTTTCAATCCTATCCTCCCCACCACATACAAGTCAGCAGAAATGCTGTGGTCCGATTTGTTAGCACAGGTTTGTAGCTATGACAAGCTATGTGTTAACAAACGGACAGTGTTGAACAAGGCCACCAAACGGCTTCGGATGCTAGCCAAACTTGTGCATACATTTGAGGTTAGCATCTGCAAGCCAAAGGAAGTTGCGCTGGTGTCTTGGTCAACGGAGACAATTCCTCCGACCATTCACTGCCAGTGCTGTGCCAGTAATTCGGACCAGGTTTCGGCATTGCGGGCACAGCTGGCGGAGAATGTGCAGTCTACTGTTGACCGAGATGCGCAGGTGGCTAAGTGAGAGTCACAGTTAGTAGAGCTGAAGAGGCAGAAGGAGGAAATCGATGCTAAGTTGACTCAGTCTTATACTGAGGTCAAGGCCTTCAAGGAGCGGACTGCCTCTACTGATGTGACGGTAGCCAAATTGAAGGCTCAGGTTGCTGTAAGCTCCCAGATAATGACTGGCATGCAACAGGTCATCACCAAGTTGGTGCCGGCCCTTTCTTTTTCTGTAAAGTCAGGGTCGGAATCTCCCAAAACTTTGCCCTGTGCAGGGCAAAAAGGGGGGAGAGTAGTCTGTGACAGGCCAAATCACCAGACCAAGCCTTTCCAGACTAACAGAGATTTTCCCCTGACTTTGGGAAAAAGAAAGATCGTGAAAAGTGCCTCCCTGAGGATGGAACAATTCAGGGAGCGCGGATGCAGTGTGGATGGACCTAAGACATGCCGTGCAAACATCAAATGTGATGGAATCCAGGTAACAAATCGTGCAGTGGGGTATAGTCAGTTTGGCCATAAAGGGGTTACCTCTCAGCGACACATGCCTCATCAGGCGCTGAGGGGTCAGAATGGCCAAGCTCGGCTAGGCAACATTTTAAACCCCTGTACTAGTTGTTACACCGTTGGCTCCCCGTGTATGTTCATGTTGTGTATTTGCTACCTGTTTGTATGTTTTTTTTATGTGGACGGCAGAGGTCCTTGTCTATAAATGTGTCTCACCCTGCTGATTGTTCACATTCCCCGCTGAGAGTCCAGTCACTGCTGTTATTGGCAGTAGAGTGTGGACTGTGTTCTTGTGTTGTGGAGTCCTGGAGAGCCAGGGCATGACCCATGCCGTTGATTCTGCAGGCCTCCACAAGACAGGATCACAGGGGGAAATCAGCCTGGGTACACATGAGTGGACAAGGATGCAGTGCCATCAATAACAAGATGGTGCTTTGTCCGCAGCTCACCTCGCATGTCCTAACCTAATAGGGTGGCCATCCTTATCTGTTGGTGCAGAGGGATGTGTAGCAGAGGATGCGGTCCTCTGAAGGTAGGGTGTTCAGACACCAGTGTTAGGATAACGAGGGGTCCTGTGAGATGAAGGGCAGCCCAATACCTTTCTCTACTTATGGGTCAAAGGTATTGGTGCTGGGATCATAGGTGTGTTTACTATGGAGCAGAGGAAAAACCCAGATGATGCCACAGAAGAGACTAGCTATCCGCCCTGACACTCTTGTGAGGCTCCAGAGGATCCCACTGGATTTTGGCAACCAAGCAAGAGATAGAGGACTGTGCCACAATCCAGCGGGAGCATTATCTCAGGCTCTGGAGAAAGACTTGGAGATGTTCGGGTGGAAGAGCTTATTCTACGATCTCTTGTTTCACCCAGTGAAACTTCTTCTGGTTCTGGTCATCGTCATCTACATTAGACTGTGTATCGGAGGGTCAAGGGACTTATTGACCAAACACACCAGAACCAGACAGAACTTTACCGAACCAACCGGAGGAGAGGCTCAGGACATAACTCCAACATAGTCCTGTAGCCAAATATCTTATGGACACACTTTGTTTCCTCTGAGGGTTCAGGACGTATAACTTGTGCTATCCTGAAACCCCATAGCACTATGTACATATATAGATTTTTTTGTTGTTGATTGTGTACCCATGGACACTCTAGGTACAAATGTGTGACAGCCTATACCCAGGGAAACTCGCCCAACGCACTGCGGTGAGTTATAACTTGGCTGTACACATTTGCATCCTATAGTTGTTTCCCATTGACACGTGGGTCTACGACCTGCCTGTGTCTTTGGAGGTGTAGATAGATAGGCCAGGTTGCATGAGTCTCTATGGGTACACACACTTAATGGAATTTGGTGATGTTAGGAGGGATGTGACCTGATTTTGGGTGAATGGGGATAAGATTAGGGCACGATAGGGACAGGCCTCCTCTGTTTGCCATTTGCCACCTTAAACCCTGGATCGGTGAAGTTCATAAGGGAAGGGCTGGATGTGTAGTGTGGCGGAGGTGTTCCCGCAGTTAGAATTTAGGTACCATGACATCACCACGCTTAAAAATCTGACCTGCCTTGTAAAGACCTACTTATCTGTCCATGGGAGAACCGCACTCATCCTTCAATCAAGACGGAACAAGGGATGTCGGATGAAAGTCTTGTTTCACCCCTTAAGGACTTAGGGCGTACCGGTACGCCCTATTTCCCGAGTCCTTAAGGACCGTACCGGTTTAAATCGCGATTGCGGCGCCGCAGGAATTAATCCGAACAGGATGTCTGATGAAATCATTCAGCGGGCATCCTGTCACAACGCCCGGGAGGGGCAATTCAGACCTGCGGTTTGCGGCTTTTACCTGCGGTTGCGGCTGGTGTTGGCGGTGCCATCGGGTCCCCATGCGGCTGTGGGGGGGACCCGATGGCATGGAAGGCAGCGCGATGTCTAAGGAAGGCATCGCGCTGCCTTCTGGTGACGAGCCTGTGAGATCCAGCCCCCTGGATCTCACAGGAGGAAGCTGTATGGGTAATACACACAGTATTACTCATACAGCCAATGCATTTCAATACAGAAGTATTGGAATGCATTGTAAAGGAATAAACCCCCCAAAGTTCAAGTCCCAAAGTGGGACAAAAAACAAAGTGAAAAAAAAAGTTGAAAAAAAATTACGTTTCCCCCCGCAAAAATTAAAGTTTCAAGTAAAAATAAACAAAAACGTGATTTTCCCCAAATAAAGTAAAAAAAAATAGGTAAAAGATAGGAAGAAAAAAAAAGCATACATATTAGGTATCGCCGCGTTCATATCGACCGGCTCTATAAACATATCACATGACCTAACCCCTCAGATGAACACCGTAAAAAATAAAAAATAAAAACTGTGCTAAATAAACCATTTTTTTGTCACCTTACATCACAAAAAGTACAACAGCAAGCGATCAAAAAGGCGTTGCCCACCAAAATAGTACCAATCTAACCATCACCTCATCCCGCAAAAAATGAGCCCCTACCTGAGACAATCGCCCAAAAAATATAAAAAACTATGGCTCAGAATATGGAGACACTAAAACATCATTTTTTTTGTTTGAAAAAAGCTGTTAGTGTAAAACTTACATAAATAAAATAAACAAAAACGTGATTTTCCCCCAAAAAAGTAAAAAAAATAAGAAAAAAATAAGTATTTTTTAGCATATTTGGTATCGCCGCATTCGTATCGACCGCCTCTATAAAAATATCACATCACCTAACCCCTCAGATGAACACCGTAAAAAATAAAAAATAAAAACTGTGCTAAATAAACAATTTTTTGTCACCTTACATAACAAAAAGTGTAATAGCAAGCGATCAAAAAGTCACACGCACCCCAAAATAGTGCCAATAAAACCGTCATCTCATCCCGCAAAAATCATACCTTACCCAAGGTAATTGCCCAAAAACTGAAAAAATTATGGCTCTCAGACTATGGAAACACTAAAACATGATTTTTTTTTGCTTCAAAAATGAAATCATTGTGTAAAATTTACATAGATTAAAAAAAAGTATACATATTAGGTATCGCCGCATCCGTATCGACCGGCTCTATAAAAATATCACATGACCTAACCCCTCAGATGAATGTTGTAAATAACAAAAAATAAAAAACGGTGCCAAAACAGCTATTTGTTATCTTGCCTCACAAAAAGTGTAATATAGAGCAACCAAAAATCATATGTACCCTAAACTAGTACCAACAATACTGCCACCCTATCCCGTAGTTTCTAAAATGGGGCCACTTTTTTGGAGTTTCTACTCTAGGGGTGCATCAGGGGGGCTTCAAATGGGACATGGTGTAAAAAAAAAACAGTCCAGCAAAATCTGCCTTCCAAAAACTGTATGGCATTCCTTTCCTACAGAATCAGGGCTATACATATTGAGTTTTGTTTGGCTGTTAACCCTTGCTTTGTTACTGAGAAAAATGGATTAAAATTGAAAATTTGCCCAAAAATTTTAATTCTGAAATTTCATCTCCATTTGCCAATAACTCTTGTAGAACACCTAAAGGGTTAACGACGTTTGTAAAATCTGTTTTGAATACCTTGAGGGGTGTAGTTTCTTAGATGGGGTCACTTTTATGGAGTTTCTACTCTAAGGGTGCATCAGGGGGCTTCAAATGGGACATGGGTGTCAAAAAAACCAGTCCAGCAAAACCTGCCTTCCAAAAACCGTATAGCATTCCTTTCCTTCTGTGCCCTGCCGTGTGCCCGTACAGCGGTTTACGACCACATATGGGGTGTTTCTGTAAACGACAGAATCAGGGCCATAAATATTGAGTTTGGTTTGGCTGTTAACCCTTGCTTTGTAACCGGAAAAAAATTATTAAAATTAAAAATCTGCCAAAAAATTGAAATTTTGAAATTGTATCCCTATTTTCCATTAATTCTTGTGGAACACCTAAAGGGTTAATGACGTTTGTAAAAATCAGTTTTGAATACCTTGAGGGGTGTAGTTTCTTAGATGGGGTCATTTTTATGGAGTTTCTACTCTAGGGGTGCATCAGGGGCTTCAAATGGGACATGGGTGTCAAAAAAACCAGTCCAGCAAAACCTGCTTTCCAAAAACCGTATGGCATTCCTTTCCTTCTGCACCCTGCCGTGTGCCCGTACAGCAGTTTACGAGCACATATGGGTTGTTTCTGTAAACTACAGAATCAGTGCCATAAATATTGAGTTTGGTTTGGCTGTTAACCCTTGCTTTGTAACTGGAAAAAAATTATTAAAATGGAAAATCTGCCAAAAAAGTGAAATTTTGAAATTGTATCTCTATTTTCCATTAATTCTTGTGGAACACCTAAAGGGTTAACAAAGTTTATAAAATCAGTTTTGAATATAGTTTATAGAATTGGGTCATTTTTGGGTGTTTTCTATTATGTAAGCCTCGCAAAGTGACTTCAGACCTGAACTGGTCCCTAAAAATAGGGTTTATCATTCCCAAAAGGATCCAAACATGAAGTAGACATATGGGGAATGTAAAGTAATAACTATTTTTGCAGGTATTACTATGTATTATAGAAGTAGAGAAATTGAAACTTCATTTTACCAGTGTCATGAAGTACAATATGTGACGAGAATGGCCTGGATAAGTGAAAGTTTTAAAGTTATCAGCACTTAAAGTGACACTGGTCAGATTTGCCAAAAATGGCCAAGTCCTTAAGGTGAGTATGGCTGAGTCCTTAAGGGGTTAAAGAAAGTTGGCGCAGATTGAAAATTGAGACGGTGAGGGTGAACCCGCTCCAGATTCCTTGGGGGGGACGACGACACCTGAAGATCGGCAATACTACCGAGAGACTGTGGGGGTGTGGTCACTCCAAATTGGGGGTGGCCGACACTGGAAGACTATTACTTGAAAGAAAGGCCAGTTAAAGACTGCAAGGGTGAACCCGCTCCAGATTCCTTCGGGGGGGGGGCGGGGGGCGGGGGACGACACCTGAAGATCAGCAATACTACCGAGAGACTAAGGGGGTGTATTCACTCCAAACATTGGGAGTGGCCGACACTGGAAGACTATTCAAAAGATATCAAGGAAGTTCTAATGAAGAAGATGGTGTAGCCGGTGGATGGAGGAGTGGGTTACGGTGAACGGCAGGTCGGAGGAAGTAGGTCTGGAGGGGTTATGTCTAGGTGCCTAAGAATCGTTTGGACACTACAGTTCTTCCTGAACTATCACCAAGGATGGGGTTGAGGGGGGTAAATATATCTCAACCCTTTCCCCCAAGATATATTGTCATATTTCCGACAACAGGGGGATTGTTGAGGAAGGGTTGAGACATATGCATATATATACATATATGCATGCAAACACGTGCATGCATATATGATATACACTCACTTAAAGAATTATTAGGAACACCTGTTCTATTTCTCATTAATGCAATTATCTAGTCAACCAATCACATGGCAGTTGCTTCAATGCATTTAGGGGTGTGGTCCTGGTCAAGACAATCTCCTGAACTCCAAACTGAATGTCAGAATGGGAAAGAAAGGTGATTTAAGCAATTTTGAGCGTGGCATGGTTGTTGGTGCCAGACGGGCCGGTCTGAGTATTTCACAATCTGCTCAGTTACTGGGATTTTCACGCACAACCATTTCTAGGGTTTACAAAGAATGGTGTGAAAAGGGAAAAACATCCAGTATGCGGCAGTCCTGTGGGCAAAAATGCCTTGTGGATGCTAGAGGTCAGAGGAGAATGGGCCGACTGATTCAAGCTGATAGAAGAGCAACGTTGACTGAAATAACCACTCGTTATAACCGAGGTATGCAGCAAAGCATTTGTGAAGCCACAACACGCACAACCTTGAGGCGGATGGGCTACAACAGCAGAAGACCCCACCGGGTACCACTCATCTCCACTACAAATAGGAAAAAGAGGCTACAATTTGCACGAGCTCACCAAAATTGGACTGTTGAAGACTGGAAAAATGTTGCCTGGTCTGATGAGTCTCGATTTCTGTTGAGACATTCAAATGGTAGAGTCCGAATTCGTCGTGAACATGTATCCATCATGCCTTGTTACCACTGTGCAGGCTGGTGGTGGTGTAATGGGGATATTTTCTGGGCACACTTTAGGCCCCTTAGTGCCAATTGGGCATCGTTTAAATGCCAGGGGCTACCTGAGCATTGTTTCTGACCATGTCCATCCCTTCATGACCACCATGTACCCATCCTCTGATGGCTACTTCCAGCAGGATAATGCACCATGTCACAAAGCTCGAATCATTTCAAATTGGTTTCTTGAACATGACAATGAGTTCACTGTACTAAAATGGCCCCCACAGTCACCAGATCTCAACCCAATAGAGCATCTTTGGGATGTGGTGGAACGGGAGCTTCGTGCCCTGGATGTGCATCCCTCAAATCTCCTTCAACTGCAAGATGCTATCCTATCAATATGGGCCAACATTTCTAAAGAATGCTATCAGCACCTCGTTGAATCAATGCCATGTAGAATTAAGGCAGTTCTGAAGGCAAAAGGGGGTCCAACACCGTATTAGTATGGTGTTCCTAATAATTCTTTAGGTGAGTGTATATGCATGCATTAATTGCCACTTTATAGGATGATGTGCGCAGATGTGCCCAGCATCTGCGCACATCTGCCCTTAGTGGCCCACAGGGGCTCATGGTGGCCCCTGTGGGAAATATGTGCCCCCTTATAGGTCCCTTGATGTTATCTGTGCCCCCTTATATGATATGTGCCCCCATATAGGATATGAGCCCCCTTATAGAATATATGCCCCCTATGTGTCTCCTTATAGTATATATCCCCCTCCATAGGCCCCTCTACCTGAAACCAGGTGCATCAGTGTGAATGTGCCTCAAGCATTCACACTGATGCAATCTGGCTGATTGCATCAGAATTACCGGACAAGGGCCTGGTCATCCTGATGGCTACAAAGAACTCAGGTTCAACAGAATCGGAGTCCTTTGTTCAAATTATCTCCAGCGCTGCTGGAGATAATTATGCATGATAGAAGGAAGGGAGAAACCTCTCCTCCTTCAATTATACGCATTCCGGCAGAGCGATTACCATCGCACTGCCCAAAATGCAAAGTGCTACAGGCGCGAGATCAAAGGCTTCTCCCGCCTGTTAGCAAGTGGCGCGTCGAGGCCGCGCTCGTCCGGAGGCGCGCGGGATGGCTCAGTGACGGCGCTACTGTGTGGGCGGTGCAGCAGTGCGGGCCGCCGGCTATAAATAGCCGGCGGCCCCTGCACTAGAGAGAGCCGAGCTGCCCCCGTGCCTGAAGAGGATCAACCCCTGGACGAACGAGCACCCCCTTAGACGAACGAGCATTAGCGATAGTTAGTTTAGTAAGGCGCATGCAGCTAGTTTAGTTGTTAGTGTAAGGCAAAGTATAGTGAAAGTATTGTATTATTAATATAAAGGTATAAATAGGCGGGGTCATCAATAGACCTCCTATTTATGAATATTAATTATTGATATTTGCATAAATATTGGTGATTAATATTCCCCTTTTACGCTAGTTAAAGAAATGAAAGCACCTAGAAGTTATGATTACTCCAGTACTTACAGTTGTGTTCAAAATTATTCAACCCCCACTGAAATTTAGTGTTTTGGCCAGTTTGACATTGATCATTTCAGTCATCTTGTTTACAATAAATCAAAGAGACACTTGTAAGTCAGACAAATATAACATAACATTTATAAAGAAATAACCACAAATGTCTTTTCTGTGCTCACATCATTATCAGTTTTATTCAACCCCCAAGTGACATTCAATCTTAGTACTTAGTACAACATCCTTTTCCAGTTATAACAACTTTTAAACGTGAAGCATAGCTATCTACGGGTATCTTTGCCCATTCTTCATGGGCAAAAGCCTCCAGTTCAGTCACATTCTTAGGCTTGCGCGCTGCAACTGCTTTCTTTAAGTCCCACCAGAGGTTCTCAATCGGATTTAAGTCTGGTGACTGCGATGGCCACTTCAAAATGTTCCAGCCTTTAATCTGCAACCATGCTCTAGTGGACTTGGAGGTATGCCTGGGATCATTGTCCTGTTGAAAGGTCCAACGTCTCCCAAGCCTCAGGTTTGTGACGGACTGCATCACATTTTCATCCAATATCTCCTGGTACTGAAGAGAATTCATGGTACCTTGCTGTAACGTATCCCCTTCCGTTAATGGACGCTTCCTAGCTTGCGCCGAGGACCACAAGCACCGCACTGGCCACCACGACCACCGCAGACTCCACAACCACCGTAGCTTAACTGGAGCCGCGCCATCTTCCTTCCACCCTGAATGAACCTCCAGCATTCAGGACCGTGTGGGAAAGATCTCTCCTCCAGGGAATATGCAGAGCATAGCAATCCCCAGCGTGATACAGCAATTCCCTCCAATAACGAGACAAAGCTGCGTTTTGAAGGGTTAGAAAAACATGAACTGAGCATGAACTCTTTATTGAGGGCTACCCGCCCGTATTTATGCAGGTCCCCACAATACATCATGGTCTCCTCCTCTCTGCCCTAGAGACACCCGAAGTGCAATTCAATTATCTCCTAGGACAAAGGGAGACCACCAATACACATGTGGGAACAATAGGAGAGGAATCCCCACCCGAATACACAAAATCCTCCCTTCTGTCTGGGATATAATTATGGATTAACATAACTATCACAGACAGTAAAAATACAGTTTTTAAACATACACTGTAACTTTAAAACCATACATTCCATCTCCATAAAAATTACACATTTAAACTCTGCATACATCAAACATAAACACTTCCAAAAATCACACAAATCCCTCCAGCGGATCAAAAGTTTAGTGGAAGTCCTTTTATGACCGACCTCAAGCACAACTTCCTGCCCAAAACAGTTCCATAGATTTGGGCTGTGCGGTCGGTCAATTCCATGCAGAAAAATGACTAAGTCCCATCTTCGAACGGGACTTAGTCTCTGGAGCTGAAAGTTCAGTATGGCAGAAGGTAAGGGTCAGCGGCGTTCGTGTATCCGCGCATCCGATTCCAGCTCCACAGAATCCCCAGCATACACCGCTGACCGCGTTCGGTCCCACCAACAGTCCAGACATGCGGCACAGTTCTGTCACTGTTCCTGAAGGGCAACATGTCCCGGGGCCTTAGTCGTAGGGCAGGAGGCTAGCCATAAGTCCTCTACAATGCCCAGTGGCAAATGGCAGTTTGTCACACATCTCCCCTTTGGGGGGAAGACTAACCAGGCACCTGACCTTCTGTCGGTCAGTGCCTCCGTTAGTCGATCCACCAACCCACAGTAACCAGATGCCCGAGTAGCCCACCCACAACAAACAGGTACAAGGGTGACCCACCCACAAGAAACAGTTACTGCACCTGGGTATTTTGCTGTGGTGATGAGGCAACATGCTGTGGGGACTTGAGGGAGGGCAGAGGCCGACTGCACTCTGCCCAGCTGCCAGCTCTTCTGCTGGGGTGCTGAGACCATAGTCCGGCTCAGTAGCCAGAGGAACATGGGAGTCAGCAGGGGTTAACATCGCCTCTGTTAACCCTGAGGCCACGTTAGGAGTTAACTGGGGAGGGGAATTTGTACTTACCCCCTCCACCTGTTGTCCTGGTGAGGGTAGTGGGGGATCTGGACAGGCTGTCCAGCATCCCGGTAGGTCAGGCGCAGAGACCACGGTCCCATCTGGGCGATTGGTGTCTCCCCTTGTCATGGCAAGCTGCCGCTGGGGAGAGAGGGTGCTGCGCTCCTCCCCTGAAACACAGGCTGCCGCTGGGGAGGAAGGACAACACCTTCAGCTCCCTGGGGTACACACTGCTGCTGGGGGGCAAGGACGACACCTTCGGCCCCCTGGGGTTCACACTGCCGCTGGTGAGGAAGGACGACACCTTCAGCTCCCTGGGGTACACACTGCCGCTGGGGGGGGAAGGACGAAACCTTCAGCTCCCTGGGGTTCACACTGCCGCTGGGGGGGAAGGATGACACCTTCGGCCCCCTGGGGTACCCACTGCTGCTGGGGGGGATGGACGACACCTTCGGCCCCCTGGGGTACACACTGCTGCTGGGGGGGAAGGACGACACCTTCGGCCCTCTGGGGTTCACACTGCCGCTGGGGAGGAAGGACGACACCTTCAGCTCCCTGGGGTACACACTGCCGCTGGGGGGGAAGGACGAAACCTTCAGCTCCCTGGGGTTCACACTGCCGCTGGGGGGGAAGGATGACACCTTCGGCCCCCTGGGGTACCCACTGCTGCTGGGGGGGAAGGATGACACCTTCGGCCCTCTGGGGTACACACTGCCGCTGGGGGGGGGGAGGACGACACCTTCGGCCCCCTGGGGTACACACTGCCACTGGGGAGGAAGGACGCCACCTTCGGCTCCCTGGGGTTCACACTGCCGCTGGGGGGGGAAGGACGACACCTTCGGCCCCCTGGGGTACACACTGCCGCTGGGGGGGGAAGGACGACACCTTCGGCCCCCTGGGGTACACACTGCCGCTGGGGGGAAAGGACGACACCTTCGGCCCCCTGGGGTTCACACTGCCGCTGGGGGGGAAGGACGACACCTTCGGCCCCCTGGGGTACACACTGCCGCTGGGGGGGAAGGACGACACCTTCGGCCCCCTGGGGTACACACTGCCGCTGGGGGGGAAGGACGACACCTTCGGCCCCCTGGGGTACACACTGCTGCTGGGGGGGAAGGACGACACCTTCGGTCCCCTGGGGTACACACTGCCGCTGGGGGGGGAAGGACGACACCTTCGGCCCCTTGGGGTACACACTGCCGCTGGGGGGGAAGAACGATACCTTCGGCCCCCTGAGGTTCACACTGCCGCTGGCGGGGAAGGACGACACATTCGGCCCCCTGGGGTACACACTGCCGCTGGGGGGGAAGGACGTCACCTTCGGCCCCCTGGGGTACACACTGCCGCTGGGGGGGGAAGGACGACACCTTCGGCCCCCTGGGGTACACACTGCCGCTGGGGGGGAAGGACGACACCTTCGGCCCCCTGGGGTACACACTGCCGCTGGGGGGGGAAGGACGACACCTTCGGCCCCCTGTAACTCACGTTTTTGCTGGGGCGCAGGGATGGAATACTTCGCTATCTCTGCCCGATATTCTGCTTCCTGCTGCAGATACTCCGCCAGTTCTCTCCTCACTTCCGGTACAATTTCCTCTGTTAGGTGGGGCCCGTAGATAGCCAACCGCCTCTTCAGCATAGCGTCAAACCGTACGTGACTATACCAATAGTCCAGTTTTGCTTGGTGTTCCCAGGATGCTGCTCCTCGCACTAGGGAAGCCATCCCACCGCTTGCCACCAATGTAACGGATCCGCTTCCGTTAATGGACGCTTCCTAGCTTGTGCCGAGGACCACAAGCACCGCACTGGACACCACAAGCACCGCAGACTCCACAACCGCCGTAGCTTAACTGGAGCCGCGCCGTCTTCCTTCCACCCTGAACGAACCTCCAGCATTCAGGACCGTGTGGGAAAGATCTCTCCTCCAGGGAATATGCAGAGCATAGCAATCCCCAGCGTGATACAGCAATTCCCTCCAATAACGAGACGAGGCTGCGTTTTGAAGGGTTATATGTCCCGGGGCCATAGTCGTAGGGCAGGAGGCTAGCCATAAGTCCTCTACAATGCCCAGTGGCAAATGGCAGTTTGTCACACTTGCACACGCTGAAGCTTCCCTGTACCTGTAGAAGCAAAACAGCCCCAAAGCATGATTGACCCCCCGCCATGCTTCACAGTAGGCAAGGTGTTCTTTTCTTCATAGGCCTTGTTCTTCCTTCTCCAAACATAGCGTTGATCCATGGGCCCAAACAGTTCTAATTTTGTTTCATCAGTCCACAGAACACTATCCCAAAACTTTTGTGGTTTGTCCACATGACTTTTGGCATACTGCAGTCGACTCTTCTTATTCTTTGGAGACAGCAAGGGGGTGCGCCTGGGAGTTCTGGCATGGAGGCCTTCATTACGCAGTGTGCTCCTTATTGTCTGAGCTAAAACTTCAGTACCCACATCTGACAAATCTTTTTTCAGTTCCTCAGCAGTCACACGGGGACTTTTCTCCACTTTGCGCTTCAGATAGCGCACAGCAGTCGAAGTCAGCATCTTCTTTCTGCCACGACCAGGTAGCGTTTCAACAGTGCCATTTGCCTTGAATTTGCGAATGATGCTTCCTATGGTGTCTCTTGGTATGTTTAACATCTTTGCAATCTTCTTATAGCCATTGCCTTTCCTGTGAAGAGAAATCACCTCTTCTCTTGTCTTCCTGGACCATTCTCTTGACTTCACCATGTTTGTAAACACACCAGTAAATGTCTAGAAGGAGCTGAGTATCACAGTCCTTTTAAATCTGCCTAATTGGTGCTTATTATGCTTGATTGCTGCTCCTTGACATCCACAGGTGTTTTCAATACCTGATCAAAAACACTTGAATGAACCTCTGTTCTTAAGAGTGGTAGTCTTTAAGGGGTTGAATAATTGTGTCAATGAAGAAATCACAAAAAAAACATTTAATACTGTATTACAAAAACAATTGATGTCATTTTAGTTGCATTTGGTTCTTTAAAAAGTCCTTGTAAGATTTCATTCTGAACACAATTACAAATGTACACTAAATTCCCTAAAACCCTTTACAGCATTGGGGGTTGAATAATTTTGAACACAACTGTATGCTCCTCTTCTTGTTTAGAAAACAAAATTGCTCAAGTGGATGGTGGTAGTTCTAAATAAGGCTTTCACTCTTGCTAGCAGTTGCAGAGAACTATTTGAAATATGGAAAGCCATTGTTTCCCTTTGATGACACAGAATAATGACTGAATTCTATAATTTGGTTGCTACGTCTACTGCTTACTATTCAGCCTCTTCTGGTCTGGTCTGATTAGTAAGAAGCCCACCATTGCCCTCAGTAAAGCCACAGTATTTATTGTAGATATCTCTGTAGATGCAGTAAGATTGCCAGCCAGAACATCCTCCAATTCTGGTAAAAAGTTTTTCTGGCTGAAATCATGGTCAGAGGACATAGCTTCAATTGCCAGGCTCTGTGGAAACTATCAATTTTGTTCCACCTTAGTTGACAAAGTCTGTGGAACCTTTCCTGCGAACGCTCATTAACAATGAACTGGCCGAAAATCGGCCAGCCAAATACAGGCTTTAGGGAGGAGATTTTAATTGCTTAGCATTCCTTTATGGCTGGGACTACACATGGATCCTGTCAAGGACACCCTTTACACGACTAAAGATCACTGTGTAGCAGTGCAACCATTGGTTGCAGCATGAGGTTGCAGCATGACTTATGACTGTGACCCCAGAATAGCTAAAAAAATCCAGCAGTGTTGTTTGCATGACAAGTGTTGCAACCACAACTGCTGTGTAGCTCTAGTCTAGTTCTGATTAAGGCATTCACTCTTGCTAGCAGTTGCAGAGAACTATTTGAAATATGGAAAGCCATTGTTTCCCTTTGGGGACACAGAACAATGACTCAATTCTATAATTTGGTTGCTACGTCTATTGCTTACTGTTCAGACTCTTCTGGTCTGGTCTGATTAGTAGTGTTGAGCGAGCATGCTCGGCCAAATACCTGTTTGCCGAGTACCGCATGTGCTTGAGCGCCATGCTCGAATCTCCTCCCCGCACGTTTTGCGGCTGCTAAGCAGCCAATAAATGTGCAGGTAAGTACTGCCATCACTGTAATGCCAGTAGCCATGTTGGCTACTGGCATTACAGTGATTGGCTAGCCGGAACACATCATCGGGTGCTATATAGCACCCGATGACGTGGGTTCGGCTCATTGCAGGTCAGGGAGAGCTGCGCTTAGGAAGGGACAGATAGTGTAGGGAGTTTGTGATTGCAATTTATTCAATTTTAAAATATTTCAAAGACCCAAAAGTCCTTTTAAGGACTATTGTGTGTGGTGGCAGCAATTTAATCTTGCAAAGTAGTCTTCAATTTTTTTCCCATACTTTGCGATTCTTTTTCTATTGAGGGTGTCTGCAGTGACTTTTGAAATCTGTTCAGCAATACTTTCTGTGTGTCAGGGGCAGTGACAGGAAGAATATTATTGAAAACAATAATATTTTTTCCATAATTTATCCACATATTTCCTATAAACGGTCCCTGCAGTGAATTGTCACATCTGTGCTGCAATAGCATATGTGTGTCAGGCCCAGATATCGGGAAAAATATTAGAGAATTTTTTTTATTTTTTCCAAATTTATCCATAATTTTCCTATAAACGGTCCCTGCAGGGAATTGTCACATTTTTGCTGCAATATCGTCTGTGTGTCAGGCCCAGATATTGGGAAAAATATTACCGAAATCAATTATATTTTTTCCATAATTTGTCCACATTTTTCCCATAAACGGTCCCTGCAGTGAATTGTCACATCTTTGCTGCAATAGCGTCTGTGTCAGGCCCAGATATTGGAAAAAATATTAGTGACAACAAATATATATTTTCCATAATTTATCCATAATTTTCCTATAAACGGTCCCTGCAGTGAATTGTCACATCTGTGCTGCAATAGCGTCTGTGTGTCAGGCCCAGATATTGAGAAAAATATTAGTGACAACAAATATATTTTTTCCATAAATTATCCACATTTTTCCTATAAACGGTCCCTGCAGTGAATTGTCACATCTGTGCTGCAATAGCATCTGAGTGTCAGGACCAGATATTGGGAAAAATATAAGTGACAACAAATATATTTTTTCCATAATTTTCCTATAAACGGTCCCTGAAGTGAATTGTCTCATCTGTGCTGCAATAGCATGTGTGCGTTAGGCCCAGATATTAGGAAAAATATTAGGGAAAACAATTATAATTTTTCCATAATTTATCCACATTTTTCCTATAAACGGTCCCTGCAGTGAATTGTCACATCTGTGCTGCAATAGCGTCTGTGTGTCAGGCCCAGATATTGAGAAAAATATTAGTGACAACAAATATATTTTTTCCATAAATTATCCACATTTTTCCTATAAACGGTCCCTGCAGTGAATTGTCACATCTGTGCTGCAATAGCATCTGAGTGTCAGGACCAGATATTGGGAAAAATATAAGTGACAACAAATATATTTTTTCCATAATTTATCCATAATTTTCCTATAAACGGTCCCTGAAGTGAATTGTCTCATCTGTGCTGCAATAGCATGTGTGCGTTAGGCCCAGATATTAGGAAAAATATTAGGGAAAACAATTATAATTTTTCCATAATTTATCCACATTTTTCCTATAAACGGTCCCTGCAGTGAATTGTCACATGTATGCTGCAATAGCGTCTGTGTGTCAGGCCCAGATATTGGGAAAAATATTAGTGACAACAAATATATTTTTTCCATAATTTATCCACACTTTGCCTATTAACGGTCCCTGCAGTGAATTGTCACATCTGTGCTGCAATAGCGTGTGTGTGTCAGTACAAGAGATAGTAAAAATATAAGTGAAAACTATTTTCCTTTTTCCATACTTTTACGTACTTTTACCATATACTGTGCTTGCTGTGAACTGTGACATCCGTGCCACATCTGTGTGTCAAGCATGCATATAACATTTAATATGAAGAAGGCGAGCATTAAGGGACGGGGAAGTGGCCATGATGCTGATGGTGCACGCAGATGGTGCACGTTGAAACTGTGCCTGCTGCCAGAGCACAAGAAAAACAATCATCCAAGATACCTAGCTTCATGTCCCAGTTTGCAGGGCGGCGTAGGACACCACTCTTGAAGTCAGCCCAGTGCGAGCAGGTGGTCGGTTGGATTGCAGCAGATAGTGCTTCCAGTCGGTTAAGCACCACCCTGTCTACCACCAAGTCCAGTCTTAGTAGCCAGGAGTCTGGTCCACACAATCCTCACCCTGATCCTCCTTCCTCCCACCATTTACAGTCTGGTCAAATAAGTAATCCCACGCTCATATATTCCGAGGACCTCTTTTCATCGCCATTAATTGATTTGGCCCTCTCGCCAAGTACGCTTGAAGAGGGACCTGAGATCTTGTGCCCCGATTCCCAACCTCTTGAGCATCCAGAGTCACAAGAACATGACGCTGGGGAACGGCAATTAGTGTTTAATGAGGTGGATGATGATGAGACACAGTTGCCAATGACTCAACCGCAATTACTGTCTCAAGAGGTTGAGGAAGAGGATGACACACAGTTGTCAATCACTGAGGTTGTGGTTAGGTCAGCAAATGAGGAGGATGATCAGAGTGAGGAAGTGGAAGAGGAGGTGCTGGACGACGAGGTCACTGACCCAACCTGGGAAGGTGGCAACAAGTGGAGCGAGGGGAGTAGTACAAAGGGGGAGGGATCTGCAGCACTGCAACAGGCTGGAAAAGGCAGTCGGGTGGCAAAAGGTAGAAGGCGGGCACCACTAAACAGGCCCGCAACTGATCTATGGAGCACCCCCTTGTGTAAATCTTCCTTGCCAAGAGGTAGGTGTTCTGCACTGTGGCGCTTTTTTGAGGAAAGTGAGGATGACAAAAGAAGTAGTCTGGAACCTGTGCCACACCAAAATGAGCGGGGCATGAACACTAGCAACCTTACCACCACCAGCATGATCCGCCACATGGCATCAAAGCACCCTAATAGGTGGTCCGAACGCCTGGGTCCACAATCTATGTCTACGGGTCACACCACGGCCTCCTCTTCCCCTGTGTTACATGCTGGCCAAACCCCTGTCCAAGACGCAGGCCCGGATGCCTCCCGCCCTGCACCTGGACCTTCGCAAGCACCATCAGTGACCACATCCACTTCCCTGTTCCAGCGCAGCATCCAAATGTCATTACCCCAGACATTTGAATGCAAGCGCAAATACCCAGCCACCCACCCACAGGACATAACACTAAATGCGCAGCTTTCCAAATTACTGGTCCTGGAAATGTTGCCATTTATGCTTGTGGACACTGAGGCCTTCCGCAACCTGATGTCCGTGGCCGTCCCTCGTTACGTAGTCCCCAGCTGCCACTATTTTTCAAGGTGTGCCGTACCAACCTTACACCAACATGTGTCCCTTAACATCACACGTGCCCTGACCAACGCAGTTACTGGGAAGGTCCACTTAACCACGGACACATGGACAAGTGCTTTCAGCCAGGGACGCTACATTTCTCTGACGGCACATTGGGTGAATGTTGTGGAGGCTGGGAGCGACTCGTACACTGGGATGGCACAGGTGCTACTGACGCCAAGGATTGAGGGGCCCCAATTCCATCAGGGCTACCGCCACCACCTACATTAGTGGCTCTTACCCCCACTTCACCTCCTCCGCCTCCTCCTCCACTTCCACCTCCAAATTATCCACGTGCAGCACCAGTCAGTCATCAGTCGGTAGCTGGAAGCAGTGTAGAAACAGGCCGTGCTGAAGCTGAGCTGCCTAGGTGACAAACAGCACACCACCGCAGAGCTGTGGCAGGGGATAAGAGACAAGACTGAATTGTGGCTCTCACCACTCAAACTAGAACCAGGCATGGTTGTGTCTGATACTTGCCATAACTTGGTGGCGGCTTTGGAGCTGGGCAACCTTAGACACATCCCATGCCTTGACCACGTTTTCAACCTTGTGGTTTAGCGGTTTCTAAAAACATACCCCAATTTGCTTGAGCTGCTGGTGAAGGTGCGCCACGTGTGTGCACATTTCCCCAAGTCACTGACAGCTTCAGCCGATCTGTCAACGCTGCAGCAGCGCTTGAAATTGCCAGCTCACTGGCTTTTGTGTGACATGAGCACGCGCTGGAACTCCACGTTCCACATGTTGGCCAGGATTTGTGAGCAGCAGAGGGCAGTTGTGGAATACCATCTGCAACATGGTCGTCGCCTTTCCAGTCAGCTTCCGCTATTCACAAGTGAGGTGTGGGCATGGATGTCTGTCCTCTGTGAGGTTTTACGCAACTTTGAGGAATCAACACAGATGGTGAGCAGCGATAACGCTATTATCAGCGTCACCATCCCACTTCTGTGTCTTCTCAAACGCTCGCTGCTCACAATTAAGAATGACGTTTTGCATGTGGAAGAGGTGGAAATGAAGGAAGACATTACACAGGTTGATGATAGCCAGACCATCCTCAGTTTGTCTTTTCAGCGCGAATTGGAGGCTGAAGAGGAGGAGGAGCAGGAGACGGTTGCCTCCGCTACAGAGGGTAGTACACATAGAAGTTTAATTCCATCTGTTCTTCGTGGGTAGGCAGAAGAGGAGGAAGAAGATGAGGAGATTGGGAGTGATCCTCCTGATGACGACAGCGAAGTCTCGCCTGTTGGTACTCTGGCACACATGGCTTACTTCATGTTAGGCTGCCTTTCCCGCGACCCGCGCATTATACGCATTTTAAACAACACGGATTACTGGTTGTTCACCCTTCTCGACCCCCGCTACAAGGACAACTTCTCATCTCTCATTCCTCTGGTGGAGAAGACAAGCAAAAGGGTGCAATACCTGAAGAATTGTTGAAAAATTGCTTTAACATTTTCCATCTGACAACTCTGGCAGCAGAGTCCATACTTCCTTGGCCAACCAAGGAGGGGAGACAAGGGGAACACACAGCAGTTCCAACAGAGGCAGGGCAACACTCTCCAAAGGCTGGGACAGTTTCATGACACCCTGCCAGCACCCTCACCCTGATGTGCGGCCTACTGCCACAAGGAGAGTAAAATTTTGGAAGATGGTGGAGGAGTACATAGCAGACCGTGTCAGCCTCCTCAATGATCCCTCAGTGCCTTACAACTACTGAGTGTCCAAGCTGGACACGTGGAACGAACTGGCGCTCTTTGCTTTGGAGGTTCCGGCCTGCCCGCCCGCCCGCCAGCATTTTGTCTGAGCAAGTATTTAGTGCTGCTTGTGGCATTATAACAGTTAAGCGTATCCGCCTGTCAACTGAAAATGCTGACAGGTTGACTCATATAAAAATGAACAAGGCCTGGATTGACCATGACTTCTCAACTCCACTACAGGAATGCTGATGAACATAAATGGACTTTACATGTGTTTTTTTTTTAACGCAAAATACAAATGCAATAGCACTCTTCAACCAGCACTCTGCCCTGCCTCTATGCTGGATGTTGAATAAGGCATTGGTGTACATTTTGGCCAAAGCGTAATAAGCCACTCACCACGTCAAGGTCGCCTCTATGAGTGGTCCCTAACACTAGTTCCTACCTGTTATGGGCCATGACAGCCACACAAAGTCCAGGGAGTGCAGGTACAGCATGCACGCCAAGCACACTCTGCTTTTAACCCCGTCCGGTGCCATTACAGCTTTCATCGGATCCAGGGATGCAAGTACCAACATGCATGCTGAGCCCACTATATACTTCTCCTGGAGCCAAATGGCTACTGGTAGGTGCTATATAGTGGGCTCAGCATGCATGTTGGTACTTGCATCCCTGGATCCGATGAAAGCTGTAATGGCACCGGACGGGGTTATTATATACAGTGACAGTATAGACAGTGTATAAAATGGATGGAACAGCTGCCGGCCCTGGTCTGAAAGAACGATCTTTACTAGCCACAGGAATGGGGGCGGCATGAAAGGAAGGGGTCGCAAAAAAATTACTGTGGGATGGAGTTTCATTCAATAATTTGCTGTGTGGCCCAGTCATTTCTAGCTACGACACTGATGCAGCCCACAAAAGCAAGTTGGGTTTATTGATTCCAAAACCTTAATAAAATTGTGGGCCTGGTGATCAGTTTAACTCCTTAAGGACACAGCCTTATTTCACCTTAAGGACCGGGCCATTTTTTGCAAATCTAACCAGTGTCACTTTAAGTGGTGATAACTTTAAAACACTTTGACTTATCCAGACCATTCTGAGATAGTTTTTTCGTCACATATTGTACTTCATGACAGTGGTAAAATGAAGTGAAAAAAAAAATCATTTTTATTTATAAAAAAATACCAAATTTACCAAAAATTTTTTAAAAAATTGCAAATATCCAAGTTTCAATTTCTCTACTTCTATAATACATAGTAATACCTACAAAAATAGTTATTACTTTACATTCCCCATATGTCTACTTCATGTTTGCATCATTTTGGGAATGATATTTTATATTTTGGGGATTTTACAAGGCTTAGAAGTTTGGAAGCAAATCTTGAAATTTTTCAGAAATTTTCAAAAACCCAATTTTTAGGGACCAGTTCAGGTCTGAAGTCACTTTGTGAGGATTATATAATAGAAACCACCCAAAAATGACCCATTCTAGAAACTAAACCCCTCAACCTATTCAAAACTGATTTTACAAACTTTGTTAACCCTTTAGGTGTTGCACAAGAGTTATTGGCAAATGGGGATGAATTTTTAAAATTTCATTTTTTTGCCACATTTTCCATTTTAACCAATTTTTTCCACTAACAAAGCAAGGGTTAACAGCCAAACAAGACTGTATCTTTATTGGCCTGACTCTGCCGTTTACAGAAACACCCCATATGTGGCCGTAAACTACTGTACGGGCACACAGTAGGGCGTAGAGGGAAAGGTGCGCCGTTTGGTTTTTGGAAGGCAGATTTTGCTGGACTGGTTTATTTACACCATGTCCCATTTGGACACTGTGTCCTGTTTCAACCCCCCTGATGCACCCCTGGAGTAGAAACTCCCTAAAAGTGACCCCATTTTGGAAACTACGGGATAAGGTGGCGGTTTTGTTGGGACTATTTTTAGGGTACATATGATTTTTGGTTGCTCTATATTACATTTTTGTGAGGTAAGGTTACCAAAAATTTAAATTCTGAAATTTAATCTCCATTTGCCATTAACTGTTGAGAAACACCTAAAAGGTTAATAAAGTTTGTAAAATCAATTTTGAATACCTTGAGGGGTGTAGTTTCTTAGATGGGGTCACTTTTAGGGAGTTTTTACTCTAGAAGGGCATCAGGGGGGCTTCAAAAGGGACATGGTGTCAATAGAAAAGGCCATCAAAATCGGCCTTCCAGAAACCATGTCGGTCCTTTCCTTTTGCATCTTGCCTTTTACTGATACAGCAGTTTACGTCCTCAAATGTGGCGTTTCTGTAAACTGCAGTATCAGGTTAATAAATATAAAGTTTTGTTTGGTTGTTAACCCTTGCTTTGTTACCGGAAAAAACTGATTGAAATGGAAAAGTGCCAAAACTAGCAGTTTTGGCACCGTTTAAATTTATTTTTTTGACCGTGTTAATCTGGGGGGTGAGGTCATGGGGTATTTTTTATAAAGGAGATTCTTACGGGCGCGGTGATACCTAATAAGTCTACTTTTTTTTTACAATTATTTAGGTTTTAGACTATATTATCCTTTTTGATACAAAAAAAAAATTTTTGGATGTCTAAAGTCTAAGAGTCATATTTTTTTTGTTTTTTAGCCGATTATCTTATATGGGGGCTCATTTTTTGAGGGAAGAGAGGACAGTTTTATTGGCACCATTTTGGGGGCTTTATGACTTTTTATCGCTTGCTATTAAACTTTTTGTTATGTAAGAGGAGGTAAAAGAGGAGAGAATGTTTAAAAGAAGAAAAACTGCTACAAGAGGATATAGTTTTAAATTAGAGGGGCAAAGGTTTAAAAGTAATATCAGGAAGTATTACTTTACTGAGAGAGTAGTGGATGCATGGAATAGCCTTCCTGCAGAAGTGGTAGCTGCAAATACAGTGAAGGAGTTTAAGCATGCATGGGATAGGCATAAGGCCATCGTTCATATAAGATAGGGCCAGGGACTATCCATAGTACTCAGTATATTGGGCAGACTAGATGGGCCAAATGGTTCTTATCTGCCGACACATTCTATGTTTCTATGTTTCTATGTAAGGTGACAAAAAAAGTTCTTTTTTTGCACCGTTTTTATTTTTTATTTTTTGGACCATGTTAATCTGGGGGGTTAGGTCATGGGGTATTTTTATAGAGGAGATTATTACCGATGTAGCGATACCTAATTTGTATACTTTTTTTTATAATTATTTTAGTTTTAATTTTTTTTTTGGGTGTCTCAAGTCTGAGAACCAGTTTTTTTATTAGTCAGTGGCTAAATTGGGATATCAATTTAGTACTCCATGGATGTGTGATACTCCCTGAAGAGATCAACTCCTCCCATATACTGATTGTAGTCGACGATACAATCGGGCTTGTGGACCGTTGCCGCGGTACCTCGCACAGGCACAGGAGTGATGCCGTTACCATGAATTGTGGAGAGTACAAGGACATCCCTCTTGTCCTTATATCTGACCAGCAACAGGTTTTCACTGGTAAGGGCACGGGTCTTACTCCTGGGGATAGGTACCTGGAGGGGGTGGGCAGGGAGGCTGCGTTGATTTTTCTGCACGGTCCCACAAGCAGACGTGGATCTGGTGGCGAGGGACTGGAACAAGGGGATACTAGTATAAAAGTTATCCACGTAAAGGTGGTAACCCTTATCTAGCAGTGGGTGCATAAGGTCCCACACAAGTTTCCCGCTAACAACCAGAGTGGGGGGACATTTTATCCTCATCTCGGGTTGAATACGGGAATCTCGCCCCTCGTACACACGAAACTTGTAAGTGTACCCTGAGGTACTCTTACAAAGTTTGTACAGCTTCATGCCATACCTCGCCCGCTTTGAGGGAACATACTGGCCGAAAATGAGTCTCCCCTTGAACGCAATGAGAGACTCATCAACCGCGACCTCCCTTCCAGGTACATAGGCCTGTGCAAATTTGGCCCCAAAGTGATCGATGACCGGCCGTATCTAATACAGACGGTCATAGGCAGGATCACCTTGGGGGGGACATGCTGCATTATCTGAATAATGCAGACATTTCCGGATGGCCTCAAACCGGGAGCGTGTCATGACCGTACTGTAAAGTGGGGCCTGGTAGAGGACGTCCCCACTCCAGTAATGCCTAACACTTGGTTTCTTGACTAGGCCCATATGCAGCACGAGGCCCCAAAATATCCTCATCTCGGCTGCACTGACTGGGGTATCACCCCTGGGGGGGGGTCTAGGGTCACACAGCTGTGCTGTGGACCCCAGACACCCTACTTAGTTACCAACTAACTTTCCCTTTATTTTCCCTGCCTAGCCCAACCTTTCCCTAATTACCTGCAGATAAGATGGGGGGTGCTGGGGCACAGATCGGGTCCTGGGGCAAGGATGGGTGCTGGGGCACAGATGCTGGCTCAGATCCGACACGTGCAGGCAGCACTCCTCTCTCCTCGGGCTCCGGACACAAAAGGAGGAGGAGAGGAGCGCTGCTATCATTTGAATCTCCCGCCGGCCCGCCCTCCTACCAATCAGAGGCGATCCTGAGAGGTGATGTCACCATCACCACTCAGGATCGCAGGATGGTGATTGGAGGGGTAAAATCACACCATTGATCACCATCCTTTTCCGGGTTATCGGATCCTCAGAGATCCGAATAACCTGGAAACGCAGCAAACCGCAGGTCTGAATTGACCTGCGGTTTGCTGTGATCGCCTACACGGGGGGGGGGGGGGGTCACAGGACCCACCGGCGCATTTGCCCCAGGTGCCTGCTCAATAATTTGAGCAGGCACAGGGTTCGGATCACCGCCCGCCGCGCGGTGGTGATCGAAAATACACAGGGCGTACTGTTACGCCCTGTGTCCTTAAGTACCAGGACATAAGGGCGTACCTATACGGAAGAGATTAAGGCCTTTTAAGCAGCAGCAGCAGCAGCATGGTGATAAAAATGAGTGACAAGGTGACATGGTGTGGAGATGGCAGCATGAGGAGGCCACATAGTGGCACAATGATAAAAGACTGAGGCCACAGATTGTTGGGGAACATGCAGATGGAAACAAATCTGTAGAGCTGTATGACAGTCACCTGCAGAGTAATGCAGCCATCAAAATCTCCTGTATAACGTTTCCTCATCCAAAATACCACAGTGACATTCCCTGTAATTTTTTATTACTCATTCCAATAACAGGGCATCTTAAGAGTCCTGCATTGTTATTTATCGTCACTACCTCCACGAGTCGGGAGTGTGTGATTTGCGCGCCACCCGCTTGCCTTTCTTTGGATGTGGTAGCCGTTTCTTAGGCTCCCTCTCCGGAATCAAACACTGATTCCCTGTTAACCGGAATTTACAATGGCCCTTGCTCCTAATGTTTTTGAGGGTCACCAGCAGGCCATCAATCATAATTTTTAAAGGGTGTGTATGATGCCCTCCTTTATGTGTAACTAATGGTGTATCGGAGTGCCTCTTCCTTGTAATTCTTGGCAGCACTTGCACTTTATATACAAGTAAATATTCAGGAAATAATGTTTTCTATACTTTTTTCCTGTAAAATAGATTTTTTCCCCCTTGGTTTTGTGCTTATTATTGTCATTATGTAAAAGTAGTGTACTTTTCAGGTAACATAGTTCCCAGCAGCGACCGGCAAGTCCATACATCCTCCCCATGCAGTTACAGAACCATTTCGGTGGTGTTACCAACAATATCTGACATTTTCTTATGAACCAGGCACCGTCCCCTCTTCAGAGCAGGGGGTACCTGGTTTAATGCTCGAGTTCTCCCATTGGCTTCCATTATACTCGGGTCGAGCACCCGAATATCACCATGTGTTCGGCCCAAGCACCCGAGCACTACGGTGCTCGAAGCCCACCAATGCCGTCAGTAAAGCCACAGTATTTATTGTAGATATCTCGTTAGATACAGTAAGATTGCCAGCCAGAACATCCTCCAATTCTGGTCACAAGTTTTTCTGGCTAAAATCATGGTCAGAGGACATAGCTACAACTGCCAGGCTCTGTGGAAACTATCAATTTTGTTCCACCTTAGTTGACAAAGCCTGTGGAACCTTTCCTGTGAATGCTCATTAACAAATGAAATGGCTGAGAATCGGCCAGCCTAATACAGGCTTTAGGGAGGAAGTTTTGATTGTTTAGCATTCCTTTATGGCTGGGGCTACACAGCGATCCTGTTCAGGACACCCTTTACACAACTAAAGATCACTGTGTAGCAGTGCAGCCATTGAACAGAATGAGGTTACAGCATGACAAGTTGCTAGGACTGTGACCCCAGAATCACAAAAAAATCCAGCAGTGTTGTTTACATGACAAGTGTTGCAGCCACGACTGCTGTGTAGCCCTAGCCTAAATCTGCATCATTTTTGTGCATCTATTCCAGATATAATGTAGCAAAAGTTTTATGCATTTGTTCCCAGATTCTTAAAGCGTAGTCTAGTCGATTTGTATTGTATCAGCATATTGAGGGTAGCTCAGTCCTTTGAATCCAAAGAAAAAATAGAAGACTGTTTTGAGAGCTGCACTTAAGCAAGTTTGTGAGCGTTCACATGTTTGTATTAAGTGTGTGACTTTAGATTACGTGACTTGAGATTTAGGGACTACAGTATTTTACATTCTTATCACTGCACTGTATTGTATTGTTTCTATTTCCTTGCGTAATCCCCATTTAGTATGTGTTCCATTATTGACAGCGCAGTCCAGTGCACTTCTTCTCTAATGTATGCAGTCCTGGAACAGCCGTTTGAGGGTGCATATATTTGTTAAAAATGTGAGCAAATTTCCAGTTTGGAATCACACATCGAGTATCTAACCGGGCGAGTTTGAACACTAAGAAGTAGAGTTGAGCGAACACCTGGATGTTCGGGTTCGAGAAGTTCGGCCGAACTTCCCGGAAATGTTCGGGTTCGGGATCCGAACCCGACCCGAACTTCGTCCCGAACCCGAACCCCATTGAAGTAAAAAAAAAAAAAAATTAACCAATATCAATTGGACAGAGGATCTGGCTTCACGTCAGCAGAGAATCAGTCTCTTCATGCCATAGCAGAGAATCTGGCTTCATGTCAGCAGAGAATCAGTCTTCATGTCATAGCAGAGAATCAGGCTTCACGTCACCCACCACTGGAACAGGCCACTGTCACATATTTAGGCCCCGGCACCCAGGCAGAGGAGAGAGGTCCCGTAACAGAGAATCTGGCTTCATGTCAGCAGAGAATCAGTCTTCATGTCATAGCAGAGAATCAGGCTTCACGTCACCCACCACTGGAACAGGCCACTGTCACATATTTAGGCCCAGGCACCCAGGCAGAGGAGAGAGGTCCCGTAACAGAGAATCTGGCTTCATGTCAGCAGAGAATCAGTCTTCATGTCATAGCAGAGAATCAGGCTTCACGTCACCCACCACTGGAACAGGCCACTGTCACATATTTAGGCCCAGGCACCCAGGCAGAGGAGAGAGGTCCCGTAACAGAGAATCTGGCTTCATGTCAGCAGAGAATCAGTCTTCATGTCATAGCAGAGAATCAGGCTTCACGTCACCCACCACTGGAACAGGCCACTGTCACATATTTAGGCCCAGGAACCCAGGCAGAGGAGAGAGGTCCCGTAAGAGAGAATCTGGCTTCATGTCAGCAGAGAATCAGTCTTCATGTCATAGCAGAGAATCAGGCTTCACGTCACCCACCACTGGAACAGGCCACTGTCACATATTTAGGCCCAAGCACCCAGGCAGAGGAGAGAGGTCCCGTAACAGAGAATCTGGCTTCATGTAAGCAGAGAATCAGTCTTCATGTCATAGCAGAGAATCAGGCTTCACGTCACCCACCACTGGAACAGGCCACTGTCACATATTTAGGCCCAGGAACCCAGGCAGAGGAGAGAGGTCCCGTAACAGAGAATCTGGCTTCATGTAAGCAGAGAATCAGTCTTCATGTCATAGCAGAGAATCAGGCTTCACGTCACCCACCACTGGAACAGGCCACTGTCCCATATTTAGGCCCAGGCAGAGGAGAGAGGTCCTGTAACAGAGAATCTGGCTTCATGTCATAGCACAGAATCAGTCTTCATGTCATAGCAGAGAATCAGGCTTCACGTCACCCACCACTGGAACAGGCCACTGTCACATATTTAGGCCCCGGCACTCAGACAGAGGAGAGGTTCATTCAACTTTGGGTTGGCCCGCAATATAATGGTAAAATGAAAATAAAAATAGGATTGAATGAGGAAGTGCCCTGGAGTACAATAATATATTGTTAAGGGGAGGTAGTTAATGTCTAATCTGCACAAGGGATGGACAGGTCCTGTGGGATCCATGCCTGGTTCATTTTTATGAAAGTCAGCTTGTCCACATTGGCTGTAGACAGGCGGCTGCGTTTGTCTGTAATGACGCCCCCTGCCGTGCTGAATACACGTTCAGACAAAACGCTGGCTGCCGGGCAGGCCAGCACCTCCAAGGCATAAAAGGCTAGCTCTGGCCACGTGGACAATTTGGAGACACAGAAGTTGAATGGGGCCGAACCATCAGTCAGTACGTGGAGGGGTGTGCACAGGTACTGTTCCACCATGTTATTGAAATGTTGCCTCCTGCTAACACGTTCCGTATCAGGTGGTGGTGCAGTTAGCTGTGGCGTGGTGACAAAACTTTTCCACATCTCTGCCATGCTAACCCTGCCCTCAGAGGAGCTGGCCGTGACACAGCTGCGTTGGCGACCTCTTGCTCCTCCTCTGCCTTCGCCTTGGGCTTCCACTGGTTCCCCTGTGACATTTGGGAATGCTCTCAGTAGCGCGTCTACCAACGTGCGCTTGTACTCGCGCATCTTCCTATCACGCTCCAGTGTAGGAAGTAAGGTGGGCACATTGTCTTTGTACCGGGGATCCAGCAGGGTGGCAACCCAGTAGTCCGCACACATTAAAATGTGGGCAACTCTGCTGTCATTGCGCAGGCACTGCAGCATGTAGTCGCTCATGTGTGCCAGGCTGCCCAGAGGTAAGGACAAGCTGTCCTCTGTGGGAGGCGTATCGTCATCGTCCTGTGTTTCCCCCCAGCCACGCACCAGTGATGGGCCCGAGCTGCCAGCCCGCTGTGAACCTGCTTCATCCTCCTCCACCTCTACCTCCTCCTCATCCTCGTCCTCCAGTAGTGGGCCCTGTCTGGCCACATTTGTACCTGGCCTCTGCTGTTGCAAAAAACCTCCCTCTGAGTCACTTCGAAGAGACTGGCCTGAAAGTGCTAAAAATGACCCCTCTTCCTCCTCTTCCTCCTGGGCCACCTCCTCTTCCATCATCGCCCTAAGTGTTTTCTCAAGGAGACATAGAAGTGGTATTGTAACGCTGATAACGGCGTCATCGCCACTGGCCAGGTTGGTGGAGTACTCGAAACAGCGCAAAAGGGCACACAGGTCTCGCATGGAGGCCCAGTCATTGGTGGTGAAGTGGGGCTGATCCGCAGTGCGACTGACCCGTGCGTGCTGCAGCTGAAACTCCACTATGGCCTGCTGCTGCTCGCACAGTCTGTCCAGCATGTGCAAGGTGGAGTTCCACCTGGTGGGCACGTCGCATATGAGGCGGTGAGCGGGAAGGCCGAAGTTACACTGTAGCGCAGACAGGCGAGCAGCGGCAGGGTGTGAACGCCGGAAGCGCGAACAGACGGCCCGCACTTTATGCAGCAGCTCTGACATGTCGGGGTAGTTGTGAATGAACTTCTGCACCACCAAATTCAGCACATGCGCCAGGCAAGGGATGTGCGTCAAACCGGCTAGTCCCAGAGCTGCAACGAGATTTTGCCCATTATCGCACACCACCAGGCCAGGCTTGAGGCTCACCGGCAGCAAACACTCGTCGGTCTGTTGTTCTATACCCCGCCACAACTCCTGTGCAGAGTTTCAGAATGGCCTGCTGAAGTTTACCCCGGGCTGTGCTGAAGTTGGTGGTGAAGGTGTGTGGCTGATTGGATGAGCAGGTGGAAGAAGAGGAGGAGGAAGCCGAGTAGGAGACAGGAGGCAAAAAATGTTGCCCTGCGATCCTTGGCGGCGGAAGGACGTGCGCCAAACAGCTCTCCGCCTGGGGCCCAGCCGCCCCTACATTTACCCAGTGTGCAGTTAGGGAGATATAGCGTCCCTGGCCGTGCTTACTGGTCCACGTATCTGTGGTTAGGTGGACCTTGCCACAGATGGCGTTGCGCAGTGCACACTTGATTTTATCGGATACTTGGTTGTGCAGGGAAGGCACGGCTCTCTTGGAGAAGTAGTGCCGGCTGGGAACAACATACTGTGGGACAGCAAGCGACATGAGCTGTTTGAAGCTGTGTGTGTCCACCAGCCTAAATGACAGCATTTCATAGCCCAGTAGTTTAGAAATGCTGGCATTCAGGGCCAGGGATCGAGGGGGGGTAGGTGGGAATTTACGAATTCTCTCAAATGTTTGTGAGATGGAGAGCTGAACGCTGCCGTGTGACATGGTTGAGATGCTTGGTGACGCAGGTGGTGGTGTTGGTGGTACATCCCATGTTTGCTGGGCGGCAAGTGCCAACGTCCCTCCAGAGGCGGAGGAAGAGGCAGAGGCGGCGGCAGCAGCAGAAGAGGCCGAGGCGGCAGCAGCAGAAGAGGTAGCAGGGGGAGCCTGAGTGACTTCCTTGTTTTTAAGGTGTTTACTTTAATGCAGTTCATGCTTTGCATGCAGGTGCCTGGTCATGCTGGTTGTGCTAAGGTTCAGAACGTTAACGCCTCGCTTCAGGCTCTGATGGCACAGCGTGCAAACCACTCGGGTCTTGTCGTCAGCACATTGTTTGAAGAAGTGCCATGCCAGGGAACTCCTTGAAGCTGCCTTTGGGGTGCTCGGTCCCAGATGGCAGCGGTCAGTAGCAGGCGTAGTCTCTTGGCGGCGGGTGTTCTGCTTTTGCCCACTGCTCCCTCTTTTGCTACGCTGTTGGCTCGGTCTCACCACTGCCTCTTCCTCTGAACTGTGAAAGTCAGTGGCACGACCTTCATTCCATGTGGGGTCTAGGACCTCATCGTCCCCTGCATCGTCTTCCACCCAGTCTTGATCCCTGACCTCCTGTTCAGTCTGCACACTGCAGAAAGACGCAGCAGTTGGCACCTATGTTTCGTCATCATCAGAGACGTGCTGAGGTGGTATTCCCATGTCCTCATCATCAGGAAACATAAGTGGTTGTGCGTTAGTGCATTCTATCTCTTCCACCCCTGGGGAAGGGCTAGGTGGATGCCCTTGGGAAACCCTGGCAGCAGAGTCTTCAAACAGCATAAGAGACTGCTGCATAACTTGAGGCTCAGACAGTTTCCCTGATATGCATGGGGGTGATGTGACAGACTGATGGGCTTGGTTTTCATGCGCCATCTGTGCGCTTTCTGCAGAAGACTGGGTGGGAGATAATGTGAACGTGCTGGATGCACTGTCGGCTACCCAATTGACTAATGCCTGTACCTGCTCAGGCCTTACCATCCTTAGAACGGCATTGGGCCCCACCAAATATGGCTGTAAATTCTGGCGGCTACTGGGACCTGAGGTAGTTGGTACACTAGGACGTGTGGCTGTGGCAGAACGGCCACGTCCTCTCCCAGCACCAGAGGGTCCACTAACACCACCACGACCATGTCCACGTCCGCGTCCCTTACTAGATGTTTTCCTCATTGTTACCGTTCACCACAATAAGAAAAATATTATTCGGGCCAATGTATTGAATTAAAATTCAGGCCTTTTTTACAGACACCTAACACTATCTGGCTATCTATTTAGGTACCGTATTACACTAATACAGGCACACCAGTAATGACAGATTTAGCTGAATATAAATGTGATGCCTATTTTTTAGGCGCTGTGTGACAGGTATACCTTTAATCACAGAATTAGACTTGTATCTGCACTGTAGCGTGTGTGTTAAGTTTTTCAGAATGACCCTATCAGCACCTTTAATCTAATATACCCTTTTAGGGATAGATTTAAAGTAGGCCTGATATAGCAGAAACCACTAATTTTGAGAATTGCAAATTTGGGAATTGTTTTTCAACCCAGAACAAAAACTGTGCTTTTACGGTCACTAAAAATAACTTGACCAGCTAAAACAGTACTGATGTAACAGTCCTACAGGCTCACCTGAGTCAGAGGACCGCTGGCTGGAGGTAGGAGTGGAGCCCAGTGGCAAGGACCGCAGGCAGGTAGTAAGCGTGGTCAGACAATCCGGATGGCAACGATGGTAGCAGTTCAGTAGGTAGGGATAAGGCAGAAGAGTAGTCGGTAGGCAGGCGGTGAGTCAGGGCAGGCGGCAGTAAGCGCGGTCAGACAATCCGGATGGCAACGGTGGTAGCAGTTCAGTAGGTAGGGATAAGGCAGAAGAGTAGTCGGTAGGCAATTCCTGGTCAGCAGTGGTCTTCCAGCAGTAGCAGGAGCAACAGATGAGGAGAAGCTTGATCAAGGCTCAGGAGCTCAATAATCAGCAAACTGGAGTGCAAGGGGCTGGACTATATAGGGAAGTACCAGGTGTGGGGAATCAAGGGTAATGAGCAAGGCTAGGCAAGACTGAGGTTAACTAATAGGCTTCAGGAAGGAATGTCCAGAGAGGACGGTAGCCTAGTAAGCAGGGCTACCGCCTGGGATGTGGCTGGTCACGGGTTCGAATCCCGACAGCATTCCCCCCCTTCCAAGGTGATCTCCGGGCACCGCAGGGGCAGGCTTACCAGGGTGCCGTTGGTGGAACTCTTTTACCAGTCTGGGGGCATGGACATTTTCTTCTCGCTCCCAGGAGTTATCCTCGGGAGGGTAACCCTCCCACCCAATTAGGTATTGTAGTCTTCCCCGGTGGATCCTGGAGTCGAGAATCTTTTCGACAACGTATTCTTCTTCACCCTGTACCCTCACAGGTGGTGGAGGGGGCGAGTGGCGGCCTGTGAAGGTGTTCTCCACGTATGGCTTGAGGAGAGAGCAATGGAAGACAGGGTGCACCCTAATGGAGTCCGGGAGGTCGAGCCGGAACGTGACCTCGTTGATTTGTGCGGTGATTTTTTGGAGGGGACCTTCAATCTGAGGTTCCTGGTGGACAGCCACACCTTGTCTCCCACATGGAAGCCCGGGGTGGGTTTGCGACGTCTGTCTACTCCCTGTTTAAAGCTCCTCTGGGCAAGCTGGAGGTTGTCTATAATGTTCTCTTGTGCCTCCTGTAGGGTTGTTAGGCGTTCGGCCACTGCTGGGAGGGTGGAGGCAACGGGTAGGTGGGGAATGAACACCGGGTGCGAGCCTGTGTTAGCAAAGAAGGGGCTGTGCTTGGTTGAGCTGTGCTCAGCATTGTTGTAGGCGAACTCGGCCGTGGGGAGATGATCAAGCCAGTCATCCTGCAGGTGGGAGCTGAAACAGCGTAGGTATTGCTCTAGGGTCTGATTAGTTCTCTCCGTCTGCCCGTTTGACTGAGGGTGGAAAGCAGAGGACAGGTTCACTTAAACCCCGAGCGCCAGGCAGAAGTTCTTCCAGAACTTTGAGGCAAATTGTACGCCTCGGTCGGAGACCACGTCGTCCGGGATCCCATGCAGCCTGAAGACCTCTCTGAGAATAAGATCGGCCGTCTGTTTGGCTGTGGGTAGGCCTTTGTAGGGGATGAAATGGGCCATCTTGGTGAGACGGTCGACCATGACCAGGATGGTGTTCATCCCTTTTGAAGGAGGAAGGTCTACCACAAAGTCCATGGAGATCGAGCCCCAGGGGCGGGAGGGAATCGGGAGGGGTTGTAACAGACCCACGGGAGAGGAACGAGGAGTCTTATTGTGGGCACAGACCGTGCACGAGGAGATGTACCTCTTGATGTCCTCCTTGTATGTTGGCCACCAGAAGGAGCGGGAGAGAAGCTCCTGGGTCTTTCTTGTGCCAAAATGGCCGGCCACCTTGGAGTCATGGTTGAGTTTGAGCACTTCGAGCCGTGCGATTTCTGGTACATATAGTTGTAGGTCCTGATGAAACCAATGACCGTTCTTAAACGTAAGGCTGACATTGCCTGTGGGGTGGGAGAGGAAGGGGTCATTTTCATATCCTTCTTTGATTGTGCCCAGGAGTTCTTTAGAGTAGGTGGCCCCTACGACCCTTCTCTCGGGTAAGATGTTATTTTGGCCCTTGTTACTCTGTGAGGGCTCGGAAAACATTCTGGAGAGGGCGTCAGCCTTGCCGTTTTTTGATCCAGGGCGATAGGTGATGAGATAGTTGAAGTGGGAAAAGAATAGGCTCCATCTGGCCTGTCTGGCTGAGAGTCTCTTAGCGCTGCGGATGAACTTGAGGTTCTTGTGGTCAGTTAGTACGATTATGGGGTTGGTGGCTCCCTCCAGCAGGTGTCTCCACTCGGAGAAGGCATCCTTGATCGCCAGTAGTTCTTTGTTCCCGATGTCATAGTTCTTCTCGGAGGGGGACATCTGGCAGGAGAAATATGCGCACGGGTGTAATAGCATCCTCTCCCCTGTCCGTTGTGACAAAACTGCCCCCACCGCAGAGTCTGATGCATCCACTTCGACTGTAAATGGAAGCTCGGGGTTCGGGTGGATTAGCATTGGGGCAGAAGTGAAGAGGAGTTTCAACTTGGTGAAGGCCTCCTGGGCCTCGGGTGTCCAGGAGAAGGGGACTGCCTTCTTAGTGAGTTGGGTGATTGGTGCTATGACCTTGGAGAAGTTCCGGATAAACTTCCGATAGAAGTTGGCGAAGCCAATGAATCTTTGTATCTCCTTCTCGTTTTTCGGAACGGGCCAGTTCATCACAGCTTGGACCTTCCCCGGGTCCATACTTAGACCCGCTGGGGAGATGATGTATCCGAGGAACTGAGTGGTGGTTCACTCAAACTCGCATTTCTCTAGCTTAATATAGAGAGAGTTCTGTCTGAGCCTCTGCAGTACCCTGCGGATGTGTTCACGGTGCTGCTCGAGGTCTTCAGAGAAGATCAAGATGTCGTCCAGGTAAACGACTACAAACAGATCCAGCATGTCCCTGAGGACGTCGTTAATGAAGTGCTGGAAGGTGGCGGGAGCATTGCAGAGTCCGAAAGGCATGACCAGGTACTCGAAATGACCATAACGTGTCCGGAAGGCGGTCTTCCATTCGTCCCCAGGGCGGATTCGGACGAGGTTGTAGGCCCCTCGAAGGTCGAGTTTGGTGAAGATCTTCGCTTCCCGGAGTCTCTCAAGGAGTTCGGAAATCAGTGGGAGCGGGTACCGGTTTTTTACGGTTATGTCATTAAGCTTTCTGTAGTCTATGCAGGGACGCAGGGAGGAGTCTTTTTTCTCTACGAAGAAAAAGGGGGCTCCCGCGGGGGAGGTGGAGGGCCGGATGAACCCCTTCCTCAGGTCCTCGTCCAGGTACTCTTTCAGAGTCTTGAGTTCAGGCTCTGAGAGGGAGTAGATACTGCCAAAGGGTATTTCGGCCCCGGGTAACAGTTCTATAGGGCAGTCGTAGGGTCGATGTGGTGGCAGCTTGTCTGCGTTTTTCTTGTCGCAGACATCCTGGAACTCGCTGTATTGAGGGGGTAGCAGATCCTTGACGGATAGCTTTGAGATGGTGGTGTCTTCGGGTGGAAGGACGGGTCTGTGGGAGCAATTTAGCGAGCAGAACTCGGACGGGAATCGTATGCAGCGGGTTTCCCAGTCTACCGAGGGGTTGTGGGTGGCCAACCAAGGGATGCCCAAGATCACCGGGAACTTCGGGGAAGCGATCAGCGAGAAGTGGATCTTTTCGCGGTGATCGGGTTCTATGAGGAGTTGTAGTTCGGTGGTCTCGTGAGTGGCCGGCCCCGAGGAGAGTGGGGATCCGTCGACGGTTTCCAGGTCAACGGGGGCTGCCTTGATTGTCAGTGGAATGTTCTTTTCGCGGGCGAAGTTTAAGTCCATGAAGTTGCCTCCCGCCCCGGAGTCTAACATCGCTGAACAGGGGAGTTGTCGCCCCTCAATGTCGATGAGGATGGGAATGATGAAATGGGATCCATGAGCCGCCGTATTGTTATTTTCCGGGGCTGCTGACGGGGTTGGAGTCTGTGGTTGCTCCTTTAGTTCCGTGACGGCAATAGTCTTTCGGATCTTATGAGGACATTTGATGGCAAAATGACCCGGCTCCCCACAGTAGAGGCAGAGGTTTTCGGCCAGCCGTCTCTCCTTCTCAGCTGTAGATAGAGACCTACGTAGAGCGTCGACCTGCATAGGTTTAGTTGCTGATTGGGGGTCGCGCTGGGCGTTGGAAGAGAAGGAGTAAGTGGGTCTGTGGTCCGAGGACCAGAGTCTTTCTCTCTTCCTCTCGGAGAGTCTTTGATCTATCCGGATGCATAACTGAATGAAGTCATCCAGATCGTCCGGGGCCTCAACTCTGGCGAGTTCGTCCTTTATTAATTCTGACAGGCCTCGCCGGAATTGGCTCCTCTGTGCCGCTGGGTTCCAGGTGGTGTCCGTGACCCAACGGCGAAACTCGGCGGTGTATTCGGCGACGGAGCGTCTCCCTTGCCGCAGACCATGTAGTCGCGCCTCAGCTGTCGCACAGCGGTTGGGGTCGTCGAAGACTTGGCTCATGGCGGTGATGAAGTTGTTTAGGTCGTCCAGGAGCTGACTGTTAGTCTCCACGTAAGGTGATGCCCATGCTAATGCTTCTTCCGTCAGGAGATTGACCATGAATAGCACCTTCTTTTTCTCGGTGGTGAAGGGGGCCGGGTACATCTGAAAATAGATGCGGCATTGGTTTAAAAAACCCCCGATACTGGCGTCTGTCGCCGCCGAATCTTGATGGGAGTGGCATGCGGGTGTCTGCGGCCGCGCCGCGGACGTCCAGGTGTTGCCTCTGTAGTTCAATAATCTCCCTTTGCTGGCTTTGGACTACGCCTTGGAGCTGGGCAAATTTCTCCTGATATGTAGTACCAAATTCTTGAAGTTCGGAGACCTGCTTACGCAGAGTGGCCATTGCGGACTCCATAGTGTGGCTGATTATTCTGTAACAGTCCTACAGGCTCACCTGAGTCAGAGGACCGCTGGCTGGAGGTAGGAGTGGAGCCCAGTGGCAAGGACCGCAGGCAGGTAGTAAGCGTGGTCAGACAATCCGGATGGCAACGGTGGTAGCAGTTCAGTAGGTAGGGATAAGGCAGAAGAGTAGTCGGTAGGCAGGCGGTGAGTCAGGGCAGGCGGCAGTAAGCGTGGTCAGACAATCCGGATGGCAACTGTGGTAGCAGTTCAGTAGGTAGGGATAAGGCAGAAGAGTAGTCGGTAGGCAATTCCTGGTCAGCAGTGGACTTCCAGCAGTAGCAGGAGCAACAGATGAGGAGAAGCTTGATCAAGGCTCAGGAGCTCAATAATCAGCAAACTGGAGTGCAAGGGGCTGGACTATATAGGGAAGTACCAGGTGTGGGGAATCAAGGGTAATGAGCAAGGCTAGGCAAGACTGAGGTTAACTAATAGGCTTCAGGGAGGAATGTCCAGAGAGGACGGTAGCCTGGTAAGCAGGGCTACCGCCTGGGATGTGGCTGGTCACGGGTTCGAATCCCGACAACTGATTTGGATAAATATAAATGTGAGGCCTGATACAGCAGAAACTACTAATTTTGAGAATTGCAAATTTGGGAATTGTTTTTCAACCCAGAACAAAAACTGTGCTTTTACGGTCACTAAAAATAACTTGACCAGCTAAAACAGTACTGATTTGGATGAATATAAATGTGAGGCCTATTTTTTAGGCGCTGTGTGACAGGTATACGTTTAATCACAGAATTAGACTTGGATCTGCACTGTAGCGTGTGTGTTAAGTTTTTCAGAATGACCCTATCAGCACCTTGAATCTAATATACCCTTTTAGGGATAGATTTAAAGTAGGCCTGATACAGCAGAAACTACTAATTTTGAGAATTGCAAATTTGGGAATTGTTTTTCAACCCAGAACAAAAAGTGTGCTTTTACGGTCACTAAAAATAACTTGACCAGCTAAAACAGTACAGATTTGGATGAATATAAATGTCAGGCCTATTTTTTAGGCGCTGTGTGACAGGCTCAACTTGCCCCTGATGTAGTATATGGCCAAAAAATAACCACACTATTGATGGTTAAATGCACTTGGGTGACACAGGCTCAGCCTGCACCTGATGTAGTATATGGCCAAAAAATAACCACACTATTGATGGTTAAATGCACTTGATGAAAGCTTGACCCTGATGTAGGATATAGCAAAAAATAACCACACTATTGATGGTTAAATGCACTTGGGTGACACAGGCTCAGCCTGCACCTGATGTAGTATATGGCCAAAAAATAACCACACTATTGATGGTTAAATGCACTTGATGAAAGCTTGACCCTGATGTAGGATATAGCAAAAAATAACCACACTATTGATGGTTAAATGCACTTGGGTGACACAGGCTCAGCCTGCACCTGATGTAGTATATGGCCAAAAAATAACCACACTATTGATGGTTAAATGCACTTGATGAAAGCTTGACCCTGATGTAGGATATAGCAAAAAATACCCACACTATTGATGGTTAAATGCACTTGGGTGACACAGGCTCAGCCTGCACCTGATGTAGTATATGGCCAAAAAATAACCACACTATTGATGGTTAAATGCACTTGATGAAAGCTTGACCCTGATGTAGGATATAGCAAAAAATAACCACACTATTGATGGTTAAATGCACTTGGTGGTAGCTTGTGCTGGCGCACACCAAGCCACAAAATGGCCGCCGATCACCCCAGAAAAAAGTGACTGAAAAACGCTCTGGGCAGCCTAAAAACACTGAGCAATTGAATAGAAGCAGTTCAATGATCCACAGCTGTAGATCGATCACTGAATGAAGTCTTTTGGAGGAGTTAATCTGTCTAATCTCGCCCTAACGTCACAGCTGCAACCTCTCCCTACGCTTGTATCAGCAGAGTGACGTGCAGCGCTACGTGACCCAAGCTTATATAGAGGCTGGGTCGCATGCTGCACTGGCTAATCACAGCCATGCCAATAGTAGGCATGGCTGTGATGGCCTCTTGGGGCAAGTAGTATGACGCTTGTTGATTGGCTGCTTTGCAGCCTTCCAAAAAGCGCCAAGAAAGCGCCGAACACCGAACCCGAACCCAGACTTTTACGAAAATGTTCGGGTTCGGGTCCGTGTCATGGACAGCCCAAAATTCGGTACGAACCTGAACTATACAGTTTGGGTTCGCTCATCCCTACTAAGAAGCGTTGACAATTTGGAAAAGAGTTTGCTGCTCACTGAGCAAGCAATCCACGGGACAGCTGTAGGGTAGGGTGTGGTAGCGAGGAGGCTCAGGAAAGTGAGGTAGCTAGCTGGATAACAGTTAGAAAGCGGGCAAGAGGGAAGAGTGCCAGGGAGGCTAGCCCTGATCTGACACACCCCAGCAAGTTTGCAAGGTTGGCAGATGAGAGGGATGTCAGTTCAGGGAGAGCACTGCTGCAGCCGGACCCTTCCTCTGCCAGTCAGGGGAATGTCAGCTCCTGTAAGCAGGGGACCAGGAGAGCAGGGCAGGCCAGACAGGTGCTGGTAGTGGGAGACTCAATTATTAGGGTTATAGATAAGGCGATCTGTCACAAAGAAAGGGATCATCGAATGGTGTGTTGTCTTCCTGGCGCTTGAGTTTGACATATCGCGGATCGGGTTGACAAATTACTGGGAGGGGCTGGAGAAGATACAGCAGTCATGGTCCATATCGGAACCAATGACAGTGGAGAGTCCTTAAAAATGATTTTAGGGCTATAGGTCAAAAGCTTAGGGCAAGGACCTCAAAGGTAGTGTTTTTCGAAATACTGTCTGTATCACGAGCCACACAAGAAAGGCAGCGGGAGATTAGGGAGGTTAACAAGTGGCTCAAGAACTAGTGTAGGAAGGAGGGGTTTGGATTCCTGGAGAACTGGGCCGACTTCTCTGTCGGCTACAGGCTCTATCGTAGGGATGGGCTGCACCTCAATGGGGGAGGGGCAGCTGTGTTGGGGGAGAAAATGTCTAGAAGGTTGGAGGAGTGTTTAAACTAGGGACTGGGGGAAAGGGTAATTATGTTACAGGATGGGAGGATAGTGCAGATAGGGACCGGGGGTGAGGTAATGGGACTGGGGGGGAGGGAAATTACACTATAGGAGGGGAAGATAGTGCAGATAGAGACCGGGGGTGAAGTAATGGAACTGGGGGAGGAATGGAAGGAGGGACTAGAACAGTTCAGAAGGAAAGGTGTAGGGTAAAAAATATACATAAACCGATTAATTGTATGTATACTAATGCCAGAAGCCTGACTTTTAAAACTGGGGAACTGGAATTAGTGATGTGTGAGGAGGACTATGACATAGTGGGAATAACTGAGACATGGCTGGATGATAGCTATGACTGTACAGTTAATGTACAGGGTTACAGTCTGTTTAGAAAGGATCGCCAAAACCGGAGAGGGGGAGGGGGCTGCTTTTATGTAAAGTCCTGTCTAAAGCCCACAGTCTGAGAACATATAAGTGAGGGAAATGAACATGTGGAATCATTGTGGGTAGAAATACATGAAGGCAAAAACAATAATAAAATACTAATAGGAGTTTTTTATAAATCACCTAATATAGTCCACAGAAAATCTACTACTAAACGAGATAGACGAGGTGGCAGATCATAATGAGGTTGTTATTATGGGGGACTTCAACTACCCAGATATAGACTGGGAAACTGAAACCTGTACATCTCATAAAGGAAACAGGTTATTGACAATAACCAAAGACAATTACCTTTCCCAACTGGTTCAGGACCCGACTAGAGGGACGGCCATACTGGACTTACTCTTTAGTATTCACCAATAGACCTGACAGAACAACAGATGTGCAGGTCGGGGGACAGCTTGGAAATAGTGACCATAAAGTAATAACCTTCCAATTGTCATTCAAAAGAGTGTTTCTTCAGCGAGGAACAAAAATACCAATCTTTAAAAAAGATAAATTTAGCCAACTAATAGGGGCCAACCCGTGGCTCTTGAGCCGCATGCCGTTCTTTGCTTCTTCAAGGGCGGTTCTAGCTGTGGAGCTGTCAAGCAGTCAGGCCAGCTCACTCTCCACCCCATGCTCAGATCTCTTTTCCTGATCGGGCACTTGCTACTTTACAGCTCCAGCTCACTCTCCACTATGTCCTGATGCGCACAGTGTGAGAACGTAGTACATGTGCTCATCAGGTCACAGTGAAGAGCATGTCAGACCTGCAGAGTAACAGGTGCCCAAGCAGGAGCCCAGTGCCTGATCAGAAGAGGGAAGAGATTTTTTCAAATTATAGAACTGAGCACAGGGGTCTGATCTAAGCATGGGAGGTTCTGATCTGAGCATGGGGGGTTGTCTTGATTTGGGCAATAGTGGTCTGATCTGAGCATGGGGGGTCATCATCTGAGCAATGGGGGTGTGATCTGAGCATGGGGGCTTAGATTTGAGCATGCATGGGGGGGAAGTTCTGAGCATTGGGGGTCTTGTTTGAGCACGGGTTGGTCAGGTCTGAGCATGGGGGGTCAGATCTGAGAAGGGGGAAGATCTGAACATGGGGGAGATCTGAGCATTGGGGGGAGATCTGAGCATTGGGGGGGGACTGAGCCCTGAGGGTCTGTCTCTGGGAGATTAATTTTCTGTTGTCTGATGAGGTTTGAGGATCTTATTTTAGGTCAGATGAGGATTGGGGATCTGATTTAGGAGTCTAATCTGAGGTCTGATGAAAAATATATTTTTTATTTTTTTCTCTGCTAATGAAAAATAAGAAAAAAATATTTTTATCAGACCTTAGATCAGATAAAAAATATTTTTTTCTCTTATTTTTCTTTGTTAAAACCTAGGTGCATCTTGTAGGGTGAAAAATACAGTGACTTGTGTGTAAATGTATAACTTGTGGCTCCTGGTAGTCATAAGTTGTTGTTTTTTGGCTCTTTGTGTCTGTAAGGTTGCCCCCCCTGCCATAGGCATAACTGGGAAAAATAAAAATACAGCCACAAAATGGGATATTTTTAAAAGCATCCTAGAATCTAATTGTGAGAGGTACATACCTTATGGGAATAAAAGATTAAAGGGGCTTTCAGAATTATTTTTTTGTTCTTTCAATGTTTCTAACTAGGCAAATGAAAGGACTTTACAATTCACTTGCTTTATCTCCAGTTGCGGGTTTCTCAGATTTCACTGAGGGTCACATGACCTGTGATGTCAACTTCTCTCCCTGCTCTGATGATGATTTGTGCACAAGCCTGAAAGAGCAGATGTGTGTCTGTACACGAGACATCACTGTGCTGGCCACTGCTGCTGTCTGCTCTCTCTCTCTGGATTCTTAACCCCTTCAGCTGCACAGACTCAAGGCTGAAGGCTTTACTGAGTAGCTGTAAGTAGGCAGTGAGGAGACAAATGCTGGGCACAGGAGCTCACAAGAACAGGTAGAGGGAAGATCCTGTGTGTATCAGCATTGTCATTGTACATCTGGGACTTGTAGTCATACACATACAACTGGCTGCTGAGTCTCCCAGCAGGCATACATTTCACTCAGGGCAGCACTTGTATTGTATTGTAGTGCCAGGAGAGAACCAGGGAAATGAGGTAATATAATTTTTTTGATTAAAACTTGCTTAGCTCAGTTATATATTGCTGCCCATCAGATTTACAGTGCTATATTTTTTTTTTCATAACTCGGACGACCCCTTTAAGGAACAAGAAAAAAATTATGTGGATAAATAGAAATGTAAAGAAAGCAATAAATGACAAAAAGAACACTGAAAAACTATAAGGAAAAAAATAAAATATGTAAAAAAACAAATAAAAGCAGCCGAACTAGAGACCGAGAGATTAATTGCCAAAGAGAGCAAAACTAACCCTAAAATGTTCTTCAATTAAGTGGTAAAATGTATAAATCTGAAGGTGTTCAGAGTAATGAGGGGGGAGTTGCAGAGAGCGATGAGGAGAAAGCAAAGCTATTAAATATTTTTTCTCCACTGTATTCACTAAGGAAAATAAACTGTCAGATGATATGAAGAATGTAAAAGTAAATTCCGCATTAAAAGTGCCCTGCCTGACCGGAGAAGAAGTACAGCGGCGTCTTAAAAAGATTAAAATAGACAAATCGCCAGGACCGGATGGCATACACCCCCGTATCCTAAGAGAATTAAGTAATGTCATAGCCAGACCCTTATTTCTGATATTTAAGGACTCTATACTGACAGGGAGTGTTCCACAGGATTGGCGCATAGCAAATGTGGTGCCAATATTAAAAAAGGGTCCAAAAACAGAGCCCGGAAACTATAGGCCAGTTTAACATCTGTCATGGGTAAACTGTTTGAAGGTTTTCTAAGAGATGCTATCTTGGAGTATATCAATGAAAATAAGCAAATAACGCCATATCAGCATGGCTTCATGAATAGTGTTTATCACAAATATTCTAATCGCTAATTTGTATCGTGAATATTGGCACTTCGAGAATTCGGGAATATCTAGAATATAGTGCTATATCTTCATAATCGCAAATATTCTCTATTTTTAGTACCCATAATCCCTCACTGCTTCTTGCTTGTGGGCCAATGAGAAGTCTGCAATATCTTTGACTTTAAGAGTATTGTTGATCGCAAATTTTCTTATCGCAAGTTTTCCGATTGCCGATTTTCGCAATCAAGAAAATAATGACTGGAGATCACGAATTCGCAAATATATGACGAATATTCGCCCAAATATTCTGGAAATATTGCGAATTTGAATATTGCCCTTGCTGCTCACCACTGTTCATGAGGGATTGATCATGTCAAATGAATTTAATCAGTTTCTATGAGGAGGTAAGTTCTAGACTTGACAGCGGCGAATCAATGGATGTCGTATATCTGGACTTCTCTAAAGCATTTGACACTGTACCACATAAAAGGTTAGATATAAAATGAGAATGCTTGGAGTGGGAGAAAATGTCTGTATGTGGGTAGGTAACTGGCTCAGTGATAGAAAACAGAGGGTGGTTGGTACACACTCAGATTGGGTCACTGTCACTAGTGGAGTACCTCAGGGGTCAGTATTGGTCCCTATTCTATTTAATATATTTATTAATGATCTTGTAGAAGGCTTGCACAGTAAAATATAAATTTTTGCAGCTGACACTAAACTGTGTAAAGTAATTAACACGGAAGAGGACAGTATACTGCTACAGATGGATCTGGATAGATTGGAGGCTTGGACAGAGAAGTGGAAGATGAGGTTTAACGCTGACAAATGTAAAGTTATGCACATGGGAAGGAAAAATGCAAGTCACCAGTACATACTAAATGCTAAAACACTCGGTAACACTGACATGGAAAAGGACCTAGGAATTTTGGTGAACAGAAAACTAAGCTGTAGAAACCAGTGTCAGGCAGCTGCTGCCAAGACCATTAAGATAATGGGTTGCATCAAAAGTGTAATAGATGCCCGTGATGAGAACATAGTGCTGCCTCTCTACAAATCATTAGTCAGACCACACATGGAGTACTGTGTACAATTCTGGGCTCCTGTGAACAAGGCAGACATAGCGGAGCTGGAGAGGGTTCAGAGGAGGGCAACTAAAGTAATAACTGGAATGGATGGACTACAGTACCCTGAAAGATTATCAAAATTGGGGTTATTCACTTTAGAAAAAAGACGACTGAGGGGAGATCTAATAGCTATGTATACATATATCAGGGGTCAGTACAGAGATCTCTCCCATCATCTATTTAACCCCAGGACTGTGACTGTGACGAGGGGACATCCTCTGCGTCTGGAGGAAAGATGGTTTGTACACAAACATAAAAGAGGATTCTTTACGGTAAGAGCAGTGAGACTATGGAATTCTCTGCCTGAGGAGGTGGTGATGGTGAGTTCACTAAAAGAGTTCAAGAGGGGCCTGGATGTATTTCTGGAGTGTAATAATATTACAGGCTATAGCTACTAGAGAGGGGTGGTTGATCCAGGGAGTTATTCTGATTGCTTGATTGGAGTCGGGATGGAATTTTTTCCCCTTAAGTGGGGAAAATTGGCTTCTACCTCACAGTTTTTTTTTTTTTTTGCCTTCCCCTGGATCAACTTGCAGGATAACAGGCCGAACTGGATGGACAGATGTCTTTTTTTGGCCTCATAAACTATTACTATGTATATTCTGTCTTTCATTGTTTGTAGCATAGTAATTGTGTTTGTTGTGGATTTATTGTGGGAAAGGTCAGGGCAGGTAGAGTTTGTGCAGGACAATGGTGGACATGAGCCCCCAGCCTAACATTTGGTTTCGATTTTATTGTGGCTGTCTTGCTGGGTTATATTGCAGATCAGAGTGAACTCAGCTATGTCTTTATTTCTGCTCACTGCCATTCACCATTCTTTGAGTGAATCCCATTTCCATCTGCTCCATTGCTGGACTTCCATCTCCTGTCATCATCATTCAGCTCTTGTCATATATCAGTGAGTTATTTCTGTATACTTGTTTCCGTGTGTTTCATTGTTGATATGTGTTTCATTTATTTTTATTGCAACCAATCAGTTGTTATACAGTTTTTCCCTACTGTAAGTCGTAGGGCTTTCTGAGAACTAAAAGACATGTCAGTACTTGGTAAAAGCAACTGCCATAGGTGAAGTCCAGTTTGCAGTCTTGTGAACAACCCGCACTGAAGGGATTAAGCACTAAAATGAACAAAAATAGGAATTCTCCAGGATAATGGCTAGGTAATTGCTGTTTAATATTGGGCTAACAGTAAAAAGTCCCTTTCACAAGGGACACCAAGGACAAGGTGGGAGGAAAACAATCCAGATTTTTCGTGGCTTGGGCTATCATTTCCAACTGTTTCACAGTTCTGAATATTATAAAATGGTCTGATGCTAGAATCTACTTCCTTTCCTTCCACAATATTTCTGGTATCAAATACAAAATCCTTAAAGGGGTTGTCTGAGTGATGCAAAAAACAAATAAACAAACAAAAAAAAACATATAGCACTGTAAAGCTAATGGTCAGCAATATATACACAAGCTAAGCAAGTTTTAGGCAAATTTTTTTTTATATTTTCTCATTTCCCTAGTTCTCTTCTGGCCCTTTGCTTACCTGCAATAACAACAATCTCTGAGGTTTTCCTCATGAATATTTTGACGCGTCCAAAAAGACTGCCCCTCCCCCTGCTCTGCAAAGGAAGTGAATAAAAGTGCTGCCCTGATTGAAATGTCTGACTGCTGGGATACTCAGCAGCATGTTGTATGTGAAGAACTATAAGTCCCAGCAGTACAATGACATGGCTGATACAGGATCTTCCCCCTACCTGTTCTTGTGCAGTGCTCCATAGAACTCCTCCATTCTGTCAGCTCTGTGTCTGCAGGATGAGCAGGGAAGATTCTGTGCCCAGCATTTTTATCTTCATTGCCTGTAGCTACTCAGGAAAGCTTCCAACACTGAGTCTGTACTGCTGATGGTAGAAGGAGTTAAACTTTCCTGAAGAATCCAGTGGAAGGGGACACACAGGACAGCAGCAGCTCGCCAGTGCAGGGGGCGTGGCCAGCACAGTGTCCTCTCATGCACAGACACAGACCTGATCCCCAGGCTTGTGCACGAAACATCATCAGAGCAGAGAGAGAAGCTGACATCACAGGTCATGAGAAAGGGGCCACTGCAGATAAAGTAAGTGAATTGTAAACCCCTTACATTTTATTAGTTAGAAACATACAAAGAACAAAAAAATTACTTGTGCCGTGTGCACGTTGCATCGCAATGAAGACCCACTGACTTCACTGGGTCTGTGGTCCATGTATAGTACATGTCCCATGTTTTGCAGCATGGTCGCACGGATATGGTCCGTACCATGACCCAGCAGCATGCACATAGCCGTTATCCATGTTTTGTAGATCCGCAGTTTCTGCACCGCAAAACACTTACATTTGTGTGAATGGCCCTATAGACGAAGGTCAAGGGTTCTACTTGAACTTCTTAGCACCAGAGCCCAATGGCACATTCAGGACAATTATCAAACTGAAATCTTTAAATCAATTCTTCCAATACAGGTGATTCAAAATGGAAACTATCTGGTCAGCAGAGGTCAAAATCATTTTTTAGAACTCATACATGTTGCTCATTGACCTCTCGGATGCGTAATCTCAAACTTTATACTTGAAAATAAAAATAGCTCTAATACTCTACTCTATAGTTCATCTTCAATTTTGTGCCCTTTTCTTTGGGCTATAATTTGCTGCAAGGGTCTTTACAAAGATCAAAGGGAACATACAGTAATGGGAAAATAGAGATGTCCATTTTATTTTCATCCTTTACATGGATCATTGGTTATTGTAGAAGACTCCCCAGAATCCTTATTTGGTCAGATGTCAAAGGACTTTTCATTCTAGACAAATTAGGTTAGAAAGAGAAACTCGAGAAACCTTTATTAACTTAAAATATAATAATAATAATAATATTAAAATATAAAAATTCTGTCAGTAGAATATAGAATAATATTGAATCCCTATGTGTTTTTCAGTTGGGTGCAGGAAAGCTCAAGGTCTGCATTCCAGCAGTCCTCTCGGCCCAGATTCAAGTTTTCCAGATGAAGATTCTAAAAACGAATCCCTTGGTTTTCACCCTTTAATCCCGCTACAGGGTTCTGGCCTTTGCTGCACCACCAGGCAGCTACCTCTTTCAATAGTCCCAGTGCAGTTGGCAGCTGATCCACAGGGGTCAGAGATACTGGTGCAAAGCACCAAGGTAACAGTCAATACTCATAGTCAAGAAACAGGCTGAGGTCAAGGCAAAAAGACTTTGTGCATATCCGTGAAACTGATCTGAGGTTAGCCAGGTAGTGAATGATTAAAGTCGATAAACAGGCAGAGGTACCGTGCCCAGGCAGACAAACAGATAAGCCTTTACTGGAAGACTAGCAAACTAGGAACCTAAAGCTCAGCCAAAGGGGTGGAACAAACAACCCAGAATAAATAGAGGGTTGAGCAACTGAACAGCAAGAAAGAGGGAAGGTTACTATTTGCAGTACTACAGAGAGGTTTCACTGAATACTAGCCCCACTACACATGGGGGGACTGAAGTGACACCTGTGCCCCCCCCCCCTCAGGACAGCAAGGCAGCGGCGGACATGGGTCACCAGTGTTTCTATGTTCTTGGTCAGACAGGGTGAATCTGTCTAATGGGGCCTTCTTACCAAATCAGATCCTAATTATCACAGTTGCCAGTCCTGGGGATTATGTAATGTTAATGTTTTCCTTTAAAAAGAGCAAGAGACATAAATATCCTATTCAACAAGACAGCTACTGTGGCAAAGACATAAACATCTTATCCAACAAGACAACCCCTGTGGCACAAATAAATGGGAGAAGAGGGTAGATATAACTCTGAACATATTTCTCCTGGATAATCAGAACTTGTCCCTTATGGTGGTTCACCTCAAGGAAAGTGAAAAACCAGGTAGCAGACTTCTTGAGCTAGTAATGCCTAAATGAGGATGTACAGTATTTTCCAAGATTGATTCTCCTTATGTTACCGCTCAGATAAATCTGTTTGCAGCAATACTACATTCTGTAGATTTTATACAGTCCCTTAACAGGCCAGCTGTCAGTGACACCTGACCCCTCACCTGTGGATAAACAATTCTTGCATTTGTCAGCCCCATACAGCATAAGTAGGAGGATGTGAAAAGAAGACACTTTATAATGGCTTAAACTGTGCATGTGGTGGAAATCAGTTTTCAAAAGATGATTTGAAAAACTTTACATCATACCAGATGTGTTTTTTATATCCTAACTGAGTATTTTTTTTTTAAATTAATTAAATCATTCTTTAATGTACAGTTTATAGAACTAGTATTACTCAATAGCAAATAACAGACTGTTTTAGGTTTAGAGATATATAATGACATTAACTTGGGCAGATGGTGCAAGGGCCATTCAAAGGCCTCTTTGGCCTTCAGGCTACAAGTTGAAAGGCAGGTCTGGAAAATTGTAAAAGTGGTGCTTAGGGACAAGAATAGACATTTGTAAATGGCACCACTGTCAGCATTTAATCTAACAAATCAGTGTTAATAAAGTGGGTAAGATTAAATCTCACTTACAAGATAACTTGCATTTTATTCTATACTCGCCAGTAGAATTCTAACAAGCCAGAAGTGGTTTATAATCCAGGCTTCTCTGGTTTATAGTCTCAGGCATGTTCACTTTCGGGATGCTCTATGGGTAAGTTATAATAATTAGGGTAATAATATCATACCAACAGGAAATTCACAGCAAGAGCTTTGCTACAATTGTGGGGTTTAGGTCAGCCACATCCTTTATATCTTAAATAAAGACAACTGGAGGAAATAGCAGTCACCCAACAGCTATATGTACTGTATGAGTCTTATAGGGTCTCATATTTATCCTACTAAAACTTAACTTTTATCAGATTATTTATAAAAGATATGTCCCACATTTATAGTTATAGATGACTGCATATGAAAAAAATCTGGCATATGTCAAACCATGCACAAATAAACAGTACAATGCACTGGGTAGGATGAGAATACAGTCAGACCAATTGTTATAATCACCACTCACGGTTTGTTGCATGAGAGATTCGTGATGCTTTTTGGTATCCAGGCAGATAGGTGGTCCTGTTGGATCCGCAGTAATCGCTTTGTCTGCTGAAAAAGTGGGTTCAATGATGTTTTGGTTACTGATTCTCTTTATGATGGATCAGGCAGATAGGAGAGTATCCCTAGTGAACTAGTTATACCCTGCCTAAAAGCGGAGAGGTCTCCCGCCTAAATGCGGGAGAATCACCCCCTAGGGAGCGACCCCACTTATCGGTAGCTGGCCCTGTTATTCTCACCCTATAAGTCGTCTCCAAGTGCCGGCATAGTCAGGTATTTTAGACTGCATCTATTCAGCGGGGATACCCATAAAGAGCGATTGAGCCAACGGTTACCAAGCCGTATATTCATCATTTTCACATCCCCTGATGAATCTGACAGTACTGTCTGTCAGAGGAAACGCGTCGGGAAAAAACATTAGAAAATACCTGACTATGCCGGCACTTGGAGACAACTTATAGGGTGAGAATAACAGGGCCAGCCACCGATAAGTGGGGTCGCTCCCTAGGGGGTGATTCTCCCGCATTTAGGCGGGAGACCTCTCCGCTTTTAGGCAGGGTATAACTAGTTCACTAGGGATACTCTCCTATCTGCCTGATCCAACATAAAGAGAATCAGTAACCAAAACATCATTGAACCCACTTTTTCAGCAGACAAAGCGATTACTGCGGATCCAACAGGACCACCTATCTGCCTGGATACCGAAAAGCATCACGAATCTCTCATGCAACAAACCGTGAGTGGTGATTATAACAATTGGTCTGACTGTATTCTCATCCTACCCAGTGCATTGTACTGTTTATTTGTGCATGGTTTGACATATGCCAGATTTTTTTCATATGCAGTCATCTATAACTATAAATGTGGGACATATCTTTTATAAATAATCTGATAAAAGTTAAGTTTTAGTAGGATAACCAATCAGTGATACAGTTAATTGTTCCTATAATATATTTATTTCAAACCAATACTGTGAATTGTGGTCTCATATTTATATATAATTTGTATAGTTTTATAGATGAGATAATGAGTTTTACAGTTTCAAAATTTTAAGGGTTGTAGTCAATAAACTGACCCCTTAATTATTGAAGGTGGCTCCTAGAGTAATACCACTAATGAGCACTTCAATCAGTCACCAGCACCAAGATAATCTACTTAGTGATTCAAAGAATAGTTATGCAACATATCAGTTAAAAGTTGAAATAGTTCATGGCATAGAGGGATCCCCGTGGATATAAAAACTACCATATTTTATTAGTATAAGTAATGTTCTCTGATTTGACATTCTTAAAAGTCATTTAGTGCATCTACACCCAATTGTATACATGTGTTATAACATGATACTGATATTAATTTTAAGTGGTTAACAATTGCGGCTTAGTATCTTTAAAATATGAAAAAATATGAAAAAAACTTCTGCTGCTTATTAACCATTTAGATTTGTTAGTTAACAAACCGAAAGCGTACAAGTGGTCAATATACTGTATATTGTATATACAAGCATGGGGAATTTTGCGTCTTTTTTGCATATTTTTTTTACCTACCCTATAAGTCATGTCGCAGACTACCATCAAAAGACACATAACTGTCTGCCCCCATATTATTAGACCATGGAAGATTTTTGAGGGCCTGACTTAATTAGAGAAAGTCAACATAAAAACAGCTGGTCTCAACTAGGTTATTGAAAGGATATTACATGTCAAAATACAGATAGCTCTTGATGTGATGACAATCAATCTTATTTTCTAGGCACTGAAGCATTCGGTACAATGTATATCTCCGTGCCTGATACAGGTACCTATTCTTTTACAGATACAAAAATAATTTACTTTGTATGTACAGCCTGCACAGTGAAATTGACAAATTATCTGTAAGCATCACCAAAGGTCATGCAATGAATGAACTGAAAGCTGCAGCTGTCTGAGGTTAGTGGAAGTGCATTGTGAGACACTTCAGGAAAGAGTCCCTGAATGCTTAAATGGGAGTTGAGCCACAGTAGAGGGCTTTTTACATTGCCTGATATTTGGGTAGATTATCGCTAAACAGCATTTGTACGGACGCTCGTTAGTGGTAATCTGCTTGTGTAAAGGTGCTGCCTATTACTCGATGGACGAGTGAAATACTCATTCATGGGGTAATAGATCATTGCGGTCACCTAAATCATCATTTGCCAGCAGCAGACCGTCTCTGTCCTTTATACTTGCTCTCCTTTTAAGATTCACTCCTGATTTTGGCTTCCAGAACCGCATTCGGAAATCTGACTGTGTGTCTGTACCCTAATCATACCAGTCAATGAGAAGGAGGTATGCACATACAAGGAACTAGTCCGCACTGTCCATAACCAGGAGATTGGAGAGCTCTAGGTTGGGACCTATATGTCTAAAAATAGTATATCTATACTGTGTCAATGAACAGAAGGTGAGAAGCCCACCACCAAAGATAAAACTTATGCCCCCTTTTCTGGTGCTCCTTGACACCATATTTCTTATTCCCTGCCAATGCAAGTTCTCAGGCCCCATTCCATTTTTATGACTCAATGACATTTTCCACATCCCTGTTCAGCTTTTAACCTCTCATTCAAATACAAAAATGACCAACCTGGAATGAGCCCCCTCCCTCCAGGGGTTCCGTATAAGCTGCATTGACTGCTTCTATGCTATGTACAACCTTATACGAATAAATAAGAGGGGCACACCTACATCTAGATTCACACAGGACACTTAGCCAATATATTACTGAAATAGTTTATTTAATATATAATATATAACAGATAGGTACCTATTTTATCACACTAAAAAGACATAAAATACATATATTAAAATATTACTAAGGGTTAATGTGTACTTTAATGTCAGGTCTCGGTCATATATTCAGTGCCTGATTCAAGGTTTCTGAGTTGCAGCCGATAAGTTAATAAATACAGTCTCTGTAAAGATCTGCAGTATATCTGCGATTTTTTCAATATAAGAAGTTCCACTATAGTGATTACTGAATGGTTATAATGTCCTTTTAGTTTGCTGCATATATTCCTTCACAGCTATAATTTGACTTCACAGCTATAGCTTTGCTGTTGCACTGTGGTTAATTGTAACAAGTTACTCACTTTTTGGAAGCGATGAAGTGTTCAGATTTCTGTGCTTATCGTGGCGTCCCACGTGTTTTCAGCACAGGTGATCTCACCTCCGATCGACTTTAGAGTGAGTGAGATGGATTTTCAAACAAGGAAACAGTCCGTTCTGACGCCGGGGTCGATGATTAGTTGGACCCGCTTTGGTATCTGGCGTGACTTTGCGTCTTTTGTACAAGACAAGACAGGACTCTCGTTTCTTTTGCGGAAAATATTCGGATGTTCTTGCAAATGAAAAGTCGGTGCGCAGATGGTATGCTGCGGTTTTCTTCTTTACTTAGAGACTTGTGTACACCAGACGCGTTTCGGAGTTAGCAGGACTCCTTCCTCAGTGGTCAAGTCTCATCTGTTATGTGGCGGTTTATATAGGCCTGAATCCATTTACCCATTTAGGGCTATTGCGTCATCCTATGGAAAGCCAGAAACTCTGGATCTGGCTTGGCCGAACTTTTACCTTTTAATCATGGTGTCGTACATATTTAATTACTTTAAAATGTCTTATACTATATAAAATAAATGTGTATGAATAAAATAATAACATCAGCAACAATACTTAGTATATATTGGCTAAGTTTGCTCAAATATAGCTTTTTATGACAGATCCTATATAAATCGATTCCAACATTTGTACATCTTATAGTATTAGACACTATAATCCTGCAGTTTCATTCATGGATAATGTCTTCTATATGTGTATTTAAAATCATAATATATTTTCATTTTTTATTTTTTATTTTGTTGCGGTTTTTATACATTTAATTTAAATATATTCTTTTTCTTAAAGCATTCTCATAAAAAATTCTTAATAAAAATTCCTATAAAAAATTCATAGAAAAACCTTATACAGGTAAAGGCAATGGTATCCATATATTATGAACATATAGGAGTAAGAGAACTTAGGGATACAAGAACTATAGAATATTATAGTGAGTAATGAGACTGCATTCCATTCTATGTGGTCGAACTGTGCAGTTAGACGTGTTGTTGGCGCTTGGTTACTTCTGCGAAGTATAGTCATGTATATCTATTTATATATTTTTTCATTACTGGACTTATGTGTTCAGTACGATGTTTCTGTATTCTATGTCTTTATATTTCTAAATACTATAATCAAGCGAGTTTAGTTATAGGTCATATCCTATATATATATTTTGTATCGCCCTGTGTGCACATACTCCTGCGGTTCTCATTTTCATTCAATGCGATTAATATGTGTTCATAATATGTTGGAAAAAGTTCCTATATTTGATATACAGGGTGGGCCATTTATATGGATACACCTTAATAAAATGGGAATGGTTGGTGATATTAACTTCCTGTTTGTGGCACATTAGTATATGTGAGGGGGGAAACTTTTCAAGATGGGTGGTGACCATGGCGGCCATTTTGAAGTTGGCCATTTTGAATCCAACTTTTGTTTTTTCAATAGGAAGAGGGTCATGTGACACATCAAACTTATTGGGAATTTCACAAGAAAAACAATGGTGTGCTTGGTTTTAACATAACTTTATTCTTTCATGAGTTATTTACAAGTTTCTGGCCACTTATAAAATGTGTTCAATGTGCTGCCCATTGTGTTGTATTGTTGTATAGTTTCAGGTGCTGCACATCTCATATCTTCACAGCATAGAAAATTGCCTTCAGATGACCCCAAAGATAAAAGTCTAAGGGGGTCAGATCGAGAGACCTTGGGGGCCATTCAACTGGCCCACGACGACCAATCCACTTTCCAGGAAACTGTTCATCTAGGAATGCTCGGACCTGACACCCATAATGTGGTGGTGCACCATCTTGCTGGAAAAACTCAGGGAACGTGCCAGCTTCAGTGCATAAAGAGGGAAACACATCATCATGTAGCAATTTCGCATATCCAGTGGCCTTGAGGTTTACATTCATGAAGAATGGCCCCACTATCTTTGTACCCCATATACCACACCATACCATCAATTTTTTTGTTCCAACAGTCTTGGAGGGATCTATCCAATGTGGGTTAGTGTCAGACCAATAGCGGTGGTTTTGTTTGTTAACTTCACCATTCACATAAAAGTTTGCCTCATCACTGAACAAAATCTTCTGCGTAAACTGAGGGTCCTGTTCCAATTTTTGTTTTGCCCATTCTGCAAATTCAGTGCGCCGATCTGGGTCATCCTCGTTGAGATGCTGCAGTAGCTGGAGTTTGTAAGGGTGCCATTTGTGAGTAGCTAATATCCGCCGAAGGGATGTTCGACTAATGCCACTCTCCAGTGACATGCGGCGAGTGCTACGCTGTGGACTCTTGCTGAATGAAGCTAGGACAGCCACTGATGTTTCTTCATTAGAGACAGATTTCATGCGTCCACATTTTGGCAAGTCCAACACTGAACCAGTTTCACGAAACTTAGCAAGCAGTTTGCTAACTGTAGTATGGGAGATGGGTGGTCTCATAGGGTGTCTTGCATTGAAATCTGCTGCAATGACCCGGTTACTGCGTTCACCAGACATCAACACAATTTCTATCTGCTCCTCACGTGTTAACCTCGGCGACATGTCAATGGCTGTAAACAAAGAGAAACTTGTAAATAACTCATGAAAGAATAAAGTTACGTTAAAACCAAGCACACCATTGTTTTTCTTGTGAAATTCCCAATAAGTTTGATGTGTCACATGACCCTCTTCCTATTGAAAAAACTAAAGTTGGATTCAAAATGGCCGATTCAAAATGGCCACTCATCTTGAAAAGTTTCCCCCCTCACATATACTAATGTGCCATAAACAGGAAGTTAATATTACCAACCATTTCCATTTTATTAAGGTGTATCCATATAAATGGCCCACCCTGTAAATTGATGGATAGTCAAATACATACCCGGACAAGTATAGAAATATGTTAAATAATAAATGAATAAAAATTATGTATGAGGACCGAACTGATGTTTAAATATATGAATATGAAAGTTTGAGCAAGGGTCCAGGTACATAAAATTAAGAAATATAAATAGATACACAAAAATAAAAATGATTATAGATATGTTTCAAAGGATATTTAAAGAAATATACATATATACAATAAATACATAAATATATAAATAAATACATTAATAAATACATTAATAGGTTAAATCGGAGAATATCATCCCTATCTCAATCATACAAAGCTTAAAATAATTCCTATAGGACATGAGACAATTATTACCACCCTCATAATAAATAAATAAATAAATACATTAATACTTTAATAGGTGTCACGGTGCGGTTCACCGTGGCGTGGTTTTCCATGCAGGCTGGCTGCATGCCTTTTGTGTACTGGCTATGGGTGATTCCGTGTAGGCTGATTGCTTTTGGCTGCGTGCTGGCTGCGGTATCTAGTGTGAACCTACCCATGTGTGTGTGTACCTGTTTGGCTGTATCGTCTCCCTGTGGGTATGTCAGGTTGGTTGCCCTCTTGCGTACTGGCTGCGGTGTTCCGTGCATGTTGGTTGCTAGGGGCAATGTCCTGTATCGCAGCTTGGTATGCTGTGGTTTCTGGTTACCCCTGACCTGATTTGGTACCTCTCTGTTTGGTTCTGATGGGGTTAACCTCCCCTGGTCGGTTCCTGGGTGTGTCTTTTCAGGTGCGCTCGTTGGGCTGCTCTTTCTGCCTTTGAGCGTGGAGTGTTAAGGTCAGTCTTGGTCAGTCTGTTCTATTTTGTCTTGTGGGTGTTTCACCCTTCTGCTCTGTGTAGTCTGTCTACGTTTGTCTTGCAAGGTTTTGCCCTTTGCTGCTGACCCAAAGGGGTCCTACCATCTACACCTCGGTGTGTTCCGCCTGGTTTTGTATTGTTGTCTTCTGGCCCTGTACCTTGCCTTGTATCTGTCCTGTATCTGTATAGCCTAGCAGAGCTTATCTGTGACTGATCTATGTTTCTGTATCTGTATAGGCTAGCAGAGCCTATCTGCGTATGATCTATGTTCCTATATCTGTATAGCCTAGACGAGCTTATCTGCGTCTGATCTATGTTCCTGTATCTGTATAGCCTAGCAGAGCTTATCTGCATCTGATCTATGTTCCTGAATCTGTATAGCTTAGCAGAGCTTATCTGCGTCTGATCTATGTTACTGTTATTGTCTGTCTGGCAGTCCTTACTGCTTCTGGTGTTCTGTTCATGTCTATCCATGTCCCCCTTCGAAAGAGGGTTCCTGTGTTTCCTGGAGGGGGAATGCCCATTCTCTGTGCAGCTCTTCCTGGGGCCGCATTGCTTCTATTGCTTGGGGTGCAGGTACCTGCTTCTGCCTCCGTTCTTCTTGCCTGTCTATAGAATCTATGTACTGTCGGTACCTTGTCTGGTATCTCCTTGCCGCCTGATCCTACTGCCACTGACTCGATTTACGCTCTGGAGTAGCCCCTGGCAACTACCTACGGCCCAAGCCTATCCTCACCATCTAAGGCTCTAGTGAAGACCAGGTAGCTGCTTAGTTACCCCTCCAGAGTATTGCTAGTCAGTGGCACAGTGGGTTCACACCCACTGATCTGTTTTTCAGTACATTGAGGTCTGTTATAGTCATTGTCACGTGTCTTGGTTCCTTTGTTTAAGTTCCGTGGTCCTTGGCCTGTTTGCCTTGTCCTGCTCGTATGACGTCCCGGAGGTCCTCCTGGGGACATCCGGCACATGACAATAGGTTAAATTGTGGAATATCATCCCTATATCTTTCATACAAAGCTTAAAATAATTCCTGTAGGACATGAGACAATTATTATCACCCTCATAATAAATAATTAAATAAATCCGTAAATAAATTCATTGTCTAATCTGGGAATTGTATTTATAATATTACTTCATTAATTTCCCCTATCAATTACATGGTCCTCCTATCAATTACATGGAATAATTACAACTCTCATAATAACATTTTCATTATTCATTGTTTTAAAAAAAAATATATTATCTATCAGGTGGCCCTAAGAGCTCAAAATCTATAGTACGCTTAATAATTTGTATATTCCAATGTTTCGTTTAATCCATATGGAGTTAGTGTGTTAAAGTGGAAGATCCAATACATCTCTTTCCTACAACGTTGTTGGAAGGAGTTTGGTACATGCTCGATTGGCATCAATTTTAAGAGGCTGGGGTCACTATTATGATTATCTTTAACCCCTTCTACCTCAGGCCAGTTTTCACCCAGGCCATTTTTTGCAAATCTGACATGTTTCACTTTATGTGGTAATAACTTTGGAACGCTTTTAATTATCCAAGCCATTCTGAAACGGTTTTCTCGTGACACGTTGTACTTCATGACAGTCATAAATTTGAGTCAATATAGTTCACCTTTATTTATGAAAAAATCCCAAATTTACAAAAAAAATTAAAAAATTAGCAATTTTCTAAATTTCAATTTTTCTGCTTTCAAAACAGAAAGTGATACCTCAAAAAATATTTATTACTTAACATTCCCCATATGTTTACTTTATGTTTGCATCATTTTGTAAATGGAATTTTATTTTTTGGGGATGTTAGAAGGCTTATAATTTTAGAAGCAATTCTAAAAATGTTTAAGAAACTTTCCAAAACCCACTCTTTAAGGACCAGTTCACCTCTGAAGTCACTTTGTGGGGCTTACATAATAGAAACCCCCCATAAATAACCCCATTGTAGAAACTACACCCCTCAATTTACTCAAAACTGATTTTACAAACTGTGTTAACCCTTTAGGTGTTCCACAATAATTAAAGGAAAATGGAGATAAAATGTCTAAATTTCACTTTTTTGGCAGATTTTCCATTTTTATCCATTTTTCTTTCTTTAACACATCGAAGGTTAACAGCTAAGCAAAACTCAACATTTATTACCCTCTTATGTTTACAGAAAACCCCCACATATGGTTGTAAACTGATGTAAGGGCACAGAAGGAAAGGACTGCCGCATGGTTTTTGGAAGGCAGATTTTGCTGGACTGGTTTTTAAACACCATGTCCCATTTGAATCCCCCCTGATGCACCCCTACAGTAGAAACTCCCAAAAGTGCCCCCATTTTGGAAACTAGGGGATAAGGTGACAGTTTTATTGGTACTATTTTGGGGTACATATGATTTCTAATCACTCTATATTACGTTTTTTGTGAGGTAAGGTAACAAAAAATGGCTGTTTTGGCACTGTTTTTATTTTTCTTATTTTTTTCAACGTTCATCTGACAGGTTAGATCATGTGCTATTTTTATAGAGCAGATTGTTACGGATGCTGCGATATCAAATATGTCTACTTTGTTTGTTTCAGTTTTACATAATAAAGCATTTTTGAAAAAAATATCTTTTTGTGTCTCCATTCTCTGAACGCCATATTTTTTAAATTTTTCTGCCAATCGTCTTGTGCAGGGGCTCATTTTTTGCAGGAAGAGTTGACATTTTTATTGGTACCATTTTTGGGTACATATGATTTTTTTTAATGGCACTGCACAGGCGCGAGACTTATCCAGCACACAGGGCCAGCAGGAGAATACGAACGCTGGCCTGTCAATCAAGGACGGCAGGGGATGGAATGAGGTGGGAGAACAGAGCCTCTAGGAGCAGAAGCAATGCCCCCCCTGCTCCTAGAGGCTAATTTTTTATATTACAAAAGTAAGAATTGTGCAGTAAGGGGGGTATTAATAAACCTAAAAATAGCTGAATCTACTCACCTGTTGCTTGGTCCTGGGGGTGGGCCAGGGTGCGATGGCATCCACTTTCCCAGACTCTGGCTTTATGGTCCCCCACCTACCCGGTACTCCAGGTAGTGGACCTCGCTCATGCTCAGCTGGCACTTTTCTGGCTTTACGGTCAAGCCTGCCTGGCGGATTCGCCTGAGCACCTGCGTCAGGTGCTCTAGGTGATCCTCCCATGTGGGTCTGAAGATGGCAAGTCATCCAGGTACGCGGCCCCACGGCATCTCGATGAACTCTGTCCTTCCAGGCTTATTGTTGAACATTTCCCGGAAAGGGTGGCATTCAGGTTCACGGGCAAGGCCTTCTGCCTTCCCCGGGCGTGGTCCAGGCTGACCAGGTACATCCTGGCATTGAGCCGCTGAAGCTTGTCCTGAGGTATGGTGGGTCCTCTCACAAGTCTTTTGGTCGTACCCCCACTTCTGGTCAGTTTGGGCCTGCACCATATTGTCGTGTATCAACCGAGACAAGGTCTGCGCCTTGGGGTGGCTACGTCTCCCGTCCAGGCCTCTGTCTTAGCGGCCCCTGGTTATCTGGCCATCGGAATTTCATGCGCAACCCACAACAACGCCCTGAACAGAAAGGGTACCACTAGCTGTTGGTCACTAGGCCATGCCTCCGGTGAGCCCCGCTGGACCATGACCCTGTACAGCTGTCTTTTGTCCCAGAACACACGCTCAAGGTCTGTCCAAAGGAGGCTGTGCCGCCTGCTCCTTGAGAGCGTTCAGGCTGGCGTCCGGCTAAGGAGTTGTTAAAGAAAAAAGAGGGACATTTAATTCCCATCTGACTCTTGAAGGGCTGAGAGGAGAGTCAGAAAAAGTGCATTTGTCTTTTACTGGTAGTACCCTATTTCTCCTGACTGCTGAGGTGCCGATAGAGTCAAAAACTGTGGGGATTGAACCTGATTGATGCTCAGTTCGTCTGTATGCACGGGTTGTCACGGAGTACTATTGATTATGCACCTCCAGTTAAGAAGTGTTTATCTCAAGTGGTGCATGATATCAGATTAAGAATGGGAGACTTTCATCAAGAATTTATCTCGAGTTTTGTGTTGGAGGGTCTCCCTGCACCGGTGGTTCTGGGTTTACCATGGTTAAGCAAGCACAATCCAACCATCGATTGGCAAGCTAGACAGATTCTGGATTGGGGTGATTATTGCATTGACAATTGTCTGAATACATCTTTTTCTGTTTTAACTACTATATATATATGATTTTGCCAACGTGTTTTCTGAGAGTGGATGCCAGGATTTACCTCCGCATCGAGATCAATCTTATTCCCGGAGCTCAGTTGCCAAAATCTAGGTTGTATAACCTTTCTGAATCTGAAAGACTGGCCATGAGAGATTATATTACTGAGAGTTTGGCTAAAGGACACATAAGACTTCCAAGTCTCCAGTGGCAGCAGAGTTTGTTAAAAAAAAGGACAGAGGTTTTCGGCCATGTCTGGATTTCTGTGAACTCAATCGGATTACTGTCTGTGATGCTTACCCTCTTCCTTTGATTCCCAATTTGTTTAACCAGATTATTGGTGCCAAGGTATTCTCCAAGTTGGACTTAAGGGGGGCATATAATCTGATTAGGATCAAAGAAGGGGATGAATGGAAGACGGCTTTTAATACTCCTGAGGGGCAATTTGAGAACCTGGTCATGCCTTTCAGGTTAACCAATGCTCCTGCGGTTTTCCAGCATTTTGTGAATGACATTTTTCATCACCTTGTGGGGAGGTTGGTAGTCGAGTATTTGGATGACATTCTAATTTATTCTTCAGATGTGGAAACATATCAGGATCACGTTAGACAGGTGTTACAGATCCTAAAGAACAATAAATTGTATGCAAAATTAGAGAAGTGTGTTTTTGATGTAAACGAGGTGCAGTTTTTGGGCTACCTGCTGTCATCTTCAGGTTTTCGAATGGATCCAGAGAAAGTCTGTGCTGTATTTGACTGGGATCACCCCAAAAATCTGAAGGCTCTTATGCAGTTTCTGGGGTTCACCAACTATTACCTAAAATGTATTCAGAATTATTCAACAATAGTAAAACCCTTAACTGACATGCCTAAAAAAGGGACGGATGTCTCAGTGTGGTCTGATTCTGCGTTGCGAGCCTTTCCTGCGATTAAGGAATAGTGTTGATCTAGCATTCTGGTGCTCGGGTGCTCGGGCCGAACACATCATGATATTCGGGTGAATCGACCAAGCACCCGAGTATAATGGAAGTCAATGGGAGAAGCCAAGCATTAAACCAGGTACCCCCTGCTCTGAAGAGGGGACGGTGCCTGGTTCATAGGAAAATGTCAGAAATTGTTCTGTAACAGCATGGGGAGGATGTATGGATGCATCTTGGACTTGCTGGTCACTGCTGGGAACTATGTTGTCCAAATAGTACGCTACTTTTACATAATGACAATAATATGCACAAAACCAAGGGGGAAAAAAATCGATTTTAGAGGAAAAATTTATAGAAAACAATCTTTCCTGTATATTCACTTTTATATAAAGTGCAAGTGCTGCCAAAAGTTACAAGGAAGAGGCACTCCGATACACCCTTAGTTATACATAAAGGATGGCATCATACACAACTGTCACGAGGGTGTCGAGGACCACGCCTGACTCCGTTATACCCGGGGTCAGGAAGTCGCAGCGGTTGGCTGCACGCTCTATTTAAGATAGGGCTGTTTTCCTTATGGTAGCTTTCTGGGTTTGCTTAGCAAACCCTTTTGGCTCACTCAGGGATCCGTAGCTCCTTCTCCTTCTCCTCAGCTGTTCCTTGTCCAGCACTCCCAGACCTCCTTATATTTCTCTCTCACACTTCTCTGGTTGCCAGAGATAGAGCTTCCTGCCTGGACATCTATTCTGACCTTCTGAAGCTGTGTTGCTGCGTTCGCTGGTAGTTGGTCCAGTACGCTACCCTCCAGATCCCTGTTGGACCTATTTGGTTTATTGTGGTCGCCCACCTGGGTGTATGTGTTTGTATGTTTTGTCTGTCCTCTCCCTGGTGTTTCCCTCTTAGTGATAGTGGTGTGGACTAGCGATCCCACCGGCCTGTTCACTATCCAGGGCTCATATTAGGGAAAGCCAGGGTTTAGGCACGCGATCGCCGCACGGGTGAGGAACCCGTCTAGGGACGTCAGGGCAGTCAGGTGCCAGCCGCAAGGTGAGTTAGGGGTCACCACCTTTCCCTCTCCCTTGGGCAGGGCTTTCCCTGTTTTCCTCCCTGTGCGTGTCGCTGGCCATTATTTTGTGTAGGTAAAAAATTTTTTTTACCTACTTAGAATCCAGTATGGATCAAATTGCTGCTCTGTCCAAACAATTTCATGGCCTGTCTTTGGAGGTGGTAGGATTGAAGGCGTCGGTCCTCCAGCAACCACAGCAATTACAACTGACTGCAAGCCCAGCGGTTGCTACTGGTAACCAGGTTGTTGCGGAACCCAAGGTCCCTCTCCCTGACAGATTTTCTGGGGGAAGGGACAAGTTTTTGACATTCCGTGAGGCCTGTAAGTTATATTTTAAACTGCGCCCTTACTCCTCTGGTAATGAAGATCAGCGGGTGGGGGTTGTTATTTCCCTGCTGCAGGGAGATCCGCAGTCCTGGGCGTTCTCTTTACCTACTGATTCCCAGGCTCTTCGGTCAGTGGATGAGTTTTTTGGGGCCTTGGGTCTCATATATGATGACCCTGACCGAGTCGCCCTGGCTGAATCAAGATTACGGAGACTCTTACAAGGAGAGCGGCCGGTAGAGGAGTATTGCTCTGAATTCTGTAGGTGGGCTACGGATACCCAATGGAACGACCCGGCTCTCAGGAGTCAGTTCTGCTCTGGGTTATCCGAAAGGGTTAAGGATGCGCTTGCATTATATGAGACCCCCTTTTCCCTTGATGCGGTTATGTCCCTTTCTATCCGAATAGATAGACGCCTTAGGGTCAGGTTGAAAAAACCGGAGCAATTGGTAACCCCTCCCAAGCAGCAGTTAGTCTGTACGGACTTAGACGAGCCTATGCAGCTAGGAGGAACTACTCCTGAGGCTCGCCGTAGGCGTGGGGTTTGTTTTTTTTGTGGGGAGAGGGGTCATTTCATTAATGTCTGTCCTTCTTTCCTCAGAAACAAAAGACCGTCGGAAAAACTACTAACCCCAGGCTGTGTGGAGGATGTCAGCCGGGGGGTATACGTTTCCTCCATACGTACATCGCAATTTGTGTTGCCAGCGGTTATTATTTTTGGTGATAAGACGGAGACTATTTCTTTCTTTCTAGACAGTGGAGCAGGGGTAAATTTGATAGATGCCCATTTTGCCCGCACTTTGGGTTTGTCTCTCTGTACTTTACAGAGACCCATTCCCATATTCGCTATTGATTCTGCTCCCCTGTCTCAGAGAAACCTCACGCACATGGTTCATAATTTACACCTTCAGGTAGGGGACCACCATAACGAGATGCTTTCAGGTTATGTTCTGGAGGGGCTTCCCACTCCGGTAGTGCTGGGTCTTCCCTGGTTGGTAGCGCACAATCCAGTGGTGGATTGGCAGGCCAGGGAGATATTGGAGTGGAGTGAGCATTGCAGAGAAAATTGCTTAAATAGCAATTGCTTAGTCGCCTCCATAACTACCCTACCTACATTTATTTCGGACTTTGAGGATGTTTTTTCTGAAAAGGGTTGTCAGAAGTTACCACCTCATCGTCCTTATGATTGCCCGGTTAACCTTATTCCCGGCGCAAAATTACCCAAGACCAGGTTATATAATCTTTTGGGTCCAGAGAGACAAGCCATGAAGGATTATATCTCCGAGAGCTTGGCTAAGGGACACATCAGACCCTCTTCTTCACCCGTGGCTGCAGGGTTTTTCTTCGTTAAAAAGAAAGATGGGGGCCTGCGTCCTTGCTTAGATTTTCGCGAATTAAATCAGATAACCATCCGAGACCCATACCCTCTTCCTCTCATTCCTGACCTGTTTAATCAGATTGCGGGTGCTAGGTGGTTCTCCAAACTTGATCTTAGGGGTGCCTACAATCTGATTCGTATTAAGGAGGGGGATGAGTGGAAGACAGCGTTTAACACCCCTGAGGGGCATTATGAAAATCTAGTTATGCCTTTCGGTCTGACCAATGCTCCTGCCGTCTTTCAACATTTCGTTAATGACATTTTTAGTCATCTAATCGGCAGGTTTGTGGTAATATACCTAGATGATATTTTAATTTATTCGTCCGATCTGAAAACACATGAGGTGCATGTCAGACAAGTACTGCAGGTCCTACGGACGAATGAATTATATGCTAAAATAGAAAAATGTGTCTTTGCCGTTCAGGAGATACAATTCCTGGGTTATTTTTTATCTGCGTCAGGTTTCCGTATGGATCCTAGGAAGGTCCAGGCAATTTTAGATTGGGATCTTCCTGAGAACTTCAAAGCACTACAACGGTTCTTGGGCTTCGCGAATTTCTATAGGAAATTCATTAAAAATTATTCACTTATTGTAAAACCGCTTACTGACATGACTAGGAAGAGGACAGATTTTTCTAAATGGTCTGACGCCGCTAAAGTTGCTTTTTCCTCTCTAATAGAGAGGTTTACCTCAGCACCTGTACTGGTCCAACCTGATGTCTCTCAGCCTTTTATTGTTGAAGTCGATGCGTCAGAGGTGGGAGTGGGGGCGGTGCTGTCTCAGGGTCCGTCTCCTGGCAAATGGCGTCCTTGTGCTTTCTTTTCTAAAAAACTATCTGCAGCAGAAAAGAACTACGATATTGGCAATAGGGAACTATTAGCTATTAAACTTGCGTTTGAGGAGTGGCGTCATTTCTTAGAGGGGGCAGTCCACCCCGTCACTGTAATTACGGACCACAAAAATCTTCTGTACCTCGAATCAGCTAAGCGTCTCACCCCTAGACAGGCTAGGTGGTCGCTATTTTTTACCAGGTTTAACTTTGTGATTACCTATCGTCCTGGGGCAAAGAACACCAAGGCTGATGCACTATCTCGTTGTTTCCCTGGAGGGGGTAATGTGAGTGATCCGGTACCCATTCTTCAAAGAGGAGTGGTTGTTTCTGCGGTACACTCTGTTTTGGAGGGGAAGGTGTTAGAGGCCCAGGGGGACGCCCCGGTCTCTTGCCCCTCAGAGAAATTGTTTGTACCGTTGAACTTACGTTTCGAATTATTAAAGGAACATCATAATTCGGCACTTGCTGGGCACCCGGGTAGTAAAGCAACCTTGGAACTATTGTCTCGTCGTTTTTGGTGGCCAAGGTTGCGTCAGGATGTATTGGATTTTGTGTCTTCTTGTTCTACCTGTGCGCGCGCAAAAGTTTCACATACACGTCCTGCAGGGTCTCTATTACCACTCGTCATTCCCAATAGACCGTGGACACATCTGTCAATGGATTTTATCACTGACTTACCTTTGTCTGCGGGTAAAACAGTTATTTTGGTAGTAGTGGACAGGTTTAGCAAAATGGTACACTTCATTGCATTACCCGCACTACCTAATGCTAAGACTCTTGCTCAGGTATTCGTCAGTGAAATCGTGAAGCTTCACGGGGTCCCCTCCGATGTTGTTTCGGATCGGGGTACCCAGTTTATTTCTAAATTTTAGAAAGCTTTTTGTTCTCGTTTGGGGGTACACTTGTCCTTTTCCTCTGCTTTCCATCCTCAGTCGAATGGACAGACTGAGCGTACCAACCAAAACCTTGAGACATATCTAAGATGTTTTGTGTCTGAAAACCAAGAGTTGTGGTCATCATATTTACCGTTAGCTGAGTTTGCCATAAATAATCGTCGTCAGGAATCCACTGGCAAGTCACCATTTCTTGGTGCACATGGTTTTCATCCCCAATTCTGTACTTTCAAAGAGGGGGGGTCTTCTGGGGTTCCCGAAGAGGAACGGTTTTCGTCATCTCTGTCATCGGTATGGCAGAAGGTGCAAGCTAACTTGAAAAATATGGGAGGTAAATACAAATGCATGGCTGATAAGAGACGGTCGCCAGGTCCGGACCTAGGAGTGAATAACTATGTGTGGTTGTCTACTAGGAATATTAAATTGAAGGTTCCCTCTTGGAAACTGGGTCCTAGGTTTATTGGCCCTTACAAAATTGTAGCCATCATCAACCCCGTGGCTTTTCGCCTGGAGTTACCTCAGACTTTTAAAATTCATAATGTTTTTCATAAGTCGTTACTCAAAAAATATGTTCCACCTCTAGAACCATCACCGCTGCCACCCCCTCCTGTTGTCGTGGATGGTAACCTAGAATTTCAGATATCCAAAATTGTTAATTCTCGCCGGGTCCGCCGCTCTCTTCAATATCTGGTGCATTGGAGAGGTTACGGTCCCGAGGAAAGAATGTGGGTTCCTGCGTCTGAGGTAAACGCCGACAGGTTAGTTCGGGTTTTTCATGCCTCTCATCCTGGGAGACCTGGTCCTGAGTGTCCGGAGGCCCCTCGTAGAGAGGGGGGTACTGTCACGAGGGTGTCGAGGACCACGCCTGACTCCGTTATACCCGGGGTCAGGAAGTCGCAGCGGTTGGCTGCACGCTCTATTTAAGATAGGGCTGTTTTCCTTATGGTAGCTTTCTGGGTTTGCTTAGCAAACCCTTTTGGCTCACTCAGGGATCCGTAGCTCCTTCTCCTCAGCTGTTCCTTGTCCAGCACTCCCAGACCTCCTTATATTTCTCTCTCACACTTCTCTGGTTGCCAGAGATAGAGCTTCCTGCCTGGACATCTATTCTGACCTTCTGAAGCTGTGTTGCTGCGTTCGCTGGTAGTTGGTCCAGTACGCTACCCTCCAGATCCCTGTTGGACCTTTTTGGTTTATTGTGGTCGCCCACCTGGGTGTATGTGTTTGTATGTTTTGTCTGTCCTCTCCCTGGTGTTTCCCTCTTAGTGATAGTGGTGTGGACTAGCGATCCCACCGGCCTGTTCACTATCCAGGGCTCATATTAGGGAAAGCCAGGGTTTAGGCACGCGATCGCCGCACGGGTGAGGAACCCGTCTAGGGACGTCAGGGCAGTCAGGTGCCAGCCGCAAGGTGAGTTAGGGGTCACCACCTTTCCCTCTTCCTTGGGCAGGGCTTTCCCTGTTTTCCTCCCTGTGCGTGTCATCGGTCATTACAACAACCTTTAAAAATTATGATTGATGGCCTGCTGGTGACCCTCAAAAACATTAGGAGCAATGGCCTTCTGATCTGACCATCTAAAACATTATGGGCGGTGGCCTGCTGCCGCTTTAGTGACTCTAGTTACCCTGGGACCGATGGCACGTCCACGTGACGGCGACGATCCATTCGGATGTCTGGCCTATCAACTTTCGAAGTAATTGTCAGCTCAAAACCATTGTAAACTACTGGTAACGGGGAATCAGTGTTTGATTCTGGGGAGGGAGCCTGAGAAACGGCTAACACATCCAAGGAAGGCAAGCAGGTGTCGCACAAATCTCACACTCCAGACTTGTGGAGGTAGTGACGATAAGTAACAATACAGGACTCTTAAGATGCCCTGTTATTGGAATGAGTAATAAAAAATTACAGGGAATGTCACTGCGGTATTTTGGATAAGGAAACATTATACAGGAGAGGCCCTGCTGCCGCTTTGTTGACACTAGATAACTTCTGCCTGATCGCACATCCCCGTGATCCCGTCCACGATCCATTTGGATATCTTCCCTATCAACTTTCGATGTTCTTTTATGCGCCTAACATGGTAACTATAGTAACGGGGAATCATTGTTCAATTTCGGAGAGGGAGCCTGATAAACTTCTATGGCTACTACTTCAAAGCAAGACAGCATGAGTTGTGGTCCTGCAGATGAGCTGACCCTGTAACTGATTTGAGTGGCAGGCCTGCAGGTGAGCTGACCCTATAAAAGATTTTAGGTGCGGGCCTGCTGGTGAACTGACCCTGTAAAACATTATATGCGAGTGCCTGCGGGTAAGCTGACCCTGTAAAACATTATATACGAGGGCCTGCATGTGAGCTGACCCAGTAAAAGATTTTAGTTGCGAGCCTGCTGGTGAGCTGAGGTAGAACTGACAAACCCAACTTGATTTTGATGGCTGCATTAATCTGCAGGGGACCATCATACAGCTCTACAAATTTGTTATCACCTGCATCTTTCTCAACAATCTGTGGCCTTAGTCTCTTATCCAGACTGAACATTGTGCCACTATGTGGCCTCCTCATGACCTCCTCCCACAGTAATTCTTTAGCGACCCCTTCCTTTCATGCTGGCCCCATTCCTGTGCCTAGTAAAGATCGCTCTCTCAGACCAGGGCCGGCAGCTGTTCTATCCATTTAATACACTGTCTATACTGTCATTGTATATAATTTCATTGTGTAATACTGTTGAGGGGGCCCTGACCAAATCCTTTAGTCCTCCTCCTCCTGGATGGGCCCCTTCTGGGTCAGGGCCCCAAAGCTGCAGATTCTCCTGCTTCCCCAATAGCTATGCCCCTGGATTAATCAGCAGGTGACCGTCATACAGCTCCACAGATTGTTTAGAAAGATTCAGATGGAAACAATCTGTGGCCTTAGTCTTTTATCCAGACTCAGTCATTGTACCACTATGTGGCCTCCTCATGCTGCCATCTGCACAGTATGTCACCTTGCCACTCATTTTTATCACCATGCTGCTGCTGCTAAAAAGGCCGTAAAGGGAACCTGTCACCTACCAAAACCATCCCAAGCCACCAGCAGTACCTGCGTGTAGCCAGCAGCGTGTTAATGATGATGCCTTTCTTCCTGAAGGCAGATGCAGCAAAAGTACTGAAAACGTTGTTTTATCCCCTGCCGGCGCGCTTCTCCACACATGCTTGAAGTCAAGGAGGCAGCATGCTTCAAGTCACAGTAACCACTCCCCCTTCCCTGCCCCTTCACTGTGACTGACAGCCGGCTGTTCGGCAAAGGCAGCTGAATTCTCATGCATAAGCGCTGTCAGTCACAACAAAGGGGCAGTGAAGGTTGCGTGGTTACCGTGACTTGAAGCAAGGAGGCCGCTGCCTCCTTGACTTCAAGCATGTGTAGAGAAGCGTGCCGGCAGGTGATAAAACAAGGTTTTCAGTACTTTTGCTGCATCTGCCTTCAGGAAGAAAGGCATCATCAGAAACACACTGCTGGCTACATGCAGGTACTGCTGGCGGCTTAGGATGGTTTTGGGAGGTGACAGTTTCCCTTTAAAGTGATCACCAGGCCCGCAATCTAATTAAGGTTTTACGCACAAAACCAAAGTAAAAAATCAATTTTATAGTAAAAATTTATTGAAAACATTCTTTCCTGTATATTTATTTGTATATAAAGTGCAAGTGCTGCCAAAAATTACAAGGAAGAGGCACTCTGATACAACCTGTATATCACATAAAGGAGGGCCTCATTTACATTGAGGTGCGGGCCTGCAGGTGAGCTGACCCTGTAAAAGATTTGAGTTGCAGGCCTGCAGGTGAGCTGACCCTGTAAAATATTTTAGGTTAGGGCCTGCAGGTGAGCTGACTCTGTAAAAAATTAGATGTGAGGGGCTGCTGTTGAAAGGACCCTGTAAAAAAGTGGGGCCCTGCTGGTGAGCAGACCCTGTAAAAAATTAGATGTGAGGGCCTGCTGGTGAGCGGACCCTGTAAAAAATTAGATGTGAGGGCCTGCTGGTGTCACCGCCAGCTCTCTGAGAAGGTCTGGCAGACGTTCTTCTGTACCTCTTGCATGATGTTCTTTGTTTTGGTTTCACTTTGTCATCTCCTTTCCTTCTCCCAGCTGTCACCTATTTACACTAATTGCCTCCCTTTATATTCCCTCCCATACTGCCTCACTTTGCGGTTTATACTACTTCCTGGATTGTAGTGTTCACTGCTGGAGACCTCTGTTACTGCTTGCTCAGATAAGTCCTTTCATGTATTGTGTTTCCTTGCTGGCTTGATTCTAGGTGACCCTGACTCCCTCTGTATTAAGTGCAGGGAACCGGTGGTCGTGTCCCCTCACTATTATAGGGTTTTCAGGTGTCAAACAGTCTAGGTATGAGGGCATGCAATCGTCTACCTCTGAGACCCTTGTATGTGCTTAGCAGTCAGGGTGAGCTCTTAGGGTTTTATAGGGGTCACCTTTATGCTCCTTAGTTTGGGATCAAGCCAGTCGGATGTTTATCCATAACTTCCAGCTATCTGTAACATCATCCGTGACAGCTGGTTAGCGGACCCTCTAAAAAATTATATGTGAGGGCCTGCTGGTGAGCGGACCCTCTAAAAATTTATATGTGAGGGCCATATATGCGAGGGCATTATATGTGACGAATAAGCGAAGCATGTTGATATGACGGAAGAGGAGGAGGAGAAGGAGAAAAGGAAGATTCAACCATATACCCTTGTTTGTGGTGGAAGAGGTGCATGGGAATACAGTCTATTAACTACATTAAAAACAACACATGTAAAGTGCCTTTATGTTCATCAGCATTCCTCTAGTGGAGTCGAGAAGACATGGTTAATCCAGGCCTTGTTCATTTTTATATGAGTCAACCTGTCAGCATTTTCAGTTGACAGGCGGATACGCTTATCTGTTATAATGTCACCATACATGCTCAAACAAAACGCTGGCGGCAGGGCAGGCCAGCACCTCCAAAGCGTAGAGCGCCAGTTCGTTCCACGTGTCCAGCTTGGACACCTAGTAGTTGTAAGGCACTGAGGGATCATTGAGGACACTGACACGGTCTGCTATGTACTCCTTCACCATCTTCCCAAAATTTTCTCTCCTTGTGGCAGTAGGCCGCACATCAGGGTGAGGGGGCTGGCGGGGTGTCATGAAACTGCCCTAGGCTTTGGAGCGTGTTGCCCTGCCTCTGTTGGAACTGCTGTGTGTTCCCCTTGTCTCCCCTCCTTGGTTGGCCAAGGAAGTACGGACTCTGCCGCCAGCGTTGTCAGATGGAAAATTTTGGAGCAATTTTCTAACAAAGATTTTCTGGTATTGCACCATTTTGCTCGTCCTCTCCACCAGAAGAATGGGAGGTGAGAAGTTCTCTTTGTAGCGGGGGTCGAGAAGGGTGAACAACCAGTAATCCATGTTGTATCAAATTTGTATAACGCGCGGGTCGCGGTAAAGGCAGCCTAACATGAAGTCAGCCATGTGTGCCAGAGTACCAACAGGCGAGACTTCGCTGTCATCATCAGGGGGATCACTCCCAATCTCCTTATCCTCTTCCTCCTCTTCTGCCCACCCACGCAGAACAGATGGAACTAAACCTCCATGGGTACTACCTTCTGTAGTTGAGGCAACCGTCTCCTGCTCCTCCTCCTCTACAGCCTCCAATTCGCGCTGAGAAGGCGAACTGAGGGAGGTCTGGCTATCATCAACCTGTGTAATGTCTTCCCCCATTTCCACCCCTTCCACATGCACAGCGTCGTCTTTAATTGTGAGCAGCGAGCATTTGAGAAGACACAGAAGTGGGATGGTGATGCTGATAATAGCGTTATTGCCACTCACCATCTGTGTTGACTTCTCAAAGTTGCGTAAAACCTCACAGAGATCAGACATCTATGCCCACTCCTCACTTGTGAATAGCGGATACTGACTGGAAAGGCGACGACCATGTTGCAGCTGGTATTCCACAACTGCCCTCTGCTGCTCACAAAGCCTGGCCAACATGTGGAATGTGGAGTTCCAGTGCGTGCTCACGTCGCACAACAGCCGATGAGCTGGCAATTTCAAGCGCTGCTGCATCGTTGACAGACCGGCTGAAGCTGTCGGTGACTTGCGTAAATGTGCATACACGCAGCGCACCTTCACCAGTAGCTCAGGCAAATTGGGGTAGGTTTTGAGAAACCGCTGAACCACAAGATTGAATACGTGGGCAAGGCATGGGATGTGTCTAAGGTTGCCCAGCTCCAAAGCTGCCACCAAGTTACGGCCATTATCAGTCACAACCATGCCTGGTTCTAGGTTGAGTGGCGAGAGCCACAGTTCAGTCTGGTCTCTAATCCTCTGCCACAGCTCTGCGGCGGTGTGCTGTTTGTCACCTAGGCAGCTCAGCTTCAGCACAGCTTGTTGCCGCTTCCCCACTGCAGTGCTACACTGCTTCCAGCTACCGACTGATGACTGACTGGTGCTGCACACGGATTATATGGAGGTGAAAGTGGAGGAGTAGGCAGAGGAGGAGAAGTGGGGGTTGGAGCTGGTGGAAACCCTTATGGAAGTAGGGCTCGCAATCCTTGGCGTCGGTAGAACCTGTGCCATCCCAGTGTACCAGTCGCTCCCGGCCTCCACAACATTCACCCAGTGTGCCATCAGGGAAATGTAGCGTCTCTGGCTGAAAGCACTTGTCCATGTGTCCGTGGTTAAGTGGACGTTCCCAGTAACTGCGCTGGTCAGGGCACATGTAATGTTAAGGGACACATGGTGTAAGGCTGGCAAGGCACACCTTGAAAAATAGTGGCGGCTGGGAACTGCATAACGAGGGACGGCCACCAACATCAGGCTGCGGAAGGCCTCAGTGTCCACAAGCCTAAATGGCAACATTTCCAGGGTCAGTAATTTGGAAAGCTGTGCATTTAGTGCTATGGCCTGTGGGTGGGTCGCTGGGTATTTGCACTTGCGTTCAAATGCCTGGGGTAATGACATTTGGATGCTACACTGGGACAGGGAAGGGGATGTGGTCACTGATGGTGCTTGCAAAGGTCCAGGTGCAGGGCGGGAGGCATCCGGTCCTGCATCTGGGACAGGGGATTGGCCAGGACGTAACACAGGGGAAGAGGAGGCAGTGGTGTGACCCTCAGACACAGATTGTGGACCCAGGCATTCGGAACACCTACCCCTTGGAAAGGGAGATTTATGCAAAGGGGTGCTCCGTGGAACAGTTGCAGGCCTGTTCTTTGGTGCCCGCCTTCTACCTTTTGCCACCCCACTGGCTCTTCCAGCCTGTTGCAGTGCTGCAGATCCCTCCCCCTCTGTACTGCTCTCCTCACTCGGCTTGTTGCCACCTTCCCAGGTTGGGTCAGTGACCTCGTCGTCCAGCACCTTCTCTTCCACTTCCTCACTCTGATCATCATCCTGATTTGTTGACCTAACCACAACCTCAGTGATTGACAACTGTGCGTCATCCTCTTCCTCAACCTGTTGAGACAGTAATAGCTGATGAGTCATTGACAACTGTGTCTCATCATCATCCACCTCATTACACTCTAATTGCCGTTCCCGAGCATCATGTTCTTGTGACTCTGGATGCTCAAGAGGTTGGGAATCGGGGCACAAGATCGCAGTTCCCTCTTCAAGCGTACTTGGCGAGAGGGCCAACTCAATTAATGGCGATGCAAAGAGGTCCTCGGATCACTTGTTTGGCCAGACTGTAAATGGTGGGAGGAAGGAGGATCAGTGTGAGGATTGTGAAGACCAGACTCCTGGCTACTGAGACTGGACTTGGTGAAAGACAGGGTGGTGCTTAACTGACTGGAAACACTATCTGCTGCAATCCAACCGACCACCTGCTCGCACTGGGTTGACTTCAAGAGTGGTGTCCTGCGCCGCCCTGCAAACTGGGACATGAAGCTAGGTATCTTGGATGATTGTTTTTCTTGTGCTCTGGCAGCAGGCACAGTTTCACCGCGCCCAGGGACATGGCCTCTGCGTGCACCATCAGCATCACGGCCACTTCCCCGTTCCTTAATGCTCGCCTTCTGCATATTAAATGTTGTATGTTATAAGGGACCGTTTATAGGCAAAGTGTGGATAAATTATGGAAAATATATATTTGATGTCAGTAATATTTTTCCCAATATCTGGCCCTGACACACACACGCGCGTTTGCAGCGCGGATGTGAAAATTCACTGCAGACATCGTTTATATGAAAAGTGCAGATAAATTATTGAAAAAATATATTTGATGTCAGTAATATTTTCCCCAATATCTGGCCCTGACACACAGAAGGTATTGCAGCACAGATGTCACAAGTCACTGCAGACACCCTGTAACAAAAAAGTATTGTAAAAAATATCAAAAAAATAATTAGCTGGCTAAATTATATTGCTGCCAACCTGCCACCAGACACAATAGTCCTTAAAAAAACTTTTGGGTCTTGGAAATGTTTTTCGATCAAATATATTGCGATCACACTCCCGAAACTATCTGACCCTTCCTAAGCGCAGCTCTCCCTGACTCACAATGAGCCGAACCCGGCCAGCCAATCACTGTAATGCCAGTAGCCAACATGGCTACTGGCATTACAGTGATGGCAGTACTTACCTGCATGTTTATTGGCTGCTTAGCAGCTGCGAAACGAGCGGGAAGGAGACTCGAGCATGGCGCTCGAGCACATGCGGTACTCAGCCGAGTACCGCCATGTGCCGAGCATAGCGATGCTCGAGCCGAACAGGTATTCGGCCAAGCATGCTCGCTCAACACTATTAAAGAATGCTTCTCTTCTGCCCCTATATTGGTGCAGCCGGATGTATCACAACCTTTCATTGTGGAAGTGGATACGTCCGAGGTGTGGGTAGGAGCAGTTTTATCGCAGGGCCTGTCACCTAGTAAATGGCGCCCATGTGCCTTTTTCTCTAAAAAACTCTCTTCCGTGGAGAGAAATTATGATGTGGGTAACAGAGAGTTACTGGCCATTAAGTTGGCTTTTGAGGAATGGCGTCATTGGTTGGAAGGGGCGATTCATCCGATCACGTTGTTCACAGATCACAAAAACCTGGCTTATCTGGATTCGGCTAAACGACTGAACCCGAGACAAGCCAGATGGTCTTTGTTTTTCACCAGATTCAATTTCATTGTCACCTATCATCCTGTGGTTAAGAACGTCAAGGCAGATGCCTTGTCACGTAGTTTTCCTGGATGTGGTAATTTTTAAAAGTCCTATACTGTCGGAAGGGGTGGTGATATCCGCTCTTTACCCTGACTTAGAGGTGAAGGTGTTAGAGGCCCAGGGAGACACACCGGATTCTTGTCCCTCTGGGAAACTGTTTGTGCCATCAGAATTGCGTCACAAGGTGTTTGAGGAACATCACTGACCGGTTCTTATGGGACACCCTGGGAGTAGATCCACTGCCGACCTCATCTCTCGTAGATTCTGGTGGCCAGGGTTGCGTAAGTGTGTTGAGGACTATGTGTCAGCCTGTAGTACCTGTGCACGTGCTAAGGTGACACATACTCGACCTTCCGGATCTCTACTTCTGTTGCCCATCCCGTCCAGACCATGGACTCACTTATCCATCTATTTTATCACTGATCTACCTAATTCTTCAGGAAAAACCAGTTATTCTAGTGGTAGTTGATCGCTTTAGTAAAATGGTGCACTTTATAGCGTTGCCGAGCCTACCTAATGCAAAAACATTTGCACAAGTGTTTGTTGACAACATTGTGAAACTCCATGGCATTCCCTCTGATGTGGTCTCGGATCATGGGACTCAGTTTGTTACCAGATTCTGGAAGGCGTTCTGTACTCGACTGGGGGTACAGCTGTCCTTTTCTTCTGCTTTTCATCCTCAGTCGAATGGACAGGCTGAATGCACTAATCAAAGTCTGGAGACTTACTTGAGATGCAAAGAAAAAGGGGGTCAGTCAGCACATCCCAAAGCGCAGGGGCACGTTGCTATGGCTGAGAACAAGACATGCAATGCAACAGCTCACTGCAAACCAAATAAAGTACAAAATTGCATCATAATTGCAAATTCTATACTAATAAGTTAGAGATGCTTGGCAAATCGTTTTGTACAAAATTATTTGAGCCCGTCTGCCGCACGTCAAGGCGATCTCTAGTTAGACGGGTTCCTAACACTAAATTTTACCTGTTATGTGCCATGACGGCTACCATATAATTCAGAAAGTGCAGGTTCCACATGCATGCTGGATCCGCCTGAATTTCTGTCATTTTTGGTGCCAAAATGGCCTCCATTATATCCACGGAAAGCAGTTACCAGCATGCATGCCGGGCCCACTCCACACCACCCCTGGCGCCAAAAGGTCACCAAAGACTGCAATGAGAGTCCACACACTATCTCGGCAGATGGCAGACGGGCTCAAATAATTTTGTACAAAACGATTTGCCAAGCATCTCTAACTTATTAGTATAGCATTTGCACTTACTTGAGATGTTTTGTCTCTGAGAAACAGGAGTAGTCTTCGTTTTTGTTTTTGGCAGAGTTTGCCATAAACAATCGTAGACAGGAGTCCATTGGTAAGTCAGCGTTTTTTTGGAGGATATATGGGTTTCACCCGCAGTTTTGCATATTTTCTGGTTCTGATACTTCTGGTATCCCTGAGGAGGAAAGTTTTTTGTCATCATTGTCTTCTATATGGCGGAAAATTCAAAATAACTTGATGAATATGGGCAACAAGTGTAAACGTATGAATGGTCCAGACCTAAGAATGGGTGTTTCTGTGTGGCTGTCCACAAGAAACATTAAGTTGAAGGTACCTTCTTGGAAGTTGGGTCCAAGGTTTATTGGTCCATATAAGATCACTGCTATTATTAATCCTGTAGCTTTTCGTCTTGAACTTCCTCAGGCCCTGAAATTCATAATGTGTTTCATAAATCTTTGTTGAAGAGATATGTTGAACCTTTGGAGCCATCTTCCTTGTCACCCGCTCCTGTCATGGTGGACAGTAGTTTTGAATTTCAGATCGCCAAGATAATTGACTCTCGAGTTCTCCGTAGATCTCTCCAGTGTCTTGTTCACTGGAAAGGTTATGTACCAGAGGAGAGGATGTGGGTACCGGCATCTGACGTGAATGCCAGTCATTTGGTAAAAGCTTTTCATAGGTCTCACCCAGATAAGGTCTCGTCCTGGGTGCCCGGAGGTCACCCGTAGAAGGGGGGTACTGTCACGGATGTTCCCGCGACAGGTGGCAGGAGATCAGTGAGACTTGCAACACGTCATTTGATCTGACAGGTTTTCCTTGTGGATCAATAGGTGTCTGTGTTGTTTCTGGTAATGGCCACACCCCTTGCCTCAGGTGTTGCTAATGTGGTCATTTAACCTTCCTTATTTATTGCTGCTTCTTCCACAATGCTGTGCGGTTTATAGCTTCAGTTTCAGTTGTGGATAGCTGGTGTGTGGATCTCGACGGAGTTCCTGGTGCTTCCATAGCCCCTTTGAAGTTCAGTCTTTCCTTTCTCTTCTTGTATTTTGTTTGGGTTCTGTGTGTTGCATTTCCCTATTGTTTGTATTAGCATGAAGGAGACTCCTGTTCGTCCTTCCTTTTGGAGGGACAGGTAGTCTCATCCCTGTCATTAGTACCAGGGTCCTATAGAGCTAGATAGGACTCTAGGTATTCCTGAGTATGAACACACCTACCTATGGTGTCTGTTCATACTGGTAGTCAGTCAAGATTTTGGTTAGGGTTTTACTAGGAGGTACTATCTTCCTTCCCTAGTTCTCAGGCCTGATTACCTGTTCCCCCCTTCCCTCTTTTGCTCAGTGTGGTGTTTCCCTCCCACACCGAAGCATGACAGTAGCAGAGTGCAGGAGTGTTAACACCACTCTGGGGTGTTACAATTGTATTATGTATACTAACTAGCTCAAGCCACAATTTATATGGTTTTAACCTAATGTCTCACCGCTATTCGTGATGAGCACTTCATCGGTCTGATGAGAAATTGTCTCACAACATTTGCAGCATTTGGAACCGCATTTGTATGAGCCCTTTTTCAGTTCACTACCGTGATTGACATTAATTATAGACTCTGTTGATGGATTTATACTTTTAGGACAAGAGGGAGCCAGATATTTTTTTAAGGTTCGGGCTGTTCAAAATGTAATTGTCACGCCCGTGTGTGGGAGGGAGACACCACACCGGACGAAGTAGGAGAGGGAACAAGAAACAAGGCCTTAAAAGCAAGGGAAGAAAGAAGGACACCTCCTAGTCAAATCCCTAGTCACAGTCCTGACTGGCTATCAGTATGAACAGACTCCAAAGGTAGGTGAGTTCATACGCAGGAGTACCTAGAGTCCTAATTCACCCTATAAGACCCTGACGATAGTGACAGGACTGAGACTACCTGTTCCTCCAGAAAGGAAGTATGACCAGCAGTCTTCCTCAGGCCTACAACAAGGGGCAGGGGAAAAACAGCACACAGATAAACCAAAACAAAATGCAAAAGAGCAAGGAAACACTTAAGTTTCCATTAGCTATGGCAGCAACAGGAACTCAGCCAAGACCCAAACACCAGCAGACCACAGATACGACTGAAGCTATAAACCGCACAGCATTGATGGAGAAGTAACTATAAATAAGGAAAGTAAATGACCACAATAGCGACACCTGGAGATTAGAGGTGTGGCCAGAATGAGAAACCACAGATGTCTATTGGTCCACAATGAAACCTGTCAGATCAAAGCACGTGTTGCCAGTCTCACAGATCTTCTGTCACCCACTGTCGCGGGAACATCTGTATGTCTCTGTACGTCCGTGACAGTAATATTTGGCTGTTTGGGTAGATCTTAGCCTAAAATCGGATCCTTTAATAAAATTGGCGAGTGCTTTTTTAAGATTTGTTCATATGATTATGGTCTGAGTTGTATCTGGTAATGAAGTTTGAGCGGTGTTCTACATTTTATTTTTTATTTTTTCCGAGGTTTTAGACACTTGCTTTGACTTTATGTCATAATCCTATCCATTGCATTACTAATAAGACCTGACTGATATTCTTTATCTAAAAATCTATTTTGTAGGATGGTCAGTTGATCCTTAAGTACTGTATTATCAGAACAGTTCCTTCTCACTCTTTTCATTTGGCCATAAGGGATATTACATTTCCACTTCTTGTAGTGTCAACTGCGGAAATCCATATAACTATTTGCATCGACCCCTTTAAAGTGGGTTCTAGTATTGATGCAATTATCTCGAAACAAGGTCAAGATCTAAGAAGGTTGCTGTTTGGGAGTCTATATGGGCAGTAAAAGTTAAATTCCATTGATTGGAATTCAGATCTATCATGAGTGTGTTCAAGGGTTCAAGATCCCCCTGCCAAATAAATATAATATTGTCAATATATCTGTTATAGAACTGAATATTGTTATGTTCAAGGAGTCCCATATCTTTTTCAAAGACTCCTATACAGAGATTTGCATACGAGGGGGCAAACTTTCTCCCCATTGCTGTACCTTGCCTTTGTAAATAAAATTTCCCCTTATACTAAAAGTAATTGTGTTCTGATATAAACCTAATTGCATCCAAAATTAATGTCTTATGTTTTTGTGAAAGATAAAAATCTTCCAGCAGAAAATGGTCAATCGCTTCCAAGCCTAAATCATTAATGATATTGCTATACAGTGATGAAACGTCCATGGTAACCCAGAACATGTTCAGCTCCCACTTAAATTCTTGTAATAAGGTGATTAGGTGACTAGAGTCTCTCAGATAGGAAGGCAGATGTATGACATATTTTTGAAGTATATTATCTATGTATGCAGATAAGTTAGATGTAAGGGAATCAATACCAGAAATGATAGGTCGACCAGGAGGATTGTTGATTGATTTATGGATCTTTGGAAGGTAATAGAAATATGTCTTTGAAGGGTGATGGATCTTCAGAAATTGGGTTTCACTCTTGGTGAGAATAGTATCCTTCTGGCCCTGATCTATCAGTGTAAATAATATATATTTTTTAAAAACGTCTGTGGGGTCTGTACTTAATTTTTCATAGTAGGTTGGATCTGATAATATCCTAGTTGCTTCAAGGTCATATGAGGAGATGTCCAGAATAACAATACGCCCTCCTTTGTCTGCATTCTTAATCACTATATTTTTATTTGAATTTAGAGACTTGATTGCTTTCCGTTGGTGGAAAGGAAGATTCTGAGACTAGGAAGGGGTTATTTTATTACTTTCCACAATTCTTCGTAGGTCTGTAAGGGCCATATTGTAGAACTTCTCTAAGTGTTGACCTCTATTCTCTGTAGGGTAGAAAGCTGATTTTGGTCGGAATTGAGATGCAATGGGTGCATTCTCTAGCTCATCAATAAGCTGGTCTACGTCATCGTCATTTCCTCTCCTTTATTGTCCAGATCCATTGTTGGAAAAATATGTATTTTTATTGAGAAATGACGCTGTAGTGTAAATTTTTGAATATATTGATTGAGATTGACAAAGAGTTCAAACAGATTTGGACCACTGATAGGGCAGAAAGACAGACAATACTTTTATTTCATATTTCTTAAGGATGTGTTTGGATAAATTAAAGATGCCTTTATTTTTTAGACCTGAACTGGGGGAATGTGCTGAAGATTTAGATCTGATCAGGCTTTTTTGTTGATTGGTGTTTCTGGATTTCCCTCCTTTTTCTGATTTTCGTCTTTTTTTCCTTAATGGAAGGGAAATTGAGCTGTAAAAATTTGTTATTTTCAACGTTTGATGTGGACGTAGGTTTTGTAATGTGTTCGTGGATGAAATAGGAGATTGGGCTAAAAAATGGGACAGTAGTTGTATGCTTGGATTGCCTGAAAGATTTGGTGAAAGGGCTAAAAAAGGTTCTGGACTAGAAGAACTGTTGCTATGAATGGAAATATTTGCCAATAGAGAAGGCGAGGAGGGAGAAGGAAAATGGTTCACCTGAGGGGTGTAAGGGGTTACACTCTCAGGTTGGGCGGCGATGACAGATTCTCTTGCAGACCAAATGCTGCTTTATTTATCACACTCCGGCAATACAGGCAACCCCAGTTATAATTCACTGGGTAAGGTGAAGGTCCAACACCACAAAACATGAACCAAACCAAAATAAACACCTGCCCATCTGGGCTCTGGCTAATACAGTGAAGTTCCTAACTCACCTATTGAACACCGTTCACACAGAGAATTCGGCTTCTCTAGCCAGCAGGGCAGCCAGCTTCCCAGACTTTCTCCAGGCATTACTCTCCTCAGACTGACAGCCTGGACTGTGCTTTATTTCCCCTTGATGATCCCAGCTGGCTTCAGCTGGGATCCCTCAGGCAAGGGGAAAACCTATCCCGGAATAGGGTGGACTGGGGAGGTCCCTCTACCAATCCTACCTTCTCCCAGTCCAATAAAATCCAGCCCATAAACTTAACAAAACTGTCTCAGCAACCTACACATTGCTGAGACCATTCTAACCTTCTGGATTTTATTTACCTCAGCCAGTTGAGGAAGCTGGGTGGGATATACACCCCTTCCAGGACTTTACCATACACTTTTCTGTTCACCTTACCACAGGGAATACAATATTTAGCTCTGAATACGCTGTCTAATTTCTAGGGTTGCTCTTTTCTGGTGACAAAATGCGGTGATGCTGATCTCTTAATGGTGAAGAACTCTCTCTGGGAGGGGGAGATAAGGAGGAGATCTTAGTAGTGAAAAAGGGCTCATACAGATGCGGTTCCAAACGCTGCAAATGTTGTGAGACAATTTCTCATGAGACCGATGAAGTCCTCATCACAAATAGCGGGAAGACTTAGGTTAAAACATCATATGAATTGTGGCTCGAGCTATTTAGTATACATGATACATTGCCCATGTGGGCTACAATATATAGGTCGAACCACGCAGACTTTAAGGGAAAGGCTCAACATCGCTCAAATATCAATCGGCAATACCTCAAACGTAGTGTATCAAAACACTTTAAAGATAATCATAATAGTGACCCCAGCCTCGAGCATGTTAACGCCAATCGAGCATGTACCAAACTCCTTCCAAAAACGTTGTAATAAAGGAGATGTATTGGATCTTCCACTTTAACACGCTAACTCCGTATGGATTAAACAAAACATTGGAATATACAAATTATTAAGTGTACTATAGATTTTGATCTCTTAGGGCCACCTGGTAGATAATATTCCCTCCTTTTTTATAAACAATTAATAATGAAAATTTTATTATGAGAGTTGTAATTATTCCATATAACTGATAGGGGGACCATGTAATTGATAGGGTGAATTAATGAACTAATATTATGAATACTATTCCCAGATTAGACAATGAATTTATTTTCTTACGGGTTTATTTAATTATTTATTATGAGGGTGGTAATAATTGTCTCATGTCCTATAGGAATTATTTTAAGCTTTGTATGAAAGAGATAGGGATGATATTCCCCGATTTAACCTATTAAAGTATTAATGTATTTATTAATGTATTTATATATTTATTCATTTATTGGTTATATATATATATATATATATATATATATATATATATATATATATATATATACAGTACAGACCAATAGTTTGGACACACCTTCTCATTCAAAGAGTTTTCTTTATTTTCATGACTATGAAAATTGTAGATTCACACTGAAGGCATCAAAACTATGAATTAACACATGTGGAATTATATACAAACAAGTGTGAAACAACTGAAAATATGTCATATTCTAGGTTCTTCAAAGTAGCCACCTTTTGCTTTGATTAGTGCTTTGCACACTCTTGGCATTCTCTTGATGAGCTTCAAGAGGTAGTCCCCTGAAATGGTTTTCACTTCACAGGTGTGCCCTGTCAGGTTTAATAAGTGGGATTTCTTGCCTTATAGATGGGGTTGAGACCATCAGTGGCGTTGAGGAGAAGTCAGGTGGATACACAGCTGATAGTCCTACTGAATAGACTGTTAGAATTTGTATTATGGCAAGAAAAAAGCAGCAAGTAAAGAAAAACGAGTGGCCATCATTACTTTAAGAAATGAAGGTCAGTCAGTCAGCTGAAAAATTGGGAAAACTTTGAAAGTAAGGGCTATTTGACTATGAAGGAGAGTGATGGGGTGCTGCGCCAGATGACCTGGCCTCCACAGTCACCGGACCTGAACCCAATCGAGATGGTTTGGGGTGAGCTGGACCGCAGAGTGAAGGCAAAAGGGCCGACAAGTTCTAAGCATCTCTGGGAACTCCTTCAAGACTGTTGGAAGACCATTTCAGGGGACTACCTCTTGAAGCTCATCAAGAGAATGCCAAGAGTGTGCAAAGCAGTAATCAAAGCAAAAGGTGGCTACTTTGAAGAACCTAGAATATGACATATTATCAGTTGTTTCACACTTGTTTGTTATGTATATAATTCCACATGTGTTAATTCATAGTTTTGATGCCTTCATAGTCATGAAAATAAAGAAAACTCTTTGAATGAGAAGGTGTGTCCAAACTTTTGGTCTGTACTGTATATATATATATATATATATATATATCCTTTAAAACATATCTATTATCATTATTATTTTTGTGTATCTAGTTATATTTCTTAATTTTATGTACCTGGACCCTTGCTGAAACTTTCATATTCATATATTTATACATCAATTCGGTCCTCATACATAATTTTTATTCATTTATTATTTAACATATTTATATACTTGTCCGGGTATGTATTTCACTATCCCTCAATGTATTTTATCCCTTATGTTGAACAATACGTTCCACTCTGGAACGCATATGGGCATGATAGACCTCGTAGACGGACAACCACGCCTCCTTAGAAGGTTCCCTCTTCCATTATGGTGCATTCCACCCTGGGGTGCACCATACCTTGGCACTGCCCCGAGCGAGGACGTTGACCGGAAGTGTAAGAAGCGGACCGGAAATGAAGGTACTGCTCTCTTCACTCGATATACTGCATTTATAGATATAGAAAACTGACCCAATCCACTTAATCTTTATTGACAGTGGATAACCATTACATCCTGATTATTCTATAGAAGATTTTGGCCTAATTAAATCAGTATAACCATGCGTTTCAGGGTGGAAGGCATCATGCACTTCCGGCCTGAAGGTCACGTGACCAGGGAATTATGGCGCGATTTTTAAATCTGGTATGTCTATTTAAACATGCATTTTAGTAATTACTTTTATTGTATGCTCCTGAAGAAGGGGATTTACTTCTGTTCCCCGAAACGCATTGAGCTTGACTTTAATAAAGCACCTTTACTTGCTGAGAAGTCCTCCAGTCCAGCATCTGTTGGGACGGGGTGTTTTTGGTTTTTGATAACTACGAGCGATTTAGGCAAGGTAGGTGAGGGTGACAAGTGTCATGAGTTTATCTTGTACACCCCCCTCCCTGGTGAAGTAAGTGCCATATCCTGCACTAAAATATCTATATACGCTTTTTGAACCTTGTACATTATATGTTAAACATATTAGTATTCCTTTTGGATTTTAATTCTTCACTATTAACGATACATATATTTTTTAGGGTATCCTACTCTTTCTTTCGCCCCATACATCTTTCCTTTTCACCCATTCCAGACGAAGCCCAAAAGTATTACCAATAGGCAACGGAATGCTTAGGTGTCATCCAGAAAAAAGATAACATTTTTCGTTAGGTCCGAAGTAGTACATTTTGCAAGATCTACTGCTATAGACATGTTCCCTGTCTTTTATATCTATACAGACTGTGTGCACATCATTGTATCCATGTTATTATACTAGGTGCTAAGCGTCTGTCCTAACATTTGTTATGTTCAGTAGTAATCGTAGACAATGTTCAATGTTTTTTAGTAGCCATTGTTTATCAATGGGAGCATGAGGCATAATGATCATCAGAAGAAGGAAAATTACAGACATTAAATGCATTGATAGCCTATTGTTGTGATAAATCATCAATGTCTTATTGCTGGGAGTCTGATAATATGGAAACCCAAAAATGTCAACAGCAAAATCACCACCTTACCTTTGACTTTTTTTCTCAGAAAGTACCACCACACTAAACCTGAAATTGCAATACATGGCCATTCACTGGAGCCTAAAAATCTTTGCCTAACACCACAGCCTCCTTATTTCCAGCATTTGTGCGGTCACAGATCCTAATTGATGAGATAATGTAATATCTAATCCAGGGCTGCTTTAATCATAGGGTAAACAGTACAACTTTACTTGGCCCACTAGTGGAAGCTCACATGACTCACGCCTCTCGTCCTCCTTTCAACTGTATCTGAATCTTGTGGAAGCAGATACAGTTGCATATAATTGTTAAACAAGGAACCATCAGCTCTCTGCTTCACCATTCTCTGGCCTGTCTGTTCCCCAGCAGCAGGCATGATGAAGTGACGTCATCGTGCATGCTGCACTGAGCTGGAGAAAGCACAACATGGGGAGAACGTGTTCCTTTCACTGGTGGAGTGGGGCAAGGTGAGAAGTGATTTTTTAATTAAAACTACAGGGGCTTCAAAGTGGCATAATTAATATCAGGGGCCACTAAGAGGCATACCTACTGTGGAGGGCATAACTAACGTGAGGGTGCACTAAGGGGGCATACTATTGTAACTGGGCACAAAGGGGGCATACCTAATGAAGGAACATTAGGGGGGCATAAATAATGTGAGAGGGCATTAAAGTGTAACGCACCTAGTTGATCAGTTAGGATCTCAACTGCGGAAGCAATGGACATCCACTATTATCCCACCGCCCTTGTTTTTGGCTGTGGGATTCGCAGTTACTCAGTATGTACCCCAGGCGTCTCTCTCAGTTTTGGGCGGAGAGTTTGGGGTAACAAAATCATTTACCGCTATCCATCTAATTAGTTACTGCTGGAAAGGAAGGTCCCCCAGTATTACAGGAGTCACAAGTTAGTATAAGCTTGTGCACAGTTCAGAGTTAGTATATACACCCTGTACAGAATTATTAGGCAAATGAGTATTTTGACCAAATCATCCTCTTTATGCATGTTGTCTTACTCCAAGCTGTATAGGCTCGAAAGCCTACTACCAATTAAGCATATTAGGTGATGTGCATCTCTGTAATGAGAAGGGGTGTGGTCTAATGACATCAACACCCTATATCAGGTGTGCATAATTATTAGGCAACTTCTTTCCTTTGGCAAAATGGGTCAAAAGAAGGACTTGACAGGCTCAGAAAAGTAAAAAATAGTGAGATATCTTGCAGAGGGATGCAGCACTCTTAAAATTGCAAAGCTTCTGAAGCGTGATCATCGAACAATCAAGCGTTTCATTCAAAATAGTCAACAGGGTCGCAAGAAGCGTGTGGAAAAACCAAGGCGCAAAATAACTGCCCATGAACTGAGAAAAGTCAAGCGTGCAGCTGCCAAGATGCCACTTGCCACCAGTTTGACCATATTTCAGAGCTGCAACATCACTGGAGTGCCCAAAAGCACAAGGTGTGCAATACTCAGAGACATGGCCAAGGTAAGAAAGGCTGAAAGACGACCACCACTGAACAAGACACACAAGCTGAAACGTCAAGACTGGGCCAAGAAATATCTCAAGACTGATTTTTCTAAGGTTTTATGGACTGATGAAATGAGAGTGAGTCTTGATGGGCCAGATGGATGGGCCCGTGGCTGGATTGGTAAAGGGCAGAGAGCTCCAGTCTGACTCAGACGCCAGCAAGGTGGAGGTGGAGTACTGGTTTGGGCTGGTATCATCAAAGATGAGCTTGTGGGGCCTTTTCGGGTTGAGGATGGAGTCAAGCTCAACTCCCAGTCCTACTGCCAGTTTCTGGAAGACACCTTCTTCAAGCAGTGGTACAGGAAGAAGTCTGCATCCTTCAAGAAAAACATGATTTTCATGCAGGACAATGCTCCATCACACGCGTCCAAGTACTCCACAGCGTGGCTGGCAAGAAAGGGTATAAAAGAAGAAAATCTAATGACATGGCCTCCTTGTTCACCTGATCTGAACCCCATTGAGAACCTGTGGTCCATCATCAAATGTGAGATTTACAAAGAGGGAAAACAGTACACCTCTCTGAACAGTGTCTGGGAGGCTGTGGTTGCTGCTGCACGCAATGTTGATGGTGAACAGATCAAAACACTGACAGAATCCATGGATGGCAGGCTTTTGAGTGTCCTTGCAAAGAAAGGTGGCTATATTGGTCACTGATTTGTTTTTGTTTTGTTTTTGAATGTCAGAAATGTATATTTGTGAATGTTGAGATGTTATATTGGTTTCACTGGTAAAAATAAATAATTGAAATGGGTATATATTTGTTTTTTGTTAAGTTGCCTAATAATTATGCACAGTAATAGTCACCTGCACACACAGATATCCCCCTAAAATAGCTAAAACTAAAAACAAACTAAAAACTACTTCCTAAAATATTCAGCTTTGATATTAATGAGTTTTTTGGGTTCATTGAGAACATGGTTGTTGTTCAATAATAAAATTAATCCTCAAAAATACAACTTGCCTAATAATTCTGCACTCCCTGTAGTATGCCCTCAGTTTAGTATATAGTATGCCATAGGTTCAGGGTTAGTCTATAGCATGTCCACAGTTTAGTATATAATATGCAGCAGGTTCAGAGTTAGTATAGCATGTCCACAGTTTAGTATATAATATGCAGCAGGTTCAGAGTTAGTATAGCATGTCCTCAGTTTAGTATATAATATGCAGCAGGTTCAGAGTTAGTATAGCATGTCCTCAGTTTAGTATATAATATGCAGCAGGTTCAGAGTTAGTATAGCATGTCCTCAGTTTAGTATATAATATGCAGCAGGTTCAGAGTTAGTATAGCATGTCCTCAGTTTAGTATGTAGTATGCAGTAGGTTCAGAGTTAGTATAGCATGTCCTCAGTTTTAGTATGTAATATGCAGTAGATTCAGAGTGAGTATAGCGTGTCCTCAGTTTAGTATATAATATGCAGCAGGTTCAGAGTTAGTATAGCATGTCCTCAGTTTAGTATATAATATGCAGCAGGTTCAGAGTTAGTATAGCATGTCCTGAGTTCAGAGTAGGTTTGGGAATATCGCCTCACACCAGCAGGAACCACCCCACTCTGAGCTCCAGGACCTTAATCAGAGCAGGTAACAGGCATATACTTGCGGTTAGTTTGTCCTGGCTAGGAAGCCAGCAGTGGGGAAGCCAGTGGCAAGAAGGTAGGCAGTCCTTCACAATGTTGTTAGGGATCCAGGTCTGGATATGTGGACAGAGTCCTCAGATGCAATGGAGCTAGCAGGGTGCGCACTCCATTAGTGGAACACCCTGCTTAGCACCTGTCTTCTATTTAAGGCCGGGAGGTAAGTGGGCGGAGTCACAGGGAGCCGCTGTGATCCAGGCTGTACTGTTACAGTACCCCCCCTTAAGGGACCCCTCCGGGGTACCCCACTAGGAGAGGGTCAGTTGGGAAATCTTCTATGGAACAATCTTTGGAGTCTGGGAGCATGAACGTTTTGCACATCTTCCCAAGAGTCATCCTGGGGACCATACCCCTTCCATCTAACGAGATACTGGATCTTCCCCCGTCTTCTTCTGGAATCAATGAGCTGCTCAACTTCAAATTCTTCTTCTCCTTGGACCTCTATCGGCGGCAAGGGTCGAGGATCATTTGATGGGAACGGCCTAGGTCTAAACGGCTTCAGTAGTGACACGTGGAATGTGGGATGTACCTGTAATCGAGGAGGAAGGGTGATTCTCACCGTGTTGGGGTTAATAATCCTATCTATCGGAAAAGGACCCAGGAATTGTCTTCCCAATTTCTTGGAAGGTACCCCCAACCGAAGGTTTCTTGTTGATAACCAAACCGAGTCTCCGACCTGGTAGGGAGGATTTTCTCTCCTACAACGGTCGTAGTAAAACTTCTGTCTATCCTTTGCCCGTTGAAGGTTGTCTTTTAGCGTCTTAAGGGTAGTTTGCAAAGTGGTCAGATAATCGTCTGTGGCTGGAAGGTTTGTGGGAAGGCTGGTTTGAGGAAGAGACCTAGGGTGAAATCCGTAATTAGCAAAGAATGGAGTATGTAATGTGGAGGAATTCGTAGAATTATTATAGGCGAATTCAGCGAGAGGAAGTAGGCCCTCCCAGTCATCCTGGAGAAATGAGCAGTGACATCTGAGAAACTGTTCCAGACACTGATTCACCCTTTCAGTCTGCCCATTAGTTTGGGGGTGATAGGCGGTAGACATTCTGCGGTCGATTTAAAGTCTGGAACAAAGTGCTCTCCAGAATTTGGATACGAATTGCGAACCCCTGTCTGATATGACCTGGCTAGGAATTCCATGTAACTTAATAATATTAGACAGGAATACCACGGCCGTTTCCTTGGAGGAGGGTAACTTCTTGAGGGGCACGAAGTGTGCCATCTTAGTCAGCAAATCCACTACCACCATGATGGTATTGTTTCCTCTGGAAAGGGGAAGTTCAACTATGAAATCCATCAAGACCCATTCCCAGGGTCTGTTGGCGATGGGAAGACTCATTAGGAGACCATAAGGTCGGTTCCTGTCAGTTTTACATGAGGCACAGGTCTCGCACATGGAAACGTATTCCTCAATTTGTTTGGTCATCTTTGGCCACCAGAAGTTCCTGTGTATCAGGGTTGTGGTTTTAGCAATGCCGGGATGTCCCGCGAGGGGTAAATCATGGCAAAGTTTGATCACCTGATTGGTGAGGGAGGGTGGTATATACAGTTGGCTGTCCTTGTAAAGGAGACCCTGTTGGTTCTGTGAAAGACCAGGGGGGGTATTAGCATGGTCATTAATTAGAGCATCCTTGAGCTGGGTTTCCAACGTTATGGTGGCAAGGACGAGTTTCTTCGGTGGAATGATCCATGTGGGGGCCGTGTCTGAGGTGCGAATTTCAGCCAGTCGTGACAAGGCGTCGGCCTTCCCATTTTTTTGAGCCTGGTCGGTATGTAATTTGGAAGTTAAACCTGTCAAAAAAAAAACTCCACCGTACTTGGCGGCCTGATAGTGTTTTATTGGTTTTCAGGTATTGTAGATTACGGTGATCCGTATAAATTGTGATGGGGTGTATTGATCCTTCAAGTAAATGCCTCCAATTTTCCAGGGAGCATTTTATTGCCAGGAGTTCCTTTTTGCCTATGGGGTAATTGAATTCGGCGGTATTTAGCATCCGGGAGTAGAACCCGATAGGATGTAACAGAGTTAAAAAAGAGCTTCGCTGGGACAGAACGGCTCCTATGGCTGCCTGGGATGCGTCTACTTCCAGCACGTAGTGATGGTTCGGATTTGGGAGAATCAGTATCGGTGCCGTAGTGAACCTGTTCTTTAATAACTCTAACGCTGATTGGGCGTCCTTGGACCAAACGAACTTCGTGTTGACACTAGTTAAGCGGGTTAGTGGTTTAGTGGTAGCGGAGAAATCTTTAATAAATTTCCTATAGAAGTTTGAGAACCCCAGGAACTGTTGAAGAGCTTTCCTGGAATCCGGGATCGGCCAATTATGGATGCAAGTGATTTTTGAGTGATCCATCTGGATACCCTTGGGTGAAATTATGTATCCGAGGAAGGGAAGAGAAGTAGTCTCGAACACACATTTTTCCTGTATGACGTATAAGCGATGAACACTTAACCGTGCAAGAACCCAACGGACATGTTTCCTGTGATCGTGTAAGTTATCGGAATACACTAGTATATCATCAAGATAGATGATTACACATACGTCCAGTAGATCCCTAAAGATGTCGTTAATAAAATTTTGGAATGTGGCAGGGGCGTTGCACAACCCGAAGGGCATCACTGTATACTCGAAGAGTCCATACCGAGTGCGGAAGGCTGTCTTCCATTCATCACCTTTTCTGATCCTAATTAAGTTGTATGCGCCTCTCAAATCCAGCTTGGTGTAGATTGTTGCTGTTTGTAATCTTTCTATGAGTTCGGATATTAGCGGCAAGGGGTACCGATTTTTGATAGAGTTGAGCGAACACCTGGATGTTCGGGTTCGACGAGTTCGGCCGAACTTTCGAAAAATGTTCGGGTTCGGGATCCGAACTCGACCCGAACTTCATCCCGAACCCGAACCCCATAGAAGTCAATGGGGACCCGAACTTTTGGGCACTAAAAAGGCTGTAAAACACACCCGGAAAGGGCTAGAGGGCTGCAAAAGGCAGCAAAATGTAGTTAAATCCCCTGCAAACAAATGTAGATAGGGAAATGATGAGTTAACATAAAATAAATAAAAATTAAACAATATTAATTGGAGTGAGGTCCCATAGCACAGAATCAGGCTTCAAGTCACCCACCAATGGAGAAGGTCACTTACTATTATTTTGACCACAGCACCCAGACAAAGGAGAGAGGTCCCACAGCAGAGAACCAGGCATCATATCACCCACCACAGGAGTAGGCCACCATTTAGTTACTTTGACCCCTACACCCAGACGGAGGAGAGAGGTTACACAGCAGAGAATCAGGCATTTAGATCACCCACCACAGGAGTAGGCCACCATTGAATCAGACCCCGGCAACCATGTCAGATGGCACAAGCATAAGCTTTATATCAATCAGCACAGGAGAAGGCGACTTTGACAGACTTTGACCCCTGCACCCGGACGGAGGAGAGAGGTTTCAAAGCAGAGAATCAGGCATTTAGATCACCCACCACAGGAGTAGGCCCCAATTTAATGGGACCCCGGCAACCATGTCAGATGGCACAACCATCAGCTTCATATCAATCAGCACAGGAGAAGGCGACTTTGAAAGACTTTGACCCCTACACCCAGACGGAGGAGAGAGGTTTCACAGCAGAGAATCAGGCATTTAGATCACCCACCACAGGAGTAGGCCCCCATTGAATCAGACCCTGGCAACCATGTCAGATGGCACAACCATCAGCTTTATATCAATCAGCACAGGAGAAGGCGACTTTGAAAGACTTTGACCCCTACACCCAGATGGAGGAGAGAGGTTTCACAGCAGAGAATCAGGCATCATATCAACCACCACAGGAGAAGCCACCATTTAGTTACTTTGACCCCTGCACCCAGGAAGAGGAGAGAGGCACCACAGCACATATTCTGGCATCATATCAGCCACCACAGGAGAAGCCACCATTGAGTTACTTTGACCCCCGCACCCAGGAAGAGGAGAGAGGCACCACAGCACATTTTCTGGCATCATATCAGCCACCACAGGAGAAGCCACCATTGAGTTACTTTGACCCCCGCACCCAGGAAGAGGAGAGAGGCACCACAGCACATATTCTGGCATCATATCAGCCACCACAGGAGAAGCCACCATTGAGTTACTTTGACCCCTGCACCCAGGAAGAGGAGAGAGGCCCCACAGCACATATTCTGGCATCATATCAGCCACCACAGGAGAAGCCACCATTTAGTTACTTTGACCCCTTCACCCAAACAGAGGAGAGAGGTTCCACATCAGAGAATCAGGCATCATATCAACCACCACAGGAGTAGGCCACAATTTAATGGGACCCCGGCAACCATGTCAGATGGCACAACCATCAGCTTCATATCAATCAGCACAGGAGAAGGCGACTTTGAAAGACTTTGACCCCTACACCCAGACGGAGGAGAGAGGTTTCACAGCAGAGAATCAGGCATTTAGATCACCCACCACAGGAGTAGGCCCCCATTGAATCAGACCCTGGCAACCATGTCAGATGGCACAACCATCAGCTTTATATCAATCAGCACATGAGAAGCCACCATTGAGTTACTTTGACCCCTGCACCCAGGAAGAGGAGAGAGGCCCCACAGCACATATTCTGGCATCATATCAGCCACCACAGGAGAAGCCACCATTGAGTTACTTTGACCCCCGCACCCAGGAAGAGGAGAGAGGCACCACAGCACATATTCTGGCATCATATCAGCCACCACAGGAGAAGCCACCATTGAGTTACTTTGACCCCTGCACCCAGGAAGAGGAGAGAGGCCCCACAGCACATATTCTGGCATCATACTAACCACCACAGGAGAAGCCACCATTGAGTTACTTTGACCCCTGCACCCAGGAAGAGGAGAGAGGCCCCACAGCACATATTCTGGCATCATATCAGCCACCACAGGAGAAGCCACCATTTAGTTACTTTGACCCCTGCACCCAGGAAGAGGAGAGAGGCACCACAGCACATATTCTGGCATCATATCAGCCACCACAGGAGAAGCCACCATTTAGTTACTTTGACCCCTTCACCCAAACAGAGGAGAGAGGTTCCACATCAGAGAATCAGGCATCATATCAACCACCACAGGAGTAGGCCACAATTTAGTTTATTTGACCCCTGCACCCAGGAAGAGGAGAGAGGCCCCACAGCACATATTCTGGCATCATATCACACACCACAGGAGAAGGCCTCTTTCAGTGATTTAGGCCTTTGGACCCAGACAGAGGAGAGAGGTCAGAGATTAGCTTCATATCCCCCAGCACAGCAGAAGACCGCTTTATTTGACTTAGGCCTCAGCACCCAGACAGAAGACAGAGGTAGCATGGCAGAGGTTATGGCTTCATGTCACCCGTTAGTTTAACCGGCCACTTTCATCTGGTTAGGCCCCGGCGCCCAGACAGAGAAGAGTTTCATTCAACTGTGGGTTTCATAAAATTTGTATCAAATAAAGAAGTGGCCCGTAGCACAACAAGACATGTTTTAGGCAGTTAATAAGGACTACTCTGCACAAGGGAGGGACAGGTCCTGTGGGATCCATGCCTGGTTCATCTTTATGAAGGTCAGCTTGTCCACGTTGGCTGTGGACAGGCGGCTGCGCTTGTCAGTAATGACGCCCCCTGCCGTGCTGAATACGCGTTCAGATAAAACGCTGGCCGCCGGGCAGGAAAGCACCTCCAAGGCATAACATGCTAACTCTGGCCACGTGGACAATTTCGAAACCCAGTAGTTGAATGGGGCCGAACCATCCGTCAGGATGTGGAGGGGTGTGCAGACATACTGTTCAACCATGTTAGTGAAATGCTGCCTCCTGCTAACACGTTCCGTATCAGGTGTCGGTGCAGATAGCTGTGGCGTGGAGACAAAACTTTTCCACATTTCTGCCATGCTAACCCTGCCCTCAGATGAGCTGGCCGTGACACAGCTGCGTTGGCGACCTCTTGCCACTCCTCTGCCTTCACCTTCCACCTGTTCCCCTGTGACATGTGGGAATGCTCTCAAGAGCGCCTCTATCAGCGTGCGCTTGTACTCGCGCATCTTACGGTCGCGCTCCAGTTCAGGAATTAAAGTGGGCACATTGTCTTTATACCGGGGATCCAGCAGGGTGGCCACCCAGTAGTCTGCACACGTTAAAACGTGGGCAACTCTGCTGTCGTTGCGCAGGCATTGGAGCATATATTCGCTCATGTGGGCCAGGCTACCCATGGGTAAGGACAAGCTGTCCTCTGTGGGAGGCGTATCGTCATCGTCCACCGTATCCCCCCAGCCACGCACCAGTGATGGGCCTGGGCTGCCACCCCGCTGTGAACTTGCGTCATCCTCGTCCCCCTCCACCTCCTCCTCCTCATCCTCCTCGTCCTCCAGTACAGTGCCTTGGCTGGCGACTTGTGAACCTGTCCTCTGCTGCTTAAACAAACCTCCCTCTGAGCCACTTTGAACAGACTGGCCCGAAAGTGTTAGAAACGAGCCCTCATCCTCCTCCTCCTCCTCCACCTGGGCCACCTCCTCTAACATCATTGCCCTAAGTGTTTTCTCAAGGAGACATAGAAGTGGTATTGTAACGCTGATAACAGTGTCATCGCCACTGGCCCTGTTGGTGGAGTACTCGAAACAGCGCAGCAGGGCACACAGGTCTCGCATGGAGGCCCAATCATTGGTGGTGAAGTGGTGCTGTTCGGCAGTACGACTGACGCGAGCGTGCTGCAGCTGAAACTCCACTATGGCCTGCTGCTGCTCGCACAGTCTCTCCAGCATGTGCAAGGTGGAGTTCCACCGGGTGGGCACGTCGCATATGAGGCGGTGAGCGGGAAGGCCGAAGTTCCGCTGTAGCGCAGACAGGCGAGCAGCGGCAGGATGTGAACGGCGGAAGCGCGCACAGACGGCCCGCACTTTATGCAGCAGCTCTGACATGTTGGGGTAGTGGTGAATGAACCTCTGCACCACCAAGTTCAGCACATGCGCCAGGCAAGGGATGTGCGTCAAACCGGCTAGTCCCAGAGCTGCCACGAGATTTCGCCCATTATCGCATACCACCAGGCCTGGCTTGAGGCCCACCGGCAGAAACCACTCGTCGGTCTGTTGTTCAATACCCCGCCACAACTCCTTTGCGCTGTGGGGCCTGTCCCCCAAACATATGAGTTTCAGAATGGCCTGCTGACGTTTACCCCGGGCTGTGCTGAAGTTGGTGGTGAAGGTGTGTGGCTGACCGGATGAGCTGGTGGAAGCAGTGGAGGAGGAAGCCGAGTAGGAGGAGGAGGCTACAGGAGGCAGAGAATGATGCCCTGCGATCCTAGGGGGCGGAAGGACGTGCGCCAAGGAACTGTCCGCCGGGGGCCCAGCCGCCACTACATTCATCCAGTGTGCAGTTAGTGAGATATAGCGTCCCTGGCCGTGCTTACTGGTCCACGTATCTGTGGTTAGGTGGACCTTGCCACAAATGGCGTTGCGCAGTGCACACTTGATTTTATCGGACACTTGCATGTGCAGGGAAGGCACGGCTGTCTTGGAGAAGTAGTGGCGGCTGGGAACCACATACTGCGGGACAGCCATGGCCATCAGCTGTTTGAAGCTGTCTGTGTCCACCAGCCGGAATGACAGCATTTCAAAGGCCAGCAGTTTAGAAATGCTGGCGTTCAGGCCAAGGGCTCGAGGGTGACTCGGGGGGAATTTGCGCTTCCTCTCTAAGGTTTGAGATATTGAGAGCTGAACGCTGCTGTGTGATATAGTGGAGACGCTAGTTGACGGTGGCGGTGGTGGTGGTGTCGGTGGCACATCCTCTGTTTGCTGCTCGGCAGGTGGCAACATTCCTCTCGAGGCGGAAGCCGAGGCAGCAGCGGTAGAGGGAGCAGGGGGAACCTCAGCGAGTGCCTGGTTTTTAAGGTGTGTACCCCACTGCAGTTCATGCTTTGCATGTAGATGCCTGGTCATGCAGGTTGTGCTGAGGTTCAGAACGTTAATGCCTCGCCTCAGGCTCTGATGGCAGAGCGTGCAAGTCACTCGGGTCTTGTCGGTAGGACATTGTTTAAAGAAGTGCCATGCCAGGGAACTCTTTGAAGCTGCCTTTGTGGGGCTGGGTCCCTGTTGGCGATGTCCAGTAGCAGGCGAACTCTGGGGGCGGCGGCTCGTCTGCTTTGGCCCCCTGCTCCCTCTTTGGCTTCGCTGTTGTCTCGGTCTCACCACTACCTCTTCCTCTGAACTGTGAAAGTCATCGCCACGACCTTCAGTCCATGTGGGGTCTAAGACCTCATCGTCCTCTGCATCGTCTTCCACCCAGTCTCCCTCCCTGACCTCCTCCTGTTCAGTCTGCACACTGCAAAAAGACGCGGCAGTGGGCACCTGTGTTTCGTCATCATCAGAGAGTCGGTGACTCTGCTGTGGTGGTATTCCCATGTCCTCTTCATCTGGAGACATAAGTGGTTGTGCGTCAGTGCATGGTATGTCTTCCTCCACTGGGGAAGGGCTAGGTGGACGCCCCTGGGAAACCCTGGAAGCAGAGTCTTCAAACAGAAGAAGAGACTGCTGCATAACTTGTGGCTCAGACCGTTTCCCTGATATGCTTGGGGGTGATGTGACAGACTGATGGGCTTGGTTTTCAGGTGCCACCTGTGCGCTTTCCGCAGAAGACTGGGTGGAAGACCATGTGGTGAACGTGCTGGAAGCACTGTCGGCCACCCAATCGATTAATGCCTGTACCTGCTCAGGCCTTACCATCCTATAAGCGGCATTGGGCCCCACGAGATATTGCGGTACATTCTGCCGGCTAGTTGAGGGAGTTCGTTCCCTACTGTGTGCGCCTGGGGCCGAACGGCCACGTCCTCTACCAGCAACAGAGGCTCCACGGACACCACCACGACCGCGTCCTCGTCCCTTAATAGTATTTTTCTTCATTGTTGCGATTCAACTCGCACCACAATGAAATATATTATTTTTTATAAGCAAAATCCCCTCACTGGAATACTTTCAGTCTTTTGACTGTATGGATTACAGATGGAATGACTGTTATATGTGAGTACCGCTTTCTTTGACAGATTCTAGTATGGGTACATATATGTTTTCCCAACCCCAGCACATTAGTTTGCTAATTCCAGATGTATGAAACGCAGGCCTAACTGTATCTAGTATATTGAACGCCAGATAAACTAACTTGGCCTTTTTTAAATAAAAAAAAAATTCCCTCACTGGAATACTTTCAGTCTTTTGACTGTATGGATTACAGATGGAATGACTGTTATATGTGAGTACCGCTTTCTTTGACAGATTCTAGTATGGGTACATATATGTTTTCCCAACCCCAGCACATTAGTTTGCTAATTCCAGATGTATGAAACGCAGGCCTAACTGTATCTAGTATATTGAACGCCAGATAAACTAACTTGGCCTTTTTTAAATAAAAAAAATCCCCTCACTGGAATACTTTCAGTCTTTTGACTGTATGGATTACAGATGGAATGACTGTTATATGTGAGTACCGCTTTCTTTGACAGATTCTAGTATGGGTACATATATGTTTTCCCAACCCCAGCACATTAGTTTGCTAATTCCAGATGTATGAAACGCAGGCCTAACTGTATCTAGTATATTGAACGCCAGATAAACTAACTTGGCCTTTTTTAAATAAAAAAAATCCCCTCACTGGAATACTTTCAGTCTTTTGACTGTATGGATTACAGATGGAATGACTGTTATATGTGAGTACCGCTTTCTTTGACAGATTCTAGTATGGGTACATATATGTTTTCCCAACCCCAGCACATTAGTTTGCTAATTCCAGATGTATGAAACGCAGGCCTAACTGTATCTAGTATATTGAACGCCAGATAAACTAACTTGGCCTTTTTTAAATAAAAAAAATCCCCTCACTGGAATACTTTCAGTCTTTTGACTGTATGGATTACAGATGGAATGACTGTTATATGTGAGTACCGCTTTCTTTGACAGATTCTAGTATGGGTACATATATGTTTTCCCAACCCCAGCACATTAGTTTGCTAATTCCAGATGTATGAAACGCAGGCCTAACTGTATCTAGTATATTGAACGCCAGATAAACTAACTTGGCCTTTTTTAAATAAAAAAAATCCCCTCACTGGAATACTTTCAGTCTTTTGACTGTATGGATTACAGATGGAATGACTGTTATATGTGAGTACCGCTTTCTTTGACAGATTCTAGTATGGGTACATATATGTTTTCCCAACCCCAGCACATTAGTTTGCTAATTCCAGATGTATGAAACGCAGGCCTAACTGTATCTAGTATATTGAACGCCAGATAAACTAACTTGGCCTTTTTTAAATAAAAAAAATCCCCTCACTGGAATACTTTCAGTCTTTTGACTGTATGGATTACAGATGGAATGACTGTTATATGTGAGTACCGCTTTCTTTGACAGATTCTAGTATGGGTACATATATGTTTTCCCAACCCCAGCACATTAGTTTGCTAATTCCAGATGTATGAAACGCAGGCCTAACTGTATCTAGTATATTGAACGCCAGATAAACTAACTTGGCCTTTTTTAAATAAAAAAAATCCCCTCACTGGAATACTTTCAGTCTTTTGACTGTATGGATTACAGATGGAATGACTGTTATATGTGAGTACCGCTTTCTTTGACAGATTCTAGTATGGGTACATATATGTTTTCCCAACCCCAGCACATTAGTTTGCTAATTCCAGATGTATGAAACGCAGGCCTAACTGTATCTAGTATATTGAACGCCAGATAAACTAACTTGGCCTTTTTTAAATAAAAAAAATTCCCTCACTGGAATACTTTCAGTCTTTTGACTGTATGGATTACAGATGGAATGACTGTTATATGTGAGTACCGCTTTCTTTGACAGATTCTAGTATGGGTACATATATGTTTTCCCAACCCCAGCACATTAGTTTGCTAATTCCAGATGTATGAAACGCAGGTCTAACTGTATCTAGTATATTGAACGCCAGATAAACTAACTTGGCCTTTTTTAAATAAAAAAAATCCCCTCACTGGAATACTTTCAGTCTTTTGACTGTATGGATTACAGATGGAATGACTGTTATATGTGAGTACCGCTTTCTTTGACAGATTCTAGTATGGGTACATATATGTTTTCCCAACCCCAGCACATTAGTTTGCTAATTCCAGATGTATGAAACGCAGGCCTAACTGTATCTAGTATATTGAACGCCAGATAAACTAACTTGGCCTTTTTTAAATAAAAAAAATCCCCTCACTGGAATACTTTCAGTCTTTTGACTGTATGGATTACAGATGGAATGACTGTTATATGTGAGTACCGCTTTCTTTGACAGATTCTAGTATGGGTACATATATGTTTTCCCAACCCCAGCACATTAGTTTGCTAATTCCAGATGTATGAAACGCAGGCCTAACTGTATCTAGTATATTGAACGCCAGATAAACTAACTTGGCCTTTTTTAAATAAAAAAAATCCCCTCACTGGAATACTTTCAGTCTTTTGACTGTATGGATTACAGATGGAATGACTGTTATATGTGAGTACCGCTTTCTTTGACAGATTCTAGTATGGGTACATATATGTTTTCCCAACCCCAGCACATTAGTTTGCTAATTCCAGATGTATGAAACGCAGGCCTAACTGTATCTAGTATATTGAACGCCAGATAAACTAACTTGGCCTTTTTTAAATAAAAAAAATTCCCTCACTGGAATACTTTCAGTCTTTTGACTGTATGGATTACAGATGGAATGACTGTTATATGTGAGTACCGCTTTCTTTGACAGATTCTAGTATGGGTACATATATGTTTTCCCAACCCCAGCACATTAGTTTGCTAATTCCAGATGTATGAAACGCAGGCCTAACTGTATCTAGTATATTGAACGCCAGATAAACTAACTTGGCCTTTTTTAAATAAAAAAAATCCCCTCACTGGAATACTTTCAGTCTTTTGACTGTATGGATTACAGATGGAATGACTGTTATATGTGAGTACCGCTTTCTTTGACAGATTCTAGTATGGGTACATATATGTTTTCCCAACCCCAGCACATTAGTTTGCTAATTCCAGATGTATGAAACGCAGGCCTAACTGTATCTAGTATATTGAACGCCAGATAAACTAACTTGGCCTTTTTTAAATAAAAAAAATCCCCTCACTGGAATACTTTCAGTCTTTTGACTGTATGGATTACAGATGGAATGACTGTTATATGTGAGTACCGCTTTCTTTGACAGATTCTAGTATGGGTACATATATGTTTTCCCAACCCCAGCACATTAGTTTGCTAATTCCAGATGTATGAAACGCAGGCCTAACTGTATCTAGTATATTGAACGCCAGATAAACTAACTTGGCCTTTTTTAAATAAAAAAAAAATTCCCTCACTGGAATACTTTATGGCTTTTCACTGTATGGATTACAGGTGGACTGGTATTAGTAGGGGTGACACAAGCACACCCTAGTCCCTGATGTAGGATTTCTATGGCACAGACCACTATTACAAGTGATTAATGGACGTTGGGAGAGATTGTGCTGCAGCACTAGTCCCAAGATGGCCGCCGCCTATCAGCCCAGTAACATGTGCCACAAAATGGTCTGCACAACCTTTAAAAAAAATAGCCTTGGACTGTGCTGCTAAATCGCTATTGGTCTGAATCCCAGGTGTAGATGTCTGACTTGTTTGGAGCTTTGGAATGCACACTGTGGCAGCTTCTGCTGCAGCACTACAAGTCGCAAAATGGCGGCCGGCGGTCAGCCCAGGTACATGTGGATGGAAAAATCACTCTGGCCACTCTAAAAATAGCCAATCCCTATCAAAAAAGCAGCTCAGCTGCAGTTGTTCAGATGAATCACAGGTGGAGGAGAGAAATTTGCTTCCAGTTATTCAATTATCCCTGCCTATTCTCGCCCTAGCATCAGCTGCGTCTATCCCTGTTCTATTCACATCAGGAGTGAGCACGTCCCGACGTGCGCACAAGCTTATAAAGAGGCTGAGTCACATGCTGCACTTGGCCAATCACAGCCTTGCCAATAGTAGGCATGGCTGCGATGGCATCTTAGGGCAAGTAGTATGATGCATGTTGATTGGCTGCTTTGCAGCCTTTCAAAATGCGCCAAAATACATGCCGAACGACGAACCCGAACCCGAACTTTTACGAAAAAGTGAAAAAGAACTATGCTCGAACTGTTCGCTCAACACTAATTTTTGATTGTTACTTTGTTCAAGGCTCTGTAATCTATGATGGGCCTTAGGCTTGAGTCTTTGTTTCTCACGAAGAACATCCCTGCTGCTGCCGGGGAGGTTGAAGGCTGAATAAAACCTTTTCGTAAATTCTCTTCTAGGTACTGTTTGAGGTGAACAAGTTCTGGTTGTGCCAATGGGTAAATTCTACCCGTGGGTATCTCACTACCCGGCAGCAAGTCTATGGGGCAATCGTAAGATCTATGGGGCAAAAGAGATTCCGCCTTCTTTGCGCTGAATACCTCAGCAAAGTCTGCGTATTGGCTGGGAACCTGGTTCACTCCCACGTGCATGAGAGATTTGAGAGGAAAGCAGGTCTCCATACAATAATGTGACGTAAACTGAACTCTCCCCTGTTTCCATAGGAGGGTTGGCTGGTGTATTTGCAACCATGGCAACCCAAGAATCACGGGAAACAATGGAGAGTGTATGATATCAAGGGATAAGAATTCTGTGTGGTTATTTTCAAATGTCACCATGAGGGGTTGAGTCTGACTGTGGATAGGACTAGAAGTGGTACCGTCAATGAAACTCACGGATATCGGGACGTTTATTCTCATGTGGGGAATTTTATTTCGCTCAACCAGATGCATGTCGATAAAATTCCCCGAAGCTCCCGTGTCCACCATGGCTTCAACGATAATCCGGTTTTGGTCCCACTGTAAGGTGAGAGACGTGTATATGTAACCACCAGTACTATTTTTTGTACTGCCTAAGGTACAAAACGTGCCGCTCTTACCTTCGCACTTCTTACGTATCGCGGGGCATCCGTCAACGGTATGGTCAGCAGACGCACAGTATAAACAGAGGTTGAGGTTACGTCTCCTGGCTTTCTCTCTCTCGGTCAGAGGTCCTCGGATCGCCCCAATCTCCATCACCTCTACAGCAGGACCCTGGCTGGACGGTCTTGGGTTGGGTGTGAAGCCTGAGACTCTCTCGGCTCTGCGTTCCCTCAGCCGTCTGTCAATGGTGGTGGCCTTCTGCATCAAGGCATTAAGTGTAAGTGGTAATTCTCCTCGGGCTAATTCGTCCTTCAGGGCCTCGGAAAGACCTAGGCAGAACTGATTCCTAAGGGTGAGGTCATTCCATTCAGTCTCCTGGGCCCAGGAAGTGTATTCCGCAATAAAGTCCTCTACAGGTCGTCTCCCTTGTTTAAGGCTGCGTATAGCGGTCTCAGCGGTCAGCTGTTTACTATGGTCCTCGTAGAGAAGGGCCATTTTTTCAAGGAACAGAGAGAAGGAATCCAGGACTGGGTCTTCCTTTTCTAAATAAATATTGGCCCATGCTCTGGGCTCCCCCCTGAGGTAAGAGATCATGGTAAGTACTTTTGTTCTGTCAGTTGGGTAATTCCGGGGCTGCAGCTCAAACATTAGTTTGCACACGTTCAGGAAATCCCTGAACTGCCTTCGGTCACCCGAGAATATCTCAGGTGGGCTGACCTTGGGTTCTGGTCCTTGGGTTCTGGCCCCTGAGTGACGAGTTGCCGTAGTGCCTGGTTTTCTAGCTGGAGATGTTGTACAGTCACGTTGAGGGTCTCCACCCTCTTAGTGAGGGTGACGAGGTGACCTGCAACCTCCGCTGGATCCATGTGGGTTCCACTAATATGTAACGCACCTAGTTGATCAGTTAGGATCTCAACTGCGGAAGCAATGGACATCCACTATTATCCCACCGCCCTTGTTTTTGGCTGTGGGATTCGCGGTTACTCAGTATGTACCCCAGGCGTCTCTCTCAGTCTTGGGCGGAGAGTTTGGGGTAACAAAATCATTTACCGCTATCCATCTAATTAGTTACTGCTGGAAAGGAAGGTCCCCCAGTATTACAGGAGTCACAAGTTAGTATAAGCTTGTGCACAGTTCAGAGTTAGTATATAGTATGCCCTCAGTTTAGTATATAGTATGCCATAGGTTCAGGGTTAGTATATAGCATGTCCACAGTTTAGTATATAATATGCAGCAGGTTCAGAGTTAGTATAGCATGTCCACAGTTTAGTATATAATATGCAGCAGGTTCAGAGTTAGTATAGCATGTCCTCAGTTTAGTATATAATATGCAGCAGGTTCAGAGTTAGTATAGCATGTCCTCAGTTTAGTATATAATATGCAGCAGGTTCAGAGTTAGTATAGCATGTCCTCAGTTTAGTATATAATATGCAGCAGGTTCAGAGTTAGTATAGCATGTCCTCAGTTTAGTATGTAGTATGCAGTAGGTTCAGAGTTAGTATAGCATGTCCTCAGTTTTAGTATGTAATATGCAGTAGATTCAGAGTGAGTATAGCGTGTCCTCAGTTTAGTATATAATATGCAGCAGGTTCAGAGTTAGTATAGCATGTCCTCAGTTTAGTATATAATATGCAGCAAAAAATACTCCCTTGTAATGCCCCCAGTTGAGCTAATGTTCCAAATAGTGCCCCCATAATGTACCAGTATAAAATCCCCCATATATAGTGCCCCAGTAGATGCCCTCAGTGTCCCCCATAATTTGTAAGTATAAAATACCCCTTCTTAGTGCCCCCGTAGATGACCCCATAGTACTCCTCTCCCCGATTCCCCATAGTACCCACCATAATGTGTCCCAGTATAAAATGCCCCCATACAGAGCCCCCATATAAAATACCCCTTCTTTGTGGCTCTATAGTGCCCACCAATAATGTGCCAGTAAAAAGTGCCCCCATAGTGCCACCCAATAATGTGCCATTAAAATTTGGCCCATAGATGGCCCCCAATCATGTGCCAGTAATAAGAGCCCCCCATATCATGTGCCAGTAGCCAGAGGCCCCCCATTATGTGCCAGTAGCCAGAGGCCCCGCATCATGTGCCAGTAGCCAGAGCCCCCCATATCAAGTGCCAGTAGTCAGAGCCCCCCATATCATGTGCCAGTAGTCAGAGCCCCCCATATCATGTGCCAGTAGCCAGAGCTCCCCATATCATGTGCCAGTAGCCAGAGCCCCATGTGCCAGTGTCACCACCAGTTCTGTGAGAAGGTCTGACAGACGTTCTTCTCTACCTCTTGTATGACGTTCTTTGTTTTGGTTTCACTTTGTCATCTCCTTTCCTTCTGCCAGGTGTCACTTATTTAGACTAATCGTCTTCCTTTATATTCCCTCCCATACTGCCTCACTTTGCGGTTTATACTAGTTCCTGGATGAAGTGTTCACTGTTGGAGGCTGCTGCTGCTGTTTGCTCAGATAAGTCTTTTCCTTTATTGTGTTTCCTTGCTGGCTTGATTCTAGGTGACCCTGACTCCCTCCGTATTAAGTGCAGGGAGCCGGTGGTAGTGTCCCCTCACTATTATAGGGTTTTGAGATGTCACACAGTCTTAGGTACGTGGGCATGCAATTGTCTACCATTGAGACCCTTGCATGTGCATAGCAGTCAGGGAGAGCTCTTAGGGTTTTAAAGGTCTCACCTATATGCTCCTTAGTGTCACGGAACCATGAACCAGACGTACAACAAGAGATAAGTGAAAATAAGAAGGCTTTATTGAAAATAAAGCTGTAAAGCAAAAGTCCAAACGGATGGTGAAACCGAGCAGAGTCTTTGCGAAGCCAGAGGTCAGGAACCAGAAGGGTAGTCAGACGAAGCCAGGATCAGGAACCAGCAGGGTAGTCAGACGAAGCCAGGATCAGGAACCAGCAGGGTAGTCAGACGAAGCCAGGATCAGGAACCAGCAGCAGTCTTAGAAGCATGTGAACACAAGAGGACCAAGCAAGGAACTGAAGCCACAGACCTCCTATATATATGAGCTAGGCATCCAGCTCCTCCCAGTGGGAAGGAGGAGCCGCAGGGTGGAAGGCTACAAGAAACCCAGAAACCAAGATGGCTGCCAGCACATGTCAAACGAAGGAGAACAGCAAGAAGGTAAGACCATGACAGTACCTCCCCCTCAAGGGCCCCTCCTCCGCGGAGCACAAAACGGTTTCTGAGGGAAGCGTGCGTGGAAGGCTCGGAGCAAGGCAGGAGCATGGACATCTGCGGAGGGAACCCAGGAACGCTCCTCTGGACCATAACCACGCCAATGGACCAAAAACTGCAACCGACCGCGGACCAGGCGTGAGTCCAGGATATTGCTCACCTCATATTCCTCACGATTGCCCACTTGGACCGGACGAGGCCGAGGAACCGAGGAAGTGAAACGATTACACACCAGTGGCTTCAACAGGGAGACATGAAACACGTTGGAGATCCGCATGCCAGGAGGAAGCGCAAGGGCATAGGCTACCGGGTTTACCCTGCGAAGCACTCGGAAGGGACCAACAAAGCGAGGCGCCAGCTTGGGAGTGGGCACTCGAAGGTTGAGGTTGCGGGTGGACAACCATACACGGTCTCCGACCTGGTAGGAAGGAGCAGGCGCTCGTCTGCGATCAGCCTGGAGTCTCTGGCGCTGCGCAGAGACCTCAAGGGACTTCTGGATCTGTACCCAAGAAGCACGTAGGACGGAAAGGTGATCCTCCACAGCCGGAATATCCTGGGGAGAGAATACCTCCGGTAACACGGCAGGTTGGAACCCATAATTGGCCATGAAGGGAGACGTCCCAGAGGAAGAGTTCACCGCCATGTTCCTGGCAAACTCAGCCCAAGGCAGGAGGTCAACCCAATTGTCTTGGTGATCGGAGACATAGCAACGAAGGAATTGCTCCAAGGCCTGATTGGATCGTTCTGCGGCCCCATTGGACTGAGGGTGGTAGGCCGAGGAGAAGGAGAGATGAATCCCCAACTGGGAGCAAAAGGCGCGCCAGAACCTGGACACAAACTGACTCCCCCGATCCGACACAATCTCCTTGGGCAAACCGTGCAACCGGAAGACCTCCCTGGCAAAAATCGTGGCCAACTCTTGTGCAGAGGGTAACTTCTTGAGAGGAACACAGTGGCACATTTTGGAAAACCGATCCACAATCATGAGAATGACCGTATGGCCTCGGGATGCAGGGAGGTCCACAATGAAATCCATCCCCAGGTGTGACCATGGGCGCTCCCCGGTGGCTATGGGTTGCAGAAGGCCCAACGGAAGGTGCCGAGGGGACTTACTCTGGGCACAAACGGAGCATGCCGCTACATATGCGGCGATGTCGGAACGTAGGGAAGGCCACCAGAACAGACGTGAAACAGCCCAGGACAGCTGATTCTTTCCAGGATGCCCCGCGGTCTTGGAGTTATGGTAGGTTCGCAACAACCGAGTGCGCAACTCCTCAGGCACAAAACATCTGCCGTTGGGTCTCCCAGAGGGAGCACCAGATTGAGCCGCCAAAATCTGCTCACCCAGGGGAGAGGTCAGGCTGGTGCGAATGGCGGCCAGGATCTGATTCGGAGGTATGACCGAAGTCGGAATCGACTCCTCCCTGGACAGCTCGGAGTACTGCCGTGATAAGGCATCCGCCCTGATGTTCTTGGAACCGGGTAGGTAGGAGACCACGTAATTAAAACGTGACAAGAACAGAGCCCATCTGGCCTGACGTGGTGTCAATCTCTTGGCCTCAGAAAGGTAGGTCAGATTCTTGTGGTCCGTCAGGATGAGAACCGGAACCACCGAACCCTCGAGCAAGTGCCTCCATTCTTTAAGGGCCTGCACGATGGCCAATAACTCCCTGTCACCAATCTGATAGTTGCACTCCGCGGAAGACAGTTTCCGGGAGTAAAACCCACAAGGAAGCAGAGGACCTTCTGGTGTTCTACGCTGAGACAGAAGGGCGCCTACTCCCGTCTCAGACGCGTCCACCTCGAGGACAAAGGGCAACCCAGGGTTGGGATGCGACAGAATCGGAGCCGACACAAAGGCGGACTTTAGGGCCTCAAAAGCTCGGATGGCCTCGAGCGGCCAGACCTGGGAATTACTGCCCTTCCTGGTCAGATCCGTGAGAGGCTTGGCCAGCATGGAAAAGTCCCTGATGAACTTCCGATAATAATTGGCGAAGCCCAAAAAGCGCTGCAGGGAACGAAGACCACTGGGCTGGGGCCACTGTAAGACAGCCGAAACCTTCTCAGGATCCATGGAGAACCCCTCAGCGGAAATGATGTAACCTAAGAAGGTTACCTGGGATCGGTGAAATTCGCATTTCTCAAGCTTACCGAACAGCTTGTTCTCTCGTAACCGTTGCAACACTCGTCTGACATCCAGAATGTGGGCCTCCATGGATTCAGAATATACCAAGATGTCATCCAAATAGACCACCACACACTGCTGCAACAGGTCACGGAAAACATCGTTGATGAATTCCTGAAAGACTGCGGGCGCATTGCACAACCCAAAGGGCATAACCAAGGATTCGTAATGACCGGTCCTGGTGTTAAACGCGGTCTTCCACTCATCGCCCGCCTTGATCCTTACCAGGTTATATGCCGCCCTCAGGTCGAGTTTGGTAAAGACCGTGGCCCCTTTAAGGCGATCGAACAGCTCGGAAATCAAGGGTATCGGGTAAGAGTTCTTGATCGTGATGCGATTGAGACCCCTGTAATCGATGCAAGGCCTCAACTCACCGCCCTTCTTTTTCACAAAGAATAATCCAGCCCCTGCCGGGGACGAAGATTTGCGAATGTGTCCGCGTGAAAGCGCCTCCCTCACGTACTCCTCCATGGCCTCATTCTCCGCTACCGACAGTGGATAGACTTTGCCACGAGGAGGAACGGCACCAGATTGTAACTCTATGGCACAATCGTATGGGCGGTGCGGAGGTAGGGCAACCGCGCGCACCTTATCGAATACATCCCGGTACTCCTCGTATTCAGGAGGCAACAGAGTGTCCGAGGAAGTACACAGCAACTTGACAGACCCATGGATGCAACTAGCCCCACACTGCGGTGACCACGAGAGGATCTCGACCGATCTCCAATCGAAAGTCGGATTATGCTTCTGGAGCCAGGGGTACCCCAAGACCACCGAGTAGTGTGGAGACGAAATAACCTGGAGGCAGACCGACTCTCTGTGAACGGCACCAATGGCTATCCCCACTGGAAGGGTCTCATGAGTCACGTGTGGCGGCAGAAGGGGTCTGCCGTCTATCGCCTCAAGAGCCAGTGGGGAACCTCGAGCCTGCAGAGGAATGGAATTGGCGGCAGCGAACACACTATCAATGAACAAACCACCAGCACCAGAGTCCACCAACGCCTGGGTCGTCACCGAGCCCCCGACCCAGGAGAGGACAACAGTGATCAGTGGTTTGTCAACACGGGAAACCGGGGACGAGGAGACTCCACCCAAGATCTGCCCCCGACAGGATCTCAGGTACGAGCGTTTTCCCGGACGGTTCGGACATGCCAACCGAAAATGCCCACCGAGACCACAGTACATGCATCGGCCCTCGCGTCTCCGGAGTGCCCTCTCCCCCTCGGACAGGCGAGCAAACCCCAGCTGCATGGGTTCACCCCCAGACAAGTCATCCCCAGGAGGCGTGGGAGGAGAGGTGGCACGGGTGGGACAGCAAACGTAGGCACCAATCTGTTAGAAGACCTCCGCAGGTTCTCCTTAAAGGAAGGTCTCTCCCTGAGTCTGGTGTCAATCAAAATCAGGAAAGAAATAAGAGACTCGAGCTCAACTGGTAGGTCCTTAGCTGCAACCTCATCCTTCAAGGCATCCGAGAGACCATGAGAGAAAGCAGCGACCAGAGCCTCATTATTCCAGCCCACCTCTGCTGCCAGGGTACGAAACTCAATGGCGTATTCAGCTACGGATCGTGAACCCTGTCTGATGGACATAAGGAGCTTCGCAGCAGAGGCAGCACGAGCCGGCACATCGAATACCTTCCGAAGAGAAGCAACAAAACCGGAAAACTCGGCAACCACCGGATTGTTGTTCTCCCATAAAGGGCTGGCCCAGGCCAAGGCCTTGTCCGAGAGCAGCGAGATCAAGAAGCCCACCTTTGATCTCTCAGTGGGAAAGGCATGTGGCAGCAACTCGAAATAAATGCCCACCTGGTTAAGGAAACCTCGGCACTGAGTTGGCTCTCCCCCAAAGCACTGTGGAAGAGGGGCAGAACCGGTCATACCCCGAAACACCGCAGGCGCAACAACAGGTGTCGGGGTAGACTCTGGCGCAACAACCGGAGCGGCAGTAGGAGCGAGCCCAGGAGCGACAACCGACCCATCGGCAACGGGAGCGAAATGAGCCGTGCGTTCAAGCAGGGTTTGCAACGCCACAGCGAACCGACCCAACAGGTGATCCTGCTGATCAAGTCTGGCAACCAGCGTGGGTAGCGAGGATGGCCCTGTACCGTCAGAATTCATGGCTTGGTCCTAATGTCACGGAACCATGAACCAGACGTACAACAAGAGATAAGTGAAAATAAGAAGGCTTTATTGAAAATAAAGCTGTAAAGCAAAAGTCCAAAACGGATGGTGAAACCGAGCAGAGTCTTTGCGAAGCCAGAGGTCAGGAACCAGAAGGGTAGTCAGACGAAGCCAGGATCAGGAACCAGCAGGGTAGTCAGACGAAGCCAGGATCAGGAACCAGCAGGGTAGTCAGACGAAGCCAGGATCAGGAACCAGCAGCAGTCTTAGAAGCATGTGAACACAAGAGGACCAAGCAAGGAACTGAAGCCACAGACCTCCTATATATATGAGCTAGGCATCCAGCTCCTCCCAGTGGGAAGGAGGAGCCGCAGGGTGGAAGGCTACAAGAAACCCAGAAACCAAGATGGCCGCCAGCACATGTCAAACGAAGGAGAACAGCAAGAAGGTAAGACCATGACACTTAGTTTGGGATCAAGCCAGTCAGTCGTTTATTTCTAAGTTCCAGCTATCTGCAACTTCACCCGTGACATTATAAACCGCCAAAACTGTCTTAAGCATGGATCCGGTTTCAGCCTTGATTGACCGCATGCAAGGTCTTTCGCTGGAGGTAGCAGATCTCCGTAAAACTGTGTCTCAGTTTCAGGTGACCGGTTCTTCTGGCGTTCATGGAGTTTGTTCCGAGCCTAAGATCTCGCTTCTGGATACGTTCTCTGTGGGTAGTGAGAATTTTGTTTGCTTTAGAGAGGCTTGCAAACTCCATTTTCACCTACTTCCCCATTCCTCTGGTGATGAGGAGCAGAGGGTGGGGATCATCATCTCGCTGCTCAGGGATAACGCTCAGTTTTGGGCCTTTTTGCTGCCGGTGGGGGCATGGCCCCGCCGATCGGTGGATGAATTTTTTGTAGCCCTGGGGCAGATATATGATGACCCGAATTGTATTGCTCTGGCTGAATCTAAACTGCGTCTTTTATGCCAGGGTAAACAGTCCGCAGAGATATATTTTTCTGAATTTCGGAGATGGGCAGCTGAAACTGGTTGGAATGATGCTGCACTCCGAAGTCAATTTTGCCATGGTCTTTCGGAAAGATTGAAAGATGCATTTGCTTTTCATGAAAGACCAGCGTCCTTAGAGTCTGCCATGTCTCTAGCTGTTCGTATTGACAGGCATCTTAGGGAGAGAGAGGAGACTACTCTTTCCTGTCATATTCAGCCCAAGGACAGTGGGGCTGTCTCATTCAGTGCGCAGGGGTCTCAGTCTGTCTCAATCCCCTCTGAGGAGGAGGTCATGCAGCTGGGTTTGCTTGCCTCTGATAGTAGAGGATTCAGCTCTCAGAGGAGGGTTTGTTTCTGTTGTGGGGGTATAAATCATTTGGGTAATGTTTGCCCCTCTAGGAGGTTCGTGGAGTTTTCTGAGGGTAATAAAATTTTATTTTTTAAAAAACCCTCTAAAAACTTGCCATTTGCTACTATTGGCAAGGTTGATGCGGAAATTGAAGGTTTGCCGTTTGCTTGTAGTTCCCGCTTTCTCCTACCTGCCAGGGTGGTGCTAGACAGCAAGAACATTGTTTGTGAGATTTTTATAGATAGTGGAGCAGCTGTCAATCTCACTGATAATCAATTTGCAACAATGCATGGTTTCCAGGTGAGCACTTTGGAAAAGGATATACCTGTTTTTGCTATCGATTCCACTCCACTTTCTCAAAGATCGTTAAAGGGCATAGTTCACAATATCCATTTGACTGTGTGTGACGCTCATGTTGAGGATATGTCATGTTTCATCTTAAGCGGATTACCTACTCCTCTAGTGTTGGGGCTACCCTGGCTCACTAAACATAACCCCACAATTATGATTGGCAAGCAAGGCAAATAAATGGTTGGAGTGAGTTTTGCAGAGAGAATTGCCTCACGGCGTCTCTTTCAGAGGTTTCTACAAAGACTGTGCCATCTTTTTTCTCTGAATTTTCTGATGTGTTTTCCGAGAGTGGTGTCCAGGAGTTGCCCCCTCACCGGGAGTACGACTGACCTATTAATTTCATCCCAGGCGCCAAGCTGCCAAAATCACGATTATACAATCTCTCCCATCCTAAAAGAGTCGCTATGCGTACTTATATCTCTGAGAGCCTGAGAAAGGGACACATCTGACCCTCGAAGTCACCTGTTGTTAAGAAAAAAGATGCTTCTTTAAGACCTTGTCTGGATTTCAAGGAGCTTAACCGTATCACGATTGGTGACCCTTATCTGCTTCCTCTGATCCCGGACCTGTTTAACCAGATTGTTGGGGCTAAAGTTTTTTCTAAGTTGGATTTAAGAGGGGCATACAACCTAGTCAGGGTCAGGGAAGGGGACGAATGGAAGACGGCCTTCAATACCCCTGATGGTTATTTCGAGAATTTGGTTATGCCCTTTGGTTTGATGAATGCTCCGGCCGTCTTCCAACATTTTGTGAACAGGATTTTTTATCATTTATTGGGAAAACTTGTACTGGTGTATCTAGATGACATTTAGATTTTTTCTCCTGATTTCAAGACTCATCGGGACCACCTATGTCAGGGCTTGCTGATGCGGGAGAATAAATTGTACGCTAAACTGGAAAAATGTGTGTTTGCGGTTCCGGAGATTCAATTTCTTGGTTTTCCTCTCTCCACTTCTGGTTTTCGGATGGACCCTGAGAAGGTCCGCGCTGTGCTTGATTGGGAGCTTCCTGAGAATCAGAAAGCGCTTGTCACGAGGGTATCAAGAGCCACGTCTGACTCCGTTATACCCGGGGTCAGGAAGTCGCAGCGGGTGGCTGCGCACTCTATATCTAAAGATCACGTTGTTTTTTAGTGATTGTTTTCTGTGTTTGCCTTGCTATCCTTTTTGTCTCTCTCAGGGATCCGTAGCTTCTCCTCCTCAGCTGTTTCTTGTCTGCCACTCCCTACCTCCTTATATTCTCCCCTCACACTTCTCTAGTTGCCAGTTATAGAGCTTCCTGCCTGGACATCTATACTGACCCACTGGAGTGGTGAATCCTGCTTGTCGTTCCTGAGTGCTACCCTCCGGATCCCTGTTGGGCTTATTGTTGTCTCCTGTTGTCGCCCACCTGGGAATATATGTTGAGTCTGTGTTGTCTGTCCTCCCCTTGGTGTTTTCCTTTAGAGCTAGTGGTGCGGACTAGTGTTCCCATCGCCCTGTTCACTACCTAGGGATCAGCTCAGGGAAAGCCAGGGCTTTAGGCACGTGATCGGCGTACGGGTGAGGAACCCGTCTAGGGACGTCAGGGCAGCCAGGTGCCAGGTGAGTCAGGGGTCACCATCTTCCCTCTCACTTGGGCAGGGCCTTCCTCGTTCCCTCCCTCTGTGTCACGTATGTGATAGCCACGCCGACCGTGATATTATAACTGGCCCTTACTTTTTGAGAAAAATAAAAAATAAAAAAATAAATAAATTTATATAATTTTTTATTTGTTGTTTTTTTTCTCTCTCTCTACTTAGAATCCAATATGGATCCTATTGATGCCTTGGCAGAACAGCTTCAAAGCCTGTCTTTGGAGGTGGCAGGATTGAAGGCGTCTGTTCTCCAACAACAGCAGCAAATGCAGCAGACCGCACCCCCAGCGGTTGCTATGGGTAACCAGGTTGTCACTGAACCCAAGGTTGCTCTTCCCGACAGATTTTCTGGGGGAAGGGACAAATTTGCGACGTTCCGTGAGGCCTGCAAATTATATTTTAAGTTGCGCCCTTACTCCTCAGGTCATGAAGAACAGCGGGTAGGGATTGTCATTTCCCTGCTTCAGGGGGATCCGCAATCCTGGGCGTTCTCGTTACCCCCTGGTTCTCAGGCTCTTCGGTCAGTGGAGGGATTTTTTGGGGCTTTGGGTCTCATATATGATGACCCTGACCGAGTCGCCCTGGCTGAGTCGAAGTTACGGAGACTCCTACAGGGAGATCGGTCAGCAGAGGAATATTGCTCAGAGTTCCGTAGGTGGGCTACGGATACTCAGTGGAACGACCCGGCTCTCAGGAGTCAGTTCTGCTCTGGGTTATCTGAAAGGGTTAAGGATCCACTGGCGCTGTATGAGACCCCCCTTTCCCTTGATGCTGTTATGTCCCTCTCTATCAGAATAGATAGACGTCTTAGGGAGAGATCGAAAATTCCGGAGCAATTGGTTACCTCTCCCAAGCAACAGTCAGCCTGTACTGACTTAGATGAGCCTATGCAGCTAGGCGGAACTTCTCGTCAGGTCCGTCCTCCCGAGGTTCGCCGTGGGGGGGGGCTTGTTTTTTCTGTGGGGGGAGGGGTCATTTCATTAATGTCTGTCCCTCCTTTCTCAAAAACAAAAGACCGTCGGAAAACTACTAACCCCGGGCTGTGCGGAGGATGTCAGCCGGGGGGTATACGTTTCCTCCATACGAACATCTCAATTTGTGTTACCAGCGGTCATTGTTTTTGGTGTTAAGACGGAGTCTATTTCTGTTTTTCTAGACAGTGGAGCAGGGGTAAACTTGATTGATGCCCATTTTGCCCGCACTATGGGTTTGTCTCTCTGTACGCTGCAGAGACCTATTCCCGTATTCGCTATAGATTCTGCTCCTCTGTCTCAGAGAAACCTCACCCACATTGTTCGTAATTTACACCTTCGGGTAGGGGACCACCATAATGAGTGTCTTTCATGTTACGTTCTGGAGGGCCTTCCCTCTCAGGTGGTATTGGGTCTTCCCTGGTTGATAGCGCACAATCCAGTGGTGGATTGGCAGGCCAGGGAGATATTGGAGTGGAGTGAGCATTGCAGAGAGAATTGTTTAAATAACAATTGCTTAATCGCCTCCATAGCTTCCCTACCTACATTTATTTCGGACTTTGAGGACTTTTTTTCTGAAAAGGGTTGTCAGAAACTACCACCTCATCGTCCTTATGATTGCCCGGTTAACCTGATTCCCGGGGCAAAATTACCCAAGTCCAGGTTGTATAATCTTTCGGGTCCCGAGAGACAAGCCATGAAAGATTATATCTCCGAGAGTCTGGCTAAGGGACACATCAGACCCTCTTCTTCACCCGTGGCTGCAGGGTTTTTCTTTGTTAAAAAGAAAGATGGGGGCCTGCGTCCTTGCTTAGATTTCCGTGAGTTAAACCAGATAACCGTCCGTGACCCATACCCTCTTCCTCTCATTCCTGACCTTTTTAATCAGATTGCGGGTGCTGAGTGGTTTTCCAAACTTGATCTTAGGGGGGCCTACAATCTGATTCGTATCAGGGAAGGGGATGAGTGGAAGACAGCTTTTAACACCCCTGAGGGGCATTATGAAAATCTAGTTATGCCTTTCGGTCTGACCAATGCCCCTGCTGTCTTCCAACATTTCGTTAATGATATTTTTAGTCATCTCATCGGCAGGTTTGTAGTCATATACCTAGATGATATCTTAATTTATTCGGCTGATCTGAAAACACATGAGGTGCATGTCAGGCAAGTACTGCAGGTCCTACGGACGAATAAATTATATGCGAAAATTGAAAAATGTGTCTTCGCTGTTCAGGAATTACAGTTCCTGGGATATCTATTATCTGCTTCAGGTTTCCGCATGGATCCTGGGAAGGTCCAGGCAATTTTAGATTGGGATCTTCCTGAGAACCTTAAAGCCCTACAACGGTTTTTGGGTTTCGCTAATTTCTATAGAAAGTTCATTAAAAATTATTCAGTGATCGTTAAACCCCTTACCGACATGACTAGGAAGGGGACGGATTTTTCCAAATGGTCTGTCGCCGCTAAAGATGCATTTTCCTCTCTAAAGGAGAGGTTTACCTCGGCACCTGTTCTAATTCAACCTGATGTCTCCCAGCCTTTTATTGTCGAGGTAGATGCGTCAGAGGTGGGAGTGGGAGCTGTATTGTCTCAGGGTCCGTCTCCTGGCAAATGACGTCCTTGCGCTTTCTTTTCCAAAAAATTATCTTCTGCGGAGAAGAATTATGATATTGGAAATAGGGAACTGTTGGCGATTAAACTGGCGCTTGAAGAGTGGCGTCACTTCTTAGAGGGAGCAATCCACCCCGTCACGGTGATTACGGATCACAAGAACCTTCTGTACCTAGAATCGGCTAAGCGTCTCACCCCTAGACAAGCTAGGTGGTCGCTATTCTTTACCAGATTTAACTTTGTAATCACCTATCGTCCTGGGGCAAAAAATACCAAGGCAGACGCATTATCTCGTAGTTTCCCTGGAGGGGGTAATGTTTGTGATCCGGTACCTATTTTACAAAGAGGAGTGGTTGTCTCTGCTGTACACTCTGTTCTAGAGGGAAAGGTGTTAGAGGCTCAGGGGGACGCCCCGGCCTCTTGCCCCTCAGAGAAATTGTTTGTACCGTTAAACCTGCGTCTTGAATTATTAAAAGAACATCATAATTCGGCACTTGCTGGACACCCGGGTAGTAAAGCAACCTTGAAGCTTTTATCTCGTCGTTTTTGGTGGCCAAGGTTGCGTCAGGATGTAATGGATTTCGTGTCTACTTGTTCTACTTGTGCACGCGCGAAAGTCTCTCATACACGTCCAGCAGGTTCTTTATTGCCACTTTTCATCCCCAATAGGCCATGGACACATCTGTCAATGGATTTCATCACTGACTTACCGTTGTCGGCGGGTAAAACAGTTATCTTGGTAGTAGTAGACAGGTTTAGCAAAATGGTACACTTTATTGCGCTACCCGCACTTCCTAATGCTAAAACTCTCGCTCAGGTGTTTATCAGTGAAATCGTGAAGCTTCACGGGGTCCCTTACGATGTGGTTTCGGATCGGGGAACCCAGTTTATTTCTAAGTTTTGGAAAGCTTTTTGTTCCCGTTTGGGGGTTCACTTGTCCTTTTCCTCAGCTTTCCATCCTCAGTCTAATGGACAGACTGAGCGTACCAACCAAAACCTAGAAACATATTTAAGGTGTTTTGTGTCTGAAAACCAAGAGTTGTGGTCATCATATTTACCGTTAGCTGAGTTTGCCATAAATAATCATTATCAGGAGTCCACTGGCAAGTCACCATTCCTTGGTGCATACGGTTTTCATCCCCAATTTTGTACTTTCAAAGAGGGGGGGTCTTCTGGGGTTCCCGAAGAGGAAAGGTTTTCTTCATCTCTTTCATCGGTATGGCAGAAGGTGCAAGTTAACTTGAAAAAGATGAGTGGTAAATATAAATGCATGGCCGATAAGAAACGGTCGCCAGGTCCGGACCTAGGAGTGAATGACTATGTGTGGTTGTCTACTAGGAATATTAAGTTGAAGGTTCCTTCTTGGAAACTGGGTCCTAGGTTCATTGGTCCCTATAAAATAGTAGCCGTCATTAACCCTGTGGCTTTTCGCCTGGAGCTACCTCAGACTTTTAAGATCCATAACGTCTTCCATAAATCGTTACTCAAGAAGTATGTTCCACCTCTTGAACCATCGCCGCTGCCACCTCCTCCTGTCATTGTGGCTGGTAATCTGGAGTTTCAAATAGCCAGAATTGTTGATTCTCGTCGGGTCCGCCGCTCTCTTCAGTATCTGGTGCATTGGAGGGGTTACGGTCCCGAGGAAAGAATGTGGGTTCCAGCGTCAGAGGTAAACGCCAACAGGTTAATTCAGACTTTCCATGCCTCTCATCCGGAGAGACCTGGTCCTGAGTGTCCGGAGGCCCCTCGTGAAAGGGGGGGTACTGTCACGAGGGTATCAAGAGCCACGTCTGACTCCGTTATACCCGGGGTCAGGAAGTCGCAGCGGGTGGCTGCGCGCTCTATATCTAAAGATCACGTTGTTTTTTAGTGATTGTTTTCTGTGTTTGCCTTGCTATCCTTTTTGTCTCTCTCAGGGATCCGTAGCTTCTCCTCCTCAGCTGTTTCTTGTCTGCCACTCCCTACCTCCTTATATTCTCCTCTCACACTTCTCTAGTTGCCAGTTATAGAGCTTCCTGCCTGGACATCTATACTGACCCACTGGAGTGGTGAATCCTGCTTGTCGTTCCTGAGTGCTACCCTCCGGATCCCTGTTGGGCTTATTGTTGTCTCCTGTTGTCGCCCACCTGGGAATATATGTTGAGTCTGTGTTGTCTGTCCTCCCCTTGGTGTTTTCCTTTAGAGTTAGTGGTGCGGACTAGTGTTCCCATCGCCCTGTTCACTACCTAGGGCTCAGCTCAGGGAAAGCCAGGGCTTTAGGCACGTGATCGGCGTACGGGTGAGGAACCCGTCTAGGGACGTCAGGGCAGCCAGGTGCCAGCCGCCAGGTGAGTCAGGGGTCACCATCTTCCCTCTCACTTGGGCAGGGCCTTCCTCGTTCCCTCCCTCTGTGTCACGTATGTGATAGCCACGCCGACCGTGATAGCGCTGATGCGGTTTTTGGGTTTTGCCAATTATTACAGAAAGTTAATTTTGAATTATTCCTCTGTTGTTAAGCCACTCACTGATATGACTAAAAAGGGGGTGGATTTTTCCTCGTGGTCGGTAGATGCGCTTAAAGCCTTTTCTAGTATTAAGAGTGTTTTGCTTCAGCTCCCATTTTGGTACAACCTGATGTCTCTCTACCTTTTATTGTTGAGGTGGATGCTTCTGAGGTGGGTGTGGGTGCGGTCTTATCTCAGGGTCCCTCTCCTGCGAAATGGCGACCGTGTGCCTTTTTCTCAAGGAAACTCTCCTCTGCAGAGAGAAATTACGATGTGGAAGATAGGGAGTTGTTGGCCATCAAATTAGGTTTTGAGGAATGGCACCATTGGTTAGAGGGAGCCAGACACCCTATTACCGTGTTTACCGACCATAAGAATCTGGCCTACTTGGAATCGGCCAAGCGTCTGAACCCGAGACAGGCCAGATGGTCTTTGTTCTTTTCTAGGTTTAACTTAGTTGTTACGTTCCGCCCTGGGGTTAAAAATGTGAAGGCGGATGCCCTGTCACGTTGTTTTATGGGAGGGGGGAACTTGAAGACCCGGGTCCCATTTTGGCTGATGGGGCGGTCGTATCCTGATTTGGAGGCAGAGGTTCAGGCAGCCCAGGCAGAGGCTCCCGATCTTTGTCCTCCTGGGAGGTTGTTTGTGCCTCTCGCTTTACGACACAAGGTTTTTAAGGAGCACCACGATACTGTCCTTGCTGGGCACCCGGGGAGTAGAGCCACAGTGGATCTCATTGCTCGGAGATTCTGGTGGCCGGCTCTTCGTAAGACGGTTGAAGGTTTTGTGGCAGGCTGCGAGACCTGCGCTCGTGCCAAGGTCCCTCATTCACGGGTTCTCTCCTCCTGTTACCCATTTCTTCCCGTCCTTGGACGCATATGTCCATGGACTTCATTACGGACCTGCCTAGTTCTTCGGGGAAGACTGTGATTCTGGTGGTAGTGCGCATTTCATTCCCTTTCCTGGGTTACCCAATGCTAAGACGCTAGCGCAAGCGTTTGTTAATCACATTGTTAACCACTTCCCATCTGGGCCCTTTGCCCCCTTCCTGACCAGGCCAAATTTTGCAAAACTGACATATCTCACTTTATGTGGTAATAACTTTGGAACGCCTTTATTTATCCAAGTCATTCAGAGATTGTTTTCTCGTGACACATTGTACTTCATGATAGTCATAAATTTGAGTCAAAATATTTCACCTTTATTTATGAAAAAATCCCAAATTTACCCAAAAATTTGAAAAATTTGCAATTTTCTAAATTTCAATTTCTCTGCTTTTAAAACAGAAAGTGATACCTCATAAAATATTTATTATTTAACATTCCCCATATGTCTACTTTATGTTGGCATCATTTTGGAAATGTCATTTTATTTTTTTAGGACGTTAGAAGGCTTAGAAGTTTAGAAGCAATTCTTCAAATTTTTAAGAAAATTGCCAAAACCCACTTTATAAGGACCAGTTCAGGTCTGAAGTCACTTTGTGGGGCCTACATAGTGGATACCCCCATAAATGACCCCATTGTAGAAACTACACCCCTCAAGGTATTCAAAACCGATTTTACAAACTTTGTTAACCCTTTAGGCGTTCCACAAGAATTAAAGGAAAATAGAGATCAAATTTTTAAATTTCACTTTTTTGGCAGATTTTCCATTTTAATCAATTTTTTTCTTTAACACATCGATGGTTAACAGCCAAACAAAACTCAATATTTATTACCCAGATTCTGCGGTTTACAGAAACACCCCACATGTGGTCGTAAACTGCTGTATGGGCACACGGCAGGGCACAGAAGGAAAGGAACTCCACATGGTTTTTAGATACCATGTCCCATTTGAAGCCCCCTGATGCACCCTTACAGTAGAAACTCCCAAGAAGTGACCCCATTTTGGAAACTAGGGGATAAGGTGCCAGTTTTATTAGTACTATTTTTGGGTACATATGATTTTTTGATCATTCATTATAACACTTTATGGGGCAAGGTGACCAAAAAATTGGTTGTTTTAGCACAGTTTCTATTTATTTATTTTTACAGCGTTCACCTGAGGGGTTCAGTCAAGTGACATTTTTATAGAGCAGATTGTTACGGACGTGGCGATACCTAATATGTATACTTTTTCTCATTTATTAAAGTTTTACACAATAATAGCATTTTTGAAACAAAAAAATTATGTTTTAATGTGTCCATGTTCTGAGAGCTATAGTTTTTTTATTTTTTGAGAGATTTTCTTATGTAGGGGCTCATTTTTTGCGGGATGAGGTGACGGTTTTATTGGTACCATTTTGTGGGACATACGCGTTTTTGATCACTTGGTGTCACCTTTTGTGATGCAAGGTGACAAAAATTGCTTGTTTTGACACAGTTTTTTTTTTTTTTTTTTTTACGGTGTTCACCCGAGGGGTTAGGTCATGTGATATTTTTATAGAGCTGGTTTTTACGGACGCGGCAATACTAAATATGTCTATTTTATTTTATTTTTTCTATTTTAAATTTTTTTTTTTATTCCTTACTTGGGATTTTTTTTTTTTTTTTTTACATGTGAAACTTTTTTTTATTTTATTTTTTCAACCCTTTATTTTATTTTTATTTTATTTTACACTTTTCGTCCCCCATAAGGTCATACAAGACCTCTGGGGGACATTTGCTTCACTTTTTTTTTTTTTTTACACTGTTGATTTCTCCTGTAACTGGGGCTGACATAGTAGCCCCAGTTACAGGACAAATGCACCCCTATAGAGGCTGTACAGCAGCAATCCTGCGCTGTACAGCCTCACAGCAGGGCTGATCGAGGTCTCTGAGAGACCTCACACAGCCCCTGCACACTCCGGTCACGGAGGTCACATGACCGCCGGGCCGGAACAGGAAGCGCACAGCGCTTCCTGCTCTGCAGACACAGCGCTCGGTGAGCGCTGTGTCTGCAGCGATCGTGAAGGCAGGGACACCTGGGCACTGTCCCTGCCTTGTCTTAGGGTTGCCCTGCTGTCACTGACAGCGGGCAACCCGATCAGCAGCTGCACGATTAGCGTGCAGCTGCTATTTCTGACAGGACGTTTTAAAACGTGCTGTCAGAAATAGACGTCCACCCATAGGACGTTTATATCCTATGGGCGGACGTGAGGCGGTTAAATTACATTGCATTCCTTCAGACATCGTTTCTGATAGGGGCACGCAATTTGTTTCCAGATTCTGGAAGGCCTTCTGTTCTTGCTTGGGGGTTCGGTTGTCGTTCTCTTCTGCTTTTCACCCGCAGTCGAATGGTCAATAATCAGAATCTGGAGACATATCTGCGCTGTTTTGTGGCGGAGAATCAGGAGGATTGGTATTCTTTTTTGTCCCTGATAACCGTCGCCAGGAGTCCTCTGATAAGTCACCATTTTTTGGTGCATATGGGTTTCATCCGCAGTTTGGGACATTCTCTGGAGAGGGGTCTTCTGGTTTACCTGATGAAGAGAGATTTTCCTTGTCTTTGTCATTTATTTGGCAAAAGATTCAGGGTAATCTGAAGAGGATGAGTGAGAGATATAAGCGTGTGGCGGATAAGAGACTGGTGCCTGGTCCGGACCTGAATGTGGTGATCTGTGTCACGAGGGTGTCAAGAGCCACGCCTGACTCCGTTATACCCAGGGTCAGGAAGTCGCAGCGGGTGGCTGCGCGCTCTATGTATAAAGATAGGGCTGATTCTTAATGGTAGCTTTCTGGGTTTGCCTTGCAACCCTTTTTGGCTCACTCAGGGATCCGTAGCTCCTTCTCCTCAGCTGTTTCTTGTCCAGCAATCCCAACCTCTTTATATTCCCCTCTCCCACTTCTCTGGTTGCCAGATATAGAGCTTCCTGCCTGGACTTCTATACTGACCCACTGGAGCTGTGTAGCTGTGTTCCCTGGTTGTTGTTCCAGAACGTTACCCTCCGGATCCCTGTTGGACTTATGTTGTCTGCTGTTGTCGTCCACCTGGGATTTTATGTTTTGTCTGTATTGTCTGTCCTCTCCTTGGTGTTTTTCTTTAGTGTCAGTGGTGCGGACTAGTGATCCCACCGCCCTGTTCACTACGTAGGGCTCATCTTAGGGAAAGCCAGGGTTTAGGCACGTGATCGGCGTACGGGTGAGGAACCCGTCTAGGGACGTCAGGGCAGTCAGGTGCCAGCCTCAAGGTGAGTCAGGGGTCATCACCTTTCCCTCTCCCTTGGACAGGGCCTTCCCATTTCCCTCCCTTTGCGTACGCCGGTCATGACACTATATCTGGCCCTTATGTTTGTGTAGGTAGAAAAAAAAAAAAAATTACTTTTTCTTTCTGCCTATCTAGAATCCATGGATCCTATTGCTGCTTTGACAAGACAACTTCAAGGCCTGTCTATGGAGGTGACAGGATTGAAGGCGTCAGTCCTCCAGCAACAGCAGCAATTGCAGCAGACCGCAAGCCCAGCGGTTGCTATAGGTAACCAGGTTTCTGCGGAACCCAAGGTTGTTCTTCCTGACAGATTTTCTGGGGGAAGGGACAAATTTGTGACGTTCCGTGAGGCCTGTAAGTTATATTTTAAGCTGCGCCCACACTCCTCTGGTAATGAGGAACAGCGGGTGGGGATTGTTACTTCCCTGCTTCAGGGGGACCCGCAATCCTGGGCGTTCTCTTTACCCACTGATTCCCAGGCTCTCCGGTCAGTGGATGAGTTTTTTGGGGCCTTGGGTCTCATATATGATGATCCTGACCGAGTCGACCTGGCTGAGTCGAAATTACGGAGACTCAGACAGGGAGAGCGGCCAGCAGAGGAGTATTGCTCAGAGTTTCGTAGGTGGGCTACGGATACCCAGTGGAACAACCCGGCTCTCAGGAGTCAGTTCTGCTCTGGGTTATCCAAAAGGGTTAAGAATGCGCTTGCGCTGTATGAGACCCCCTTTTCCCTTGATGCTGTTATGTCCCTTTCTATCAGAATAGATAGACGTCTTAGGGACAGATTGAAAAATCCTGAGCAATTGGTAACCCCTCCGAAGCAGCAGTTAGTCTGTACGGACCTAGAAGAGCCTATGCAGCTAGGAGGAACTACTCGTCAGGTCCGTCCTCCTAAGGCTCGCCGTAGACAGGGGGTTTGTTTTTTCTGTGGGGGGAGGGGTCATTTCATTAATGTCTGTCCTTCCTTTCTAAAAAACAAAAGACCATCGGAACTACTAACCCCAGGCTATGTGGGGGATGTCAGCCGGGGGGTATACGTTTCCTCCATTCGTACATCTCAATTTGTGTTGCCAGCAGCTGTTGTCTCTGGTGTTAAGAAGGAGACTATTTCTTTCTTTCTAGACAGTGGAGCAGGGGTAAATTTGATAGATGCCCATTTTGCCCGCACTATGGGTTTGTCTCTCTGTACGCTACAGAGACCTATTCCCATATTCGCTATTGATTCTGCTCCTCTGTCTCAGAGAAACCTCACTCACATTGTCCATAACTTACACCTTCGGGTAGGGGACCACCATAACGAGTGTCTTTCATGTTATGTTCTGGAGGGGCTTCCCACTCCTGTGGTATTGGGTCTTCCCTGGTTGGTAGAGCACAATCCAGTGGTGGATTGGCAGGCCAGGGAGATATTGGAGTGGAGTGAGCACTGCAGAGAAAATTGCTTAAATAGCAATTGCTTAGTTGCTTCCATAGCTACTCTACCTACATTTGTCTCGGACTTTGAGGACGTTTTTTCTGAAAAGGGTTGCCAGAAGTTACCACCTCATCATCCTTATGATTGCCCGGTTAACCTGATTCCCGGTGCAAAATTACCAGGTTATATAATTACCATGGTTATATAATCTTTCGGGTCCCGAGAGACAAGCCATGAAAGATTATATCTCCGAGAGCTTGGCTAAGGGACACATCAGACCCTCTTCTTCACCCGTGGCTGCAGGGTTTTTCTTCGTTAAAAAGAAAGATGGGGGCCTGCGTCCTTGCCTAGATTTCCGTGAACTAAACCGGATAACCATCCGAGACCCATACCCTCTTCCTCTCATTCCTGATCTGTTCAATCAGATTGCGGGTGCTAGGTGGTTCTCCATACTTGATCTTAGGGGGGCCTACAATCTGATTCGTATCAAGGAAGGGGATGAGTGGAAGACAGCTTTAAACACCCCTGAGGGGCATTATGAAAATCTAGTCATGCCTTTCGGTCTGACCAATGCTCCTGCTGTCTTCCAACATTTCGTTAATGACATTTTTAATCATCTTATCGGCAGGTTTGTGGTGATATACCTAGATGATATTTTAATTTATTCGTCTGATCTGAAAACACATGAGGTGCATGTCAGACAGGTACTGCAGGTCCTACGGACGAATAAATTATATGCGAAAATTGAAAAGTGTGTCTTCGCCGTTCAGGAAATACAGTTCCTAGGTTATTTATTATCTGCTTCAGGTTTCCGTATGGATCCTGGGAAGGTCCAGGCAATTTTAGATTGGGATCTTCCTGAGAACCTCAAAGCACTGCAACGGTTTTTGGGCTTCGCAAATTTCTATAGAAATATTATTAAAAATTATTCGGTGATTGTCAAACCCCTTACTGACATGACTAGGAAGGGGACTGATTTTTCTAAATGGTCTGACGCCGCTAAAATTGCTTTCTCCTCTCTAAAAGAGAGGTTTACCTCGGCACCTACTAATCCAACCTGATGTCTCCCAGCCTTTTATTGTTGAAGTAGATGCGTCAGAGGTGGGAGTGGGGGCTGTACTGTCTCAGGGTCCGTCTCCTTGAAAATGGCGTCCTTGTGCTTTCTTTTCTAAAAAACTATCTGCAGCGGAGAAGAACTATGATATTGGCAATAGGGAACTATTGGCTATTAAACTAGCGTTTGAAGAATGGCGTCACTTTTTAGAGGGGGCAGTCCACCCGTCACGGTGATTACAGACCACAAAAACCTTCTGTATCTCGAATTAGCTAAGCGTCTCACCCCTAGACAAGCTAGGTGGTCGCTATTTTTTTACCAGGTTTAACTTTTTTATTACCTATCGTCCTGGGGCAAAAAATACTAAGGCGGATGCATTATCTCGTAGTTTCCCTGGAGGGGGTAATGTGAGTGATCCGGTACCCATTCTACAAAGAGGAGTGGTTGTCTCTGCTGTACACTCTGTTCTGGAGGGGAAGGTGTTAGAGGCCCAGGGGGACACCCCGGTCTCTTGTCCCTCAGAGAAATTGTTTGTACCGTTAAACCTGCGTCTCAAATTATTAAAGGAACATCATAATTCGGCACATGCTGGGCACCCGGGTAGTAAAGCAACCTTGGAGCTATTGTCTCGTCGTTTTTGGTGGCCAAGGTTGCGTCAGGATGTAATGGATTTTGTGTCTACTTGTGCACGCGCGAAAGTCTCTCATACACGTCCTGCAGGGTCTTTATTGCCACTTGTCATTCCTAATAGGCCATGGACACATCTGTCAATGGATTTTATCACTGACTTACCTTTGTCTGTGGGTAAAACAGTTATCTTGGTAGTAGTAGACAGGTTTAGTAAAATGGTACACTTCATTGCGTTACCCGCACTACCTAATGCTAAGACTCTTGCTCAGGTATTCATCAGTGAAATCGTGAAGCTTCACGGGGTCCCTTCCGATGTTGTTTCGGATCGGGGAACCCAGTTTATTTCTAAATTTTGGAAAGATTTTTGTTCCCGTTTGGGGGTACACTTGTCTTTTTCCTCGGCTTTCCATCCTCAGTCGAATGGACAGACTGAGCGTACCAACCAAAACCTTGAGACATATCTAAGGTGTTTTGTGTCTAAGAACCAGGAGGTGTGGTCATCATATTTACCGTTAGCCGAGTTTGCCATAAATAATCGCCGTCAGGAATCCACTGGCAAGTCACCATTTCTTGGTGCATATGGTTTTCATCCCCAATTCTGTACTTTCAAAGAGGGGGGGTCTTCTGGGGTTCCTGAAGAGGAACGGTTTTCGTCATCTCTTTCATCTGTATGGCAGAAGGTGCAAGCTAACTTGAAAAATATGGGAGGTAAATATAAATGCATGGCTGATAAGAGACGGTCGCCAGGTCCGGACCTAGGAGTGAATGACTATGTGTGGTTGTCTACTTGGAATATTAAATTAAAGGTTCCCTCTTGGAAACTGGGTCCTAGGTTTATTGGCCCTTACAAAATAGTAGCCATCATTAACCCCGTGGCTTTTCGCCTGGAGCTACCTCAGACTTTTAAAATCCATAACGTCTTGTTGTTCCACCTCTAGAACCGTCACTGCTGCCGCCCCCTCCTGTTGTTGTGGATGGTAATCTAGAGTTTCAAATATCCAAAATTGTTGATTCTCGTCGGGTCCGCCGCTCTCTTCAATATCTGGTGCGTTGGAGGGGTTACGGTCCCGAGGAAAGAATGTGGGTTCCAGCGTCTGAGGTAAACGCCGACAGGTTAGTTCGGGCTTTTGATGCCTCTCATCCTGAGAGACCTAGTCCTGAGTGTCCGGAGGCCCCTCGTAGAGAGGGGGGTACTGTCACGAGGGTGTCAAGAGCCACGCCTGACTCCATTATACCCGGGGTCAGGAAGTCGCAGTGGGTGGCTGCGCGCTCTATGTATAAAGATAGGGCTGATTCTTAATGGTAGCTTTCTGGGTTTGCCTTGCAGCCCTTTTTGGCTCACTCAGGGATCCGTAGCTCCTTCTCCTCAGCTGTTTCTTGTCCAGCAATCCCACCCTCCTTATATTCCCCTCTCCTCTGGTTGCCAGATATAGAGCTCCCTTCCTGGACTTCTATACTGACCCACTGGAGCTGTGTAGCTGTGTTCCCTGGTTGTTGTTCCAGAACGTTACCCTCCGAAACCCTGTTGGACTTATGTTGTCTGCTGTTTTCGTCCACCTGGGATTTTATGTTTTGTCTGTATTGTCTGTCCTCTCCTTGGTGTTTTCCTTTAGTGTCAGTGGTGCGGACTAGTGATCCCACCGCCCTGCTCATCTTAGGGAAAGCCAGGGTTTAGGCACGTGATTGGCGTACGGGTGAGGAACCCGTCTAGGGACGTCAGGGCAGTCAGGTGCCAGCCTCAAGGTGAGTCAGGGGTCACCACCTTTCCCTCTCCCTTGGACAGGGCCTTCCCATTTCCCTCCCTTTGCGTACGCCGGTCATGACAATCTGGTGTGGTTGTCTACAAAGAATATCAAACTGAAGGTTCCCTCCTGGAAGTTGGGTCCTAAGTTTATTGGGCCTTACAAGATCTTGTCCGTCATCAATCCCGTTGCCTTCCATCTTGATCTTCCTCAGACTTGGAAGATCCATAATGTTTTTCACAGGTCCATATCAAAACCTTATGTCCAACCCACTGTACCCTCCTTTTTGCCTTCTCCTCCGATTTTTGTTGATGGTAATCTTGAATTTCAGGTCTCTATGATTGTGGATTCTCGCATTATCCGAGGTTCTCTTCAGTATCTCGTTCATTAGGAGGGTTATGGTCCTGAGGAGAGGATGTGGGTCTCAGTGGCGGACATTAAGGCCACTCGTCTCATCAGGGCTTTCCATAGGTCTCATCCTGAGAAGGCGGGCTCTGAGTGTCCGGAGTCCACCCGTAGAGGGAGGGGTACTGTCACCGCCAGTTCTGTGAGAAGGTCTGACAGACGTTCTTCTCTACCTCTTGTATGATGTTCTTTGTTTTGGTTTCACTTTGTCATCTCCTTTCCTTCTGCCAGGTGTCACTTATTTAGACAAATCGTCTTCCTTTATATTCCCTCCCATACTGCCTCACTTTGCGGTTTATACTAGTTCCTGGATGAAGTGTTCACTGCTGGAGGCTGCTGCTGCTGTTTGCTCAGATAAGTCTTTTCCTTTATTGTGTTTCCTTGCTGGCTTGATTCTAGGTGACCCTGACTCCCTCCGTATTAAGTGCAGAGAGCCAGTGGTCGTGTCCCCTCACTATTATAGGGTTTTCAGATGTCACACAGTCTTAGGTACGTGGGCATGCAATCGTCTACCATTGAGACCCTTGCATGTGCATAGCAGTCAGGGAGAGCTCTTAGAGTTTTAAAGGTCTCACCTATATGCTCCTTAGTTTGGGATCAAGCCAGTCAGTCATTTATTTATAAGTTCCAGCTATCTGAAACTTCACCCGTGACAGCCAGTAGCCAGAGGCCCCCCCATTATGTGCCAGTATCCAGAGCCCCATGTGCCAGTAGCCAGAGGCCCCCCATCATGTGCCAGTAGCCAGAGCCCTTTTCCACCATCATGTGCCAGTAGCCGCCAGTATTGTACACATATAAAAATAAAAAAAACACTTAAACTTACCGCCTGTACTGGCCTCTGATAGGCTGCCTGCCTAGTCCCGGCAGCCTATCAGAGAAACAGGAAAGGGACACTCCTCTCCCTCCCCTGCCCCCCAGCACAGCCATCTGTATCGCTGTCCTGAGGATGGCGATACAGATGACTATGGAGATGAGCGCTTCCACAATGGAAGCGCTCATCTCCATGTGTGACTGTCCTGCTGCCGCTGTCCCCACTTGCTGCCATGAAAATATAGTTAGTTAAGGACTTGGGGCCCGGGGGAAATTGCCCCCCTTGCCTATATGGATTCTTCATTCGGTCCGTACAACTTTTCTCAAATGCCTCTGTGGCAGGCGCAGCACTATGAAGTGCCTTTTGCGCTGTGGCATTTGAAGAATTTTGATATCTCTGACTTTTAGTCTACCCAGACTGTCTATTACTCTGTAATTCCTTTAGCGCTGTTCTATGGAAACAGTAGGCTTAAAGAGCACACCAAATGCTTCAAATAACTTCTTAATTAACTTAAACTTCTCTTTATATATAACACTGCCGCCTCCACAGCAGATAGTCCATGTACATAACACGTGTTAAAAAGATATCAGAAAATGGCGGTATGATTAAGATGGTGGTTCAACTGTTCAATCTTCTCATTTAACATAAAATGGTGGATATACTTCTCTCTTGAGTATCTGTACTTTCACTTTAAGTTATTTAAGATCTAGATTTATGATCTCTCTGAGAGGTATATCTGAGGTCTAACTAATAGTTAACTTGCAGTATGCAGTTAGCAGTGACTATTTGCAGATTGGTTGAGTATGATCTGGTATGGTTGCAATTGTAGTTTGATTGCAATATGGAATTTGAATTTGTATGTGAACTTTGTAGTTTGCAATTGGTGGAACTGTAAGTAAACACACATATATCTAGTTCAGTATGCAGTTCTAAACACAATACTAGAAATATGAACATTGTATAACTTGTTTTAAATACCTATATTGGCCTCTTGTTCTCATAAAACTCAGATCTCAGTGGAGTGAATGTCTCTTCAGCTCCTGTCTCTGGTGAATAATGTCTCTGGGGGAATTCCCAGACAGGCTGTCTGTGAGGCTGGCTGTGATTGGTGAAACTCTTGCTTTGTGAGAAGCTGGCTGTGATTGGTCTAGACTTCTGCCCAGCAACAACAGATTACCACTATACTTTCTGTTGTTTCTGCTGTGTCACTGAGCTTAACTTTTATTACAAAATGAATCTTAAAGGCATATTATCTTTTTCTGCTTCTGTGAACACAAAATATATAACAGTTATATGACATCCAAAACATGATGTCACAGTAAATAACTACGCTTTTGTCTTTAACACATAAACATAGGAACTGTATTAAGGTTATTAGCAGGTTTAGCTGTATACACATATAAGCTATACTAGCAAACCTGGAGTCCCAAAAGTGTTATCCTGCTGCTCGCTGTGCCCCCCCAATACCCCCAGATACTATCCTGAAGAAAAATTAGTGCCCCCATAGTAATACTCCCCCCTACAGTGCCCCCAAACGTGATAATGCTTTCCAAGAGTGCCCCCATTAGTAGAAGAGCCCTCCAGTATTAATAATACCTTCACAGAGCCCCCACTACAAATAAGGCCCCCTATTGTTCCTCCAGTGGTAATAAAGCTCTCTACAGACCCCTCAGTAGCAATAAGACCCCCATAGTACTCTTAGTAGAAATAAGGCGGATCCATAAGTCCCTCCTACAGAGCCCTCCGTAGTAATAATAACGCCTATAATGTCCCCTGGATTTGCAGTGCCCCCTGTTATATTCCCCCCTCCACCATACAGTCCCATATAAATAACATCACACCATCTCTCCAGCCCTCTCCAAATTACAGTCCCATGTAAATAACATCACCTCCTCCCCAGCCTCCTTCAACATACAGTCCTAAGTACATAATATCACCCCCTTCCCAGACGCCTCCAACATGCATTCCCATGTAAACATCAGCCCCTCAACATTCAGTCCCATGTAAATAACATCATTCCCCCCACCAGCCACCTTCAACATACAGTCCCACATAAATAACATCGCCCCCTGAGCATTCAGTCCCATGTAAATACCATCACTACCTCCCTCCGACCCCTGTAACATTCAGTCCCATGTAAATAACATCACTCCCTCCCCCAGCCCCCTCCGACATACAGTCCCATGTAAATAACATCACTCCCTCCCACAGCTGCCTCCAACATAGTCCCATGTAAATAACATCCCCCTGCCCCAGCCCCCTCCAACATACAGTCTCATGTACATAACATAATCCCCTACCACAGCCGCCTTCAACATACAGTCCCATGTAAATAACATCACCCTGCCCCAGCCACCTCCAACACACAGTTCCATTTAAATTGTAATTATCAATAGATATGACACCGCGCTCTTCCCAGCCTCTGCCAACTTACTATCACACACTGAAGGTGTCACTGACACACTTGCCAATAGATAATACAGGCTAATATTGAATACCTGTTCCTTGGCGCTTCCTATGTGTCTATTCCTTCTTCTTGTGTATTTTATTACCTGTAATAGCTGGGGGCCAATATATGCAATTACATGCCCCTGTAACAAGACATACATTGGCCAGACAAAGAGACAAATAAAGAAAAGAGTGGGGGAACACATATATAATATCAAGAAAAAATTTGATGGCTCAACCTTTTGTGGGATCGAATTGATTAGATTGGGATCTAGAGGGGGGGATTTAATCAAGAGCATGTCAAGAGCAGAGACTAAATGGATCTTCAATATGGATATATTGACACCTGGAGGTTTAAACTGAGATTGAGCTGTTTGCATTTGAATAAGGCAGGGATCTGTGGGGAGTGTGCACCCAGAAGTCTAGAACCAAAAGACAAAGAGCAGAGGAGGGAAAGGGTTAGAATTATAGAGAGGAGTGTATAAATATTAGGTACCAAGCAGCATCGCCGGATTACTCTTCTGACGAAGGACAGCGTACTGTCCGAAACGCGTAGATAGGGATTTTGGTACCCACTACTCACCGTAGTCTGTATAGTGACGTCACTATCTGTGCGAGGTACGAAGTATACACTCGGCATCACGCCACCGGCCGGGGCGTGAACCGTAATTTAGTTATCCTAGCCTGACATCCAGCACCACGTCTGCTCATACATTAGAAGAAGGAATAGACACAGAGGAAGCGCCAAGGAACAGGTAATCAATATTAGTCTGTGTTATCTATTGGCAAGTGTGTCGGTGACACCTTCAGTGTGTGATAGTGGGTTGGCAGAGGCTGGGAAGAGCGCGGTGTCATATCTATTGATAAGTACAGTGTACCGTTTGGCAGTGGTTCGTGCGGTGCTGCTGAGACACCAGCAGCCAAGTAGGTAAGCAGAAGCTTAAGCGAGCGCCAGGGGTACTGTTTGCTTTTTAGTTCCATTTAAATAACATCCCTCTCTTCAGCCCTAACATACAGTCCCAGTTAAATAACCACAACTTCCAGCATTGCTCTGCCTTTCCCTTCACTTTCCTCTCCTGATGTAGCAGACATCACCTCAGCTTCTTCCCCTTCTTCACTGCCTCCCTCTCTTGCACTGGTCACATGACCTGTGATGTCACCATAGGTCCTTCAGCTCTTCCACCGCATTAGATTCAATTGTATTGCTGTCCTGTGAATGGCAATACAGTTGTATCTAGCAGGCAGGCAGGACATTCGGGGCCTGGGACAAAACATCAGGGGCCCAGGCCCATAAGTGTTTTGCAGATCCGTAGTTTGTGGAGCACAAACCACTTATGGTTATGTATAGTGTTGAGCGAACCCGAACTGTAACGTTCGTGTCCGTACCGAACTTTACAATTTTTGGTACCCGGACCCTAACTTTGCCAGAAAGTTCAGATTCGAGTTTAGTGTTCGGGCATTTAATAAAGCTTGTTGAAAGGCTGTAGGGCAGCCAATCAACAAGCTTTTAAGCTGTGTGCCCTACTAATGGCAACGCCTGTCAGCTCTCAGTAGTGAAGGGACAGAAAGCAGGCAGCTGAAGTGAGGGACAGTGTTAGTGCGATATTTTGTGGCACCATCTTTGCACCCCTGATACAGAAAGCTAATTATAAATCTGGCTGTTAATTCTGTGGGTGACCTACAGCAATTTTTTGTGTGGGTGCAATGCAACATTGTACCCCTGATACAGAAATATAATAGTTAATCCATCTGTTAGGTGAACATCAAATACCCATTTATTGCGTGAAGTACACCTGCACTGCATACGTGACAGGGAAAATAATATAGTTAATCTGTCTGTTAGTTCAGTGGGTGATCTCAAAGAATGAGGAGAGCATCAAATAAGGGATGTGGCCCTGGTCGTGGTGCTGCTGGGGTTGGTGGAGATCCTGTTGCAGGGAGAGGACGTGGTCGATCTGTGCCAGCTACACGCCCAAACGAAACACCTTCCTCAGGTGCACGTAGGCGACAGAACTTTCAGCATTATTTTGTAGGCCCGAATACTGGTGTACGAATAGTGAGGCCAGAACAAGTAGAAGAAGTAATAAATTGGGTAGCTGACAGTGCCTCCAGATCCCCCCACCCGATCCCTTGCTGAAAGCGCAGAATTGGCACCTGCAGCCCATGGGCATCTGTCTTTCACCTCACCCCCTTGCCAATCAGCCAAGCAGTCTGACCCCCAAGTCATGCAGCAGTCTCTTATGCTTTTTTGATGACTCTGCTGGCAGGGTTTCCGAGGGCTGTCCACATAGACCTGCTCCAGAAGTGGAAGAGATTGAGTGCACTGATGCCCAACCACTTATGTTTCAGGATGTGGACATAGGAGGACCACCGCAGCACATCTCTGATGATGACGAAACACAGGTGCCAACTGCGGCGGCTTTCTGCAGTGTGCAGACTGGCAAGGAGGGCAGGGGTGAAGAGTGGGTGGAAGATGATGTGGAGGATGATGAGGTCCTAGACCCCACATGGAATCAAGGTCATGCGAGTGACGTGTGCAGTTCGGAGGAAGAGGTGGTGGTCACACAGTAGTGCAAAAGCAGAGTGGCCAACCCCTAGCCAGTAGGCCTGCTACTTCCCACCGTACCCAGGGACTGAGCACACCAAAGCCAGCTCCAAGGATTTCCCTGGCATGGCGAAATCTCGTAGCAGCTCTGGGCCTAGCCAGTTTTACGCACATCCCTTGCCTGGCGCATGTGCTGAAATTGGTGGTGCAGAGATTCCTGAAAAATTACCCCGATATGTCAGAGCTGCTGTAGAAAGTGCGGTCCGTCTGTGCGCGCTTTCGCCGTTCTCACCCTGCTGCTGCTCGCCTGCAGCCAGTGTATTTTCCGAACGTGTGTTCAGCATTGCCAGCCATCTGTCCACAGCCAATGTGGACAAGCTTACATTCATTAAAATGAACCAGGCATGGATCCCACAGGACTTGTCTGTACCTTGTGCAGAATGGACTAGTATACTGTCCGCACCCAGCCATTGTTATACTCCAGCGCACTTTCTCTTTGTTTTCTTTTTTATATTTCCCAATGTTTTGGAGTCCTCCCAAATTTATAAAAACTATTTTTTTTTACAAAAATAGTGTTAGCTACCTCCTCCTCCACCGCTTCCACCTACACTGCCACGTCCACCGCCTCCTCAACCTCCTATTCCACTTTGACCTCTGCCTCCTAGTTCAAGATCATAATTTTTTACCTTTTTTTTTATTCTAGGTTATTTTAATTAATTTCTCTATCCACATTTGTTTGCAGGGCAATTGTCCTGCTCGTATTCCTATTTTGCTTGCTTTTGCAGCCCTCTAGCCCTTTCTATGACTTTTTTAGAGCCATATTAGTGCCCCAAAGTTCGGGTGACACTGTATATATTGTCATTGTATAATACTGTGGAAGGAGCCCTGACAATAAAATCTTTTAGTCCTCCTCCTGAGGGGGCCCCTTGTGAGTTCGGGCCCCAAAGCAGCTGTTTCCCATATAGCTACGTACCTAGTCGTGTGAATGCCCTGTTAATGCAAGTTTTGAACCTGAGTACAAGTAAAATTATAGATAAGCCCAAATGAGGTGATGAAACACTTTTGCTTTTATCTTCAGTAATAGCATTGTGAATCATACAATTGGTAAGCTTTGTCATTTTAGGCTATGGATATGGATTGTTACTTGTAAGTAGCACGGTTGCTAAAACTTGCGTGCATTTGTCAATTTTGTTGTGGCTAGACGTAGGTAGAAAATCTGTTTTATATATGTTCATGCTAGAAGTACAGTGTAACCTGTGCAGACCTGTGCTGAAAATTCCACTCCTATACAAATATTATTCATATAGGTTGATGTTTTGAATTCATATATATACATTTTTACTATATACCACACGTGTTCTTTTAATGCCCTGTTTTAGCCAAAACCAAAAGGGACGTTAGTCTGTGTCAGTACTGCTGAACAACATAGCTACGAGTAACAGAAGCACCCAAGCCCTGAAGCTTGAGGGAACCCAAAAAGCACATTCTAGGTGTGGGACCCCAAATTTTGCACCGACTCTCAGGAGCTTCATGTTACTGCTCTATCTCTTGACCACTGTGGACGACAGGATTTTATCTTTCAGTTTACTTAAAGTCAAGGAATAATTAACGGATTTTTCAGTAGTGAGACTTACTATTACCAGCTGCTGATAGAGGGGCCTAAGATATAGTGGAACCTGGAGATCCCATAAGGGTACGGTCATACATGGAGCATATACAGTGTGGAATTTCCACAGCAGATGTGCACGTGAAAAATCTGCATTTTTTACAGTAACAGCAAAGTGGATGAGATTTTTAAGAATCTGATTCACTCACTGTGGATATTTTCTGCAAGAAAACCTGCATAAAACTTGACATGCAGCGTGGTTCCTCAGCATGTCAATTCATAGTGAAATCTGGTGATTAACTGCAGGTTTTCCTGTGAGGATTTCTGCAACAAAATCCGCTGTGGATTTTCCTGCCATGTGTGGCCATACCCTTAGGGTATATACAAATGATGCAGAAGTTTGGCGGGTAATTCTGCAATACATTAATTTAGGGAGCTGCACAAACAATTGACATGCCACACCCCAAGTCAATTTCTACGTGTACACAATAGGCACCATATACATGAGATTTGGGAATCTCATTAACTTTGCCAGCACTGTATTACGCTGCAAATTTTCTAAATTAAAGTATATGCAGAAAAAACGTGCGTAATACCTTTAGTGTATATGCACCCAGCAATGTAGTTTATGTTGGGAGCATGGTGCTGTGGAGGTCACTGTTAAGGGTGCAGGGCACTGTGGAGGTCACTATTAAGGTTGCTGGCCACTGCGGATGGCACTGTTAAGGGGCGGGGTTTTGTGGAGGTCATAGTTAAGGAGGCGGGGCACCGTAGAAATGACTATTAAGTGGTGGGGCACTGTGGAGGTCTCTGTTAAGGATGCGGGGCACCGTGGAGGTCTCTGTTAAGGGGAGAGTCACTGTAGAGATCAGTGTCAAGCTGTCAAGTAGCTATGGAGGTAACAGTTAAGGGGCCAAGGCACTGTGGAGGTCACAGTTAAAGGGTTGTGGCGCCGTGGAGGTCACGGTTATGGGGGACAGTTAAAAATAAAATAAACAGTGTTTAACTGCCGTGGTTTATAGTGCTACTAGTGATTTCCCCGTTAAAAAACAAACAAAAAATGAGGGCATGGATTGGCCTCCTGGACACCCTTGGAACAATCCAATAAACACACAAACAGATCAACACTTCATATTTTTTCTAGTATACCCATATAACTCAAAGTGCACAGAACTGAAGAACAGCTTCTGGATCTAGGGTACAGCTCATATTCTTCTCTGAATCACAGTTAATTTTGAACTTTACAGTGCTAAAAAAAGTTACTTCCATGAACTATTGTGTTTATTTCCTTTCATACAATCATTGTTCAAAGACCTCGTTATCTGGTGTACAAAGGACTGAGTTTTGTGTTTGGAAATTACTTAAATTTGGCAGTATACTTTTACCATTGTCCTTTGGAGGGCTTGAAATGCCTGATGCAGATATCAGCACAAATGTGTTTTTCTCAGAGGTTGCCAAGAGAAGGCTTATGTGGAATGCTGCTTTACGAGACTTCTGTACTTTGTATGTTGTGAGATGTTCTGTGTCATCTTTGTAGGTGTGGTTCTTAACATGAGAATGAGAGATAAGCCAGTCCTCAGGGAAGTCACTATTGTGTCCTTATCTGTGTAATATGTAATTTTATGAATAAGCATCTCCAAATTCTGCATACGTCTGCATGAGATCTGGTTGATGGCGAGGTCCCTTTTTCATCTTATCATTTTTTACCGAGGCAACAACATCTATAGTAAACCAGCATTGTCAGCAGAGCATGCAAATGACAGAGGAACTTTTCAGTGACAGGTCTTTTCCGATAAACCAGTGCTTATGATTCAAAGTAGTAAAGAGAAGCACAGATGTGCTGCATAAACAGGTGAAACTCGAAAAATGTGAATATTGTGCAAAAGTTCATTTATTTCAGTAATGCAACTTAAAAGGTGAAACTAATATATGAGATAGTGAACCAATATTAACTGGACAGAATGATATCAGGGTCGCTTGAATCCAGGGCCGGCGCCACCTATAAGCAGAGTAGGCCACCGCGCAGAGCGCACTCTGCCTGGGAGCGCCGGTGCTCTCGAGTCCGAATCCCGACTAGCCGCCGCCCGCTCCACGCCCCCTACTTGTGATCCATCCATCTAAGTTCTAACATCTTCTCCTGATTCCTACCTGGCTGTCATCGATCTGACTCCTCCTGTTTGGCTGTTCCTGTACTTGCTGGCCGGCCGGATAATGGTGGATTGTGCTGCACTGCTGCCCCTGCGAGGGCATGCATTTGTTCAGCCACTTAGTATTACTTAGTGGGGGCACTGGGGGGAAAATTACGTAATGGGCACTGCCCATTAAGTAATTTGCCCCCCAGTGCCCCAACAAAGTAATACTGCCCCCACAGACAGTGCACAACTCACTGCGCACTGCCCATTACGTAATTTGCCCCCCAGTGGCCCACTAAGTAATACTGCCACAACTGTGCACTGTCTGTGGGGCACTATTACTTAGTGGGGGCACTGGGGGGCAAATTACGTAATGGGCAGTGTGCAGTGAGTTGTGCACTGTCTGTGGGGGCAGTTAGTATTACTTAGTGGGGGCACTGGGGGGCAAATTACGTAATGGGCAGTGTGCAGTGAGTTGTGCACTGTCTGTGGGGGCAGTTAGTATTACTTAGTGGGGGCACTGGGGGGCAAATTACGTAATGGGCACTGCCCATTACGTAATTTGCGCCCCAGGGCCCCAACAAAGTAATACTGTCCCCACAGACAGTGCACAATGCCCCCACTAAGTAATTCAAGTTGAATCACTGTCTCTAGGCTCATGGCTGGACTACAGTCTCCTACTGATTCAGCTGCAGCCATGATCTTCTGCTTCTTCTTGCTGCCTCCGGCTCCTGGCTCTGCAGTCTGCACTGTACTTCCCGCCTGGAAGGTGGGCGGAGCCTATTGGGAACTGCCGTGCATGCCCCGCCCCCTCTCGCCTCCTCACTCTGCTCTGCAGCCGAACGCTGTGTGAAGAAAAAAAAACACAGCGTCGGCGATTTAACTTGTGCCAGCCCCGCAGACGGCGCCCCCTGCAGAGTGGCGCCCGGGGCGACGGCCCCCCCGCCCCCCCCCCCCCACGCTACGCCTCTGAATGGAGCGCCCTGACGGGGCCCGGCATTGTCACTGTACTTCATGCCGGGCCCCTTCACAGCGCTTCATTACATGTTAGTACAGCGGGCCCCCTCCCCCCGCCGGGCCCGGTCGCAGTCGCACTCCCTGCGACCGCGATCGTTACGCCCCTGCCAGAGTCAACCCAGCCGTCTACCAGGAGATTTTTGGAGCACTTCATGCTTCCTTCCGCAGATGAGCTTTATGGAGATGGTGACTTCCTTTTCCAGCAGGACTTGGCACCTGCCCACATTGCCAAAAGTACCAAAACCTGGTTCAATGATCATGGGATTACTGTGCTTGATTGGCCAGCAAACTCGCCTGACCTGAACCTCATAAAGAATCTATGGGGTATTGCCAAGAGAAAAATGAGAGACATGAGACTGAACAATGCAGAAGAGCTGAAAGCTGCTATTGAAGCATCCTGGTCTTTAATAACACCTCAGCAGTGCCATAGGCTGATAGCATCAATGCCACGCCACATTGAGGCACTAATTGATGCAAAAGGTGCCCAAACCAAATACTGAGTACATATGCATGATTATACTTTTCAGAGGTCCTACATTTTTCTATTTAACATCCTTTTTTTATTGATTTTATGTTATATTCAAATTTTCTGAGAATTTGGGGTTTTCATAAGCTGTAAGCCATAATCATCCAAATTATAACAAATAAAGGCTTGAAATATCTCGATTTGTATGTAATGAGTCTATCTCATATATTAGTTTCACCTTTTAAAGGGTTTCTGTCATGAGAAATAACGTTATGTAGCTGACTGACATTAGCGATGGGCTTATGTCAGCAGTACATAACAGTATGCTTTATAAGACACACTTAGGTTTTAGAGGAAATATTTTTCATCAGACCTCAGCTCAGAGCCCAAGTAACACCCCCAATGTTAATCATACCTCAGCTTACAGCCCCAATCAGACCCCCAATGTTTATCAGACCTCAGCTCAGACCCCCAATCAGACCTCAGATCATAGCCCCAATGTGAATAAGAACCCTCCATTCAGACCTCGAATGTAAATGACCCCCAAGCAGACCGCAGATCAGACCTCCAATCATGGGCGTAGGAACCGGGGGGGACGGGGAGAACGGATCCCCCCAGGAAATAATGCGGGGGAACACAGGTATGGTGAAAACCCCCCCCAGCGGCAGCGCAGCGGGGCAATATGTGCGGCGGCGGCGGGGCACTGAGATGAGCGCTTCCATTGTGGAAGCGCTCATCTCCATAGTGATCTGTTTGTATCGTCGTCCTCAGGACAGCGATACAAACAGAAGGCTGTGCGGAGGAGCAGGGGAGAGGTGTGTCCCTTTCCTGCTCCTCTGATAGGCTGCCGGCACTAGGCCGGCAGCCTATCAGAGGCCGGCGTAGGCGGCGCAATGACGTCATCGCGCCGCCTGAGCCGTACAGCGCGGGACACAGGCTGGAAGAGGCCTGCATCGCATCGTTCCAAAGAGGTAAGTATAAGTGTTAATTTTTAAAAAAATATATACAATACTTAGTTTTACTGGAACATGATTGGGGGGGCCGGGCCCAGTTATTACTGGCACATAATGTGGGGGGGGGGGGCCCTGTTATTAGTGGCACATAATGGGGGGGGCCCTGTTATTACTGGCACATAATGGGGGGGCCTGTTATTACTGGCACATAATGGGAGGCCCTGTTATTACTGGCACATAATGGCGGGGGGCCCTGTTATTACTGGAACATAATGGGGGGGGGGCCTGTTATTACTGGCACATGATTGGGGGGGGGGCTGTTATTACTGGCACATGATTGGGGGGGCTATTATTAATCGCACATGATTGGGGGGTTGTTATTACTGGCACATGATTGGGGGGGCTGTTATTACTGGCACATGATTGGGGGGGCCCTGTTATTACTGGCACATGATTGAGGGGGCCCTGTTATTACTGGCACATGAATGGGGTGGCCTGTTATTACTGGCACATGAATGGGGGGGGGGCTGATATTACTAGCACATGATTGGGGGGGCTGTTATTACTGGCACATGATTGGGGGGGTGTTATTACTCGCACATGATTGGGGGGGGGGGCCCTGTTATTACTGGCATATGATTGGGGGGGGTGGCCTGTTATTACTGGCACTGTTGCTTTTACATATTTTTTGGTGAGATTTTTCACACACACACACACACACTTAAAATTTAATGGTATAAACAACTCGCAGTTTACTGAATAAGAATATACCCGGCGAGCAAAAATGCTGTCCCCCCAGATTTTTGGGAGTTCCTACACCCATGCCTCCAATGTGAATATTACCCCCAAGCAGACCTCAGATCAGAGTCCGATCTGAATGACTGCCCTAGCAGACCTCAGATCAAAGCACCAATGTGAATGACTCCCCCAAAGCAGTACTCATATCAGGGCCTGATGTGAATGACACTGCCCCCCTTCCCCCACCTTCCTAGTAGACCTCAGATCATAGCTCCAGGCTCAGAGCAAACAAAAAACAATTAACTTACCTCTCCTGCTCCGGACACCGCTGCATCCACTCTCTTTTAGTTCAGCCTGCCGCATGCTGTGCTATGACCCGACGCACACAGTGTGAGGTCACAGCGTGTCGATGTCCTCAGGCTGTGCTCAGTCACAGCGCGGTGAGTACAGAGCCCAGGGAGTGCTTTATTGCTTACCGGTCCTCCTGAACTATTTTGCCCCATAAGATGCACTGACATTCCCCCCCACCCCAATTTGGGGAAAAAATGCACCCCAATTAGGGTGAAAAATATGGTATTTCATGTGTTTTCACTCAGAGATTTAAAACGCCACCCTCAGGATTGTAAGACACATGTATATTGCTATTTTCACATACCTCATAAAAAAACACATGTACAGTTCTGAGCTTATTCCCCCCACAAAACAAAACTAAATGAAACAAAACTGTATTTCTGTTAAAATGGGCAAAAAAAAAGATGTTCTTGCAGGTAGCTGCTTTTGAGGTTCTGCAGCAGCAGCTATGATATATGGCAGTAATTAGAGCTAGAAGGCACTGCCAGGCATACCCAGCCTTAGATCCTCACTTCTCACTCTCTGGCTGTAAGCTTTCCCTGCCTTTCCCTATTCAACACAATTCTTCTTCTTTCTAGCCTTTCCCTTTACTATCCCTCACACTAGAATAGGAGTTTGATTGTCATTGTACACTGTCCCTAAGATCGTTTTCTGTCAGATACTAAATAGACCAATCCACCCTCATTCACAGCCCAACACAAAATGTTCTGCTTGTTCTGCAAGGGAAAGGGCCTGCTGCCGCACAGATGGGCTTATCCAGGCTGTCTGTCGGCCTGTGAGCCAATCAGAGCAAGCCCATCCTACTTCCTCTCAGGGTCATGTTAGCATCCTTTTTCTTTCTCCCTCGTGCTTTTTCCCGCCAATGTGCAGTAAAATGGCGCTGCGTGTATTCACAAATAATACTTCCATATAGTGTAGCCATTTACTAAGTGAACTATTATCTTATTTCTGTGATTTTCTTCAATAATATGGCCAGTGACATCTGCAGATTTGTATATCATACCGTGCAGGATGTTTTTATCTTAGTTTTTTCTGTGATTTTTCTGTCTATGTAGTATTTGCTTGAGGGAGTGGCACCTTCAAGTGTGAATGCGGCACCTATTTTATCTTGGGAGTAGCATTCCTCTGCACTTTTGCCCTTCCTATCCAATAGAGCGCCTTGATTAGGTGGTACATATAGGTGTGCTTGCTCCTCCTCCCATTGGTTGTTTGATGCACATGGAGGTGACTAGGAGCAGCACACCATATGTGCGGCGTCTGCGCTCCTGAACATAGAAGCCCAATGGCTTAGGTAGGTTTAGCGTAGGACCCGCCTGACCTGAGACCACCTTGGCGCTTGGTAGGCGGGCTCAGATGTGTTTTGATCAAAATATATTGGCTAAGTGTCTCAGATATTATCATATCAGAGTGAGGACTTTGTCCATATATAATGCTTGCATCTACTTTACTAAGTGCATTATTATCTTATTTCTGTGATTTTCTTCAATAATATGGGCAGTGACATTTGCAGATTTGTATATCATACCGTGCAGGAAGATTTTATCTTAGTTTTTTCAGTGATTTTTTTTGTCTATGTAGTATTTGCTTGAGGGAGTGGCACCTTCAAGTGTGAATGCGCACCTATTTTATCTTGGGAGTAGCATTCCTCTGCACTTTTGTCCTTCCTATCTAATAAAGCGCCTTGATTAGGTGGTACATATAGGTGTGCTTGCTCCTCCTCCCATTGGTTGTTTGATGCACATGGAGGTGACTAGGAGCAGCACACCATATGTGCGGCGTCTGCGCTTCTGAACATAGAAGCCCAATGGCTTAGGTAGGTTTAGCGTAGGACCTGCCTGACCTGAGACCACCTTGGCGCTTGGTAGGCAGGCTCAGATGTGTTTTGATCAAAATATATTGGCTAAGTGTCTCTTTGGACTTTGTCCATATATAATGCTTGCATCTACTTTACTAAGTGCATTATTATCTTATTTCTGTGATTTTCTTCAATAATATGGCCAGTGACATCCGCAGATTTGTATATCATACCGTGCAGGATGTTTTTATCTTAGTTTTTTCTGTGATTTTTTTTTGTCTATGTAGTGTAGCCATATACACTCACCTAAAGAATTATTAGGAACACCATACTAATACGGTGTTGGACCCCCTTTTGCCTTCAGAACTGCCTTAATTCTACGTGGCATTGATTCAACAAGGTGCTGATAGCATTCTTTAGAAATGTTGGCCCATATAGATAGGATAGCATCTTGCAGTTGATGGAGATTTGAGGGATGCACATCCAGGGCACGAAGCTCCCGTTCCACCACATCCCAAAGATGCTCTATTGGGTTGAGATCTGGTGACTGTGGGGGCCATTTTAGTACAGTGAACTCATTGTCATGTTCAAGAAACCAATTTGAAATGATTCGAACTTTGTGACATGGTGCATTATCCTGCTGGAAGTAGCAATCAGAGGATGGATACATGTTCTCATTCTGTTTACGCCAAATTCGGACTCTACCATTTGAATGTCTCAACAGAAATCGAGACTCATCAGACCAGGCAACATTTTTCCAGTCTTCAACAGTCCAATTTTGGTGAGCTCGTGCAAATTGTAGCCTCTTTTTCCTATTTGTAGTGGAGATGAGTGGTACCCGGTGGGGTCATCTGCTGTTGTAGCCCATCCGCCTCAAGGTTGTGCGTGTTGTGGCTTCACAAATGCTTTGCTGCATACCTCGGTTATAACGAGTGGTTATTTCAGTCAACGTTGCTCTTCTATCAGCTTGAATCAGTCGGCCCATTCTCCTCTGACCTCTAGCATCCACAAGGCATTTTTGCCCACAGGACTGCCGCATACTGGATGTTTTTCCCTTTTCACACCATTCTTTGTAAACCCTAGAAATGGTTGTGCGTGAAAATCCCAGTAACTGAGCAGATTGTGAAATACTCAGACCGGCCCGTCTGGCACCAACAACCATGCCACGCTCAAAATTCCTTAAATCACCTTTCTTTCTCATTCTGACATTCAGTTTGGAGTTCAGGAGATTGTCTTGACCAGGACCACACCCCTAAATGCATTGAAGCAACTGCCATGTGATTGGTTGACTAGATAATTGCATTAATGAGAAATAGAACAGGTGTTCCTAATAATTCTTTAGGTGAGTGTAGTGCTATATATTCGTTTTTTAGAATATTCATATTTTTTTTCCATCTGAAGTGAACAGTGCTTTTTAGAATATTTGTCATTGACGAATATTCTAAAAACTAATATATAGCACTATATTGAATATAGTGCTATATATTTGTCTTTTAGAATATTCGTCAGTTTTTTTTCCATCTATATTCTATAGGGCTATATATTAGTTTTTGACCCACGCCTGTATTGATCACGTAATATTTGCATATTACGCGATCATTACCTTGCCGATTTTCGTGTTAAAAAAAAGAATGTAGAATATAATGAATATTCGAATTTGCGAATATTCAATGAATATTCTACAAAATATTCACAAAATATCACGAATTCGAATGTTGCCCCTGCCGCTCATCACTATTAAAGACAAGACTATGTTCCCTCAACCGCAGTAATCCCAGGACGACGTCAGCAGACAAATCTTTCATGACATATAAGGCACACCTCTCAGAATGAATGGAACCGACCTTCATGACCAAATCTGGAGTCCTATTCTCAATAAATCCTCCGGCTAAAGGAGTAGTATCCACCCTGTATACTGGAATCAGTTCAGGTAACCTAAGTAATTTGAGACCCAAAGCAATCTCAGAATCAAAATTAACAAAGCTACCTGCAGCCCCTGAATCCACAAAATTTAAGCCAGAAACATATACCCCTTGTGAAGAGAGATTTACAGGCAATAGAACCCTGTCAATTTGTTTGGGAAATACCTGTGCGTCTGAGTGAACTCCCCGATTATCACTCAGACACTTAAAGATTTACACCCCCAGCCTAGTTGGACAGCATTGCAGTAGATGTTCAGGACTGCTACAGTAGAAGCAAAGGCCATTCTTGAAGCGGTGTTCCTCATTTTGCTGATAAGACATGGTACCCACTTGCATGCACTCTTCGGACTCCACTGGTGCCTTCACCACATTAGACTGAGACAGAAGGGAAGGGAGAAGGACTGACAGAGAATAGTCGAATAGCTAGAGACATGGCCTTGTCTAAGGACTAACAGATCCCACAGAGTTTCTGAAAGGCGCAGTCTGAACTGTAATTTATTGGCTGGATTGTTCCAGCCAGACGCAGTACACCACCTGCGAAACTCAGAGCAGTACTCCTATACAGGCTGCCTGCCTTGACACAGAGAGGAGCTGACTTTCAGTGTAGGCTGCCCTGTCAGGCTCATCATACAGAAGTCCGAGGGCAGAAAAAAAAGAATACTGCTCAGGGGAATTGGGCGGAAGTGCAAACTAAATCCTGCATCAACTGAGCAATGCCCTCCATCTGTGAGGCTAAAGCTGCCATGGCGTCCATAGTAGTGCAGGTACCAAGTCTTTTTGTTTGGGCCAGTGATAATGTTACGACTGTAGGTAGGGACATAAAAGGACAGTGAGCCCTAAGGCTAGAACCCAGCCCGCTTTCCCTACCTACTTGCAGTTTGTCTACCTTTACTACTCCCATTTCAGCAGTCACCTGCTTAGGGGGTGAACACTAACGAATGGGCACCAGAGGCAAAGACTACTTTCTAGATGCTTAAGCAGGTATTCTCCTCGGCTACTGTTCTTTGTCATCCAGAAGTTTCCAAATAGTTCTTTCTAGAGGTGGATGAGTCCTCTGTAGGAGCCGGAGCTGTTCTTACCTAGAGTTGTTGCTCTGGGAAAATGGTTACATGTGGCTTTTTTTCTAAGTCCTTCTACCTGTATTGTACAATTATTCCGTCAGTGACAGAGAGCTGCTGGCCATTAAGTTGGCTCTAGAAGAATAGAAGCATCTCCTGGATGGTGTTCATCCACTTGTCATATATATGGATCATAAGAAGGCTCGAACATAACTTTTGTTTGACAGATTCAGCTATCTCCTGCATTTCCATCCTGCAGAGAACAATATCAAGGCAGATGAGTTCTCTACGATCTTGGAAGGCTAATAGCAGTTTACGGTTCACTGGCTGTGGTCTGGACGATGACCTTGGTCTCTAACTTATTAAAAGGCCTCCTTGGAGGAAGCTATGATCCTGGCCATCAGACTTCATCAACTTCTAAGGGAATGCAACAAGGATTACACTTCTTTGCAGCCTACTCTGTTGAGATCTGAAGTCTATCCCTCTGTCTTCTGCGGAATCTATTAATTTGAGATCCACCATGTCAGCCTATGAGTGGAGAAGCTTCCAGAGAAGATGGGGGCTGTGTTTCTACTGTGGTGATGCCAACTATATGCTCAAGAGTTTTTCCAAGTGTTGCAAGCAGGAAAAACTTCAACACCTAAGTGGTTCTCGGAACGAGGAGGTCAAGTATCTCCCATTCATTTTAAGAAATTTTTGTCTGTTTCAATGTATTATTCTGAAAATCCAGTGGTAGGTAGAGCTTTAGTTGATTGTGAATGTGCAGCAAATTTTCAGGATTTTCAGGTTGCTAAAAAAATTATCCCTCCTGTTATTGCAGCTTGTCACTTCAGTGAAGATCAGAGCACTTGTCTCAGGCTCCTGTTAAACTTTACACCCCGCCTGTAACCTACGGTAAGTTGTTGGATTCATGCATTTAGGGCTCATAATTTTTTTGTCCTTGATAATCTGCCCAATGAGCTGATTTTGGGGTACCTCTGTCTACAATCTTATAATCCTGTCATTAACTGGTAGAAGGGGACCTAGTTAAGTGGAGCTCCAGATCTATGGAATCTTGTATGTCTGTATCCATTGTCTTTTCTGATATGCCTCTTCTACCTCCATGTGTTCAGTATTTTACTGCTAAATTTTCTGAATATGGTAGTGACACACTCCCCCCCCCTCCCCCCATAGACCATATGACTGGCTTTTGAGCTTTTTTCTGATGCTAAATTCCCCAAGGGTATAAAAACAGGGTGTGAAGGATTATATTGAGGACAGCCTTTGTAAGGGTCATAATACCCCATCTGTTTCCCCACAGAGCAAAAAAAAAGATGGTGGTTTAAGACCTTGTATTGATTATCTCAAACTGAATAAAATCACGGTTAAGAATCACTACTCTCTCCCACTCATCTCTACCCTATGAATACCTAGTTATGCCCCTTGAATTGGTAATGCTCCCGGAGTTTTTAAAAATCTGGTAAATGACATTCTCAGGGATTTCATTGATAAATTTGTCTTTGTCTATTAAAATAAACTTACATTCTCTACTGATTGGCTACCTTTTTACAGACAACTGTACTGCAGATTCCATGGGAGAACTATGCTGGCTAAGGCCTTACAGAGATTTCAGGGTTTTGCTAATTATTACAGGAAATTTATTTGTAATTTCTCTTCTGTTGCCTGTATGCCTCATACCATATGCCTAACTGATCTCACTAAGAAGGGAGCAGATCTTCAAAATTTGAGTCAAGAGGGTGTTTCAGCTTTTGATACCCTCAAACATGCCTTTATTTTGGCCCACCCATGTCTCTTTTTTGTGGAAGTGGGCGTGGGAGCAGTTCTGTCTTGGAGATCTTCCTCTGTGGCTAATCTACACCACTGCACGTATTTGTCTTGTAGGTTTTTTCCTGCTGAAGGGCATTATGACATTGGCAATAGTTAATGGCTATTATGTACATAGGTGTTCGAGGAGTGGAGACATTTTTTGGTGGGGGCTAGGCACCAAGGTACAGTCTTGACTGACCATTAAAATTTGATGTTCTTGGAATCAGTAAAAAAGGGGTTGTCCAGCCATTTATATTGATAACCTACTGTCAGGATAGGTCTTTAATATCTGTTCGGCAGGGTTCTGACACCCGGGACCCCGCCGATCAGCTGTTTGGAAAGGAGGCGCCGCTTCCTCTTCATTACAATGCACTTCATCTTGGAAGTGAAGTGTAATGCAAGTACTCTCTCTATTTATTTGAATGGAGCGAGTACTTGTAATTATACTATGCCACCGCTCCACAGGAGACGACAAGTAAAGACAAGGAAGCAGCACTCCCATGGAACGCTGCCTCCTCGTCAAACAGCTGATCAGCGGGGGTGTCGGACCCCCACTGATCAGATATTGATGACCTACCCTGATGATAGGTCATCAGTATAAACGGCAGTTCACACGAACGTATGGCTTTTATACTTTTTTGCGGTCCGTTTTTCACGGATCCGTTGTTCCGTTTTTGAGTTCCGTTGTGTTTCCGTTTACTTTCCGTTTTTCCGTTCCGTTTTTCCGTATGCCATGTACAGTATACAGTAATTACATAGAAAAAAATTAGGCTGGCCATAACATTTTCAATAGATGGTTCAGAAAAAACGGAACGGAAACGGAAGACATACGGACCCGCAAAAAAAACGTTTGTGTGAACTAGGCCTAATGCAGACGTTTGGATCTGTTTAGAATGGATCCGTCTGCATTATAGTTTAGAAAAAATTCTAAGTGTGAAAGTAGTTCAGACGGATCCGTCCAGACTTTACATTGAAAGTCAATGGGGGCGGATCCGTTTGAAAATTGAGCCATATTGTGTCAACTTCAAACGGATCCGTCCCCATTGACTTACATTGCATGTCTGGACGGATCCGTTTGCCTCCGCACGGCCAGGCGGACACCCGAACGCTGCAAGCCAGACTGATGCATTCTGAGCGGATCCGCATCCACTCAGAATGCATTGGGGCAGTACGGATGCGTTCGGGGCCGCTTGTGATACCCTTCAAACGGAGCTCACAAGCGGAGCCCCGAACGCTAGTGTGAAAGTAGCCAAACCCCAGATAAGTTAGGTAGGCTTTTTTTTTTTTTTTTTTACTTATCTCAAAGCTTTTGATCATCTCAGCTGCCTGACTATGATCCAGAGCCAAAACTGCACCAGTAGGCTGTATGGCCATAACCTAAACAATTTATATTACTGTCTGAATATCAAATAAGAAATAGTTGCATATAGCTATAGTGTGTTGCTTCCAAATCATTCAACCTATGGCAGTGTCCTAACACAGGTTCCTTCAATAATCCCTCGGACTGGCCCACAGGTGAACAGTTGAATCCCCTGGGGGGGGGGGGGGGGGGGCCCCTGAGCAAAGATGGGCCCCCCAGTTTCTCATCCCTTGCAACAGTAACACATGGCACAGTAGATTGACTGCACTTAAAATAAATATGCAGCTTACCGAATCTCAACCAGCCTGTGTGGCAATATAAAAAACTGGGTAGATAAGAGGCCACCCATTTTTTTTTTATCATAGATGCATGGGTGGCAGAGAAGACTTATAGGCACAGAGGCACACCAGCCTGTATCCTCTTTCCCCAGAAATCTACCTTCTCAAAGTCACTGCAGGGACCCCCATAATCAATTATCTTAAGCATCCTGCTGCTGCCTGCCTCTGTGTGAGCAGGTTATATTTGCATATAGCATTACACTGGGCCACCAGTATGAATTTTACTGGTGAGCCCTAGGCACCCCAGTCCGACACTGGATAGATTTACTATTGAAAATGTGGCAGTTTCTTGGGGCCACATGTGCCAAAAAACTGCTGTATATGCTTTGCACTACATTTATCAAATGCTTTGGACACTTTTCTAATATTTTATGCCTCGTCGGACAAGGCGTATGGCTTAGCAAAAAGGGTTGCTGTTTTGTAGAAAAAGGGGATGGCTTAAATGTGGCAATGTGTGCCCAAAAAAAAAATGCCAGAATTTTGCTGCATTTTTCCAGTAAAACTAAGTCAACTTATAGATGGAGTAAACTAAAGGCACATTTAGGGTCCATTCACACGTCCACAAAATGGGTCCAGATCCGTTCTGCAACACTGTGGAACGGATCCGGACACATAAATTTTCAATAGGGCCGAAAAAGATGCCGTCCGCATCCGCATCCGCACTTCCGTTCCGCATCCATACTTCCGTTCTGCAAATAAATAGAACATGTCCTATTCTTGTCTGCAGACTATTTAAAGTGCCGGAAATGTGCGGTCCGCAAAATGCGGAACGCATATGGCCGGTGTCCGTGTTTTGCAGATACCCAATTTGCGGACCGCAAAACACTTGCAGACATGTGAATGGACCCTTACACAGGTCGGTAATTGGGCTGATTACCAGGATGAACGTTTGTGCCTATGCTCATTCCCAATATTTAGCCTGTGCTGATGATTACCCAATGAATAAGCAAACACAGCACATTAAATAATCATTTATGGGCCTGCGATCGTATTGTATAATATGCGACTTTCTTCATTGGTCAGAGCTAGAACAAGTATTCAATACATTCAGTGTCATTTACCAAAGCTTTATGCCCGCTTGGTGCAAAGAGAGCTTTGTGCAAAAGAATGTGCAGCTTTTTGAGTTTTTCTCTAAAAAGTGGGTGGAGCTTAGTGGCAGGGGTTAGCCCATTGCAGCCCAACACAAAATCTATAATTTATGACAGAAATTTGGCAATGCCTAGCATGGGACAATCCGTTTTAATAACAAGTTCAGATATGATAGTCAGGTATCAGAGCCAGGTATCAGGAAGAGTTATTTTGTCTCAAGCTTACATTATTATGATATTTGATTCTGAAAACTGAAGATATCCTAATATGCACACTGTACTTACCAGTCTTTATGTGGCCATAATAATTTGTTGTGGAGTAACCCTGCTAAAACAGTGGTTGAATCCCTACTGTATGTAGTTGGATATTACATTTCACATGCATTATAAGGAAAACACATTTCTTGGGCAGGTAACACAACCCTATCCATAATGGAGGTATAGAATAGAACAGCAACAGCAACATCTTTACCCTCTTGATTTGGTAATGGGTCATTCCTGTGTTTTTCGTAGATTGGGCATATTTGTGATTAGTTAATATAGTGACTTTGATCTGCTGCCACCATCTTCCCATGCTCCAGTATGAAAAAGAAAGTAACTCTCAGTACTTCTTTAGATAAAATAATGCCTTTTATTTTCTTTCCATTTAAGCATGTGATAGCATAGAAACAGGAAAACACTGACATGTTTTAAACACGGAGGCAGATTTACTAGTGATGTCTGATATCTAGACAGGGTATACAGACTCGGCAGTCTAAAGATGTGCCAAATGTATCCCAGTAGCCCACACTGTATGATAAATAAGGTGCATCTTGCTAGTAGATAGTTGTTTTTACACCAGCTCTTTGGGGAAAAGTATTCTGGCAAAATATGGCCACACATTGGCATATTTGAAGTCAAACCACCTATTTTCATCTAAGCTAAGTTACAGTGAGTAAGCAACTAATTAACTATCCATGTTCTCCTCATGCCAAAAAATACTATATTATTAGCTGGCTTAGGCTATGCTCACATGTGTGGTAACCTGATACAGGAGGCTTTTGAGGCAGAGAACAGCCTGCCAGAGTTTACTGGATTTGGCATTGCTGGATACTGCCGTTTGCCACTGGACCCCATAGACTATGATGGGATCTGTGGGGGATTCAGTCAGCACAAGCCTGTATGCAGGTGCACATCGCTATGGCGAAATACACATACAAACGCAAAAACACAAATGCAATAGCACTCTGCAACCAGCACTCTGCCCTGCCTCTATGCTGGATGTTGAATGAGGCAACATTTGGTAGAATCAGAATTTCTTCAGAATCATTTAGGTAGAATTTTTCCAGAAAGAGATAGAGATTGTTATGCTATGTATATGGCCTACTTAAGATAGTTGTCAGCCAAATGATTCTCCAGCCAACTGCTACCTTCCTATATTTTCCTATTGTGAGGATCTAGGCTTGTGGGTCATATTAATCACCTAGGCAGGATAAGGATGCGACGGTCTTTATTATTTCGTCCACAATTATACAGCAAATGCAGATGGATGGCCCGGACGAGCTGCAGCCCTGGAAACTTGGGACCCAGTCCACAATATCACGAGCTGGGACTCGTAGTTCCGCTGCCCCATACCAGGCTCTACCCACTGTCTCCAAACATTTTAGGTTGGCCCACAGCTTTAGTATCACCTGCCGGTTTATTTTGCTGGGTCAGCTGGTGCTTATCCAGACCACGGACAGCACAACCTGTCACGGGAAGTACGGGGAAGGAAAAACAACCAAAGAGAACCACAACTAAACAACAACAGACTAGGCCCCAAACCTAGGGAATAAAGAGGTCACCTCCTAGCATTCCCTGATACTCTCCCTAAGCTGCTAACAACATATGCAAATCTCAAAGGTGGAAATGCACACGCACAGGAACCTGAGACTGCTGAAACACTGCACCAAACCCTCAGCTTAGGGAACAGGGAAAGAGGCAATCGGCTCCTTCCAAACTGAAGGAGCTAATGTCTCCCTGAGGCCTAGTCAGGACAGACACAACAAGAAAAGGGAAAGGACTTAGCTTGAGATGTAACTGGAACAGGAGAACCACCACACAAGCAGAGCACTCCACAGAAGAGCTATCAGCCGCAAGGAAACAAGTGAGAGGCGGAACATATAAAGAGCCACCTGACTGATAATGAGCAGCATCTGCGAAGGGGTGAAAACCTGTCACCAACAATGAAAACAAGAGATCTGTCAAATAGACTCCTGAGTCTTCCGTCTATTTGAACTTCTAAGATCTCTCCCAGGTCCGACAGTGACAGTACCCCCCTTCTACGAGTGACCTCCGGGCACCCAGGACCAACTTTATCAGGGTGGGCTCTGTGGAAGGCCTTCAGAAGCCGACTGGCATTCACATCAGCCGCCGGGACCCACATTCTCTCCTCCGGACCGTAACCCTTCCAATGAACGAGGTATTGAAGGGAATCCCGAAGGACACGAGAGTCAACAACTCTGGAAATTTGAAACTCCAGATTCCCGTCAACCAAGACAGGTGGAGGTGGCAAGAAAGATGGTACAGCAGGTTCCACATAACTCTTTAAAAAAGGTTTATGGAAGACATTATGGATCTTCCAAGCTTGCGGAAGTTCAAGGCGAAAAGAAACCGGATTAATACTGGCAGAGATCTTGTATGGACCAATAAATCTTGGACCTAATTTGCAGGATGGCACCTTCAACTTAATGTTCTTAGTGAACAACCACACCAAATCTCCCACATTCAGGTCCGGACCAGACACACGTTTCTTGTCAGCCATACGTTTATACCTATCGCCCATCATTTTTTTAAAGATTTGAATTTTCCGCCAGATAGATGATAAGGAAGAAGCAAATCTCTCCTCATCAGGTATCCCAGAGAACTATTCCCAGAGAACGTACCAAACTGAGGGTGAAACCCAGATGCACCAAAAAATGGTGACTTATCAGTGGACTCCTGACGACGGTTATTCAAAGCAAATTCAGCCAAAGACAAAAATGAGGACCACTCCTCCTGATTCTCAGCAACAAAACACCTCAAATATGTCTCCAGATTCTGGTTAGTGCGTTCAGTTTGTCTGTTCGACTGAGGGTGAAAAGCCGACGAGAAGGACAAACAAATCCCCAGGCGAGTACAGAAAGCCTTCCAGAATCTGGACACAAATTGAGTCCCTCTATCAGACACCACATCAGAAGGAATGCCGTGTAATTTCACAATGTTATCAACAAATGTCTGAGCCAGCGTTTTGGCATTGGGTAAACCAGAAAATGGAATGAAGTGTGCCATCTTACTGAAGCGGTCGACCAACACCAAGAACTGGGCAAATCGGTGATAAAGTCCATGGACAAGTCTGTTCAGTGACGGGATGGGATGGACAAAGAGGTCCTGAGGGCCGAGTATGAGTCACCTTGGCACGTGCACAGGTCTCACGAGCTGCCACATAGCCCCCAACACTCTTACGTAAACACGGCCACCAGAATCTCAGAGAAATAAGATCAACAGTGGATCTGCTCCCAGGGAGTCCAGCAAGGACAGTATCATGATCTGCCTTAACCCCTTAAGGACAAATGACGTACATGTACATAATTTCTGTCCGGGACTTAAAGACCCGTGACGTACATGTACTTTATGCTGATCAAGCGGGTGCAGGAGCTGCGCCAGCCTGATCAGCGGCAGGGGTCCAGCAGTCGCTGATAGCCGGACCCAAGCTGCATGCGCCAGCATTGGTGAAATCACCGATTCCGGCGTGTTAACCCTTCATGTGCGTTAGTCAGCGCTGACCGCAGCACGTGCGATGTCAGGCGGGGATCAGAGCTGCCAATCTGGCATGGAAGGTAGCGCAATGCCTTCCTCAGACATCAGGGCTGCCTTCCGGTGGAGAGCCTGTGAGATCCAACCCCCTGGATCTCACAGGCAGGAAGCTGTATGTGTAATACACACTGTATTACACATACAGCCAATGCATTCCAATACAGAAGTAATGGAATGCATTGTAAAGGAGAACAGACCCCAAAAGTCGAAGTCCCAAAGTGGGACAAAAAATTAAGTGAAAAAAAAGTTGAAAAAATAAAATTTCCCCCCCACAATTTTTTTTTAAAGTTTCAAGTAAAAAAAAAAAAATCACTTAAAGGTAGGCAGACAATGTTATAGAGTAGCAGGAAATGCTAGCAGAATGCTTGAGTGTATACAGTGGGGGAAATAATTATTTGACCCCTCACTGATTTTGTAAGTTTGTCCAATGACAAAGAAATGAAAAGTCTCAGAACAGTATCATTTCAATGGTAGGTTTATTGTAACAGTGGCAGATAGCACATCAAAAGGAAAATCGAAAAAATAACTTTAAATAAAAGATAGCAACTGATTTGCATTTCATTGAGTGAAATAAGTATTTGAACCCCTACCAACCATTAAGAGTTCTGGCTCCCACAGAGTGGTTAGACACTTCTACTCAATTAGTCACCCTCATTAAGGACACCTGTCTTAACTAGTCACCTGTATAAAAGACACCTGTCCACAGAATCAATCAATCAAGCAGACTCCAAACTCTCCAACATGGGAAAGACCAAAGAGCTGTCCAAGGATGTCAGAGACAAAATTGTAGACCTGCACAAGGCTGGAATGGGCTACAAAACCATTAGCAAGAAGCTGGGAGAGAAGGTGACAACTGTTGGTGCGATTGTTCGAAAATGGAAGGAGCACAAAGTGACCATCAATCGACCTCGCTCTGGGGCTCCACGCAAGATCTCACCTCGTGGGGTGTCAATGGTTCTGAGAAAGGTGAAAAAGCATCCTAGAACTACACGGGAGGAGTTAGTTAATGACCTCAAATTAGCAGGGACCACAGTCACCAAGAAAACCATTGGAAACACATTACACCGCAATGGATTAAAATCCTGCAGGGCTCGCAAGGTCCCCCTGCTCAGGAAGGCACATGTGCAGGCCCGTCTGAAGTTTGCCAATGAACACCTGAATGATTCAGAGAGTGACTGGGAGAAGGTGCTGTGGTCTGATGAGACCAAAATAGAGCTCTTTGGCATTAACTCAACTCGCTGTGTTTGGAGGAAGAAAAATGCTGCCTATGACCCCCAAAACACCGTCCCCACCGTCAAGCATGGGGGTGGAAAGATTTTGCTTTGGGGGTGTTTTTCTGCTAAGGGCACAGGACAACTTATTCGCATAAACGGGAAAATGGACGGAGCCATGTATCGTGAAATCCTGAGCGACAACCTCCTTCCCTCTGCCAGGAAACTGAAAATGGGTCGTGGATGGGTGTTCCAGCACGACAATGACCCAAAACATACAGCAAAGGCAACAAAGGAGTGGCTCAAGAAGAAGCACATTAAGGTCATGGAGTGGCCTAGTCAGTCTCCGGACCTTAATCCAATCGAAAACCTATGGAGGGAGCTCAAGCTCAGAGTTGCACAGAGACAGCCTCGAAACCTTAGGGATTTAGAGATGATCTGCAAAGAGGAGTGGACCAACATTCCTCCTAAAATGTGCGCAAACTTGGTCATCAATTACAAGAAACGTTTGACCTCTGTGCTTGCAAACAAGGGTTTTTCCACCAAGTATTAAGTCTTTTTTTGTTAGAGGGTTCAAATACTTATTTCACTCAATGAAATGCAAATCAGTTGCTATCTTTTATTTAAAGTTATTTTTTCGATTTTCCTTTTGATGTGCTATCTGCCACTGTTACAATAAACCTACCATTGAAATGATACTGTTCTGAGACTTTTCATTTCTTTGTCATTGGACAAACTTACAAAATCAGTGGTCAAATAATTATTTCCCCCACTGTAGGGAGAGGCATTACCAGTAGAAAGAGGGAGGTGCTCATTCCACTCTACAGAGCACTAGTGAGACCTCATTTGGAGTATTGTGCGCAGAGACCATATCTCCAGAAGGATATTGATACTTTGGAGAGAGTTCAGAGAAGAGCTACTAAACTAGTACATGGATTGCAGGATAAAACTTACCAGGAAAGATTAAGGGACCTTAACATGTATAGCTTGGAAGAAAGACGAGACAAAGGGGATATGATAGAAACTTTTAAAGGATAACTATCACATTTAGACCCTAATTTCAATTTTCATATATGTAGTTACTAATAACATGATATTTCAGAATCAGTTACTATTAGACTGACTTACCCCATATTTAATAAGATTCAGCCCTTAGCAACCAGTCTGCATAAAACTGCAATTTCACTATTCAGTTAAGATGGCTGCCACTGCCCTCACCCTGAGACTAATCCCACCTGCCCTCACTACCCACAATGCATTGAGCTCCTCACATGCACTAGCCAGTAACAATAGCCCCCCAAAAGTGTCAGTAACCAGAGCCCTCCCCCTAAAGGGTTAATCTCCTGCAGCACAAAGGGGTCCTCTTACCACATGTTGCTTTCATTTATACACTGAGCAGATGGCAGATCTCCCTTCCCTGGTCTGCGCTGCTCCAACTCTGCATTCTCCAGCTCTGAGTGAGGGAGCGTCTGCCAAGCGCAGGGACAGGTAGAAGTGCACACAACCCAGGCACTGTTATCAGCTGCTGGGAAAGGACCTGGCTTTAATCATTTACTTACAGTCCCTGGCTGTCAGTAATGTGAGCCTGCACGCTGCATGCTCCGTCCTTCAACAGATAGACGGACCATGCCTAGCAACCCTATTTTAAGCACAGGTAAAAATAGGCAGTACAGGGAACAAAAATGTGGAATTAAGGGGTAATTGAATACACAGTGAAAAGTTGAAATAGGGCCACCAAGGTGATATTAATCACCACAATCCAATACCCCCCCAAAAAAAAAAAATACGACAGTTATCCTTTAAATACATAAAGGGAATCAACAAGGTAAAGAGGAGAGAATATTTAAAAGAAGAAAAACTGCTACAAGAGGACCTAGTTTTAAATTAGAGGGGCAAAGGTTTAAAAGTAATATCAGGAAGTATTACTTTACTGAGAGAGTAGTAGATGCATGCGGCCATCCTTCATATAAGATAGGGTCAAGGGCTATTCATAGTATTCAGTATATTGGGCAGACTAGATGTGCCAAATGGTTCTTATCTGCCGACACATTCTATGTTTCTGTTTCTATGTCACTTTCCCCAAATAATTAAAAGAAAAATTGTAAAAAATAGGTTAAAAAAAGTATACATATTAGGTATCGCCGCGTCCGTATCGACCGGCTCTATAAATATATTAAATGACCTAACCCCTTAAGATGAACACCGTCAAAATAATAAAATAAAAACTGTGCTAAATAAACAATTTTTTTGTCACCTTACATTACTAAAAGTACACCAATCGATCAAAAAGTCGTATGCCCGCCAAAATAGTACCAATCTAACCGTCACCTCATCCCGCAAAACATGAGCCCCTACCTAAGACAATCGCCCAAAAAATAAATAAAAATATGGCTCAGACTATGGAGACACTAAAAAATAAAAACTTGCCTATGTCTACTTTTTTTATTTATGTAAGTTTTACACAATGATTTCATTTTTGAAACAAAAAAATCATGTTTTAGTGTCTCCATAGTCTGAGAGCCATAGTTTTTTCAGTTTTGGGGCGATTATCTTAGGTAGGGTATGATTTTTGCGGGATGAGATGACGGTTTGATTAGTGCTATTTTGGGGTGTGTATGTCACGACTATGACTGATCCAGACAGGTTTGGGAGGAGAAGGTCGCAGCGACTTGCTACTCGCGATAGCTTGTGAGTTTGCTCCGTGGTTCAGGGTATGTCATCAGGGTTTTGCCTTGTGAACCTTTTTGTCCTGACTGGGAGTTTGTAGGCATCCTTCTCAGGTGAGTCCTGTCTGCCACTCCCAGCTACTATATTAGTTTCAGTTTCACTTGCAGTCATTGCCAGATATAGTCCTTACTTCCAGTGCTATTCTGACCTTTGAAGGAGATCGTTGGACGGTATTGCTGTGGAGCTCTTGTCTGGCGTGGACTATCGTCATTGGGATCACCTTCTCTGCTCGTGACTGGATAAGTCTATCTCTGCTGTAGATTGTTTGTTGCTGTCTTCCCCTGTTGTTCTCCTAGACATGAGTGATGGTGACTAGTGCTCCCATCTGCCTTTCCCCAGTCTAGTCTTGTTAGGGTGACTGAGGGTTTAGGCATCCTGCTTGCCGCACGGGTTCACACTCCGTCTAGGGTATCAGGGCAGACAGGTGCCAGCTTAGGGTTAGTCAGGGGTGGCCGTTCTATTCCCCATCCGTAGATAGGGGTCCCCCTTCCCCTCCGTCTGGTGCGACACGACTGCTGCTGGGATTTCAGTCGTGACAGTGCATGACTTTTTGATTGCTTGCTGTAACGGGGCGCCGAAGACGCACTCGGTCTCCCATCAGCCGCAGACCTGCTGCTTAGCTTCGGGAGCGAGGATCTGTGTTTGGCCTCGTTCCAAGGGCGGCTTTACTAGCTGGGAGGCTCCCTGCTCCTAGGTCTGCCTTGAGCGCCGAGCTGATCACTCGGTGCTCGACTTGTCTGTCTGTCGGTCATGTGACGCTGGCCACGTCACATAACCCTCACTCCCCACTATAAATACAGGCGGCCTGCTGGCTACAGGTTGCCTGTGATTTTAGTCTCTTAGGCTGTGTGTATTGTTAGCTACTCTATTGATTGACCTCTGGAATTTGACCTTGACCATTTCCTGACCTCCCTTTGCCTGCTCCCTTGGTTTTGACGCTACATCTCGGATTCTGACCTCGGCTCGTTGTCGGATTTGCCACCTGCCTCTTCCCTTTGTATTGACCTGACCTCCCGGACTGACCTCGGCTAGCTGACCCACCTTTGCCTTCTCCTTCACAGGGTACCTCTCTCTTGTCCACTTCTTTGTCCATTTGTCTGCCTGCATCTCGCGTACCGTTCTCTGCCTAGCTGTCTGGTACCCTCTCTGTTCCTTCCTCCCCTACCCGGCACTTATGGAGGTTAGGGACCGTCGCCCAGTTTTGCCCCATCACCTAGGGCGGGTGGTGCAAGTAGGCAGGGACAGGGTTGAGGGTGGCAGTCTAGGGGTGCACTTCCTTCTACCTTCCCTTTCCGTGACAGCTTGCTATTACACTTTTTGTGATGTAAGGTGACAAAAAAAGGCTTTTTTACACCGTTTTTATTAAAAAAAATTATGGTGTTTACCTGTGGGATTAGGTCATGTGATATTTTTATAGAGCAGGTTCTTATGGACGCGGCAATACCTAATATGTATACTTTTTTATTTACTTAAGTTTTACACAATAACAGCATTTTTAAAACAAAGAAAATTACGTTTTAGCCATAGCTCATTTTTTTCTGGATGAGGTGACGGTTATATTGGTACTATTTTGGCGGGCATACGCCTTTTTGATCGATTGGTGTTGTACTTTTAGTGATGTAAGGTGACAAAAAAATTGTTTATTTAGCACAGATTTTATTTAATTTTTTTGACAATGTTCATTTAGGTCATGTTTATAGAGCTGGTCGATACGGACTCGGCGATACCTAAAATGTCTAGTTTTTTTATTTATTTATGTATCACCGTGTCCGTAATAACCTGCTCTATAAACATCTAACATGACCTAACCCCTCAGGTGAATACCGTAAAAAAATATTTTAAAAAAGTGTGAGAAAAGCCTTTCTTTGTCACGTTCACAAAAAGTGTAATAGCAAGCGATCAAAAAGTCATACACTCCCCAAAAGTGCCAATCAAACTGTCATCTCATCTCGCAAAAATCATACCCTACCTACGATAATCGCCCAAAAACTGAAAAAACTATGGCTCTCAGACTATGGAGAACTAAAACATGATTTTTTTTGTTTAAAAAACTGAAATCATTGTGTAAAACCTACCTAATATGTCTCCTTTTTTTTATTTATGTATCGCCGCGTCCGTAATAACCTGCTCTATAAAAATATCACATGACCTAACCCCTCAGTTAGAATTCAGACTCCTGTACTCCACTTTGTTTTCAAGAACAATGCTTTTATTAATTAGAGTGCGGTTCCGGTCAAAAAACGTTTTTTATAGCCTTCTTTAGTACAATTGGAAGGGCATATGAAAGTATCTCAATGAGTACATTACAGTAATCATAAATTAAATAATAGATAAACAATATATCGGTACAATATATAGACAGAAGGGAAAAAAAGGGCAATATCGATATAACATATTGCAAATAACGCATGTCCGTCTAGATTGGACTCTGACAAGTTTAATCGCGACAGTAGCTTCACAGGAGGTCCAGGAGGAGGGATTATGATCCAAGGATTATGCGGAAAGTCATGGATGTTGTATGGTGGTCCGAGTAGGTGGCTGGCATGGGGTCGGCGTTTCCAGTCACAGAACGAGGTAATAGGCAAATTCAGGATAGGGTAAGGAATGTTAAGAAGAGCAACTAGAATGTAGAACTTCAGGTGTGACTCAAGCAAAAATCAGTCTCCAGGTGTATGTCCTGAGAGAGATTTACCTTATACATAACAATATTGCAGTATCTAGAAGGTTATAGCTCAAGTACAACTCATTATAGTTCATTATCCAGGTGCATAACCCTTATAACATTTGTACTGGATCTAGTAGGCTATATGGTACTGCTAGAGAGATGTAATAGCACTAGAGCATAATATAGTACAGGTTGGATAGTCATATATAGAAGGTGCATAGTGGTTCTTACCCGGTTTGAGCCGCATAGGTGAGAGGAAAAAAGCATGAAATTAGAGAACCCTCAGTGGATAGCAGGACGCTGCAGTGGTGAGGGGCTCTATGGCCCTGTATGGCAAGCGCTGTGGTGAGGTGGTAGCCTAAGGAAAAAGGCGCCATAGTGTTGTTGGTGTCCGGTCCCATTAAGTAGTGTTCACGTAGTGGTGGAAGTGATTGGGCGGAGTCTAACTGACGTACTTCCGGTTTGTACGCTGGGGATGAGTTAAGATGGTGGGCGGTGCGCTGTGAAGCTACGGCGCATGTGCGCGTATTGTTAGCGCATGCGCAGAGCGGCCCGTAAGGGAAGATATTGTCTGACACGGACAGGGCCTGCGCTATTAAGCGGCGCATGCGCTGGGGTGACTGCTAAGAGGGCAAAGCCGGGTGATGTCCATGAAACTCGTCATGCGCAATGAGATTCTGCAGAGAAGAGGTTAGAGATAACATCATGCGGCTTGCGCTTTATATTGGGAATACAGATCAGGTAGATGGCAGTGCAGGAAAGAGGGTTAATGTAGATGGTTGAGGGTGTAGAGATAGTAATAAGTCATACCAAAGGATATAGCGTATGTAACGAAATGCCTAGCACCCCGACTGGGTACCTCCGTCGATAGATGCTCCTAGTGCTTCCAGAGGACTCCAAGCACTCCACTTGACACCGTCAGCGCTGCAGACCCCACGAACCGCCGAAGCTTGGTGGAGGTCTCGCAGTCTCCTACCCACCCTGGACCTACGACAAGGCTCCAGGCTCCAGTGGGTCAACCTCTCCTAAATGCAGAGAGCAGGAACCATGAACAAGCTCTTACAAGAGCTTATACTCAGGGGAGTATTGTGATATAGCAATCCCCAAGAGTGTAGTTATCCCATTCCCCAAACATGAGCCAAAACTTCATGAAGGTATAAAAACAGGAACTCTTTATTGAGGGCTACCCGCCCGTATTTATGCAGGTCCCCATCTGGTGGAAACTCCCCTAGAGGACCAGATGGAGGACTGTGACACAGGACAGATATGCAGCAATTCAGGATACACAGACACAATACATCCCCACAATGCATCATGGTTTCCTCCTCTCTGCCCTGGAGACACCCGAGTAGTAATTCAATTATCTCTCAGGAAAAAGGGAAATCGCCAATACACATGTGGGGACAACAGGACAGAAATCACTATTTAAACATACAATGTCACAACCCTTACAGTAAACACAGACATTTAACATATCCCCAGATAGCTCAAGTCTGAGTGCATATTATTAGGTGAATGGCACTCAGACTACACGAATACAATAAAATTAGCTATCTGGGTACCCGCACATAACATACAATACAATTCCAAAGACAGATATGTCTGTCACACAACTCAAAACCCCACATATCCCCATAATGTATACATCCATGGATAGCTCTGATCTGGGTGAACAACATATCCAAAAATCACCCAGATCCGAGCAGGGGTTCCCGAATTCCATGGAAGTCACATTTGGCCGACCGCAAGCATGGCTTTCCTGCCCAAAACAGTTCCACAGATTTAAGCTGTGCGGCCGGTCTGTCTTCTCCTTTACAATTAGTATGGGCCATAATCCTGAGGCAAGAGGCTGGTAGCCAGGCCCCTCCAAAACCCAGTGGCGAGGTTGGTTTCGCCACAGCGTATGCGGCTCCTGTCGGGAATTGTATATTCAATATCTGGTCTAAAATGAAGATAGGGATATGGTTAGTTCTAGTTCCCAATGTATAAACAATTTTTATCAGATTGGTGCAATCTAATATCATTGACATCTAATATCAATATCCGCATATAGTCAATTATCAAATTGGTGCATACATATCGTTACCAATACCAATAAATAGCATGAAGTCAATGACATGTGACTTGTATTACATATATAATGGAATACGTTCCTGCTGGGACTAAAGAAAGCCGCCAACTTCGTATTCACGGTTGAGCCCCTTGGGTTCCAAGGTTTGTAGGCGGTGGATCCACATGGCTTCCCTATTCATAAGGATGCGGGATATGTCCCCGCCTCTTCTGGGGACTGATATTTGTTCCACCACCTGAAACCGCAGTTGGGCAATGGTATGGCGTTTGGCTGCAAAATGTGCGGGAATGGGTAGATGGTTATTTTGACAGCAGATGTTGGATTTATGTTGACATATCCTGTCCCTAATGGTCTGTGTCGTTTCACCGACGTACTCTAGGCCACAGGGACATTTGATGATGTATACAACATTTGTGGAGTCACACGTGAAGAAACCCCGTACAGGGAGCCCTTTACCAGTTAATGGATGGAAAATCTTATCCCCCTTTCTGACGTGGGAACATTGTGTGCAGTGGATTCAGGGGAATGTACCTTTATGTTGTGTTTGTAGGAACATCTGTCGTGGGATTCTGATATTAGAGCCTTCATCTGCTCGTACTAGCATGTCCCTTAGATTCTTGGGGCGTCCAGAGGGAATGAGAAGGCCTCAATATGTGGGTATGCCTGGTGTAAAAGGTGCCAGTGTTTGTGTAAAATATGCTGGACCTTAGATGCAAAAGGGTGAAAAGTATGTACAAAAGGCACCCTCTGGGTCTGTTGTACTCTAACCTTTTGGTTAGGGTTTAGACAATCTTTGATGACAGAGTCAGGATAGCCCCTGTTGTAAAAACGAGTTGACATTTCGTTTAATCTCAGTTTTTTGACATTGGTATTGTCAACTATTCTGGAGATTCTTTGAAATTGGGAGCGTGGGAGGGACTTCTTCATGTTAGTGGGATGGAAGCTAGAATAATGTAGCAAACTATTACGGTCCGTAGGTTTGGTATACAGGTCAGTGTGTAAATGACCGTTCGGATCCTTGGAAACTATGGTGTCCAGGAAATTGATGGATGTGTTACTATGGTGCAGGGTAAACTGTAGTTCTGGCCAGATGGAATTGAGGTAAGTAAAGAAATCCTGTAGGGATTCCATTGTGCTATTCCATATGCAGAAGACATCGTCAATGTATCTTTTCCAAATTAAAGCATGCTGTTGAAATTCTGTATTGGTGTAAATGTAGTCTTCTTCAAATATGGCCATGTAGCAATTAGCGTAGGGCAGTTCCCTGCTTCTGAATATAGAAATCATCTTGGAACAGAAAATAGTTCTTTGTGAGAACCAAGTGGAGAAGATCAAGACATAGTGAGGTAACTTCAGGATTAGTGTTGGTCGTTTCTAGTAGCCTATTGGTGGCAGAGAGGCCCTTGGTATGTGTAATAGAAGTATACAGGCTCACTACGTCAAGAGTGACTAGGATAGAATCAGGTTGTACTTGTTTGATGTCCCTAATGAGCTGTAGAAAGGTTGATGTGTCTAAGAGGAAGGATTTGGTGGTTTTGACCTTGGGTGTTAGGATTTTCTCCAAAAACTCAGATAATGGGGATAAAATGGAGTCAGAGGATGAAACAATCGGGCGTCCCGGGGTTTATCTAAACGTTTGTGCACTTTTGGTAAAGTATACAGCACCGGGGTGATCGGATGTTGTTTAGTTAGGTAGATTACTGTATCTTGGTCAATGGTGCCCTTATCTAGATTAGTTGTCAGCACCTGTTTGATTTTTTTCTCTAATAACCTGGGATCTCTAGGTAGACGATCATATACATTATTATTATTGAGTTGTTTATTGATCTCCTCGAGATAGTCTCTCTTGTCCATAACTACCAATGCCTCGCCTTTGTAAGCGGGCTTGATAGTTAAGTCCTTGTCTCTTTCGAGACTCAAGAGTGCTGCACGTTCGTCGTGAGTTAGGTTGGATTGACACGAGAGTTTGCCCATCTCGATGTCCTTCCTAAAGACCTCAGTATCCCTCATCACAAGTGAAATGAAGGTTTCCACCAGGTGGGAGTTTTTAGGGGGGCTGTACGTGCTTTTGGATTTCAGGCCTAAGTCTTTGGAGGAGATTAGTGCTCTCCCCTCATCCATAATAGTATTAGAAAATACCCTTCTGCAGGACCTGTATTTGTGTTGGTGTTAATGTTTTTGAGGAAATATTGATGACCAATGATTGCGAGGTTACATCCGTTACCTGTGATCTGGTTGTCCTCCCGGTATTGGCTCCTGAGGTGTCCTGTCTCCCTCTACGGCCTCGATTCCTTCTGTATCCACAGGTAACGGATGTAACCTCGCAATCATTGGTCATCAATATTTCCTCAAAAACATTAACACCAACACAAATACAGGTCCTGCAGAAGGGCCTTTCCTTCTGCCCATCATACAAATTTGATACCTTCCAGATGGAATTGGACCTCCAAAGGTTCTTTAGAAACCTGCGTCTCAAGATCCACTTCAGTAAGGAAGACAAGTGGTCCCCCCCCATAATACTATTATGGATGAGGGGAGAGCACTAATCTCCTCCAAAGACTACGCAAAGGTACATTCCCCTGCCTCCACTGCACACCATGTTCCCACGTCACAAAGGGGGATAAGATTTTCCATCCATTAACTGGTAAAGGGCTCCCTGTACGGGGTTTCTTCACGTGTGACTCCACAAATGTTGTATACATCATCAAATGTCCCTGTGGCCTAGTGTACGTTGGCGAAGCGACACAGACCATTAGGGACAGGATATGTCAACATAAATCCAATATCCGCTGTCAAAATAACCATCTACCCATTCCTGCACATTTTGCAGCCAAACGCTATACCATTGCCCAACTGCGGTTTCAGGTGGTGGAACAAATATCAGTCCCCAGAAGAGGCGGGGACATATCCCGCAACCTTATGAATAGGGAAGCCATGTGGCTCCACCGCCTATAAACCTTGGAACCCAAGGTACTCAACCGTGAATACGAAGTTGGTGGCTTTCTTTAGTCCCAGCAGGAACGTATTCCATTATACAGTATATGTAATACAAGTCACATGTCATTGACTTCATGCTATTTATTGGTATTGGTAACGATATGTATGCACCAATTTGATAATAATTAACTATATGCGGATATTGATATGAGATGTCAATGATATTAGATTGCACCAATCTGATAAAAATTGTTTATACATTGGGAACTAGAACTAATCATATCCCTATCTTCATTTTAGACCAGATATTGAATATCCAATTCCCGACAGGAGTCGCATACGCTATATCCTTTGGTATGACTTATTACTATCTCTACACCCTCAACCATCTACGTTAACACTTTTGCTATCATAGTTTCCTGCACTGCCAACTACCTGATCTGTATTCCCAATATAAAGCGCAAGCCGCATGATGTTATCTCGAACCTCTTCTCTGCAGAATCTCATTGCGCATGACGAGTTTCATGGACATCACCCGGCTTTGCCCTCTTAGCAGTCACCCCAGCGCATGCGCCACTTAATAGCGCAGGCCCTGTCCGTGTCAGACACTATCTTCCCTTACGGGCCGCTCTGCGCATGCGCTAACAATACACGCGCATGCGCCGTAGCTTCACAGCGCACCGCCCACCATCTTAACTAATCCCCAGTGTACAAACCGGAAGTACGTCAGTTAGACTCCGCCCAATCACTTCCGCCACTACGTGAACACTACTTAATGGGACCGGACACCAACAACACTATGGCGCCTTTTTCCTTAGGCTACCGCCTCACCACAGCGCTTGCCATACAGGGCCATAGAGCCCCTCACCACTGCAGCGTCCTGCTATCCACTGAGGGTTCTCTAATTTCATGCTTTTTTCCTCTCACCTATGTGGCTCAAACCGGGTAAGAACCACTATGCACCTTCTATATATGACTATCCAACCTGTACTATATTATGCTCTAGTGCTATTACATCTCTCTAGCAGTACCATATAGCCTACTAGATCCAGTACAAATGTTATAAGGGTTATGCACCTGGATAATAAACTATACTGAGTTGTACTTGAGCTATAGCCTTCTAGATACTGCAATATTGTTATGTATAAGGTAAATCTCTCTCAGGACATACACCTGGAGACTGATTTTTGCTTGAGTCACACCTGAAGTTCTACATTCTAGTTGCTCTTCTTAACATTCCTTACCCTATCCTGAATTTGCCTATTACCTCGTTCTGTGACTGGAAACGCCGACCCCATGCCAGCCACCTACTCGGACCACCATACAACATCCATGACTTTTCCGCATAATCCTTGGATCATAATCCCTCCTCCTGGACCTCCTGTGAAGCTACTGTCGAGATTAACCTTGTCAGAGTCCAATCTAGACGGACATGCGTTCTTTGCAATATGTTATATCGATATTGCCCTTTTTTTTCCTTCTGTCTATATATTGTACCGATATATTGTTTATCTATTATTTAATTTATGATTACTGTAATGTACTCATTGAGATACTTTTATATGCCCTTCCAGTTGTATTGAAGAAGGCTATACGCCGAAAAAAGTTTTTTGACCGGAACCGCACTCTAATTAATAAAAGCATTGTTCTTGAAAACAAAGTGGAGTACAGGAGTCTGAATTCTATCATTATCTGGTTTGGGAACCTTATACTACTAACCCCTCAGGTGTTATCTTACATCACAAAAAGTGTAATAGCAAACGATCAAAAAGTCATATGCACCCTATAATTGTACCAATCAAACTGCCATCTAATCCCGAAAAAAATGAGCCCCTACACAAGACCAAAAAATAATTAAAACTCTGGCTTTCGGAATGTGGAAACACTAAAAAATATTTTTTTTTTGTCATATTTGGTCATTTTTACGTCCGTAACAACCTGCTCTATAAAAATACCACATGATTTAACCTGTCAGATGAATGTTGTAAATAACAAAAAAAAAAGCTATTTCTTGTTCCCTTGCCTCACAAAAAGTGTAATATAGAGCAACCAAAAATCATATGTACCCTAAAATAGTACCAAAAAAACTGCTACTACTTTTTTGGAGTTTCTACTCTAGGGGTGCATCAGGGGGCTTTCAAATGGGACATGGTGTCCAAAAACCAGTCTAGCAAAATCTGCTTTACAAAAACTGTATGCCGTTTCTTTCCTTCTGTGGAATGTTGTGTGCCCAAAGAGCAGTTTACGACCACATATGAGGTGTTTGGCTGTTAACCCTTGCTTTGTAACTGGAAAAAATTTATTAAAATGGAAAAAATGGCCAAAAAAGTGAAATTCTGAAATTTCATCTCTATTTTCTATCAGTTCTTGTGGAACACCTAAAGGGTTAACAAAGTTTGTAAAATCAGTTTTGTATACCTTGAGGGGTTTAGTTTCTAAAATGGGGTCACTTTTATGGAGTTTCTACTCTAGGGGTGTATCTGGGGGTCTTTAAATGTGACATGGCAGCTTAAAATTATCCCAGTGAAATCTGCTTTTTAAAAACCATATGGTGTTCCTTTCCTTCTGTGCAATACCGTGTGCCTGTACAGCAGTTTACGACCACATATGGGGTGTTTCTGTAAACTACAGAATCAGGGCCATAAATATTGAGTTTTGTTTGTCTGTTAACCCTTGCTTTGTAACTGGAAAAAATGGGTTCAAATGGAAAATCTGCCAAAACAATGAAATTTTGAAATTCTATCTCTATTTTCCATTAATTCTCGTGGAATACCTAAAGGATTAACAAAGTTTGTAAAATCAGTTTTGAATACCTTGAGGGATGTAGTTTGTAAAATGGGGTCATTTTTGGGTGGTTTCTATTATGTAAGCCTCATAAAGTGACTTCAGACCTGAACTGGTCCTGAAAAAGTGGGTTTTAGAAATTTTCCAAAAAATTTGAGATTTGCTTCTAAACTTCTAAGCCTTCTAATGTCTCCAAAAAATAAAATGGCATTCACAAAATGATCAAAACATGAAGTAGACATATGGGGAATGCAAAGTAATAACTGGAGGTATTACTATCTATTATAAAAGTAGGGAAATAGAAATTTGGAAATTTGCTAATTCTTTTATTTTTTTGGTAAATTTAGCATTTCTTTTATAAATAAAAATAATTTTTTTGACTTAATTTTACCACTGTCATGAAGTACAATATGTGATGAGAAAACAATCTCAGAATGGCCTGTATAAGTAAAAGAGTTTTAAAGTTATCACCACATAAAGTGACATGTGTCAGATTTGCAAAAAATGGCCTGGTCCTTAAGGTGAAAAAAGGCAGGGTCCTTGTGAAAAAGCTCAGAAGGAACAAACAACCTCCCTGGGGGACAGGAATCAGGTGCCTCTCCCTGAACTTCCAACACCTCCGCCTCCAGTTCAGGATAGAGGGCGGATACAACCACCCCATAAGCCAAAATCGGACCAGGATCCTCAGTATCACCCTGACATTCTTGACCCCAGGGCGAAAAGTGACAATGAAATTAAATCTGGTAAAAAACAAAGACCATCTGGCCTGCCTTGGGTTCAAACATTTTTACGATCGGTAAATACAGTAATGGGATGAATCGCTCCTTCTAACCAATGATGCCATTCCTCAAAGGCCAACTTAATGGCCAGCAACTCTCTATTGCCAACATCATAATTTATCTCGGCAGAAGAGAGTTTTTTCGGAAAAAAAGCAGGAGGGCGCCATTTGCCGGGCGAAGGACCCTGCGACAGAACTGCACCAACTCCCACTTCTGATGCGTTCACCTCAACAATAAATGGCTAAGACACATCAGGTTGCACCAAAATGGGAGCAGAAGAAAAACATTTCTTTATAGTGGAAAAAGTATGTAACGACTCTTCCGACCAGACAGAGAAATCCACCCCTTTCTTAGTCATGTCAGTCAGAGGTTTGACAACAGTGGAATAATTCAAGAAAAATTTTCTGTAGTAATTGGTAAACCCCAAAAAACTCATAACCACTTTCTTATTCTTGGAGATATCCCATTCCAAGACCGCACAGACTTTTCCGAGATCCATGCGAAAGCCCGAAGCGGAAAGCAGGTAACCCAGAAAAGGAATCTCTTGAACAGCAAACACACATTTTTCTAACTTGGCATTAACTTATTCTCCCAGAGGATCAGCAAGACTTGTCTCAAATGATCCTGATGACTCTCCATGTCGGGCAAGTAAATCAATATGTCATCCAGGTATACGACAACAAACCTTCCCACCAAATGATGAAAAATGTCATTGATGAAATGTTGAAATACTGCCGGGGCATTGATCAAACCAAAAAGGCATGACCAAGTTCTCAAAATGACCCACAGGACTATTAAAAGCTGTCTTTCATTCATCCCCCTCTCTGATTCTTACCAGATTATATGCTTAGGTCTAATTTAGAAAACATCTTAGCTCCTACAATCTGGTTGAACAAATCTGGGATCAGGGGAAGGGGATAAGGATCACGAATAGTGATGCGATTCAACTCTCGGAAATCTAGACACGGTCTCAATGTCCCATCTTTTTTCTTTACAAAAAAGAACCCCGCCGCCATAGGTGACTTAGATGGTCTGATGTGTCTCTTTGCCAAACTATCTGTAATATACTTTCGCATAGCAACTCTTTCGGGTTCAGAAAGGTTATACAACCAAGACTTTGGCAATTTAGCTCCGGGAATCAGATTAACAGGACAATCATATTCTCTATGAGGGGGCAACTCCTGATCCATACTCTCAGCGAACACATCAGAAAAATCTGAGAGAAATGGGGGTAACATCTTAGTGGATATCCCAGCAAGAGATGTGACGAGACAGTTGTCCATAGAGTAATCACTCCAGCCTTTGATCTGTCTCGCCTGCCAATCAATGGTAGGGTTATGTTTGGTCAACCATTGCAACCCTAGCACCAGAGGAGCCGGCAGACCCTTCATTATAAAACAAGAAATACCCTCAACATGAGAATCCCCCACCCATAAATGGATATCCTGCACCATGTGAGTCAAAGATTTTTGAGAAAGTGGCGCAGAATACATAGCGAACACTGAGATCTCTTTGTCCAGTGCATTAGATTTAAAACCATGCATCAGAACAAATTGGTAATCCACAAGGTTAACCCCTGCCCCGCTGTCCAAAAATACCTCTACATCAATATTTTTGGAATCTAGCACCACCCTGGCAGGCAGGAGAAAATGGGTACTACCAGTAAAAGACAAGATCATGTTCTCAGATTCCCCAACTACTCTGACAAGATTCAGAGAACAAAACTTATTGGTAACTCCTTTTTTTAAATTTTATTCTCGCCTTGATATTTTGCGTAGGGACAAACATTAACAAAATGACCCTCTTTGCCACAAAAAAAACAGAGTCTCTTTTTAGCCCTGAAGTTCTTATCACCAGGGTCTGGAGAGACCTGTCCCAATTGCATACGTTCATCTCCAAACATGGGCTCAGGGGTCTCAGTACCCAGAGTGTCAGAGGGGGCCGACTTCCCTTCAGGTAATACGTCCCGAGAGAATGGAGGTTTGCAACTTCCCCTCAGACGTCTATCAATTCGTACCGCAAGAGACATGGCAGTTTCTAATGAAACAGGATTTTCATGGAGTGCAAGGGCATCTTTTAGTCTTTCAGATAGCCCCTGACAGAACTGACTCCAGAGAGCAGGGTCATTCCACTCAGGATCAGTTGCCCACCTCCTGAATTCAGAGCAATAGGACTCAGCAGACCGATTTACCTGGGTCATCATAAATAAGTCCCAAGGCTCGGAAAAAATCATCCACCGACCGGAGGGATTGGGATCCCAGGATTGAGTATCACCTTTCAATAAATAAATAACGATCCTCACCTTTTTACTCTTGTCATCAGAGGATTGATAAGCGAAAATAAAGTTTGCAAGACTCCCTGAACCGAATGAAGTTGTCACTTCCTCTGACAAATCGGTCCGGAGGGCAATCTTAGCTTCAGAGCAGGTCTGGACCCCACTGGTGGAGACAGACGCCTGACACCTTGCAACAGTTTCACGGAGGTCTGCTACCTCCAGCGACAACCCCTGCATGCGATCCACCAGTGCAGAGAAAGGGTCCATGACAACACAGAGCAGAGCAAACAGTAACAGTATTTGGCGGCTGATAATGTCACGGGAAGTACGGGGAAGGAAAGACAACCAAAGGGAACCACAACTAAACAACAACAGGCTAGGCCCCAAACCTAGGGAATAAAGAGGTCACCTCCTATCATTCCCTGATACTCTCCCTAAGCTGCTAACAACATGTGCAAATCTTAATGGTAGAAATGCACATGCACAGGAACCTGAGACTGCTGAAACACTGCACCAAACCCTCAGCTTAGGGAACAGGGAAAGAGGCAACCGGCTCCTTCCAAACTGAAGGAGCTAGTGTCTCCCTGAGGCCTAGTCATGACAGACACACCAAGAAAAGGGAAAGGACTTAGCTTGAGATGTAACTGGAACAGGAGAACCACCACACAAGCAGAGCACTTCACAGATGAGATATCAGCTGCAAGGAAACAAGTGAGAGGCCGAACATATAAAGAGCCACCTGACTGATAATCAGCAGCAGCTGCGAAGTGGTGGAAACCTGTCAGCAACAATAAAAACAAGAGATCTGTCAAATAGACTCCCGAGTCTATTTGAACTTCTCTCCCACGGCCGGCGGTGACACAACCTAAACGCATGGATCCAACTTTATCCAACAACACCCCCATCATCTCCCAATCAGTGTCCTAAGTACCTCAATGCTGTACTCGAGTTTGAGCTTGTCCTTCTGGGAATATCTCACACAATGCTAATTGTCCATTGGTGGATGTATTTCCCTGACGACGAGCCCCTCACCTGAGACTATATGTGAGACCCCCTGGGTCTACCCCTCAACATTTACATAATGGGAGTAGTGGCTGGAAGGACTATGGCTTAATTGAGGCCCCCAAGACACTAACTAGGCTAATGGAATGATTCCTTTACTCTAATTACCAATCTTATACTTGGCCTTGTGTGGACATAAGGTCTGGCCAGCACATCTCATATCTTGGCTCTGGACTCTGGATGAGCATGTGAGTGGGTACGTGTCAACTGTCTCTCCTATGGTGCACCTTCTGAATTTCCCAGTGAAGCCACAGCGTACGGAGGTTGAGGGAGTCCATGTGGGAACCTGTCTTGTCCTCCGTTCCCAGTACACTACCCAGATCAATTAACAAAGTTTATATACACCTTAAAATACCAGAAAAAGAATACACCTTATAAACCACAACAATAGAATTCAACATAACCGGCACATCTTTCTGAAACAGTTTGCATCCAGTGGTCGAGTAATCTTTAGTCCAAAGTAAGCTCTTCACACTCATGTCTATAGAAACAGGATATAAATCCTTGCCAGATAAATCTTTTATAACTAACAAATCATCACGGTGTTATAAATCCAACCAGTCCAATTCCTTTCTTCCAGAAACAAGGTATAATAAAGTTAGGTTTAGACATAGTTTTGTTGGTAAAGCTGGTTTATATCAGCAGTATCTCCTAAGAAATATCTCATGTCTAAATCTACCATTTTTAACAAACCTAAATTATGATCCCTGTCTTGGACATAATCTTGAAGAGATCTGCGTAACTCAGCAGCAATGACACCAAAGTTCACTATAAGTTAAGCATGGCCTTCTCTTATAATATAATGTAGTAAACTGAAATAAAAAGGAGCACCATTTAACTAATACACACACACACACCGGAACTCTACACGGTAGAGCTTTGTTGTTTCATTTGACCTTAGAAAAAGAATGAGTAACAGTGACATTACAGAGGAGGCCATGTTAAACAATGGTTGAGTGGTTGCTTTCAAACACTAAGCTGTCAACTTTAACTTAACTTTGTTTTCGGGTCACACAATGTTTTTTTTTTGCTGAGTTGAATAATACCAGGAGACAGCCCCAATACCCTCTCTTTGTCCCTTCATCCTGTGCAGCAGTGTTTCATCAGTCAGTACCTAATCATCAAGGTTTGGTTTTCCTCTTTTTTTTATATATATATATATTAGTCCATTCAATCCCTGGCTGATGTCCCTAAACCCTGCCAATGAACTCTGCAAAATCTAGTAGGGTTAGTGCAATACCTTAACCATTCAGGGTTATAATAATGTTGAATCCTGAAAATAAAGCACTCTGGCCAACTTTTCTTTTTTCTAGATTATTTCCCATTTGAAAATAAAAAACAATGTAATACCCAAAGAACCACATAAAACGCCTAACAGCTTTCCAATGAAGTAAGACTATAAGCATTCACATTCTCAGATTTTCTATTGAGTTCTCACCTTAGCAGAAACCTGTACATCAATACATGACAGCGAAGTAACAAAACATTACATAAATATATATTACAGAAACTGGTCCTTGAGAGGAAAGACAGACATCAAAAACAAACTCTTCATCTCATATTGTAGCATATATAAATAGTAATGCAAAACAAATTTCAGAAAGTAATCAAAGACGCATGATCAATGTGATCCAAAAAAGTTATGTCACCCAGATTTCTAAGACACAGATATAACCAGAAGCGTAACTTGAAGTTACTTGGTCCTAATGCAAAATCTGCAAAAAGGCCCTGACCCACCATGTGGCATTTATAACATGTGTGTCTTTTAATAAGGCAGATGGGCCTTTTTACCCCTTTAGGCATCAGAGCCTCACTGTTACTTTTGCACCCCCTATAACTAAACCCCAGGTTTAACTGGCTGAACAGAATGTTTAGCAGGCTCCCAGAAGAAAACAACCTAAAGACTCATATTTACAAACAATTTATTAAGTTGAATTTGTTGTAATTCATTTCATTTCCGTTTTGTTGAATTAAAAACAAAAATTGATTAGTGTCTGAATCGATTCTACATGAATGGAAGTTGGGCCAATTGCCCTGAAAATTGGTATATACTGTAACACCCTCTAGTCTCCTAAGATTTTTATGAAAGGATGTTATAATTTTTTTAAATTTTTTACAAATTCTTGCTATTTTTCTCCCCTCAACGCTAAGCTCTTGAATACAATGACAGCAATAGCAAATAATGTCAGAGTGACACTATGTGCATGTTTGATGGTGTAAACACACAGCATATTTAAAAACTGTGGCATCGCAGAATGCCTGCACATATTTATACATACAGAAGTGTTCACTGTCAGAAGAAAGAGTGGCTTGTTCTGAACAAGCCTGGAAAAATTCTCACTTTTAATTTCGAGCTGCAGCAGTACAGTTTAGATGTGGAAAGGGTAGGATAATAGTTTTATGTAAAACATGAATATCACAAAATGGCCTACCTGTTACTATATGCATGGGTATATCCCTCAGTACGGGTAGATACCTATATTAAGTTCACTTCTAGGAAGTGTATAATAACACTCCTTGATAAATACTGGCCAAAACAATGGTACAGCATGAGCCCAGAAATAAGCATTGGGACGGAGAAAATGGGAGAAGAAATAAGGAAAACTGAAAAATAAAATAAAAAATATGAAAAATGTTGTGATAAAACCAGCCGATAAGGGGGGCAATGTTGTGATCTGGCTGGTGCAGATGTTTGAAAAGGAGGCTTTTCGCCAACTAGGGGATAGATCCTGTTATCGCTAATTAGATCAGAACCCTATAGTGCAGTATAAGTTGAAATTAGACATGATACTAAAAAGAGCATATGACACTGGTATTATTAGTGCTAAAATGTGGAAGGGCTCGTGACAGATTTTCCGGTCCTTCCCACATTTTATTTACTTCTCAAAATACATAAAGATTCTTGGTCCCCACCAATTGGTAGCTTGCGTGAGACGGTCTGCAGTTTTGTAGATTTTTATCTACAAAAATGTGTAGAAACCATGCCTTCATTTGTTCGTGACACTACGGATGTCCTGTCTCGCAGTGACAGGAAACGGGCGGCGAGTTGATTGTTTACAGCACGGGTGGCAAACACAAGGCCTTCACCTTTTATTATCGTCTGCCCTCTAGCGGCGCCGGCCGTTCTACACAGGAAATAATTGTACCGTATATCCTAATTGCTTGTGTAGAATGCAGGCAGGCCGGGCGGGCGGCAGCGTAACTCCCTGATGTCACGTGCCTGCACCGCCTCCTTTATGAATGAAGCAGGCGGCGCAGGCAAGTGACGTCAGTGAGTGACGCGCCGGCCGTCCGTCCTGCCTGCCGGCATTATACACAAGCAATTAGGATATACGGTACAATTAGGAGTGAGGGGGGCATGTTTAATAACTTTTAATTCAATAATACATTTTATATTTGTATACTGGGGGGGGGGCGGGGGGGGGTTTACACGGAATCTGAATGAAGCAGGCGGCGCAGGCAAGTGACGTCAGTGAGTGACGCGTCGGCCGCCCGCCCTGCCTGCCGGCATTATACACAAGCAATTAGGATATACGGTACAATTAGGAGTGAGGGGGGCATGTTTAATAACTTTTAATTCAATAATACATTTTATATTTATATACTGGGGGGGGGGGGGGGGGGGGGGGGGGTTTACATGGAATCTGTGGATGGCACAGTTAAGGGGTGGAGGTCTGTGGATGGCACTGTTATGGGGTGGGGGGTCTGTGGATGGCACTGTTATGGGGTGGGGGGGGGTCTGTGGATGGCACATATATAACACTGCCATCCACAGATCCCCCCCCTGTAACAGTACCAGCCACAGATCCCCCCCCTGTAACAGTGTCTCATCCACAGATCCCCCCATAAGTTTCCGTCATCCACAGATCCCCCCATAAGTGTCCGTCATCCACAGATCCCCCCATAACAGTGTCCGTCATCCACAGATCCCCCCATAACAGTGTCCGTCATCCACAGATCCCCCCATAACAATGTCCGTCATCCACAGATCCCCCCATAATAGTGTCCATCATCCACAGATCCCCCCATAACAGTGTCTGTCATCCACAGTTCCCCCCATAACAGTGTCCGTCATCCACAGATCCCCCCATAACAGTGTCCGTCATCCACAGATCCCCCCATAACAGTGTCCGTCATCTACAGATCCCCCCATAACAGTGTCCGTCATCCACAGATCCCCCCATAACAGTGTCCGTCATCCACAGATCCCCCCATAACAGTGTCCGTCATCCACAGATCCCCCATAACAGTGTCCGTCATCCACAGATCCCCCATAACAGTGTTCGTCATCCACAGATGTTTAAAAAAAAATTATAATTACTGTCTGTTACCAAAAATTATTTTTCAATAAATTGTACAATAATTGTACATTTGAATATCTACTTGCCATTATTCTGACTATGTTTCTGCTTTCAGAGCTAGTTATTACTTACATTATTACAAAAAACAGTAATAATTGAATGCAGTGACAATAATCGTTAATTTCTAACGATAATTTGTTTTCCCTTAGTCCTAACAGCAGCACAGATGGGGTTAACTGCCCCTGTGGACTGGTAGGACCGGCGGAATTTTTAATGAGCCCAAGACCAATAAGCGATCTTCAGCTCCCTGAAAGGGAGGAGATCGCCCCCCAGCCCACCGTGTCTTTAACAAGCCTAATGTAACTAGGGTGGGATATTTGTGTGCTGCTGTTAGGACTAAGGGAAAACAAATTATCGTTAGAAATTAACGATTCCCTTACGTCCTACCAGCAGCACAGATGGGGAGATAGCAAGAAGAATCCCCTAGGGAGGGTCCTCATGCCTGGCAGAACTAAGAACTGTCTGCCCAAAAGCCGAAAACTCCGCCATCCTAGCATCTATCCTATAATGGGAGATGAAGGTTGACTCAGAGCTCCAGGAAGCCGCCTTACAGATCAACTCTAAGGGGAGAAGTCTTCTCTCCGCAACAGAGGTGGAGACAGCCCTAGTAGAATGGGCCTTCACAAACTCCGGAGGATCTAGAGATTGGGAGACGAAAGCCTCCCTAATGGCTTCCTTGATCCAGCGACTAATGGTAGCTTTAGACGCTTTACGGCCTTTAGACTTACCGGCAAACAGGATAAGGAGATTCTCATCTATCCTGAACTCTCTGGATCTATCCACATAGACCTGGAGGCATCTCGAAATATCCAGCGGGTGTCTGGCTGGAGTATCAGAGGAGGAGGCTGAAAAAAAAACTGGTAAAGAGATTACCTGGTTAATATTTTGGAAGGTTGGAACCTTAGGCCTGAAGTAGGGTAAGAACTTCAGGAGTACTCTGTCCTGCAAGAAGATGATGTAAGGGTGAATTGCAGAAAAAGCCTGTAGTTCAGAGATCCTTTTGGCTGAAGATACAGCCAGAAGAAAAACCACCTTTAAGGTCAAAAATCTTAATTCCACCTCCTCTAAAGGCTCAAAGGGGGGAGATGCTAACCCCCTGAGCACTACTGAAAGATCCCACTGGGGAATAGGTTTCAGTATAGTAGGCTTTAGTCTTTCAGCTCCCTTCAGGAAGCGTTTGATGAGTGGGTCCCGAGAATGCGGCCTGTTAAGGCAGGCCAAGATGGCACATATCTGTACTCTCAAGGTAGCTGGAGAGAGACCTTTATCTAGTCCATCCTGGAGAAATTGTAATATCGCAGAAAGGGGCGGATCTGCAGACGCCACCTGTTTGGAATCACACCATGACATGAAGATTCTCATAATTCTGGAGTAGGCCTTCTTCGTAGACTCTGCTCTGGAATGTGACAAAGTTCTCAGGACCGACTCGGAAAGCCCTTCTATGTTGGGAAGGGACTGATCAACCTCCAGGCTGTCAGGTTGAACCTGTGCAGATCTGGGCAGAGGTGAGTGTCCCACGACACCAGGGTCTGCTCCGGGGGGAGTCTCCAGTATTGTCCCCGACTCATCTGAATGAGCTGGGTAAACCAGGATCTCCTGGGCCAGAACGGCATGATGGCTATTACCGAGGCCTGATCCTGACGGATGTTCGTCAATACCCTCGGTATCATGGAAAATGGAGGGAAGATGTAAGCCAGCCTGAACCTCCACAGTATCGACAGAGCATCTATCGCCAGGGGGTTGTCTTCCCTGTACAGGGAACAGAACCTCAGCACCTTGGCGTTGAACCTGGTCGCCAAGGGGACGGAGGTGCCATAGCGCCCAAGGGACTGCGTCCGCAGCCGCTGACATGAGCCCCAGCATCTTCATGAGAGTCCGGATGGAGACTCGACGAGGGACATAAAGGACCCTTGCCAGGTCCTGAATCCGCGCTCTCCTTTCTAGAGTCAACCGGAGGGACATCTCCACAGAGTCGACCACGAATCCTAAATAATGGATTGAAGTCGATGGGCTCACATTCGACTTCTGCCAGTTGATAATCCAGCCCAGGCGGAGAAGAAAGGAGATTGCGATCTGAAGATGGTGGGTAAGGGTCGGAACTGAAGAGGCTATGAAAAGCCAATCGTCCACAATAGTCAGTCCTTGGAGTCTCAAAGCTGCCACCACCGACACCACCACCTTGGTGAAGATAAGAGGGGCAGAAGAGATTCCGAAGGGAAGAGCGGCAAACTGAAAATGCCTGCGAACCCCTGAAATCTGGACCGCGATCCTGTGGTACTTCCGGGAGGCGGGATGGATCGGGATGTGGAGGTAAGCATCCTTGAGGTCCAGAGTAGCCATGACGTCCCCCGGGTTGAGGATATGGCTGACTGACCTTATGGTTTCCATCCGAAACCTGGTTTTCCTTACAAATCGATTGAAGAATCTCAAGTCGATGATCATCCGGAGATCTCCCGTCTTTTTGGGGACCAGAAATACTGGAGAATAGATCCCTAGTCCTCTCTCCCTTGCCGGTACCTCCTCCAGAGCTCCCTTGGAAATGTAATCCTGTATGTAGGATTCTAGAATTTTCTGTTTGGCAGACCCGAAACTTCGCGTGGCGGTGAATCTTTCTGGGGGGAGAGAGATGAGACCTACCTGGTAACCGGCAGAGACTATACCCTGAACCCAGGGGTCTGCAATCTGCTGGGCCCAAAGATGTTTGAAATGGGAGAGACGGCCCCCCACGGGAATCTGGGGGAGGGGTACGGGAAAGTCTAGAGGGGTCACGGCAGAGGCAGGAGGATTTATCCAAGAGCCTCTGGGAGGCCCAAAGTCAGGAGGGTTTCGCCTCCCTAGTGGGTTTGCGGGGGCGTCTCGAGGGTCTACGAGACGCCCCCCCCCAATCTCTATGCCTAGTCTGCTGCCCTGAACGACCTCCACGATCCTGTCTGGTGCGTCCTCGAAAGGGCTGCTGGGGGAGACTCTTCCCTTTCTTGTAGGAGAGTCCCTCCATAATCTTATCCAATTCGGCCCCGAACAGCCTATCCGGCTCGAAAGGGAGCGCGCATAAATTAAATTTAGACGCGTTGTCCGCATTCCACGGCTTCAGCCATAGTGGTCTACGGGCAGCCGAGACCAGAGCCATTGTTTTGGCTGCCAGTTTTAGTTGAATCTGGGTGGAGTCACACAAGAAATCCATAGCCAGATTGACTGACTTGAAGGCGGACAAGATGTCATCTCTGGAAACGCTCTGGTCCACGTCTGTCTGAATTTGATTCAGCTTGGAGCGTAGAAAGGAGGCTACTTCAGTGGCCGCAATAGACGTTGATGCGGAGGCAGCGGCCGTCGCGTAACCCCTTCTAAGGGTGCCCTCTGCCCTCCGATCTAGAGGGTCCTGCAGACTAGACCCATCGTCTGCAGGGACCAGAGTGCGCCTGGACAGCTTGGCTATCGCCATGTCCACCTTGGGAATGGAACCCCACGATTCCACCAAGGGTTTAGCCATCGGGTACATAAGCTTGAACTTCCTGGTGAGGACTGGACCTTTCTCAGGCTTTCTCCACTCTGTGCGCATCACAGAGAGAAGGGTCTCATCCGCCCTAAAGACACACTGTGTCCGGACGGCGGTATCGGAGGACTCCCCCATGTCAACATCATGGTCCCCCGACCTGATGGACTTCAGCAACTTCTGTGTTTTCTCTGGAGGGAAAAAACAAATAGTTAGTTCTTCTTCCTCAGAAGATGACCCCACCGAACAGGGGGTGGGTCTCTTGACCGGTGCAGCCACTTCCATGGGAGTCTGGGAGGATCCAGGTAGCCTCTCATTAAGAAGGCGCACAACTCCCTTTATGGAATCATCCACGTAGGTTTTCGTCCACTGGAACATCTCCTGCATCGTGGGTTCCGTGGTTGCGTGTGTGCGACAACTTTTACACCTTGAGTAAGGGCAGTTGTCGTCCAAGGGTGTGTTACAGTCGTAACAGGCCAAGTGCTTTCTTTTGGCCCCGGACTTCCGCTGTTGATCAGAATCCCTAGGGGAAGCCATCACTGTAACAGAAAAAGAGACAGGTCATAACACCTACAAACACACAGGGAGGTGGAAAAAAGACCATATGGGTGCCCACCAGCACTTGAAGCAATTAGAGCTGGAAGAAAACTACCCAAAGCAAAGCAAAATATGCAAGCACAGGGAACTCTGGAGCTAGCTTGTCAAAGCGATGCTACCAGAGACTGAATGACCGGCTCTGGGCCGTTTAAAAAGGGGAAGCCCCGCCCCCTGGGCGGGACCTCCAGAGACAACCCCAGAGACCTCAAGGAGCCTTATTATAGGCTCAGCTTTAACTTATACATCTCCCAAACTATCCTGAAACTTCAGGATGCCCATGGAGGAGAAAACAACCGAGCGGTGAGGAGAAAAACCCCACCGCATCGGACATACGAGAAACCGGAAGTGACGTTGCGCACCTGCGCGTCACTTCCGGAAGATGGCGGCGCCCACGGCGCCGCACGAACGCGGCCAAGAGCAAAATGGGGCACCGCTGAGTCGCCAAAACCAGGCGGAAGAAGAGGGAAAAGAGCCAGGGAGCCCCCCCCCCCCCCGATGGTACACCTGTTTAAATATATAGCCTCAATTAGGCGTAAGTAATGGGAAAAAAGGCAATGTAAACAAACAAACAACAAGAGAGACCCCAACAGCACTCTTCAGCTCCCCGAAGAGGAGCCTCACGCCAGTCCACCTGTCCAAAGGACAGAAAAAAACACGGTGGGCTGGGGGGCGATCTCCTCCCTTTCAGGGAGCTAAAGATCGCTTATTGGTCTTGGGCTCATTAAAAATTCCGCCGGTCCTACCAGTCCACAGGGGCAGTTAACCCCATCTGTGCTGCTGGTAGGACGTAAGGGAATTTATGATAATAAAGAGTGGACACATAGTCCTACAGATACAACCGGCCCTTTGAGGGTGACCAAACTGCTGATGCGGCCCCGATGAATTTGAGTTTGACACCCCTGGTTTACAGGGTTGCTTGGTTACAATGGGTCACGTAGAGACGCCGAGACGTCTCCTTGGGAGGCGGGCTGGAATGCATGGCTTGTGTTCCACCCCTCCTCCTGATGAGCCTGGCGTCTCCATAGGTTGGCTGAGGTGTGCATCACCAGGTGGGGATGCGTTTTGTAGGATACAACAGATGATGTGATTTATGTAAGTAATTCATCAATACTTGGCGCCTCTTTTTTGGATTTAAAAAGGGGCTTTGGTCTACATATCACTACCTCCTGACGAAGCAGAGGCAAAACGCGCGTCGAGGTATTCTTGCTGACTTGCGCTGCTCTGTACACCCCCAATCATGTCCTGTGGTATGTATTGTACATAATTTTGTGGCAACACTGTTATTGGCTTTCCTGACTAGGTTGTGGATGGTGGCTTTTGGGGGGTTTCTCTTCATTTTTTTACTTTTCTTTTTTCTTCTTTTTTTTTCTTTTTTCTGTTTTCTTTATTTCTTCCCCAATTTTCTCAATCCCATTGCCTATTTCTGGGCTCATGCTGTACCATTGCTTTGGGCAATATTTATTAGGGAGTGTTATTTATTATACACTTCCTAGAAGTTAACTTGATATAGGTATCTACCCGTACTGAGGGATATACCCATGCATGTAGTAACAGGTAGATCTTTTGGGGATAGTAGCAGCATAGGTCAGGTGATTCTGGCACCCTTATACATCTGTCGTTTTCCTTTCATTATTACTATTATATTGTTATATATTGTGTACATGGATTTTTATGCAATAAAGTGGATATATTTTTTACTATATTGAGTATGTCTTTGTTCTTTGTGAGTGAGCAACATTATAGGTAAATGTTCTGTTAAATATACATACCCTGATTTGTTGTTGTATTGAGGCCTGTTTTGGTTTTGTAATAGTGTCATGTGGCTGCAATAATAGCGGCAGCAGTAGCAGCACAGCATGGAATACACAAGGCAGTAGATGTGTGTAATAGTAGATGTGTGTAGTAGTGCCGACTGTGTATTGGTAATGGTAGTAGCAGTAGAGGTAATGGAAGTGGCAGTAGGGAATTAATAGCAGGAAATAGCAGCTGCGGTGATGGCAGTAGCAGCCATATGGTACAAAACCTGCTGGTAGGCAGGCAGACAGCACAGAGGCATGATGGTGGTGGCAGCAGCTGCACCACTGTCCCTACCTAATTGCATGATTTTTCCTAGGTGACCCCTACACCTGGACGACTGTCATTTCCTAGCTAGGTGCTGGACCTAAGGGAAAAAGACACACAAAGAGTCAGACACACTCCCAGAAAATGAGAAATGCAAAATTCAGGTTCTTTCAAAATTCATGATGTCTTCCATGAGACACATCCGAATAGACCTGCTCCTTCAGATAATGGTCCAGTGGCCCATCGTAAAAGGGAGGTTACTGGCATGATTAGGATGCTGGTGGGTGTAATTGGGAGTAAACACCTCGGCTGGTGTCCTGTTTCCTTGGTTACCAGGCCAGGGAGGTAAGTCCCGCGGCCCCAGCCAATTGGAGGTGATGCTGGCATGTTCGGCATTATGATGTCACACAGGTCACATGACACAGGTCACATGGTCTATTTGAATAGGCAACTGCTGGCCACAGCTGCCTGTGAATAAAGTCTTCTGTACTAGGCCTGCAGCTAACAATTATTTTAGCAATCGACTATTCTACCGAGTTATTTTTACGATTAATCAAGTAACCTAATAATAAAAAATGAATTAATAGACTGTTTTCCGTCATAAAAACTCGTCAGACCCCCTGCCATCAGTCCCCAACACCCTTCATTCCCCCCTGTGCGATCAGTCCAAGTGTATCAGTTCCCCCCATTGCCATCAGCTCCGTTCCCCCCAGTGCCATCAGCTCTCTCCCACCCCAATGCCATCAGCTCACCCCCACCACAGTGCCATCAGCTCAACTCCCCCAGTGCCTTCAGCTCCCCCACCCCGGTGCATTCAGCTCTCCCCACCCAGTGCCATCAGCTCCACTCTCCCTTGTGCCATTATCTCTTCCCCTTTGTGCCATTGTCTCTTCCCCCTTGTGCCATCATCTCTCCCCCCTTGTGCCATTGTCTCTGTTCCCCTTGGGCCATCTCTCCCCTAGGGCCGAGCCACGCTTCAGTTAAATCACAGACGCACGGTCCTTGAAAGCCCAGCCTGCCCTCCTCCTGACATTGGTTGCTATGACGCTGTGCACTCCGGGTGCCCAGACTTAGTCGCGCCCCCCTACCTCGGTGTCAACAACTTACGTTTCCAGCAGGGGCACAGCCAACACTCCATCGTTCCGCGCTGCTCTGGGCCTGACGTCACACAGCGTGTCAGGTCATGGCGGGCATACATCAGGAGGTCAGCGCGGGACCATGGACGTGCTGTGGAGTGTCCGGAAGCCCCCTGCTGGAAGGATGTGTATTTTGAGTGCATTGCGGGCCATCGGGAGACCATGGAGCGGGAGTAATAGCAAGCTCTTCACTCCCGCTCCGTGGTCACGTGACACAAACAAATTTTTAGCATCAAGAATTTTTTTTGTGTCGAATTACTCGATTTAAGCAGCCCTATTCTGTACCTCACTAGTCTGCTTAATGTGAATGTGGGTTCTGGTATTGGAGCTTATTGGTTTTGGAGATTATCCCTGAATACTGACTGGCTTGTTAGTTTCTCCTGGATTTACCTCAGCTTGGATTAGCTTTCGTCTGACATATTGGACCTTGACATGAACTGCCGCTTGGTATTGTGCGCCTCTTTGGTTTCTGATTTTGCTCTGATTGTACTCTCCTAGTTTTGATCTAGCCAATCTGACTTTTCTTGTTACGGTACTTTCACACTTGCGGCAGAGGACTCCGGCAGGCAGTTCCGTCGCCAGAACTGCCTGCCGGATCCGTCAAAACATATGCCAACTGATGGCATTTGTAAGACTGATCAGGATCCTGATCCGTCTTACAAATGCATTGAAATGCTGGATCCGTCTTTATGGTGTCATCCGGAAAAACGGATCCGGCATTTTTTTTTCACGGTTCTGTTTCACGGACGGTTCCAGCATTGTGGTAGTTTGAATGCCGGATCCGGCACTAATACATTCCTTTTTAAGTGTTCCGGATTTTTGGCTGGAGATAAAACCGTAGCATGCTGTGGTATTATCTCCGTCCTGAACAGTCAAAAAAGACTGAACTGAAGACATCCTGATGCATCCTGAATGGAATGCTCTCCATTCAGAATGCATGGGGATAAAACTGATCAGTTATTTTCCGGTATTGAGCCCCTAGGACGGAACTCTATGCCAGAAAAGAAAAACGCTAGTGTGAAAGTACCCTAAGACGGAAAGACACAGGATTCATAATTTCAGTAACTTCATATGGACCGATAAATCAGGGAGCCATCTTCCCAGAAGGTACCTTCAATAGAAAAAAAAAAATTGTGGAGAGCCAACACTTTGTCCCCCAATGAAAAGCTGGAACCCTGAGATTGGTTATTATTAACTCCTCCTCTCTGAATATTTATTTATTTATTTATTTATTTATTATACGCACTTATATAGCGCTGTTATATTCCGCAGAGTTTTACAGACATTAACATCAAGCTGTCCCCAATAGGGCTAACAATCTAAGGTCCCTATCAGGATGTTTTTGGAGTGTGGGAGGAGAACATACAAACTCCATGCAGATGTTTTCCTTGTTTGGATTCAAACCTAGGATCCCATCAAGGCACCAGTGCTAACCACTGAGCCACCGTGCTGTCCGTGAATATCCTGGTATCTTCTCAGGTTCAACTGAATCTGAGCCCAGACTGAGCACTATTAATTTGAGGCAATTTCAACCTCAAAGTTATCGGACAAGGATGTCATAAAAGACCCGTGTCTCAGGTGCAACCATCATTACAAAAGAAAAGTTAAAGAGGTATTTCCATCCTAGACAGTGAGGGCACCTCTGGGACCCGCACCTACATCAAGAACGGAGTAGGGAGAGTGGTGGCTAAAGGACCCCGGGGTTTCCCAGGGTACGGTCACCTCCAAGCACTCTTCCCATACAAGTTAATGAGAGCGCACCGCACTTGTGTGGTCACTGCTTCCATTAACTTCTATGGGGCAGACGGAAATAGCTGAGTCAGCGCTTGGCTATTTTCGGTATCCTCATAGAAATTAATGGATGGTGGCTGTGCATGCGCAGTGCGCCTTCCGCCACCTTCCCCGCTCCATTCCCGATGTAGGTGTGGGTCCCCTTCCCCCGCCGCTGGCACTCCCCCTTTTTAGACCCAGCGTTAGCGAGGGAAAGTTGCAGACGCCAGAAAACTGGCGTATATCTGATAGTAAATGACCCCCTTACTTTGAGGAATGAAGGGAAGGGGGGGGGGGACATGATCGAAACTTTTAAATATGTTAAAGGTTTAAGTAAAATTCAGGAGAGAAATGTTTTCATTAAGAAGCTAAACACAAGAACAAAGAGACACAATGTGAAATTAGCTGGGGGTAAGATCAGGAGCAATATCAGGAAATATTATTTTACTGAAAGAGTGGTTGCAGCTTTGAACAATCTTCCAGCAGATGTGGTTGGGAAATCTACAGTCGTGGCCAAAAGTTTAGAGAATTACATTAATATTGGAAATTGGAAAAGTTGCTGCTTAAGTTTTTATAATAGCAATTTGCATATACTCCAGAATGTTATGAAGAGTGATCAGATGAATTGCATAGTCCTTCTTTGCCATGAAAATTAACTTAATCACAAAAAAAACTTTCCACTGCATTTCATTGCTGTCATTAAAGGACCTGCTGAGATCATTTCAGTAATAGTCTTGTTAACTCAGGTGAGAATGTTGACGAGCACAAGGCTGGAGATCATTATGTCAGGCTGATTGGGTTAAAATGGCAGACTTGACATGTTAAAAGGAGGGTGATGCTTGAAATCATTGTTCTTCCATTGTTAACCATGGTGACCTGCAAAGAAACGCGTGCAGCCATCATTGCGTTGCATAAAAATGGCTTCACAGGCAAGGATATTGTGGCTACTAAGATTGCACCTCAATCAACAATTTATAGGATCATCAAGAACTTCAAGGAAAGAGGTTCAATTCTTGTTAAGAAGGCTTCAGGGCGTCCAAGAAAGTCCAGCAAGCGCCAGGATCATCTTCTAAAGAGGATTCAGCTGCGGGATCGGAGTGCCACCAGTGCAGAGCTTGCTCAGGAATGGCAGCAGGCAGGTGTGAGCGCATCTGCACGCACAGTGAGGCGAAGACTTTTGGAAGATGGCCTGGTGTCAAGAAGGGCAGCAAAGAAGCCACTTCTCTAAAAAAAAAAAACATCAGGGACAGATTGATCTTCTGCAGAAAGTATGGTGAATGGACTGCTGAGGACTGGGGCAAAGTCATATTCTCCGATGAAGCCTCTTTCCGATTGTTTGGGGCATCTGGAAAAAGGCTTGTCCGGAGAAGAAAAGGTGAGTGCTACCATCAGTCCTGTGTCATGCCAACAGTAAAGCACCATGAGACCATTCATGTGTGAGGTTGCTTCTCATCCAAGGGAGTGGGCTCACTCACAATTTTGCCCAAAAACACAGCCATGAATAAAGAATGGTACCAAAACACCCTCCAACAGCAACTTCTTCCAACAATCCAACAACAGTTTGGTGAAGAACAATGCATTTTCCAGCACGATGGAGCACCATGCCATAAGGCAAAAGTGATAACTAAGTGGCTCGGGGACCAAAACGTTGACATTTTGGGTCCATGGCCTGGAAACTCCCCAGATCTTAATCCCATTGAGAACTTGTGGTCAATCCTCAAGAGGCGGGTGGACAAACAAAAACCCACTAATTCTGACAAACTCCAAGAAGTGATTATGAAAGAATGGATTGCTATCAGTCAGGAATTGGCCCAGAAGTTGATTGAGAGCATGCCCAGTCGAATTGCAGAGGTCCTGAAAAAGAAGGGCCAACACTGCAAATACTGACTCTTTGCATAAATGTCATGTAATTGTCGATAAAAGCCTTTGAAATGAAGTGCGAGTAATTATATTTATTTCACTACATCACAGAAACAACTGAAACAAAGATCTAAATGCAGTTTAGCAGCAAACTTTGTGAAAACTAATATTTTTGTCATTCTCAAAACTTTTGGTCACGACTGTACAGAAAGTGAATTTAAACATGCCTTGGAAAAAAAGTCTATCCTAAGATAAAAAAGAAATAATATAAGGGCAGACTAGATTGACCAGGTGGTCTTTTTCTGCCATTAGTTTTTTATGTTTCTATAAAAATATACAGTCAACCCATGTTTAGATCAAAAAGATCTTCAGAATTTTGAAATATATTGCACCCTGCGATCAGATACAATACCCTTCGGAACCCCAAGTAACTTAACATTATTGAAAAGAGAAGATAATTCTTTGGCATTAGGTAATTTTCTTTTAAGTGGAGCAAAATGAGACAGTTTACTAAATCTATTCACTGCTACCCAAATTACAGTCTTTAACTGTGAAGGTAGTAAATCAGTTAAAAAATCCATAGACAAATGAGACCAAGGCTTTTTTGAGATGGGCAATGGACAAAGTTCCCCAGCAGGTCAAGTTCCTGATTTTTTTTTTTTTTACCTCACACTTGTCTTACAAGCTGACACATAGGCAGAAATATCCCTAGCCATTGAAAGCTACCAGTAATATCTGGAAACTAATGTTTTAGCATTTGACATCCCTGGATGTCCATTAACAACAGAGTCATGTAATTCACTCAGGAGACAGAATTGAATGGGAACAAACTATTTACTGTAAGGATGATCTTCTGGCACCCAATCCGGATTGGATCTAATTTCTGATGCTAACTCAGAGGAAATAACGGAAATTACTATACCTTCTGATAATATAGGTATATTCTTTGACCCACAGCCTGAAAGAAATTACAAAATAAAAATGGGTGAAAAACAATGCCCAACGAACCTGCCTAGGATTTAATCGATTAGATGATTCTAAGAATGTAAGGTTCTTATGGTTGGTAAGAATTGTTGTTTGGTGTTGAGCTCCCTCCAAAAAATGTTGTCATTCTTCAAAAGCCCACTTAATGGCCAGAAGCTCTCAATTACTGACATCATAATTTTTCTCCATCAGACAAAATTTTGGGGAAAAGAAGGCACAAGGTCTGAGCTAAGTGAGTGAATAAGTGCACTGGAACAACACAACTCCAACCTCAGAGGCAAAGAAAGGTCTACACTTATCTGGTTGTACTAACATGGAGTGTCAAATGCTATTATGGCCAATGACCCCTCCTTGGTCAAATCAGTATGGTGTTTCGCAATGACTGAGAAATTCCTTATAAACGTTTGATAATAATTATCAAAACCAAGGACCTTAGCTGGATCTATGCAAAAAGCCTTTGGAGTAAGTATATATCCTAAAAATTGTACCTCTTGGACCCTAAACACATACTTTTTCAATATTTTTTATTCTAGGTAGTCCTTCAATATTTTTAATTCTAGGTAGTCCTTCAACTACAGCAGACAGGGTCTAATTCTAAATCATATTTACTGTTTTACTTTTTTACTATTGTAATCCCCATTTAGTATGTGTTGCACAATTGACAACGCAGTCCAGTGCACATCTTGCATGATGTATGCAGTCCTGGAACAGCCGTTCGAGGGTGTATATCTTTGTTCAAGATGTGAGCAAATTAACCGTCTGGAATCGCAAATCGAGTCTCTAAATGGGCAAGTTGCAACACTGAGAGGCATTGACAATTTGCAAAAGAGTTTGCTTCTCACCGAACAAGCACTCTTTGGGGTAGATGAGGGGGAGGGTGACAGAGAGAAGGCTGAGGAAAGTGAGGTAGCTAGCTGGGTAACAGTTAGAAAGCGGGGTAGAGGGAAGAGTGCCAGGGAGGCTAGCCCTGATCTGACACACCCCAACAAGTTTGCACGTTTGGCAGATGAGGGGGATGTCAGTCCAGGGACGGCACTGCTGCAGCCGGACACTTCCTGTGCCAGTCAGGGGAATGTCAGCTCCAGTAAGCAGGGCAGGCCAGACAGGTGCTGGTAGTGGGAGACTCCATTATTGGGGGGAACAGATAGGGCAATCTGTCACAAAGACCGCGATCGCCGAACAGTGTGCTGTCTTCCTGGTGCTAGAGTTCGACACATTCTGGATCGGGTTGACAGATTACTGGGAGGGGCTGGAGAAGATGCAGTGGTCATGGTCCATATCGGAACCAATGACAAAGTTAGAGGTAGGTGGAGAGTCCTTAAAAATGATATCAGGGATTTAGGTCAAAAGCTTAGGGCAAGGACCTCAAAGGTAGCATTTTCCGAAATACTGCTTGTACCACGAGCCACACAAGAAAGGCAGTGGGAGATTAGGGAGATTAACAAGTGGCTCAAGAACTGGTGTAGGAAGGAGGGTTTTGGGTCTCTGGAGAACTGGGCCGACTTCTCTATCGGCTACAAGCTCTATCGTAGGGACGGGCTGCACCTCAATGGGAAAGGGGCAGCTGTGCTGGGGAGAAAGATGGCTAGAAGGATGGAGGAGTGTATAAACTAGGGACTGGGGGAGGGAAATTACACTATAGGAGGGGAAGATAGTGCAGATAGAGACCGGGGGCAAGGTAGTGGGACTGTGGGAGGAATGGAAGGAGGGACTAGAACAGTTCAGAAGGAAAGGTGTAGTGTAAAAAATATACATAAACCTCTCAAATGTATGTATACTAATGCCAGAAGCCTGACTAATAAAACTGGGGAGCTGGAATTAGTGATGTGTGAGGAGGACTATGACATAGTGGGAATAACTGAGACATGGCTGGAGGATAGCTATCACTGGGCAGTTAATGTAGAAGGTTACAGTCTGTTTAGAAAGGATCATCAAAACCGGAGAGGGGGAGGGGTTTGCCTTTATGTAAAGTCTTGTCTAAAGCCCACACTCCGGGAATATATAAGTGAGGGACATGAACATGTGGAGTCACTGTGGGTAGAGATACATGGAGGCAAAAACAATAATAAATTACTAATAGGAGTTTACTATAAACCACCTAATATACCAGAGTCCACAGAAAATCTACTACTAAACGAGATAGACCAGGCGGCAAATCATAATGAGGTGGTTATTATGGGGGACTTCAACTACCCAGATATAGACTGGGAAAGTGAAACCTGTATATCTCATAAGGGAAACAGGTTCTTGGCAATAACCAAAGACAATTACCTCTCCCAACTGGTTCAGGACCCGACTAGAGGGACGGCCATACTGGACTTAGTATTAACCAATAGGCCTGACAGAACAACAGGCGTGCAGGTTGGTGGACACCTGGGAAATAGTGACCATAAAGTAATAACCTTCCAATTATCATTCAAAAGAGCGTTTCTACAGGGAGGAACAAAAATACCAAACTTCAAAAAAGCTAAATTTAGCCAACTAAGAGAGGCCATAGGCCTAACTAACTGGGACAAAGTCCTCAAAAATAAAAATACAGCCACAAAATGGGATATCTTTTAAAAACATCTTAAAATCTCATTGTGAGAGGTACATACTGTATGGGAATAAAAGGTTAAGGGACAAAAAGAAACCAAAGTGGATAAATAGAACTGTAAAGAAAGCAATAAATGACAAAAAGAAAGCATATAAATCACTAAAACAGGACGGTAGCACGGAAGCACTGAAAAACTATAAGGAAAAAAATAGAACATGTAAAAAACAAATAAAAGTGGCCAAACTAGAGACCGAGAGATTAATTGCCAAAGAGAGTAAAACTAACCCTAAAATGTTCTTCAATTATATAAATGTTAAAAAGTATCAATCTGAAGGTGTCGGCCGTTTAAAGGGTTTCTATCACTTTGTTTCACCTATTTAGCTTTCAGACACTAGCGATCCGCTAGTGTCTGCTTTATCTAACCATCCTAATATAAGAGCTTATTGTCCTGCCGTTTAGCTAAAAAAATAACTTATATAGATATGCAAATGAGCCTCTAGGTGCTATAGGGGCGTGATTAGCACCTAGAGGCTCCGTCTACCTTAACAAACTGCCGCCGCCCAGCGCGTCCCTCCAGCCCGCCCATCTCCTCCGGAATGCGATGCTCCTCGTATTCGGCGCATGCGCAGTGAATGTCTGATCGCTTCCCTGCTCAGACATCTCCACTGCGCCTGTTCCTCGGAGCACTATGACGTCATCGGCGCAGGCGCAGTGGAGATGTCTGAGCAGGGAAGCGATCAGACATTCACTGCGCATGCGCCGAATACAAGGAGCATCGCATTCCGGAGGAGATGGGCGGGCTGGAGGGACGCGCTGGGCGGCGGCAGTTTGTTAAGGTAGACGGAGCCTCTAGGTGCTAATCACGCCCCCATAGCACCTAGAGGCTCATTTGCATATCTATATAAGTTATTTTTTTAGCTAAACGGCTGCCCAATAAACAGTTATATTAGGATGGTTAGATAAAGCAGACACTAGCGGATCGCTAGTGTCTGAAAGCTAAATAGGTGAAACGAAGTGATAGAAACCCTTTAAAGAGTAATGAGGGCAGGGTCGCAGAGAGCGACGAGGAGAAAGCAAAGCTGTTAAATATTTTTTTCTCCAATGTATTCACTGAGGAAAATAAACTGTCAGATGACATGCAGAATGTAAAAATAAATTCCTCATTAAAAGTGTCCTGTCTGACCCAGGAAGAAGTACATCAGCGACTTAAAAAGATTAAAATAGATAAATCGCCAGGACCGGATGGCATACACCCCCGTATCCTTAGGGAATTAAGTAATGTCATAGCCAGACCCTTATTTCTGATATTTGCGGACTCTATACTGACAGGGAATGTCCCACAGGATTGGTGCATGGCAAATGTGGTGCCAATATTCAAAAAGGGTCCAAAAACAGAGCCTGGAAACTATAGGCCGGTAAGTTTAACATCTGTTGTGGGTAAACTGTTTGAAGGTTTTCTGAGAGATGCTATCTTAGAGCATCTCAACGGAAATAAGCAAATAACGCCATATCAGCATGGCTTCGTGAGGGATCGGTCATGCAAAACTAATTTAATCAGTTTCTATGAGGAGGTATGTTCTAGACTTGACAGCATCGAATCAATGGATGTCGTATATCTGGACTTCTCCAAAGCCTTTGACACTGTACCACATAAAAGGTTAGTATATAAAATGAGAATGCTCGGACTGGGAGAAAACGTCTGTAAGTGGGTAAGTAACTGGCTCAATGATAGAAAACAGAGGGTGGTTATTAACGGTACACACTCAGATTGGGTCACTGTCACTAGTGGGCTACCTTTAGGGGTCAGTATTGGGCCCTATTCTCTTCAATATATTTATTAATGATCTTGTAGAAGGCTTGCATAGTAAAGTATACATTTTCGCAGATGACACTAAACTGTGTAAAGTAATTTACACTGAAGAGGACAGTATACTACTACAGAGGGATCTGGATAGATTGGAGGCTTGGGCAGATGAGGTTTAACATTGACAAATGTAAAGTTATGCACATTGGAAGGAATAATGCAAGTCACCCGTGCATACTAAATGATAAAACACTCGGTAACACTGACATGGAAAAGGATCTAGGAATTTTAATAAACAGCAAACTAAGCTGCAAAAACCAGTGTTAGGCAGCTGCTGCCAAGGCCAATAAGATAATGGGTTGCATCAAAAGGGGCATAGATGCCCTTGATAAGAACATAGTCCTACCACTTTACAAATCGCTAGTCAGACCACACATGGAGTACTGTGTACAGTTCTGGGCTCCTGTAAACAAGGCAGACATAGCAGAGCTGGAGAAGGTCCAGAGGAGGGCAACTAAAGTAATAACTGGAATGGGGCAACTACAGTACCCTGAAAGATTATCAAAATTAGGGTTATTCACTTTAGAAAAAAGACGACTGAGGGGAGATCTAATTAATATGTATAAATATATCAGGGGTCAGTACAGAGATCTATCCAATCATCTATTTATCCCCAGGACTGTGACTGTGACGAGGGGACATCCTCTGCGTCTGGAGGAAAGAAGGTTTGTACACAAACATAGAAAAGGATTCTTTACGGTAAGAGCAGTGAGACTATGGAACTCTCTGCCTGAGGAGGTGGTGATGGTGAGTACAATAAAGGAATTCAAGAGGGGCCTGGATGTATTTCTGGAGCGTAATAATATTACAGGCTATAGCTACTAGAGAGGGGTCTTTGATCCAGGGAGTTATTCTGTTTGCCTGATTGCAGTCGGGAAGGAATTTTTTATTCCCCTAAAGTGGGGAAAATTGGCTTCTACCTCACAGGGTTTTTTTTTGGCCTTCCTCTGGATCAACTTGCAGGATAACAGGCCGAACTGGATGGACAAATGTCTTTTTTCGGCCTTATGTACTATGTTACTATATCTAGGGTACTTGGCACCAGGTATCAGTTCTATGGCAAAATCATATGGTCTATGGGGAGGAAGGGAGCAACGTGTCACCCCCAAGGACCGATCAGGTCCCAGTGTTCAGGAATGCAGTGTGGTATGTTGCGGCCCTAATATTTTGCGTCACAGTGCTCCGACCTGGATACTGTCACTTCCTGGGGTTAGGCTCTGTAGCAACAAAGGAGTTGTAGTTGGTGGAGTAAGAGTCAAGACTTGGTAAAGTTCAACGGTTTTTACTTGAATAAACTTGCAATAAACTTGTGTCATCAAAAACATACTTGATCTTTCTCTTGGCTCCAGCAGGCAAAGGGTAAACTGGCAGGTAAACTTGAATACTTTGCTTTATATCTCTGCTGTGCTATTCTCTGGCTTCAGTCTGGTTTCTGGACTTTCTAGCAGTTCTGGTACTGGTGAGTGGGGTGCCTTTGGCTGTTGACCCCCTAGTAATACTCATTGTATGAACTGAAAGGAGTGATGGTGCTTTACAAACTGCTTCCCCTGGAAGACTCCTGCTGCAGGTTGCTATCCTCACTGCGCCATGTCTACTCTCCTTCCAACTCACAACTATCTATAGCTTCCTGCAACCCTTCCCGCAGTAGGAAGTAGGACGAGCCCACTTCTGCCCAAAAAGGGGGAGAATGGAATGGTCAATTCCATTCTGTTTAAAGGTACTCTCTGCCAGATACCCTGCCTTCTGCTGGTGAACCAGGCACAGTACATGAACATAACAGTTTATGCATATAAAACAATGATGGTGGTACAAACTAATACAGACTTGCAATAAGAATGTAGTAGTGGTAGTGTCCTTCTGGGCCACTACAAGGACATCAGAACCTGACAAATTAAGGGAGATATATACCTGTACCCCCCGCTGATGCTGCCACCCTGCTTGATTTTTTAAAACATGCCTCCTATGCCCTGCTGTGCCCCGCCGGATTTCTCCCGCTCATTATGCTAATACTGAGCATCGGAGCAATGAGGAGGAGACTGATTCTTTCACCGTGGGCGTTTCCTTCACCCCTGGCTGTAGCACTGTCCAATCGCAGCTCAGAGCATCACAGCCAGGGAGAAAAAAATGTGATTGGACAGCACTACAGCCAGGGGAGAAGGAGACGCCCACGGAGAAAGACTCAGTCTGCTCCTCATTGCTCCGATGCTCAGTATTAGTATACTGAGTGGGAGAAATCCGGCGGTGCACAGCAGGGCATAGGAGGCATATTTTAAAAAATCAAGCAGGGTGGCAGCATCAGACCCGCAAGTACAGGTATATATCTCCCTTAATAAAATCGCATGAACGGTCCTCTTTAACAAAGACATCACTAAAATCTATAATATACAGGACAGTTAGAACCTCTTTTCTCAAATTCTCCAGACTTCATGTTAATGGTAGGATTATGCAACTATAACCAGGGCATACCCTAAATAATATTTGTGGGCAAATCTTTCATTACAAAAAGGGAACATACGTCCATATGGAGTACCCCAAAATTCATATAAAGGTCAGGGATCTATATAACCCTTAGGCCTCATGCACACGGACGTTTTTTTTCACGGTCCGCAAAAACGGGGTCCGTAGGTCCATGATCCGTGACCGTTTTTTCGTCCGTGGGTCTTCCTTGATTTTTGGAGGATCCACGGACATGAAAAAAAAGTCGTTTTGGTGTCCGCCTGGCCGTGCGGAGCCAAACGGATCCGTCCTGAATTACAATGCAAGTCAATGGGGACGGATCCGTTTGACGTTGACACAATATGGTGCCATTTCAAACGGATCCGTCCCCATTGACTTTCAATGTAAAGTCTGGAGTCCCTTTTATACCATCGGATCGGAGTTTTCTCCAATCCGATGGTATATTTTAACTTGAAGCGTCCCCATCACCATGGGAACGCCTCTATGTTAGAATATACTGTCGGATATGAGTTAGATCGTGAAACCTCATTTCCGACAGTATATTCTAACACAGAGGCGTTCCCATGGTGATGGGGACGCTTCTAGTTAGAATATACTACAAACTGTGTACATGACTGCCCCCTGCTGCCTAGCAGCATCCGATCTCTTACAGGGGGCCGTGATCAGCACAATTAACCCCTCAGGTGCCGCACCTGAAGGGGTTAATTGTACTATCATATCCCCCTGTAAGAGATCAGGGCTGCCAGGCAGCAGGGGGCAGACCCCCCCCCTCCCCAGTTTGAATATCATTGGTGGCCAGTGCGCCCCCCCCCCCCCTTTCTCCCTCTATTGTAATAATTCGTTGGTGGCACAGTGTGCGCCCCCCCGCCCCCCCCCTTCCTCCCTCTATTGTAATAATTCGTTGGTGGCACAGTGTGCGCCCCCCCCCCTTCCTCCCTCTATTGTAATAAATCGTTGGTGGCACAGTGTGCACCCCCCATCCTTCCTCCCTCTATTGTAATAAATCGTTGGTGGCACAGTGTGCGCCCCCCCCCCCTTCCTCCCTCTATTGTAATAAATCGTTGGTGGCACAGTGTGCGCCCCCCATCGGCCCCCCCTCCCTCTATAGCATTAACAACATTGGTGGCCAGTGTGCGGCCTCCCATCTCCCCCCCACCACCCCCCCCGATCATTGGTGGCAGCGGGTTACTAGCAATAGTACAATAGTAAAAGATTCATACTTACCTGGGAGCTGCGATGTCTGCTTCCGGCCGGGAGCTCCTCCTACTGGTAAGTGACAGTTCATTTAGCAATGCGCCGCACAGACCTGTCACTTACCAGTAGGTGGAGCTCCCGGCCAGACACGAACATCGCAGCAGCCGGTAAGTATCAATCTTCTACTATTGTACTATTGCTAAGTAACCATGGCAACCAGGACTGTAGTAGCGTCCTGGTTGCCATGGTTACCGATCGGAGGCCCAGCGATTAAACTGGGACTCCGATCGGAACTCCGCTGCCACCAATGATGGGGGGGGGGTGGAGATGGGAGGCCGCACACTGGCCACCAATGTTGTTAATGCTATAGAGGGAGGGGGGCCGATGGGGGGCGCACACTGTGCCACCAACGAATTATTACAATAGAGGGAGGGAGGGGGGGGGGCGCACACTGATACTCACAGGAAGCAAAACTCAGTAGGAAAGGAGAGAAGGATGAGCCGTAATGGGGCGGATAACAGGGCAGTATTGGGGTAAATATATTGGAATTGTTCTATCTTTTATTTATTGTGGGGGGTCGCTCTGGTAGACACTTGGTAGCTGTGCAGGAAGCAGGGACACAGACAGGATAATGTCCGATTTAAGTGTTTTTATTTATTTCACACTTATTTAAACATAAGCATATCCTCAACAAAAAGGCTTTAACAAACAAACCCTGCTCGGCTGAGCAAGTACCTAATACAACAAGACAGTCCCTGACTATACGTGGGACCAGCTACCCGGCCCACAGGTACAAATGGAAAGTATTGGGTGGCACATGCAATACCTTCTGCAGTTCAGCAGTCAGCTTCTCAAGGTATGGCCACACTGCTCAGCTCTACACTGAGCTTTGAATTAGGCTCTAATGACCCATGTGACCCGCAGCTGTGGGCTATGGAAGCCCAGGACCGAAGCCCAGGTAGAGTGAGCGTCCCACTGCCAACCTCACTCACTCCAGTATAAGCAGGTCCCAGTATGTATTTTACAATCTGTCTATGTTAGCTATGGCTAAGGCTCCATTCACATGTCCGCAAAATGGGTCCGCATCCTTTCCGCAATTTTGCGGAATGGGTGCGGACCCATTCATTCTCTATGGGGACGGAATGGATGCGGACAGCACACAGTGTGCTGTCTGCAGCCGCAATTGCGGAGCGCGGCCCCGATTTTGGGTCAGCAGCTCCGCAAAAAGATAGAGCATGTCCTATGCTTACTGCCGATCGCACCTGACAGTGTCCTAATCACAACAGCCCCAGCAGCAGCCATGTGGTACAGAACATGATAGACAAGCAGACAGCAGAGTGGCACTATGGCGGCATCGGCACCATCATGCCATATGGTACAGAACATGATGGCATATGGTACAGAATATGATGGCATATGGTACAGAACGTGATGTTAGGCAGGCAGACCGCAGCAGGGGCACTGTCAGCAAGAGCAGATCTATTCATCAGCCTTAGCAATGGGAGTGTGAAAATCCTCACAGACCCATGCCTCATTTATTTTGACAAAAGTGATGTTTCGTACACGGTCACCTGCCAACTTCGTCCATCTGGGTATCAAAACACCCCCTGCCGTGCTAAAAACCCTCTCTGCGATGACACCGGATGCTGTGCAATAGTGGCCATTTCGGGCCACTATTCCAGTCTGCCTCCCCCAGATGTTCCATGGGGTCAGGGAACACAGTATGCGCTGGAGAAAGGCCACAGTCATTTAAAGAATGAGACATTTTTAAACAATTTTTCTGATTAAAAAAATTGAATATCATACAGCAGAATTAAATTATGGTGAAAGCGCAGAAGTGCACCACATTTACATATTGACTAGACAAGTTTAAAGGACACCTGTCAGACCAAAAGTCCATAGGGTCAAGGAATGTGCCGGAGAAAGGGCACTGTCGAGGTATGACTGAACTTAATTGTTCAGCCGAATGATGAAAGATCGATGATTTTATCTTGATATGCTTGTATTTTTAGCCATTTTAAATTATAATGTAGAACTGGGAAGAAGTACCTGTGTAATTGACTATTACGAAAAAAGGTCTTGGAGTTTATGTGGTATCCACCCTGGAATGGTTTGCTCAGAGTAATCAGGAGCAGCGTGGTTTTTATTTTGGACATGGCAAACTAAACTGGTTTCTGTAGCCAGTGCGCCGCATTTGTGGAACAATGAGACAATTTTTACTCAAGTCTGCCTGGCTTAAAGTCCTAGTGACGACATGTGGGTAAATACAGCCAAACTGGTTTGCTGGGCTTGTAGAGTTCTTTTCTAGCCATATATTTTATTATCAATGACTGACCACAGAACAGAGGAGAAGTCTGACAGTGACTATAGCACCGAATTTGGGAGAAGACGCGGAACTACAAGACATTTGCTGAACAAGACCATTTTATCAGAATGCTGGCAAGAAGTAAAATAAAATTGAGGTGAAGGCGCAGAAGTGTGTCACGTTTACCAGAATTAAGTGTTGCGGCAGCAACTGCACTACCGTCAACTTGGCCATGTAGGAGTTCAGCTTGTACATAAGCTAATTGCTGATTGAGAATAGTATACTGAGGGCTACATATTCCGTTATGGATGTCTCACTAAGGAGCAGAGGACAAGGAGGAGGAATCTGAGAAGGAGAAGAACCAGCTTGAGGCAGCCAAGCTTGGTCTAGGTCTGACATGTTTTCAGCCTGCACCCACAGTATCAGCAGCATCACCAGTTCCTGAGCTGACCACAAAAAAACATATCTGGCCCTTAGCCCCTCTCCTGCTTCCCTGCTCTGCATGTGCTCTGACCTTTACTGACGTTACCACTGCCGCTACCGCCACCACCATGACTACAACAGCCACTACTATTACTACTGACTGGTTGGCTGGTGGCGCTACTACTGCTGCTACTAAACACATTGACAATCTCGGATGACGAAGCCTGGGTCTTCCGTTTTGCATTCTTCCAATGATTTTATTATAAGGCCTATAAAATTAAAAGTAGCCAGTTTAATATAAATGAAAAGTCACAGGCTTACTAAATGAAGTCACAGGTTTGGTACACACAGATTATTGAAAAGTACTAAAAAAAAGTAATTTAAAGACAGAAGTGCAATTCAATGTCCTAAATCCATCCCCTTCCACAAACACATTGCACACTAGTGACAATTTACAATAGGCCTTTCCTAACGATGATTGTGAACAAGCCTTAAAGGGGTTCTCCAGGAATTAAAAAAATGAAAATACTTAAATATTATAGTGCTGCCTCATTGTCCTCTCTGCTCTGCTTGTCAGGAATCATGATCCTGAATACAGGTGAATATCTGTGGGAATGGAGATGATGAGGAGACATGAGAGGAGGTTGAAGTGTGGCTAATGAGCAGCAGCACTTGTTTACAGTCTCCATGCAGGGAGGTGCTTGTGCAGAGCGAGCAGGACATCATTCTGCATTGTACTTCTGACCTGGAAAGAAACTAAGAGTCTGTTGCAGACATAACACACTGATTGTACTGTATAAGAAGATTATAGAGAGAGAATAGGAAATTTAGAGTATATTAAAGGGGTTGTCCTGGTTCATAGCTGAACCCAGACATATCCCTATCTTCCCCCACTCAGTCCCTCTGACATGAGCATCAGTACATATTATGCTTTGAGTACTCAGATACTGTAACTTTGACCGAGGTCTCAGACCTTAAATAGCCTGTTTGGGTTTGGGCAACACATTACCACAGCCTGTCCTATCAATCCTCTCTGTACTTCATGTCTCCTCATGAACTAAATTCCCCAGAGATTCAGCTTAAGTTCTTATCATCTGTAATCATGATCATAATCCCTGACAAGTAGAGAGTAGGAGGAGGATGAGGCAGCTCTTTACCTTAGTGTTGTAAAGTAACTTGTCCTCATGTGTGATTAGGACAGGTTTTGTGTGAACTAATGGGACAGCTGCCATTTTGTTTCCCCTGATGATTGCTCCCCAGACAAAACGAGCCATTATAAATAATGAAAGGTATTTGAGACTATATTTATAATAAAGTAATATTTAAGTATTTTCATTTTCTTATTCCCAGTGAACTCCTTTAACCCAAACAGGCTATTTAAGGTCTGAGACCTCGGTCAAAGTTACAGTATCTGAGTACTCAAAGCATAATATTTTCTGATGCTCATGTCAGAGGGACTGAGTGGGGGAAGATAGGGATATGTCTGGGTTCAGCTCTGAACCAGGACAACCCCTTTAATATACCCTAAATTTCCAAATAGATCTCCTATTCTCTCCCTATAATCTTCTTATACAGTACATCAGTGTGTTATGTCTGCAACAGACTCTTAGTTTCTTTCCAGGTCAGAAGTACAATGCAGAATGATGTCCTGCTCGCTCTGCACAAGCACCTCCCTGCATGCTGCCCTCCTAATTGATTAATCCAGGCTTTCTGTCAGCCTTTGGGCCAATCAAGTCAAACCCTCCCCCACTTCCTCCCAATGTCATGTGACTATCCTTCTTTTCCTCCTACATGGTTTCGTCTGCCAACATGTGCAGTAAAAAGGTGCTGTGTGCCATTTTACGTGATTTGTCCAAAGTGAATCAGAAAAGCTTTAGATTTGTGTTGCAAACAAATTTTTTTGAAATTTGCAACAAATTTGGTTAGTTTAGAATCAATTGCTCATCCTTAGACTGTAATTTACTAAACACTTTGTTCATATTACTGTTATTACATCCATTTTCAATGGTGAATACTCCATGTATGTGCATTTGTATAACCTGTATTTCTTTTACATTTGTCGCCCCTATATTTTATTCTGGGCTGTAGTCACATGACTAAGCTCACTGAAGAAAAATGTAAGAATTGGCACAAAAATGTTGCTTAAGAATAGCACTGTAAGTCAACGCATAAATTACAGTATACCTCTGTTTAATGGGATAAGGAAAATAATTTTATTTAGTGAAAACTCCAATCAATGGAGAAGAAAATTGATAAAAATAAAATTGGCAAGACTGATTATCCTTAATGTTAAATGTTAAATAAAGCAATAACCCAAAAGTATTAGTGTCAATTAGTTAAAGCATTGGAAAAACATGCCAAAGCAAACACAAAATCACATTGTCCCAGGGTGCCCAGGACTGGAGCAGCCAGCTTCAGTTGAGGGGTCAGAACCCTTTAAGCACCCCACGACTGTCTGCTTTGGAGTTTTCTTTAATACAATTATTATCATCCAATTAAACAGTTGGCGGTATACTGTACTTTATGTTTAAGCTTTGGCTTGAAGTGCAATTCCTAAGCAACATTTTGTACCAATTTTTTAAATTTTTTGTTCTTACAGTGAAATTTTCATGTACAACTTATGTCTTAGTAATATTTGTTTGACCATGTAGCTCTTTCTTATTTCTGGTGATGTTATGTTCATGGGCATGTCAAAACAGAAACAGAGGCAGTTATAGGGGAGTGTCTATGTAACTAACTGGGTGGGAGTTAGCTATAAACTAGCTGGTGTCAGGGGCAGTGCTAGAGCTGTGGAGAAAGGAGAAGTGTATCATGGGTTTGGTTGGATACAGCAACAGAAAGTGCTACATACAGGATGTAAACAAACCAAAGTGATTTGTTTACATATAGTTGTCAACTGTCCTGAATTTGCTGGGACTGTAACTAATATTCAGAGAGAGTCCCAGAAAATGTGGGCTTTTTGAGGCTGAAAGTGGGCGTTCCTGGGCAGGGTCAGGACATTCCAAGGGCAGGGCTTAGATGTCTCGATTTTGCCAACTAAAATGTTGGTAAGTATGGTTTACATGGTTAAAACGGTCAGGAGAGTTAAAAAACAAACAAAAAAACCAACAAAAATTAATTGCATATCTGTTACTCCTTCTACCCCGGGCCAGTTTTCACCTTCTGCTCAGGCCATTTTTTGCAAATCTGACATGTGTCACTTTATGTGGTAATAACTTTGGAACACTTTTATTTATCCAAGCCATTCTGAGACACATTGTACTTCATGACAGTCAATATATTTCTCCTTTATTCATGAAAAAATCCCAAAAAAAACATAAATAACCCCATTGTAGAAACTACACTCCTCAAGTTACTGAAAACTGATTTTACAAACTTTGTTAACGCTTTAGGTGTTCCACAAGAATTAAAGGAAAATGGAGAAGAAATTTCAAAATTTCACTTTTTTGGCAAATTTTCCATTTTAATCCATTTTTTCTTTAACACATCGAGGGTTAGCAGCCAAACAAAACTCAATATTTATTACCCTGATTATGCGGTTTACAGAAACACCCCACATGTGGTCGTAAACTGATGTAAGGGCACAAGGCAGGGCGCAGAAGAAAAGGAGTGCCATATAGTTTTTGGAAGGCAGATTTTGCAGGACTGGTTTTTAGACACCATGTCCCATTTGAAGCACCCCTACAGTAGAAACTCCCAAAGTGACTCCATTTTGGAAACTGTGGAATAAGGTGACAGTTTTTAGGGTACTATTTTGGGGTACATTTTTAGTCACTCTGTTACGTTTTTTTGTGAAAAAAGGTTTTGGCACCATTCTTATTTAGTTTTTTACAAAGTTCATCTGACAAGTTAGATAATGTGCTATTTCTATAGAGCAGGTTGTTACGGATGCAATTATATCAAATATGTCTGCTTTCTTTGTTTGTTTCCGTTTTACATAATACAGCATTTTCTGAACGCCATATTTTAATTTATTTTTTACACTGATCGTCTTGTGCAGGGGGTCATTTTTTGCAGGAAGAGTTGATGTTTTTATTGGTACCATTTTTGGGTACATATGATTTTTTTGATCATTCAATATTACACTTTATGGGGCTAGGTGACCCAAAAATTGGTTGTTTTGGCACAGTTTTAATTTATTTATTTTTACAGTGTTCATCTGAGGGGTTAGGTCATGTGATATTTTTATAGAGCAGGTTGTTACAGACTCGGCAATATCTAATAGGTATAATTTTTCTTATTTATTTAAGTTTTACACAATAACAGCATTTTTTAAAACAAAAAAATGATGTTTTAGTGTCTCCATAGTCTGAAAATCATAGCTTTTAGATTTTTTGGCCAATTGTCTTAGGTAGGGTCTCATTTTTTGCGGGGTGAGGTAACGGTGTTGCACTTTATGTGATGTTAGGTGAAAAAAATAGCTTTTTTGGCACTGTTTTTATTTTTTTACGGTGTTCACCTGAGGGGTTAGGTCATGGGATATTTTTATAGAGCTGGTTGTTACGGATGCGGCAATACCTAATATGTCTTTTTTAATACAATAATAGCATTTTTTAAACAAAAAAAATTATGTTTTAGTGTCTCCATATTCTGAGAGCTATAGTTTTTTTTATTTTTTGGGCGATTGTCTTATGTAGGGGCAAATCTTTTGCAGGATGAGGTGACGGATTTATTGGTAACATTTTGGGGGGGCATACACCTTTTTGATCGCTTGTTGTTGCACTTTTAGGGATGTAAGGTGAAAAAAATGGCTTTTTTTTATTTTTATTTTTTTACTGTGTTTATCGGATGGGGTGGATCATGTGATATCATTATAGAGCCGGTCGTTACGGACACGGCGATACCTAAAATGTGTTTTTTTCTGTGTAGTTTTTGCTTTTTTTGAAACTTGAAACTTTATTTTTTTTATTAAAAACACTTTTTTTTACTTTTTTTTAAACATTATTTCTGTATCATTTTGGGACTTCAACATTTGGGTGTCTGATCTTCGCTGCAATGCATTAGAATGTAATGCATTGCCTGTTAGTGTATTACACTATGTAATATACTAACAGGTTGCCTAGGAGACCCAGCCTGGGGATGGATCTCCTCGGCCCCCATAGAAGGCAGGTCCCAGGCAGCCTCTACACGGCATCGGGCTGCCTTGTCACCCATCGGGTCCCTGCCACAGCAGCGCGAGGACCTAATGGGTTCCCTCACCCGCTGCAAACCCCTTCTATGCCGCAGTCAATGCTGACCGCGGCATAGAAGGTGTTAATCCGCCGGCATCAGCTTTTACAGCGATGCCGGTGGATACAGCAGGGGCCTGCCCGATCACCATGACGTAATAGTACGTCTAAATGCGGGAAGTCACTTGCCGCCATGACGTACTATTACGTCATGTTTCGGGAAAGGGTTAAATACCAAAGTAATCCCGGAAAATCCCTTAAAGTTTTCAGATTCTGAGCGTAATTAAATTAATATCCATGAGTAGTCTGAATTGTATGGAAATAAGTTTATTGATTCCATGCTAGCTCAACAAAAATTGCAGTGAGTAAGTGCATACATATTGGAAATCTGTTATATGTATATATGCAATATTCAGGCTGAAATTTTAGAATTTTTTTTGTAGAAATATTCATAACCTTTGAATTTGTCTTGTACATTCCCTTATGGGTCTTTCAACGGAAGTATACACAGTAAGATTGAGATGATAAGAAACATCCCAGAATGGAAATGTATTTAAATAAAGTTGCTTCCTGAGGTTACGGAAGGACAGGAAAATCACTGACAATTACTAAAATAAACAGCAGTCAAGGATAACAAAAATCTGCTGCATTAAAAAAAAAATAGAGATGAACACATAGACATACAGCATGTATGTATATATATATATATATATATATATATATATATATACACTGCTCAAAAAAATAAAGGGAACACAAAAATAACACATCCTAGATCTGAATTAATTAAATATTCTTCTGAAATACTTTGTTCTTTACATAGTTGAATGTGCTGACAACAAAATCACACAAAAATAAAAAATGGAAATCAAATTTTTCAACCCATGGAGGTCTGGATTTGGAGTCACACTCAAAATTAAAGTGGAAAAACACACTACAGGCTCATCCAACTTTGATGTAATGTCCTTAAAACAAGTCAAAATGAGGCTCAGTAGTGTGTGTGGCCTCCACTTGCCTGTATGACCTCCCTACAACGCCTGTGCATGCTCCTGATGAGGTGGCGGACGGTCTCCTGAGGGATCTCCTTCCAGACCTGGACTAAAGCATCTACCAACTCCTAGACAGTCTGTGGTGCAACGTGACGTTGGTGGATAGAGCGAGACATGATGTCCCAGATGTGCTCAATTGGATTCAGGTCTGGGGAACGGGCGGGCCAGTCCATAGCATCAATGCCTTCGTCTTGCAGGAACTGCTGACACACTTCAGCCACATGAGGTCTAGCATTGTCTTGCATTAGGAGGAACCCAGGGCCAACCGCACCAGCATATGGTCTCACAAGGGGTCTGAGGATCTCATCTCGGTACCTAATGGCAGTCAGGCTACCTCTGGTGAGCACGTGGAGGGCTGTGCGGCCCTCCAAAGAAATGCCACCCCACACCATTACTGACCCAATGCCAAACCGGTCATGCTGGAGGATGTTGCAGGCAGCAGAACGTTCTCCACGGCGTCTCCAGACTCTGTCACGTCTGTCACATGTGCTCAGTGTGAACCTGCTTTCATCTGTGAAGAGCACAGGGCGCCAGTGGCGAATTTGCCAATCTTGGTGTTCTCTGCCAAATGCCAGACGTCCTGCACGGTGTTGGGCTGTAAGCACAACCCCCACCTGTGGACGTCGGGCCCTCATATCACCCTCATGGAGTCTGTTTCTGACCGTTTGAGCAGACACATGCACATTTGTGGCCTGCTGGAGGTCATTTTGCAGGGCTCTGGCAGTGCTCCTCCTGTTCCTCCTTGCACAAAGGCGGAGGTAGCGGTCCTGCTGCTGGGTTGTTGGCCTCCTACGGCCTCCTCCACGTCTCCTGATGTACTGGCCTGTCTCCTGGTAGCGCCTCCATGCTCTGGACACTACGCTGACAGACACAGCAAACCTTCTTGCCACAGCTCGCATTGATGTGCCATCCTGGATAAGCTGCACTACCTGAGCCACTTGTGTGGGTTGTAGACTCCGTCTCATGCTACCACTAGTGTGAAAGCACTGCCAGCATTCAAAAGTGACCAAAACATCAGCCAGGAAGCATAGGAACTGAGAAGTGGTCTGTGATCACCACCTGCAGAACAACTTCTTTATTGGGGGTGTCTTGCTAATTGCCTATAATTTCCACCTGTTGTCTATCCCATTTGCACAACAGCATGTGAAATTGATTGTCACTCAGTGTTGCTTCCTAAGTGGACAGTTTGATTTCACAGAAGTGTGATTGACTTGGAGTTACATTGTGTTGTTTAAGTGTTCCCTTTATTTTTTTGAACAGTGTATATATATATATATATATATATATACACATATATATATATATATATATATATATATGTAAAAGTGAAAAAGTACCAAAGTACCTTGCGCTGCCTGAGTATGAAGGGTTGGTCTATCTGTAGCAGCCCCATATACTCCGACAGTTACAGACTATTTATTTTATTTTTAACTTCCTTAATACCTCACAAATAAACTGGTCAGAGATGGAGTCATATAGCAGAGCCTGGTGATAACAAAAACATTGGCATAGACATAAAGGGGGAGAATTATCAAACTGGTGTAAAGTAGAACTGGCTTAACTGCCCTTAGCAACCAATCAGATTCCACCTTTCATTTTTGACAGCTCTTTGGACAATTCTACTTTACACCATTTTGATAAATCTCCCCCAAAGATTTCTGGAGCACGCAACATGCAATTGTCCATGCAAGAAACATGTAGAGTCCAGTTTTATGCCAGCCACCTGCCATGATTGGCCTTGGGCCTTATTCCAGCTTCACTGGAAACTGTAATCATTTTAAACATATTGTTTCATCTGAGTTAGGCTGCATGCACACGACCGTTGTGTGTTTTGCGGTACGCAAATTGTGGATCTACAAAACACAGATGGCGTCCGTGTGCGTTCCGCAATTTGCGAAACGGCACGGACAGCCATTGATATAACTGCCTATTCTTGTCCGCAAAATGGACAAGAATAGGACAGATTATATTTTTTTTGCGGGGCCACGGAAAGGAGCAACGGATGCGGACAGCACACGGAGTGCTGTCCGCATCTTTTGCGGCCCCATTGAAGTGAATGGGTCCGCATCCGAGCCTTAAAAACTTGCTCGGATGCGGACAAAACAACGGCCGTGTGCATGAGGCCTTAATCAGTGGAATTCATGGAATAAAAACTTCTGCTCCATCTTTAAGCCTCCATTAGACTTGGTTTTATTTTTCAAGACTTAGGCCTCATACACATGACCGTTGTTTTGGTCCACATCCGTGTTTTGCGGATCTGCAATTTGCGGACCGCAAAACACACAACGGTTGTGTGCATGAGGCCTAAGTGGGTCAAATAATCGAACTCAAGTCAGGACCATCAAATGGCAGAGGCCTCCCTCCTTAAAGAGTTATGGCTGAAAATATTACTGGTAATATGTGCCCCAAAAACATAAAATGCAATGGAAATTATTTATCTAACGTCCCTTTGAGAATGAAAGGAGTAATCTGGTTGCTATGGGCAAGCTCTCCACTGTACTTTCACATTCATAATTATCTAGTAAAGTGCACTACTTTCTTCCAGGTAAAAACATAGAAAATAAAAAACTGTCAAATTTTAGATAATAGAGACTGCACCATGTCTAGTCAAATTGTTCGGGTGATTGAATGGTGGCTGACAACAGAGAACAACACTGTGAGAGATGTATACATCCAGGTGTACTGTAAACATCCAGCAAGGTCAGTACCTTTACGAAAACCTTCCCAGACACCCAATGTACTGTGAGGCAGTGACAGGCCTCATGGTTGTTAGGGGAGATATATGGCAGGATTTGCTGTGTCTTCCCCACAATCACCAGGTCTGAAGAAAGACCAGGTGTAGTAATCACCTGGGGATAAAGGAATCCTCAGAGAGAGAGAGGGGGTGGGGACTTGTAGTGTCCCACTAGGTAGGGGTGGGCACTACACAAGAGTCAATTGGTTCACGTGCTACTTCTGCTCACAAGGGACAGTAATATTATATTTAACTATGTACTTTCTATGTGCACTAATGTATTTTCTATGTGCTTTTACATGCAATGTTTCCCCTGTGTCATGCATAGCAGGCCTATTAGGGTGTAGTTAGGCATCCTAGACACTAGAGGGAGATAGGGAGCCCCTAGTATAAATGTTCAGGCCCAGACAGGGAGGAATTGGGTCATAGTCAGGAGTCTGTTGAGACAGAAGTGAGAAGGCACCAGCCAGATATATGCTGAGGGCCTCCTCCTGACATGCAGCTGGATAGTCCAGGCTGCTAGATGCTTCCAGGAGGCTAGTGAAGAACTCTAGCCTGCCTGTAGATAAAGTGAGCCTCAGTTAGCTCAGAAGATTACCCCAGTAGTAGGAATTAACCTCCTGGGAGAAACCTGCAGCTTCCCTACCAAGCAAGGACAATACAACAAGTTCAGATAAGTAACCTGATGAGCAGAGGGACTTTAATATAAAGCAAGAGCCAATACTGGAGGAAGGATTTATTACCAAGGATTAAAGCCAGCATTTAGGCATCCGGGCCTTGGGATCTAGCCAGCTAGAATAGCTGAAGGGGATAGTGCATCATGGGTCTGCTAAACATTAACTTTATACCCTCCAGGTATCTTGCAAGATTATACCTGCCATATTGTGAAGTAAACCTGCTTGTGGAGTATTGTTACAAGGGACTGCATCATCATTATCATCTGTATGTACAAAGTTGGACTGTTTCCAAGTAAAGCAACGTTTGGTTTACCATACCAGCTGTGTACCTCTATTACTACTCCTACAAATCGGTGTGCCACCGTTACAGGCACTGGCGTCACGATCCTTAAAGGGACCTTGCCCCAGGCACTCAAAACACCCGCAACATCTAGAGCACCTCATCCACCATCAGGCCTGGTCCCTACATACAGAGTGTGCCCCAGAGGAACTTGTGTCTACCTCTCCTTCACTGCCGCATGCCAGCCCAGGGTCCTCCAAAAAGTGAGTAACCCTCGATTGCCCATAACCGTGACCTCACTATCGCAATACCCTGCAGGTCTGGCGTGCTGCAGACTTGCACACAGAAGGCTGGAGTGGCTCTGTGTGGTCTGACCTGGGAGGGCTGAGAGACCACTATCCCCCAAGAGACACTGGTGTGGGAGCAGCCTGGAGGCTGCTGGAGGTTGGGCTGGGAAAGCCGCATCTCATCATGGGTGTGAACTGTGTTACGCTTTAGGTGAGTCAGGGAAACCTATGTGTTTAGATAGGTATTTTATTTTTGCTTTGTATGTTTTTTCTTTATGCCGTGTGCCACAATAAAGCACAGTTTGGCCCCTAAATCCTGGTGTCTGTGAAGAAGTGTGTGGTTGCAACCCCCGGAAAAGAGCTAATCCCCCACAATTGGTGTCGGATGCGGGCACATGTCTGTGCTGAAATGTAAAAAGCAACGCGTTTGCTAGGGGCAACAACATCGCTGAAAAGAAAAGTGCTGCTCATGCTGTTCTGGACACTTTTTGCTGGGTTGCAAAGGAGTTACTGTGCAGGAATGAAAGGGCCAGAAGCCCTTTTTTGTTTGTTTTGTGCTCTCTGACTAAGTGAACTGTGTTGCTGCGAGATTGACTCTGGTCATGGGTCTCGGGGAAAATTTTTGGGTCAAGATGACGTCCCATTTGAATTGTGCTCCAGTTTGGCAGAAAACAAGGGCCACGGAGGACATAATGATGCAGCTAGAGCAGAGAACTAATCATTTGCTGAAGAGAGGGTCCTCGACGTGGTCTGGACATGTAAAATTCCAAGAGGCAGGTGGTGTTCCGGGAGCGTCGGAGGAAAAGAGAATATATGCTGTTGCCAAGGGCAACCGTTGAGAAGAAAAAGAGTGAAAGAGCACTTGTTAAGGGACCAAAAGTAATGGGACACAATAATAATCATAAATCAAACTTTCACTTTTTAATACTTGGTTGCAAATCCTTTGCAGTCAATTACAGCCTGAAGTCTGGACCGCATAGACATCATCAGATGCTGGGTTTCATCCCTGATGATGCTCTGCCAGGTCTCTACTGCAACTGTCTTCAGTTCCTGCTTCTTCTTGGGGCATTTTCCCTTCAGTTTTGTCTTCAGCAAGTGAAATGCATGCTCAATCGAATTCAGGTCAGGTCTTTGACTTGGCCATTACATAACATTCCACTTCTTCTTTCCCTTAAAAAAAACTTTTTGGTTTCTTTTTCAGTATGCTTTGGGTCATTGTCCATCTGCACTGTGAAGCGCTGTCCAATGAGTTCTGAAGCATTTGGCTGAATATGAGCAGATAATTTTGCCCGAAACACTTCAGAATTCATCCTGCTGCTTTTGTCAGCAGTCACATCATCAATAAATACAAGAGAACCAGTTCCATTGGCAACCATACATGCCCACGCCATGACACTACCACCACCATGCTTCACTGATGAGGTGGTATGCTTAGGATCATGAGCAGTTCCTTTCCTTCTCCATACTCTTCTCTTCCCATTATTATGGTACAAGTTGGTCTTGGTCTCATCTGTCCATAGGATGTTGTTCCAGAACTGTGAAGGCTTTTTTAGATGTTGTTTGGCAAACTCTAATCTGGCCTTTCTGTTTTTGAGGCTCACCAATGGTTTACATCTTGTGGTGAATCCTCTGTATTCACTCTGGTGAAGTTTTCTCTTGATTGCTGACTTTGACACACATACACCTACCTCCTGGAGAGTGTTCTTAATCTGGCCAACTGTTGTGAAGGGTGTTTTCTTCACCAGGGAAAGAATTCTTCGGTCATCCACCACAGTTGTTTTCCGTGGTCTTCCGGGTCTTTTGGAGTTGCTGAGCTCACCGATGCGTTACTCCTTTTTAAGAATGTTACAAACAGTTGTTTTGGCCGCGCCTAATGTTTTTGCTATCTCTCTGATGGGTTTGTTTTGTTTTTTCAGCCTAATGATGGCTTGCTTCACTGATAGTGACAGCCCTTTGGATCTCATCTTGAGAGTTGACCGCAACAGATTCCAAATGCAAACAGCACACTTGAAATGTACTCTGGACCTTTTATCTGCTCATTGTAATTGGGATAATGAGGGGATAACACACACCTGGCCATAGAACAGCTGAGAAGCCAATTGTTCCCTTACTTTTGGTCCCTCAACAAGTCGAAGTCCCAATATTTATGGACCTGACTGTATTAGGCACCTTTGTAGTAGGTGTAGGAGACAGGCATCCACACCTCCAAACTCTGAGGACAGTTAGGCCAACTATCAGAACAACATTGGAATAGAAGTTATTAAAGTAATTAATAAGTATTAATTATTAAAGTAAAAGCACCTTTAATCAGGGATTAGAATCAGGCCGGAGTTTTGACCAGTGTAAGACTTTCATATTATTACAAGCCTAGTCTGAGAAGAAGCTTTCTTATCTATTACAAGAGCCTGTATTTTACTGAGGACTTGCATTTTCTCTTTCCCCATATGTATGGGAGATTGTGCGTAATGCCGGGCTGTATCAAGAGACTGTTTTAATACTTTGGATGTACTGTTATCAGGAGTTATCTTTAGTAAAGTTCTACCCTGAATTTCATCCTACTTGTCTTAGTCTCAAGTTCCTCCATTAACACTACAGTAAATAAATGGTTGTACCTCCATACAAAAGGTACTGGCGTCACGACTACAAGGGACCTTGCCACTGGCACATTAATACAGACCACCAAGGGCACCTCGAACCACCATCTGGCCAGTGTCCCTTACACCAGAGTGTGCCCCAGAGAATCCGTGTGCGTCTCCTCTTCACTTATGTGAGCCTGCCCAGGGACGACGTAACCGTAAGTAACCAGAACTGTATTTACCTCGGCCCACCTATTGCTTACACCGTGACCTCACGCATAATTCCCCTGCTAGGTCTGGCATACCGCACATGGTACACTTGCTCTGGCTTTTGCCTCCCTGGCTGGTGTACCTTGTAATTTACAGGTTCACAGTATGACAGTCCATTATCAGTATTTGGTTCACACCCAAAACAGTTCATACAGAAAAAAACATTCACCTTTGATCCTGGGTTTTTAATCCACACCCGGCTGAATGCTCAGCCTCAGAAAGTCCACCTGCAGGCTTTAGGCGGCCTGCTCGCTTGACACACGTCTTCAGCTTTCAGCTCCAGTGTCAGAGAGGAGTAATCCACCCACCTGACACTGCTGGCTGTTTTTTTTATAGGCCTGTCAAAACCCGGCCTGGACCGCGGAGAGTAGTCACCCACCCTGCACTTTGACTACTCCCAGTAAAAGCCATCTTGGATTAGATATTTACAGCCATACTAGATAGCAAGGTGTCAAACAGCAACTGCTGCTGACACAGAAAACTGGCTTACTCCACTGAGGCCAGGAACCTCGTTGACACATACCTATCATCACCGATGATTCCTTGTACCTTCTTACAATATATATATATATATTATATATATATATATATATATATATATATATATGACAATGGCAGGACAAATAAATACAAATTACAAATATATATATGTGAGAAGTAGAAAGTATGATAGATATAATAGATGCAGTGTGTACATATATATGTAGTTAGTATTATATATTATGGTTATTGTATGAGGTAACTGAGGTAGTAGTGGTTGTAACTGTCTACAGTACTATGTACATGAGTGAGATATGAGTAAAATAGGGAATGTGGTGCAAATGAAGAGAAAGGAAGAGGACCTCCTCTTACCACTCCATGCTAGTCTCAGTAGAGAGCTCATCATGAAGCTCTTCTCCATGCTGTTAGGGATTGAAGGACCTGTGATGATGCCCTGTGCAGTTTCTTTACTAGATGTACAGGGTCTTTGATGATGATAATGTCATTACAGGTCCTGGCAGATGCTCATATCTAACCTGGGAACTACACCATTCTCATTCATCATTACTTGATGTACAGGCCCTTTAGCTTTCCCTACTGATAATGGGGATACTATATTGGAGCTGGAGTGTAATTAGGGGGCAGGGCCTTTGGTTCACTGCAGGTCCCTTTCCCCCACAGGCCTCATAACAGCTGCATGGTCTGCCTCTATTGGAGGTACGCCACTGATTCCACCATTGTTTATAGTTTTTTATGGAGCTCCCTATGCAATAAAACTGACATGCTATCTTCATTTTCCAGGTCAGTATGATTACAGCAGTACCCAAGTACTTTTAAAACAAATAGAACAAAAGATTATCTGCGTCACCATTAGTGTTGAGCGTGAATATTCAAAAAGCAAATTGTTATCTCGAATATCACAACTTTGAGAATTTGCGAATATTTCGAATATAGTGCTATATACATCCGTATAGCACAATATTCAATATAGTGCTATATATTCGTCACTGACGAATATTCTAAAAAACAAATATACAGTACTATGTTGAATATAGTGCTACACGGATGTAGCAGGGTTAACACACACGCTTTATGAGACGTTATCTAAACTAAATGCAACTAAATGCGTTAAGCAATTACTTTTCAATGGCTTTTGTTTCAAGATAACTCGATGAGTTAAGAAATTTGACTTGACTGTGTGTGTTACCCCTGCTACATCTGTATATAAAAACAAATATATAGCACTATATTCTATAAAGTTTGGGTTCATAGCAGACTTTAGGATTTTTGGACCCCGGACCCGAACCCGAACATTTCAATAAAAGTTCAGGTTTGGGTTCGGTGTTCGGCGATTTATTGGCGCTTTTTGAAAGGCTGCAGAGCAGCCAATCAACAAGTGTTTAACTCTGTGCCCTTAGAAGCCATCCCAGCCATGCCTACTAATGGCATGGCTGTGATTGGCCAGTGCAGCATGTGACCCAGCGCTGCAAGTCACTCTGCTCTGATTAGTGTAGGGATTGGTTGCTGCTGCTGTGAGGGAGAGAATAGGAAATAAACTTTAATCAGAACTGCAATTGAACTCAGCGATCTACATAGATTTTGTTGTGTGGGTGCAGTGCACAATCTTTTTACCCTGCCCTGAGCCCAGTGAGAAAAATAACTTTTATCCATCTGTTAGTTAGGTGGGCGGCGGCAGCCATTTTATGCAAGCTCAGTGCACCAGCACTGCATATGTGCTTTTGTGACATTGAAATCCAAGCTTGAAATACTGCAATAATAATCTGGGTTTAAAAAAACACCCATTTTTGGCAATATCCTACATCTGGTGCCTTTGCAGCATTAGTCAGTGTGCAATTTAAGCTAGAAATACAGCAATAATTTTCTGGGTTTTAAATACTCAATTTTACAGCCCTTGCTGCATCTGTACGTGTGAAATTTAAGCGTTATATACTGCTGTCATAGTCTGTTATAAAAAAAACACCCATTTTGGGCAAAATACTTAATTTGCAGCCTTTTTTTAAATTAGATACATTTTTATTATCGTTTTTTTTACTTTAACAAGCATCAATAAACCATTGTGTACAAATGATGGGCATATACAATATCAATCATGTATATCATATACAATACACATCATATGGCTACAAAAGGCATGTCATATATCTATGCATAGAATCAAATGAAATATGCAATTTTACCATTACCTACAACCTCCCAACAACAGTAACCCTACTATCCCACCCCCCACCCATACCCTTCAAGAGCAGGACATAATCATGGAGGTTTCTCTTAAGCTCCAAATTCCTGGAGCGCCGGCACCACACTAATGACTCCTACAATAATAATCAGCATCAAATCTCAGTTATCTATATATCCATACATTATTATTATGCAACTCATGCACCATACCCTGTTTACCTACAGAACAGTCTCCATCGATTATTAGCATATATCCATCCCATACATCTCCAGCTGTGTACATTTGCGGCCTTTGCTGCATCTGTCAGTGTGAGATACACGCTTTAGATACTGCTATGCTATTCTGGTATTAAAAAAAACACCCATTTTGGGCAAAATACTTAATTTTGCAGCCTTTGCTGCATCTGTCATTGTTAGATACTGTTGTTCTATTCTGTTATTAAATATACACCCATTTTGGGCAAGATCCTAAATTTGGAAAATATGAGGAGAGCATCAAATAAGGGACGTGGTCCCGGTCGTGATGCTACTGGTGGAGCTCCTGTTGCAGGGAGAGGACGTGGTCAATCTGTGCCAGCTACACGCACAAGTGAAACACCTTCCTCATGTGCGAGTAGGCGACAGAACCTTCGGCGGTATTTGGTCAGGCCTAATGCAGCTCTTTACGAATTGTGAGGCCAGAACAAGTACAGGCGATAGTAGATTGGGTTGCTGACAGTACCTCCAGTTCCTTTACATTGTCTCCCACCCAGTCTCCTGCTAAAAGATCAGAGTTGGCACCTGCAGCCGATGTCCATCAGTCTTTCACCTCAACCCCTTGCAAATCAGCAAAGCAGTCTGAGCCCCAAGTCATGCAGCAGTCTCTTCTGCTTTTTGATGACTCTGTTAGCAGGGTTTCCCAGAGCCATCCACCTAGCCCTGCCCCATAAGTGGAAGAGATTGAGTTCACCGATGCCCAACCACTTATGTTTCAAGATGAGTACATGGGAGGACCATCGCAGTACGTCTCGGATGATGACGAAACACAGGTGCCAACTACTGGGGCTTTTGAAAGTGTGCAGACCAACAAGAAGGGCAGGGGTGAAGACTGGGTGGAAGATAATGAGGTCCTCGACCCCACATGGAATCAAGGTCATGCAAGTGACCTGTGTAGTTCGGAGGAAGAGGCGGTGGTCGCACAGAGCCACCAGCACAGCAGAAAAGGGAGTAGAATGCAAAAGCAGAGCGGCTGTCCCCTAGACAGTACGCCTGCTACTGCCCACCGCAGCAAGGGACCGAGCACACCAAAGCCAGCTCCAAGGAGTTCCCTGGCATGGCAGTTCTTCAGACAATGTGCTGACGACAAGACACAAGTGGTTTTCCCCCTGTGCAATCAGAGCCTGAAGCAAGGCATAAACGTTCTCAACCTGAGTACTACCTGCATGACCAGGCATCTAAGTGCAAAGCACGAGCTGCAGTGGAGTAGACACCCCAAAAACCAAGAAAGGTCTCTGGAGTGACAGTGGCACCTGCCACCCTGCAAACAGAGGATCTGCCAGCAACACCACCATCTGGGTCACCAAGCATCTCCACAATGTCCCACGGAAGTACCCCCCTACCAACCCGCAATTCCTGTCCCTGAATGCCAGCATTTCAAAATTACTTTCCTTTGAAATGCTGTCATTCCGTCTGGTGGAGATGGAGAGTTTTAAAAGCCTTATGGTGGTGGCTATCCCACAGTACGTCGTGCCCAGCCGCCACTACTTTTCCAGGCATGTCATCCCTTCCCTGCACAACCAAGTGGGGGACAAAATCAGGTGTGCACTGCACAACGCCATCTGTGGCAAGGTGCACCTCACTACAGATATGTGGACCAGTAAGCACGGTCAGGGACGTTATATTTCTATAACAGCACACTGGGTAAATGCAGTGGTGGCTGGGCCTGAGGCAGAAAGCAGTTTGGCGCATGTCCTTCCACCACCGAGGATTGCAGGGTGCTTCAGTTTGCCTCCTGTTGCTTCCTCCTCCTACTCCGCTTCCTCATCCTCTACCGGCTCCTCATCCGGTCAGCGTAACACTTTCACCACCAACTTCGGCACAGCCAGGGATAAACGACAGCAGGCAGTTTCAAAACTTATCTGTTTGGGGGACAAACCCCACACCGCGCAGGAGCTGTGGACGGGCCTTGAACAACAGATCGATGAGTGGTTGGTGCCAGTGAGCCTCAAGCCCGGCCTGGTGGTGCGCGATAATGGGCGAAATCTCGTAGAAGCTCTGGGACTAGCCGGTTTGACACACATCCCTTGCCTGGCGCATGTGCTGAATTTGGTGGTGCAGAGATTCCTTAAAAATTACCCCGATATGTCAGAGCTGCTGCATAAAGTGCGGGCCCTCTGTGCGCGCTTTCGGCGTTCTCACCCTGCTGCTGCTCGCCTGTTAGCGCTGCAGCATAACTTCGGCCTTCCCGCTCACCGCCTCATATGCGACGTGCCCACAAGATGGAACTCCACCTTGCACATGCTGGCCAGACTGTGCGAGCAGCAGCAGGCGATAGTGGAGTTTCAGCTGCAGCACGCACGGGTGAGTCGCTCTGCGGAACAGCACCACTTCACCACCAATGACTGGGCCTCAATGCAAGACCTGTGTTCCTTATTTCACTTTTTCGAGTACTCCACCAACATGGCCAGTGCCAATAACGCCGTTCTCAGCGTTACTATCCCACTTCTATGCCTCCTAGAAAAAACGCTACTGGCGATGATGAAAGAGGATGTGGCACAGGAGGAGGAAGAGGGATCATTTCATAGGGTTTCAGGCCAGTCATTCACAAGTGGCTCCGAGGGTTCGTTCCTGCACCCACAAACTCCAGGTACACAATTATCCAGCCAGGGCACAGTTCTGGAGGATGAGGAGGAGGAGGAGGATGAGATAGAGGAGGAGGAATCATTTTCACAGCAGGGTGGCACCCAGACCAGCTCATGGCCATCACTGGTGCGTGGCTGGGGGGATACAGAAGACACAGACGATACACCTCCCACAGAGTACAGCTTTTCGTTGCCTCTGGGCAGTCTGGCACACATGAACGATTACATGCTGCAGTGTCTCCGCAACGACCGCCGAGTTGCCCACATTCTAACTTGTGCTGATTACTGGGTGGCCACGCTGCTGGATCCCTGTTACAAGGACAACGTACCGTCCTTAATTTCCTCACTGGAGCGTGATCGTAAGATGCGCGTGTACAAGCGCACGCTGGTGGACACGCTGCTGGTGGCATTCCCATCTGACAGCGGGGGCACAGTGGAAGCACAAGACGAAGGCAGAGGAGGAGGAAGAGGTCGCCAATGCAGCTGGGCCACCGCCAACACCTCAGAGGGCAGGGTTAGCATGGCCGAAATGTGGAAAAGCTTTGTCAGCACGCCACAACAACCAGCACCACCAGCTGATATGGAACATCTTAGCAGGAGGCAGCATTTCACCAACATGGTGGAGCAGTATGTGTGCACATGCCTACACGTACTGAATGACGGGTCTGCCCCCTTCAACTTCTGGGTCTCCAAATTGGGCACATGGTCTGAGCTTGCCCTTTACGCCTTGGAGGTGCTGGCCTATCCTGCAGCCAGTGTATTGTCTGAACGTGTGTTTAGCACGGCAGGGGGCGTTATCACAGACAAGTGCAGCAGTCTGTCCACAGCCAATGTGGACAAGCTCACGTTCATTAAACTGAACCAGGCATGGATCCCACATGACTTGTCCGTACCTTGTGCAGAATAGACATGTATACCAGCCTTAACCAGCCATTGTTATACTACAGCGCAATTGCTCATTCTTGTATTTTGGATATTTCACACTCTTTTGGAGTGTACCCTAATAAAGAAAAAAATAATATTAAAACAAAAAAACTGTGTTGGCTACCTTGTCCTCCTCCACCGCTGCTTCCACCTACACCGCTACGTCCACCGCCTCCTCAAACTCCTACTCCATATGGACCTCCACCTCATAAATGACGTTTTTTTATTTTTATTTGCACGTATGTTATTTTATGTCATTTCACTAATTTGTTACATTTTCGGGTGAAATTCACCAATTTTTGGATGTGATATACCACAGCTCTACCTAGTAGACAGGTAAAAATAATTCACTAATTTGTCCGTTACCTTTTCGGGTAAAAGTCACAAATTTTTGGGTGTGATATACTACTGCTTACCTAGTAGACAGGTTAATACATTTCACAAATTTTTCTCTTACATTATTGGGTGACATTTTAAAATTTTTGCCATGAATAAACCTCTGCTCTCCATATGTGACAGGGACCGAAATTTTTTAAAATAATCTGTTCCATTGGTGTGGGTGACATTAACCCATTTCTGGCAATGAAAAACCCCTGGTCTGCATAGGTGACAGGGACCTAAATTTCTAAAATTCATCTTTAATTGGCCCTTTCATTCGATCCTTCTGCTTTAATAACTTGTCCCACATTGCAGCCATTGACCTCCCTTGGATGAGGTCTCCCTTTCTCACGCTCCCTCTCCGGTGTGGAACCCTGATTCGCCGATAACGTGATCAACATGGTAGGCTCAGAAAAGAACATCGAAAGTTGATAGAGAAGATATCCAAATGGATCGTTGACGTCACAGGGACGTGTGATCAGGCAGAAGTTATCTAGAGTCAACAAAGCGGCAGCAGGGCCTCTCCTGGCTAAAGTTTCCATATCCAAAATACCCCAGTGACATTCCCTATAATTTTTTATTAATCATTCCAATAACAGGGCATCTTAAGAGTCCTGTATTGTTATTTATCATCACTACCTCCCCAAATCGGGAGTGGGCAATTGCCGCGCACCCCCTCCTTTCCTTAAATTCTTCAGTTTTAATAGCTTCTCCCACATTTCCGCTTGATCACAATTAAATTTCATCCATTGATCTCCCTTGGATATGGTCTCTCTTTCTCACGCTCCCTCTCCGGCGTGGAACCCTGATTCGCCGCTAACCGTGATTAACATGGTAGGCGCAGAACAGAACATCGAAAGTTATCCAATTGGATCGTGAACATCATGGGGACGTCCGACATGGTTGAGCAGTATGTTTGCACACTCCTACATGAACTGACTGATGGGTCTGCCCCCTGCAACTTCTGGGTCTCCAAATTGGGCACATGACCTGAGCTTGCCCTTTACGCCTTGGAGGTGCTGGCCTGCCCTGCAGCCAGTGTATTGTCTGAACGTGTGTTTAGCACGACTGGAGGGGGTTATCTCAGGTTATATTTCCCAATGTTTTGGGGTGTACCCTAATTTAAAAAAATATAAATTAATTTAAAACCAAAAAGCAGTGTAGGCTACCTCCTCCTCCTCCACTGCCACCTACACGCCACATCCACCGCCCCCTCAACCTCCCTCTCCATATGGACCTCGTCCTCCCAGATCAAGATTATTATTTTTTATTTTTACGTATTTTTTTTAACGTATTTTATTTAAAGTAATTTCTCTATCCACATTTGTTTGCAGGGCACTTGCCATGCTTTTAATCACATTTTGATGCTATTTGCAGCCCTCTAGCCCTTTCCATGACATCTTTAGAGCCATTTTAGTGCTCAAAAGTTTGGGAACCTATTGACTTCAATGGGGTTCAGGGTCGCGAACTCGAACTTTTTTGTGAAGTTCGACCGAACCCATCAAACCCGAACTCTCCAATGCAAAGGCCCGGTTTAGAGGGGCAGGTCTGACAGTGAGTGGTGTCTTTCCTAATCCCTTTAACCGAGAAAACTCGACAACTTTTTTGGGGTCGCTTATTTTTTTTCTGTACTCCAGGGAAATGCTGCCGATGTATTATTCTTGAGACCCCAGAAGCACTGCTGGCTGAAAAACTGCCCTCTCCTTCCTGAACGCCAAAAATCTATTTTTTTATTATTGTTTCCTGAAATTCCAAGAAGGACCCACCATGACCAGCTGTTCTGTGGATGACAAAGGCATTATATACACGTAGTGAAACTTGGGTTAGGTATATAGCTAATTTTTTGTACCACACCTTAGATTTTTTTAAGGCACTGTAGGGCTGTAGTACATGGTCTGAAAGATCCACTCCATCCATGAACTTGTAATCCTGGATACGCACAGGCTTGATGTTCTGCTCTGTGGTTCCTCGGACTGGGACTGGGGTGGACTGATCTGCATGGATGGTTGTTAACATCCCGTTTGTCCTAGTATTTTAGCAGCATAAAATTTTCTGAGCAAACAGCCCTGCTTTCCCCACGATGCACGGTCTATAAAATATTTAGGGAGCCCTTTTTGATTTCTTCTAATTGTGCCACATGTGCTTATGCCTCTGGCAGCAAGGCACTTCAGGAAAGGGACACTGTTGTAAAGTTGTCCAAATATAGATGGTATCCGTAGTCCAGCAGGGGGTGGACTAAATCCCATACTATCTTCCCACTTATACCCAGAACCGGGAGACAATCGGGTGGCTCAATTTTGGAATCTTTTCCCTCGTAAATACGAAAGTGCAATGTATACCCGGATACACTTTCACAACGTCACGCCATACCTAGCCCTTTTATTGGCCAGGTACTGGCGGAAATGTAATCGGCCTTTGAAGTGGACCAATGATTCATCCACTGAGAGGTATTTTTGGAGGGTATATACTTGACCAAATTTGGAATTGTAGTGGTCAACCACTGGCCTAATTTTAATAAGTTGGTCATAACTGGGGTGGGCATTCATTATTATTGCTAAAGTGTAGAAATCTAAAATGGACCTGGGGCATGGCAAGACACTGAAGAGGGGTGTGATAAAGAATATCTTTGTTCCAATACGAACATATTTTTATTTATTTTTTATAATGCCCATGCTTCGGAGAAGTCCCCAAAACATTTGCATTTCAGTCATGTTAGTAGGGGTCCATTTGTGGATCCTTGCCATATAACTGTCTGGATTGGAGGCAATAAATTGCTCTGCATATATATTTGTTTGTTCCACCATCACGTTAATTAGGTCATCAGTGAAGAATAATTGGAAAAATTTAATTTCACTGAAACCTGTGGTATCTACATTGATGCCTGGAGTGGCTGTAAATTCAGGCAACTGGGCACATAGTTATCTGTGGGGCTCCATGAAAAGTCACTTTTACGGGGCTGCGACTGCGTACTACCCCTTACACGCCTCCCTGGGGTTCATCATTAGAAGAATCATCTGAGGAAGATGAAACTAAAAATGTCACTTCTTTTCATTTTTTCATTCTCTTCATTTGCCATGGTATATTATAAAAATATCTGTATGTAATATTTGATTACACTATTTATTTAGTTTTTTTCTTTTGCTGTAGTCTAGTGAAGGCCAATGTGTGGCCGAAACGTCACATTGTACACAGCCGCAATACCAATTAAAAATATCCTTTCTTGCAACTCTATTGCTGGAGTTTCTATATTTTTTACTTCATCTCCACTGTTGGAGTCAGTGTCCTCAGAAAGCACAGCACATGCCTCTTCGGCAGTGAAAAGCCGTTTAGTCATTTTAAACTGGTAACTAACTGTAAACTGTAAAAGCTGTTTAATCATTTTAAACTGTAAACTAAAACTAAAATACTGTATATCCTTTAGGATAGGATAAAAACTCCCCGAGTCACTTGGCAGTTATTGACAGGTGTCACAGGTAGGACAGATGGCTGGTGATGAGCCAGGGGTCTAGTATGGGGCACAGAGTAGTGCCAATATCCTTACTGGGGCAGAAAAAGGGGTTAATGTATTATTTTACAGTTATAGGTGGCACAAATCCACATGGGGCATAAGAGACTTTACAGAATGGTGCCACTCAAGCACAGGACACGAGTATGTACACACGTAGTGACAGGGTTATTTATTTTTATTTTTATGTAACTTAGGAGTGTGTGATCGGTGTCTTTAAGGACAGGCTGCTGTGACAGGTGACTTGACGGATGGACAGGCTAGTGTGACAGGTGACTTGACTGAAGGACAGGCTAGTGTGACAGGTGATTTGACAGACGGACAGACTGGAGTGACAGGTGTCTTGATAGACAGACTGGACTGACAGGTGTCGTCTTGATAGACAGACTGGACTGACAGGCATCTTGATGGATGGACAGGCTGGAGTGACAGGTGTCTTGATGGATGGACAGTTGTCTTGAGGGACAGACAGGTGGAAGTGACAGGTGTCTTGACGGACGGACAGGTGGAAGTGACAGATGTCTTGACGGACAGACAGGCTGTAGTGACAGGTGTCTGGATAAGGTGATGACAGGACTGATCTGTCACTGACTGGGGCAAATCAGGCACAGAAGAGTGGTAAATCGGCACTGAATGGGTTAATTAGTGGTTAATTATTTATGAGGCAGGGGATGAGGCACAGAACTGATGACAGATGACAGGCTGTTGATGAGGCACAGAACTGATCTGTGTCACTGATTAGGGCACAGAAGCAGCTTTTCGGCACACAAGGGGTTAATTCTCTCTGGTAAGCAATACTGTACTGCAGCGTTTGACTCTATCTCCTTCTCTGATCGCTTCTCTGACTGGAATTCGGACGATCAGAGAAGGAGAAGCACATAGTCCCTCCCTAACTCTCCTAACCTGCCCCGATGCGCTGCGATTGGTCCCTCTACAGTAATGGACCAATCACAGCGATCGCGGGCAGGTCAGCACTCTGATTCCGTTCCCGCCGGCGTCACTAGTTGCCTAGCAACCCCAACACGCCGGCTTCACTGAACTGTCAGCGCATCGCTCCGTGAGCTGACAGTGAAACCCGATCATGTACATGCACGTGGGAATGTCGTAAGGCACCACATTCCCCCACGTACATGTACGTGATATTGCGGGAAGAGGTTGATAAATAACCCCCTATATATTTACTTATTGAGTACATTTAAAGATTATAGTAAGTTAATAAGCAACCTTTGTAGCTGCAAACGCTGATTATTAGCGTAATTTGCTTCTAGTTTTATACTAGTAATAACCTCCAGTATTCGTATGTTTACATTTTAAGGGTGCATACACACGACTGTATGTATTTTATAGTTCAGAAATTGTGGAGCCGCAAAAATACAGATGACGTCCGTGTTGCATCAGTTTTTTAGCAGACTCAATGTAACAATGTCTATTCTTGTCCGCAAAACGGACAAGAAAAGGACACATTTTAAAATTTTTTGCAGTACTGCAATATGGACATATGTGTGTAGACAACACACGGTGTGCTGTCTGCGTTTTTTGAGGACCCATTGAAATGAATTGGTCCACATCCAATCCACAAATGGAGATCGGATACTGTCTGGTGAATGGGGCCTAATGGAAATAGTCATTCCCAGCATACTGATCAACACTTACTACTGTTTTATATTTTGTTTCTTGGGCTACAATGCAGGTAAGTCCTTGTCTCTTTCCTATACATCATAAGCTTTTAACATAAGGATTAATGCTATATTCTTATGTAGTCTCAGGGCTCAGGAACTGATCTATTGATCCAGCTGTAACTTTTTAGCTTTCTGTAGAAATGAACTTTCTGCATGTTCTGTCCTGACTAAGTTATTTTCTGGACATTTACATTATCATTTTTTGCCAGTTCAGCTATGTCTGTGTATAATCCCTATGCTTTAGTGTTGTCTGCCTGTTTCCTCAGCAGTTCCTGATCCTCTTTTTATGCTATTTGGGATGGTTACATGACATCACTTACGCTGTGTCCGACTGCTACTGGAGCCAGCTTTCATCTGACATAAGTCAATGTGCACTGAGGTAAGAAAGACTAGTTCAAAATCACAGAAGAACTGAATACAAAATTACTGGGTACTGAATTTCAAGCACAGTCCATACCGAAAACTTTAAATGGTCAAAGATGGAAGGTCATTGTGTGTAAGGTGGTATGGAAATTATTAATATTAATGCAAAATTGCAAATCTGTTGATCAGTTTCAATACAGGGACAATTGGTGAGCAAAGAGAGAGAAATTTGGGTAAAATATGGTAATAAATGTATGTCTACACTAATTGCCCAAAAAAATGTTCCAAGAAGGACACCGTTTTTAGCCTGTATACAAGATGAGATACAGTCAAGCTTGGAGGCATACAGGTGTCCCAGCTGGTCCCATAAATGCTGTATTTCTTGCAAAAATATTTACCCCCCTTGACTTTTTTGTTATTTTGTTACATTACAGACTTAAGTTCAATGTTTTGTTAATCTGAATTTTATGTGATGGATCAGAACACAATAGTCTAAGTTGTTGAAGTGAAATGAGAAAAATATATAAATAAAACTATTGTTCAGAAATAGAAAACAGAAAATTGGCATGTGCATATGTATTCACCCCCTTTGTTAGGAAGCCCATAAAAAGCTCTGGTGCAACCAATTACCTTCAGAAGTCACATAATTAGTGAAATGATGTCCACCTGTGTGCAATTTAAGAGTCACATGATCTGTCATTACTTATACACACCTTTTTTGAAAGGCCCCAGAGGCTGCAACACCTAAGCAAGAGGCATCACTAACCAAACACTCTCATGAAGACCAAGAAACTCTCCAAACAAGTAAGGGACAATGTTGTTGAGAAGTACAAGTCCGGGTTAGGTTATAAAAAAATATCCAAATCTTTGATGATCCACAGGAGCACCATCAAATCCATCAAAACCAAATGGAAAGAACATGGCACAACAGCAAACCTGCCAAGAGACGGCCGTCCACCAAAACTCATGGACCAGGCAAGGAGGGCATTAATCTGAGAGGCAGCACAGAGACCTAAGGTAACCCTGGAGGAGCTGCAGAGTTCCAGAGCAGAGACTGGAGTATCTGTACATAGAACGACAATAAGCCATACGCTCCATAGAATTGGGCTTTATGCCAGGGTGGCCAGAAGAAAGCCATTACTTTCAGCAAAAAACAAAAAGGCACGTTATAAGTTTGTGAAAAGGCATGTGGGAGACTCCCAAAATGCATGAATTAAGGTGCTCTGGTCTGATGAGACTAAAATTGAACTTTTCGGCCATCAAAGAAAACGCTATGTCTGATGCAAACCCAACACATCACATCACCCAAAGAACACCATCCCCACAGTGAAACATGGTGGTGGCAGCATTATGCTGTGGAGATGTTTTTCAGCAGGCGACACTGGGAAACTGGTCAGAGTTGAGGGAAAGATGGATGGTGCTAAATACAGGGATATTCTTGAGCAAAACCTGTACCACTCTGTGTGTGAATTGAGGCTAGGATGGAGGTTCACCTTCCAGCAGGACAATGACCCCAAACACACTGCTAAAGCAACACCCGATTGGTTTAAGGGGAAACAGGTAAATGTGTTGGAATGGCCTAGTCAAAGCCCAGATCTCAATCCAATAGAAAATCTGTGGTCAGACTTAAAGATTGCTGTTCACAAGTGCAAACCATCCAACTTGAAGGAGCTGGAGCAGTTTTGCAAGGAGGAATGGGCAAAAATCCCAGTGGTAAGATGTGACAAGCTCAAAGGGACTTGGAGCTGTGATTGCCGCAAAAGGTGGCTCTACAAAGTATTGACTTTAGGGGAGTGAATAGTTATGCACATTGACTTTTTCTGTCATTTTGTCCTATTTGTTGTTTGCTTCACAATAATAATAAAAAAAAACATCTTAAAAGTTGTGGGCATGTTCTGTAAAGTAAATTATGCAAATCCTCAAACAATGGATGTTATTTCCAGGTTGTGAGACACCAAAATACAAAAAAAGTCAAGGGGGTGAATACTTTCGCAAGGCACTATATATATATATATATATATATATATATATATATATATTTATATATAATGTGAAACTCGAAAAATTAGAATATCGTGCAAAAGTCCATTTATTTCAGTAATGCAAATTAAAAGGAATTGCATTAATGCAGCTTAAAATTTGAATTTTGTGAAAAGGTTCAATATTCTAGGCTCAAAGTGTCACACTCTAGTCAGCTACTTAATCCATACCCCCTAAGCAAAGGGTACCTCAAAATTGTGACTTTGGGGTTTCATAATCTGTAAGTCATAATCATCCAAATTATAGCAAATAAAGGCTTGAAATATCTTGCTTTGCATGTAATCTATCTGAGTCTATCTCATATGTTAGTTTCACCTTTTAAGTTGCAATATTGAAATAAATGAACTTTGCACGATATAAAATTTTTTCGAGTTTCACCTGTGCATATATACTATATATAAACTTCCCTGGCAATCCACAGTTAGTTCAGAATAAGGCAAGAAAGACTGTCCTGAACCTACTTATAGTCTCTTTGTTAGAGTTGCAACTTAAACCCTTTAGGCCCCAATGCAATAACTGTAATAGGGCCCCACTACCATATATATTTGTATCTTTTTATGTGGCAAATGGACCTTTGGGTCCCCTCAGTCGTCTTCTACGGCTATACCCCTCTCTGTGGCCCTCTGTTTACAATATGGCATCATGTCACATAATGGGGGCAATGCAATGTCATACTATAACGTCATCTAACATAACATGAATGCTGGAGTAACATGGGGGCACTGGAAGGACTGAGGTGGTGCTGGAAGAATACTCGGGATAAAGAAAGACATATCCAGGTAAGTTTTACCTGTAGGGTTGATTATTGAGCCTGGCCACCCAGTGTAAAGTGACCACGTCAATATGAACCCATGGCTGTGTAGACCCCACAGCAATTTGTAATCTTCATAAGGCACTTTTGGTAGAGCTGCTGTTACATGCATCGATTCTCTGTCTATGAGCACATAAAATATACATGCGGACCAAGTCAGACCTGTAAAAGTTGCATTAAAAATGATCATTGATCAATGATTTCATTCATTGAAAGTGTTGATTATACTTTCTTTGGTTACTTTAGATCATTTTAAACATGCTGACAAGATTTAATCTACTTGAACAACCCCTTTAAATTTGGAGAGTATTCCACTATAGATGACTGGCATTCCTGTGACTTCCCCACTTTTTCCACTGCTATCATGGACCTTATGCTAAATCCTTACGCCAAAACTCTTTGGTGGTGCTCTATGTAGCATACTAGCTTGATAATCCGTACTAAAGAAATAAAGTTCACATGGCACTTACCAGAGGGTTAAAATCTTCTTTATTTCAATTCGCAGGTACATGGCCTTATTGGCGACAGCCATTTCGTGCTAGTAAGCACGTCATCTGGCCCCGTTAAATTTGGGCTGCAATTATAAGAGACATGTTTTGTTTTAACTCTACATAACCACAATTATTTTAGAACCTTTCTCAGTGGCAGCCATAGATGCGTATACAGTGCTGTCATGGATGCCTCATACACACGCTCACCACATACAGTACATGGATGCACTCACACAAGCTCACTACATACATGGATGCACTCATACACGGATGCACTTATACACACACTCACCACCACATGCGCACTCATACACACGCTCACCACATGCATGGGTGCACTCATACACAAGCTCACCACATACAGTTGCAAAAAAAGTATGTGAACCCTTTGTAATGATATGGATTTCTGCACAAATTGGTCATAAAATGTGATCTGATCTTCATCTAGGTCACAACAATAGACAATCACAGTCTGCTTAAACTAATAACACACAAAGAATTAAATGTTACCATGCTTTTATTAAACACACCATGTAAACATTCACAGTGCAGGTGGAAAAAGTATGTGAGTCCCTAGACTAATGACATCTCCAAGAGCTAATTGGAGTGAGGTGTCAGACAACTGGAGTCCAATCAATGAGATGAGATTGGAGGTGTTGGTTACAGCTGCCCTGCCCTATAAAAAACACACACCAGTTCTGGGTTTGCTTTTCACAAGAAGCATTGCCTGATGTGAATGATGCCTCGCACAAAAGAGCTCTCAGAAGACCTACGATTAAGAATTGTTGACTTGCATAAAGCTGGAAATGGTTATAAAAGTATCTCCAAAAGCCTTGTTGTTCATCAGTCTACGGTAAGACAAATTGTCCATAAATGGAGAAAGTTCAGCACTGCTGCTACTCTCCCTAGGAGTGGCCGTCCTGTAAAGATGACTGCAAGAGCACAGCGCAGACTGCTCAATGAGGTGAAGAAGAATCCGAGAGTGTCAGCTAAAGACTTACAAAAGTCTCTGGCATATGCTAACATCCCTGTTAGCGAATCTACGATACGTAAAACACTAAACAAGAATGGATTTCATGGGAGGATGCCACAGAGGAAGCCACTGCTGTCCAAAAAAAACATTGCTGCACGTTTACAGTTTGCACAAGAGCACCTGGCTGAAACACACAACACTATGTGTGGGAAAAAAGAGGCACAGCACACCAACATCAAAACCTCATCCCAACTGTGAAGTATGGTGGTGGGGGCATCATGGTTTGGGGCTGCTTTGCTGCGTCAGGGCCTGGACGGATTGCTATCATCGAAGGATAAATGAATTCCCAAGTTTATCAAGACATTTTGCAGGAGGCCATCTGTCCACCAGCTGAAGCACAACAGAAGATGGGTGTTGCAATAGGACAACGACCCAAAGCATAGAAGTAAATCAGCAACAGAATGGCTTAAATAGAAGAAAATACACCTTCTGAAGTGGCCCAGTCAGAGTCCTGACCTCAACCGATTGAGATGCTGTGGTATGACCTCAAGAAAGCGATTCACACCAGACATCCCAAGAATATTGCCGAACTGAAACAGTTCTGTAAAGAGGGAATGGTCAAGAATTACTCCTGACCGTTGTGCACGTCTGATCTGCAACTACAGGAAACGTTTGGTTGAAGTTATTGCTGCCAAAGGAGGTTCAACCAGTTATTAAATCCAAGGGTTCACATACTTTTTCCACCTGCACTGTGAATGTTCACATGGTGTGTTCAATAAAAACATGGTAACATTTAATTCTTTGTGTGTTATTAGTTTAAGCAGACTGTGATTGTCTATTGTTGTGACTTAGATGAAGATCAGATAACATTTTATGACCAATTTGTGCAGAAATCCATATCATTCCAAAGGGTTCACATACTTTTTCTTGCAACTGTACATGGATGCACTCATGCACATACTCAATCCATACAAGGACATACTCATACATGTGCCCACCACAACTCATAGAGAGAGGTATATGAGGTTTTTGTTATTCTCTCATTCAGAGGAAACAGAAGTGTGCATGGCAGTGTGTGTCCTTGATGTGAACAATGTGTCCTCACAATTAGTTTAATTTCCCTGTCTTTAAGATGTAAGCTGACAGCCACTCATACAAAACCTTCCTGTGGTCAGCTTCATGCTGTGTTTCAGTGAAGAAAATGATCTAAAATGAAAGGCTGGTTTTAGTTCCTCTGAAAAGGTTTATTCATAGGAGTAGTTGGTTAATACACTCATCACCTCTTGAGGTCTGGGTTCAAACATGTCTTACAACAGGTTTGGTGGTCTAACTCGATCCCTTGTAAATAAATGTCTTAGAAGCAGAATACATAAAAAAAATACCAATTAATTTGGCAGTAGTAGTGTGGCACAAGCCAGGGATATGCAGTGGTTTGGAAAATAAACTCAGCACTTCAGGCTTGAGATGCCTAATGTAAATGTTACTTGACTGTAAGAGCAGCAAAATGCTCACTCGCTGTCACGACCATGGTTATGGTCGTGACTCCTGATCCGCATGCAGTTGCCTGCGGTTTGGTTTTTGTCAATCACATTGTGAGGGCGGCTGGATTGTTGCCTCACATGTGGTTGCCGCTGGCAACATGTTTATACTTGGCAGTATAGCAGCCTGAGCTGTTGCTAGGCAGCTTGCTGCAATCTGCATGCGGTTGCACCTGGCAACCTGTCTTTGTATGTGTGCCTTTTTATATGTTTGGTGTGCACGAAGTTTGGGTGTGTGCACTGTGATAGTTTCCCTTCACTTGTGGCTGCCCGAGGCAACGTGTTGTATTGTGTACATGTGGTGGCAGTGTCACGGCCTTCTGGCTGACTCCCAGGACATGGTTGCCACGCATGTCGTTGCCTGCGGTATCAGCTGCAGTGGAATTAGGGTTTGTACACTTCCCCTGTATGTGGCTGTTCTCCCTTCCTTGGGGTGAGAAGGGTTAATTCCCTTCTGTGTGTGTGAACACTGGGTATGTCAGCAAGGCTGTGGCAGGTAGGTCCCTTCGAAAGAGGGTGCAGCATGCATCGCCATCTTGTTTTGAGGTGCATGCGCGTTCTCCGGAGAGAGAGCGTTTTGGGGATCACCGTTAATGGCGTGGTTGGTGGCTTATTCCCCGCCACCTTACCTTCCATGTCCATGTTGGTGATCCCTCATCCCTCTCTATGTTCCTATCTCTGGTCGTCTGCTGGCAGCATTCCTTTAGTGTTCCGGCTGTGTGCTGGGTAGGAGTGTCTGTTTGCAGCGACTGGAGTGGGGACGCTAATAGAGAGTGGACGCAGTGTCAGTGCGGTCTCCTCGGGCTGTTTCTTTGCTGGTCTCCGTTTCCTGTGAACACTGGGTGTGTCTGTGTGGGTGTGGCCACTTTGGGCTATATAGCCTCAGTTGAGACCTGATGTCTGAGGGGTACTCCAGCCTTGTTTGTAAGCTGGAGGCACCCTCATGGTCCCGTATACCATCTGCCAATGAGGGCCACCCTTGTGGTCATAAATGTTGTTATGTGATGTTAAGCTTATGTTACATGGTGTTATGAAGGTGTGAGTTTGGTCTCTTTATTTATTGCAGCTTATGGTTTCCTGGGTTCCCGTGTGATGTGTGGTGTGTGCTGTGTCCCTTGTGTTGTTGTGGACAGCAGCACTTGCACATGGGTTCCAGGCTGTGTGTCTGTGGCAGGTAGGTGTGGTTCTTGTTTCACTTACCTGCCATTGCCATATGTCTGTTTATGTTTCCCCTTTCTTTATAGCTTGGCCAGTGAGACTCCTGTTCGTCCGTATCATGGAGGAACAGATAGTCTTACCCTTCTCCTAGTCCAGGGCCACCCTGAGGGCGAGTAGGAATATTAGGTTCCAGAGTATGAGCCCTCCCACCATCAGGGTCGGCTCATACGGCTAGGAGACAGGGTCAGAATTAGGGATTGATAGGTGGTGACCTGCTCCCTGATTCCTGTCCTGGCCTTGCATCGACCATCCATCTTCTGGCATCGCACGGCTGAGGGTTTTCCCCATCCTCAGCCGCGACACTCGCCCTAGCATTCTGAAATCTAAATAAAAATCCCCCTTTCTTTATAACATATTTTCAAATACCCCTTTTGAGTGCCTTTACTGTCCATTCAAATGGCAGCAAAAAATATAAGTCTCTGCCCCTTAACAACATTGTCCACATAAGTGCTTCTTACAGTTAACATATAGCTTTTGTGTTACTGGTACCTGTAAGTACCAATAATACTAATACCATAACTGTCAGCTGCAGCACCTCCATAAATCCCATTAAAAGAGCAAAAATGGATTACCCTTACTTCTTCCATGCTTTTGTGCTGTTGTCTAAAGCTCAGACATAATTGGCTAACCTAAGGTAATGGCACATTCACATGCGGCAACTGAGCAGGCAGTGATCAGGAAGGAACAGTTCCTTCCCGATAATTGCCTACTCGTGAAAAGGAGGTGATAGCTGGATTTTAGAGATTAGCAAGCCAGTTCATTACAAACTTTCCAAGTTTTCATCTGGTAGCCAAACCCAAAGCTCTTCTAGTTTGTTTCAGACTAATCCAGTAAACGGTGCACATGGCGGGAAAAAGCATGAGGGAGGAATAAAAAAAAGCGCTCACGTGACCCTGAGAGGAAGTGGGGGGGACCTTGCCATGATTGGCTCATCCAGACTGACCTTTGAGCCAATCAGTGCTGCAGCAGGCCCTTGCCCTTGCAGACTGAGCAGAACGTTATTCTGTGAATGAGAGTGGATCGGTCTATGCAGTGTCTGACAGAAAATTATCTTAGGGACAGCGTACACTCACAGTCAAGATTCTATTCTAGTGTGAGGGACATTGACGGGAAAGGCTAGAAAGAAGAGGAAGAATTGTATACAATGGGGAAAGGCAGGAAAAGCTGTCAGCCAAGGAGTGAGAAGTAAGTAGCTAAGGCTGGATTTGCCTGGCAGTGCATTCTAGCTGCATCTACTGCCTTATAACACAGCTGCTGCAGAACAAATGCAGTTACCTGCAAGGACATTTCTTTTATTTTTTTGTTTGCGATTTTGACAGAAAGAAGGGGGGTGGGGGGGTAAGCATTTGAAATTTCATTGAAAACATTAATTACTACTCCGAAATCTGTGTCAGGGCATCTCTAGGCACCTCAAATTAGCGTGTTTTACAATACAAAGGGTAGCGGATGTTTTTTTTCTGAGTGATAATGTTAAATATTAGACCAAAATCCGTGTTGTTGCATCTCCAGGCATTTCAGATAAATTTTTTGGTTTAATGGGGTTCTCAGGCAATCAAGAAAATGAGAATACTTAATTTTCATTTTTTTTTAAATAACATATTCCCACAGGGGTGGCCAAGCCGAGGCTCGCGAGCCGCATGCGGACCTTGCTTTTTTATTTGCGGTTCGCAGGGGAGCGGTCCAACCAGCTCTTCCTATCTAGGTTGCTGTCTAGTATCTCCTCTTATAAGAGAACATGACGTGTGCCGTGCTCGGCAAGCGCTATGTTCTCTCCAGCCAGACAGTGGAGAAGGAGGGACGGGGGGAGGGAGTCCCTCCCTCCTATGACGCAGCCACTGCTAAACCCAATGAAAAGAGTGGGCTCTGAAGCTGCCCGCACCACTGCCACCAATGAATGGGCGGCTAATTAAAGCAGGAGGAGGGACGGGGGAGGGAATAAACTGCTGCGCTGTCTGAGCTAGTGAGCTCGGCAAACAGCAGCAGCAGCAACTTCCTCCTCCTCCTCCTCCTGAGTGTCCTGTCCTCAGCCCCGGAGTCAGTGTGCATTAGTGCACTGAGCAGCCAGCATAGCAGGTACCCCATCCCCACACAGTGCAAGAGTAGCCTGCCTCGAAATAGAGGCAGGAAAAAAACATATGCAAAAAACATATGCATCAGGCAGCCAGTAATATTGGGGTTAATGTGACTCATTAACCACAATCTTGCCACTGCCATGTTTTAAACCTGATCGGGGTCATTTATTTTTAATATCAGGCAGGGCACATGCTTTTGGACTGGACCCCATGTGCCTCACATCAATAGTAAGTGACCCCCAAAGTATAATCTCACATAATTTGTTTGAAACCCCCGCTGCTGACAGATAAAGCAACAACTCAAATTCAGATGATTACTTACTGATGATTCTTACTGACACACGTTAGGATACTTTCACACTAGAGTTTTGCTGGATCCGGCAGGGTCCAGCAAAAACGCTTCCGTTACTGATAATACAACCTTCTGCATCCATTTGAACAGATCCGGTTGTATTATCTTTAACATATTTTTAAAATAGCAAGGACGGATCCTTCAGGACGGATGAACTCCAATGAAAGTCAATGGGGACGAATTCGTTTTCTATTGTGGCAGATTGTGCCAGAGAGTCTTGTGGCAGATTGCGCCAGAGAGTCTTGCTCCGCATCCCAGGACGGAAAGAAAACCACAGCATGCTGCGGCTTTCTCTCTGGTCTGGGAAATCCACTGAGCGGAATGTATTTTGGAGCATTACGTTCTGTTCAGTTCAGTTTTGTCCCCATTGACAGGACAAAACTGTAGCGTTTTTATCGGGTATTGAGCCCCTATGACGGAACTCAATACCGAAAAACTTTAACGCTAGTATAAAAGTACCCTTAAAGAATTGCCTCGAGTAGCAACGACTGAATACAAGCCAGATTTGAAACACGTTGTGAAAAACAAAGGTTGCAAAAAGTCTCACTAAAGCTGTCTACATTACAGATAGGAAAGGTGGTTTAAATACACTTTTAAATGTTTGAAAACTCAATTGCAGTAATACTGTCGTGTGCACGCATATTTGTGTAAATGTATAGCTTGTTTGTGTAAATGTATAAATGCATATTTGTGTAAATGTATAGCCTGGCAGTCATAAGTTTTTTTTTTCTGGCTCTTTGTGACTGTAAGGTTCCCACATACCTTTCATCAATGGTTTAATGAAAAATTACTGGGCCCCACATCACATTTTTTTCTCCCATGCAACCCCCACTCCTAGTAAATATCGCTCTCAGACGAGGCCCAGCAGTCACTCCGTCCATTTCCTACAGACTCACTGTATGTAATGTCATTTTATAATACTGTTGAGGGGGCCCGGACAATAAAATCTTTCAATCCTCCTCCTGGGTGGGCCCCTTCTGAGATTGGGCCCCAAATCAGCTGCTTTCCCTGCTTCCCCTATAGCTACGCCCCTGCTTTTCATTAGTTATAATGGCTTGTTTTATCTAGGAAGCAATCTTTAGGGAATGGAATTCACGAAGAGACAAGAAGTACAGAGAGGATGGACAGAACAGACTGTGGTAATGTGTTGCTGTGGTAATGGAAACTGCGTAAATTCCATACAGGTGCTGCTCGATAGCCCCACCCCCACCCTCCTCTCTGTACTTCATGTCTCCTCATGAACTCCATTCCTACAGAGATTCAGCTGAAGATCATATTAAACTGTATTCAGAATCATAACCATTGACAAGCAGAGAAGAGGCAGAGGAAATATATTTATAATAAAGTAATTGTATTTAAGTATTTTCAAGCTTTGTTTGTTTATCGGGTAATCAGAGGTACTTTACATTGCCATGTCATCGTTAACGTGAGTTACTATGAACGTTCATTAGTGATGATCTTTTCAATTCTCGGCCTGTGAAAAGGGCACTTTACAATACAAAGGGTAGCGGACTGTTTACATCTCTGAGTGATAACTTGAAATACGGCTTGGAAATCAGTGTTGGTGCATTTCCAGGCACTTCAAAATCTTTTCAAGTTTGGGAAAATAGCATATTAGTGTGTCTTACAATACAAAGCATAGCGGACAGTTTACATCTCTGAGTGACAACGTGAAATACTAGGCCTAAATTCGTGTCAGTGCATGTTCAGGCACTTCAAATTAATTTTGTTTTAGTTTAAAAGGGTTTCTTGAGATTTTTGTACTGATGAATTCTCAACTTAGCAGAATTTTTCTCGCGCTTCGTGGTAACTAATCAGTTTTTCCTAAAATATTGGCTGCACATCTTACAAAGTGAAAATAAGAAGCCCCGGAATGCAATATCACCCATAAGGCAGTGCAGCCAGCCAATCCACAGGTAGCCATCCTCTGTGATGTCATAGCCCTATAAATCTTCATCCTGCGCGGTCTCCGCCATTGTCTTATGAGCAGAGCATAGGGACAGACGTGACAAGGGCTCATGCGCTAGGGACCGTGTTGCTGCAAACTGTTAATAGGACAATATTGGAGAGAGAGAGTGCAGGGAGACTGCAGGGAGGGTGTATCGACATGTGCATTGCATCGACAATCATAGTTAATCCATTCTGTTAAGGATACAGTTAGTGTGCCCAGGGGCGCACCCACAGGGGGGGTCCAATGGGTCTGGACCACCCCTAAAGCAGTCCAGCTGCTTGCTTTTAAAGGGCCGCACCGTCAATTAGACTAGGTGAGGTGATTGCCTCTGGCGTTTTGGCCCTGGAGACAAGTGGGGGATGGCGACTGCGGCAGCAGGGCCGTGGAGGCACTCACCTCTCTACATTCATCTGTATCGCCGTCCTCAGGATGGCGATACAATTGATTGCTACGGCGGGGCAGGGGAGAGGCATCTCCCTTCCCCTGATAGGTTGCAAGCCCAAGGCCTACAGCCTATCAGAGGCCGGCTGTAGCCTGCTGTGGTCTATTGCATAATGTAAAGCAGGCAGTTCAACCAGGGCTTGCTCTCCTCTCTCTGTATAATGTGTAGAGCTTGCTTCTGCCACCCTGACCCACACACCTTAAGTATAGCTCTTCCTCCAGTCCTCTTTTGGTGCCTTTAGGACTGAGTGAGGAAGCAATGCTGCAACAGCTCCTGCCTTAGCCAGCCATGTGGTGGCCAGTTGTGAAACAGAACTGGATGGTGAGTCCTGTCATAGGGAGGGTAAAAATAATAGTTTATTTGAGTATAATAGCTTTATGTTGGGGCACTGAATATTAAGTACAGTGTGTAGGATGACAGTGAGACTCTTACCTTCATCCTCAACAATATAATTTAAGCTGTATGGTTTTTATTGGGAGTAGCCTATTATATGTAGGAGGAGCCTATAATAATGGGCAGGGCCTAAAATTTTGACCAGTGACGGTAGAACACCACCTTTATTTTCCTTGGACCGCCCCCATAGCAAAATTTCAGGGTGTTCAGTAAACCGATATTCAAAGTTAATTCGTCATTATAGTGATACAGTTACTGTGCCTCAGTATTAAAGGTAAGTGTCATATATAGCCATGTGTATCACTGTGTAGTGTACCGTCATTCATTTCTAATCCCTTCTGTTAGGTGTAGAATTACTTTACATTCGTGTTACGGGCAGGTGTATTTCATTGCCCTGTACATAAGAGTGCACTGGAGTGAAATTTATCATATCTAATCCCTTCTGTTAGCCGCAGTGTTGCGTTGCGTCCGTATTACTGGCAGGTGTAATTTATTACCCAGTACATAAGTGTGCAGTGGAACAAAATTTATCATAGCTAATCCCTTCTGTTAGCTGTAGTGTTACGTTGCGTCCGTATTATGGGCAGGTGTAATTTATCGCCCTGTACATAAACGTAGACAATCGCATGTGGGAGCCGGGTGAAGAGGGGGCATCATTAATGTCAGGGGGCAAGGGTGGCAGTGTGCCCATGAGACAGCAGGGTGGCAGCATGCCTGTGATCCAGCAGGGTGGAAGTGTGCCCATGAGACAGCAGGATGGAAGCGGTGGGAGATCTGGAGCCAAACGCAGGATTGGTACACCGTTTGCTACTCAGGAGACCACCTGTGAGGAACACACTAGCAGTGCATGGGTTCATAAAAGCAGTGGCAGGCAGGCATCACACAATGGTGGATGGAAAATGCCATACTTGGCATGCCATTCAGTCACTGGTGGACATTAGCGCGGCGGTATGCAGGATGTGTGGGTAGAAGTGAGGCGTGGCTATGGTGCTAATGGCCCGAAGGCCCTGTGTCAACACATGGAGTGTCCCTATTACGTGGTATGAGAAAACCGTGCCACTCATTTAGTCTAACAGCCTGATGCAGCAACCACTGCATTGCCCACTGGCCCTCACCCCCTCTCATGCAGTCAGAGTTCGTAAATGTCAGCAGAAGGAAGATGTTGATCCTTCCCATCAACCTCAATGTCGTCTATTGCTCTTGATGCTCCTCCTACTCCTCGTCACTTGTTTCGACAGCAATCAGTCACCCAGGCGATTGCAAAAATACAACAGTATGCGTGCAATCATCCAATGGCGCAGAATCTGAACGTGCAACTGGCAAAGTTGCTGGTAATACAGTCCCTCCCTTTCCATGTAGTTGACTCTGCACATTACAGAGAACTAATGACTTGTGCCCACCCAAGGTGGAGAGTCCCAAGCCGACATTACTTTTCTCAAAAAGCTATACCACCCCTGCACACGTGCGTTGAGCAGAAGGTGGGCCAGTCCTTAAGCCTCTCAGTGCTGACGTATGGAGTTGTAACTATGGTTAAGGACAATGTATGTCGTTCACAGCCCACTGGGTAAATGTGGTTCTGGCCCAGGCACTCCAGCAACTTGGCCAGGTGATGGCAATGCCGCCTGTAATGCTTGGATTTCTGCGCTAATGACCTCCTCTGCCTCCTCATCCTCCACCTTGTCCTCATCCTCTCCTCTAAGCACAGTTCACAGTGGTCTTCCAGAATATGACCTATGCATGGCTAGGTGTTATCATGTGGTTCTGTACCTGGTCAACCTTGGCGAATGGAGCCTCACCAGGGAGGAACTGCTCAGTGTCAATAATTTCCTAATGCTGCAGATGGACAGGTCTACTCCCCTGGCTAACTTCCACGTTAGCCAGTGGCAGCTCATGAGTGACACTTGCTGTTTGCTTAGGCCCTTTGAGGAAGCCACTATATTTGTCAGTCAGCAGAACTACATGATGAATGATGTCATTCCACTCCTTAACATTCTGGAGGGTCTGGAGAAATTGGATTGGTGAGGGGACAGAAGACATGGTGCCTACATCCCACAGCTACCTGAGCCCTGAGGAGGATGAACTGGCAGAGGAGAACATAAACGCCTAGGAATTTTATACACAACTGGTGGTTTATCTGCCCAAGTGTCAGGAGAGAAGCAGGAGGAGCATGAGGATCTGGAAAGCGATGATGAAGACTCATATGATCCCGACAGACCGTGGCAGTATGCAGTGGAGATGGAGGCAGACAGGTCCTCTAAGGCCTCTTTCACACAAGCGAGAATTTTGCGTGGGTGCAATGCGTTCGCATCACGCATTGCGCCCACACGGAATCCGGACCCATTCATTTAAATGGGTCTGTGTTGCATGAAAATCGCAGCATGTTCTATATTCTGTGATTTTCACGCAGCGCTGGCCACATAGAAGTGAATTGGGCTGCGTGAAAATCGCATCGCATCCGCAAGCAAGTGCAGATGCAAAGCGATTTTCACGGATGGTTGCTAAAAGATGTTGTTTGTAAACATTCAGTATTTTATCACGCGCGTGCAAAATTCAGTAAATCGCATTGCACCTGCGCAATAAAAACTGAACGCGATTGCAAACAAAAACTGTGGCTTTGTTTGCGAAATCGCACAGTTTTCACTGAACTCATCCGCATTGCATCCGGACATAATCTGGACACGCTCGTCTGCAAGGGGCCTAAATCCCTTGCACAAATGGCCAGATGCATGAAATTGGGGCAGGTGGCCCCTGCTCCCATTCATTTCTATGGGGCAGACGGAAATAGCCGAGCGGCCCTATTGAAATAGTCGGTGGCCCCATTGAAATGAATAGAGGGTGGCTGCGCATGCACAGTGCACCCTCCACTCATTTTCCTGCTCCATTCTCTTTGTAGTTGCGGATCCCAGAAGTGGGACTATCAGACAATGGGGGCATATCCTAGCGATATTCCCCCATTGTATGTGATAGTAAAACTCCTTTAAAGTCTGGTGTCTCTGATGAGCAGTTTTCTTTAGCTCAAACAGCAGTTGGTAGCATACTTGGACTGCACCCTTTCACCCATTATCCAAGATCCCCTGAATTACTGAGCATGCAAACTTGAAGTGTGGCTGCAACTGGCCGAGTTTGCCATGGGATAGGTTTATCCTAAGGATAGGTTATCAGTATAAAAATCTTTGAAACCCCTTTAAGTTGGGGAAAATAACATATGTGTGTCTTTCAATACAAAGGGTAGCGGACAGTTTACATCTCTGAGTGATAATGTGAAATAATAGTCCGAAATCTGTGTTGGTACATCTCCAGGCACTTCAAATTATTAACTTTTCTAGTTTAACCTCCTAACAGTCACGTTAAAATTGGACAAACCATCCTAATTGTAAATTTTTTATGTGTGTCTGCAGTAAATCTTGTTGGCGCACAACTCAGGACACACTGTTGCATTTTGAACCACTTAGTGACATAATTATTTTAGCCATAAGGACCAATAATATTTCCCCCCCTTTGTGTGCTAGCTGTCATAACTTTTAAATTTTTTCTTCTAATAATTTTTTTTTTTTGCAGGATTAGTTTTAGGCTTTTTGTGAGTCATTTTGGGGTATATATAGCGTAGTAAAAAATTTTGAGCATTTTATTTTTCGGGGGAAAGATAAAAAATAAATGTTTACATTATTTTGTGGAATTCATTTATGGCGTTCAATGTGTGGTAAAAATAACATAATTTTGTTATGTGGGTCAGTACAATGATGATAATGCCACTCTTGTATATATTTTTATTATTTTTCCTTTCCTCCTGCAGCCTGTCAGCTCTGCAACTGTTGCCTCTCCTCCACACTAAAGAAAGTAGGCTGCTTTAGCTGCTCATATCTCTGGTTTGGTACCAGCTAAGATATGGGCTTTGTATTGTTTGAAACCTGGCATTCCAGGCTTTCCAACAATGCCAGAATGAGTAATATCAGTAATATCCTCAGGACATGGAAAGATATCACTGTTAGAAATCGGGATGCAGTGAATACAGCTGAAAGTGAAAGTAAAAGCTTGGACTAAGGCCTATTGCACACGGACGTTTTTTTTTCCTGTTTACTGGACGTTTTTTGCGTTCCGTATACGGTCCGTATACGGAACCATTCATTTCAATGGGTCCGCAAAAAAAACGGAATGTACTCTGTATGCATTCCGTTTCCGTATTTCCGTTTTTCCGTTCCGTTTTAACATAGAACATGTCCTATTATTGCCCGCAAATCACAGTCCGTGGCTCCATTCAAGTCAATGGGTCCGCAAAAAAACGGAACACATACGGAAATGCATCCGTATGTCTTCCGTTTCCGTTCCGTTTTTTGCTGAACCATCTATCGAAAATGTTATGCCCAGCCCAATTTTATCTATGTAATTACTGTATACTGTATATGCCATACGGAAAAACGGAACGGAAAAACGGAACAGAAACGGAAACACAACGGAAACAAAAAACGGAACAACGGATCCGTGAAAAACGGATCGCAAAACACTGAAAAAGCCATACGGTCGTGTGCAATAGGCCTAATGCTGTCATTTTGGTCCTGTATGAAAACCTGGATAGACCAGTTCCATGCTTCTAGCTGCTACCATTGCTAAAGCAACCCTCCTAGGGCGGTCAGAGGTCCAGTTTTAGGCCAGACAGTCCTGCTTTCTGACCCTCTGTCCTCTGTCTGGCCCAGGTCCTGGATGGAAGCAGGCATGTCCTTTGTAACAGCTCATGCTCAGACAGCAGCACTGTGCTGTCTGAGCGTGAGCTGCAGGGATAAAGTCACCCTTCCACCCACCCCCTGCAGGTGACCTGAAGTTGGTTCTGCTTTTTATATTTTAAATCTCCGTCAGCTGTGTGTGGGAGGGGGCGTGCCCTAACGGGAATGGGCATGGGTTAGCGGAGTCAGGGTCCGGTTGTAAAGTCCAACTTTTGAGCGTGGTCTGAGTGGACATCCTAAGCCCTACCCCCTCCACTTTCTGCCCGAGCTCAGTTAGATGGTTAAAGGGGTTGTCCATGTTCAGGGCTGAACCCGGATATCAGTTGTTCTTTATTCTTTTACTCTATATGAGTGGAGCATCTGAGCATTTCCTTGCTCCGATGCTCCCCCTTGCCTTGCACGGCATCACGCAGCACAAGGTCTGTTTGTTTACCGGTGACATACCAGGTTTCTCCTCACTACTATGCTAAGTGCATAGCTTTATCCTAGGCTGTTTTGGAGGCAGGTACTATAGTGAGGAGAAGGCTGGTATGTCAATGGCAGTAAACAAACAGACTTTGTACTGCGCGATGCAGCACAAAACAAGGGTCCATCAGAGTAAGGAATGCACCACTCATATAGAGTAAAAGAATAAAGAGCAGCTGATATCTGGGTTCAGCCCCATTTAACCCATTTATGGACGGGGTCACATTTGCGTTATGGAATTCTGTTATAGGTTCTGTTTTAACAGAGTTATAATAGAATATACTGGAATTTTAAGATGGAATGCAAAACATTTGCTCCGTCCTAATACATGTCGATGGGGACACATAATGGTTCTGTTTGGATCCGTTATACAAAGCTTCCGTTTTGCATTCCGTACTAAAATTCCGATATAACTCTGTTATAATGGAACCTATAAATGGAATTCCATAGCGCAAATATGAACCCGCCCGTAGTTTGGGAAAATAGCATACATGTGTCTTACAATACAAAGGGAAGTGGAGGGTTTATATCTCTGAGTGATAATTAAAATTTCATTACATTTTGTTTTGTTTAAAATAGCATATTAGTGTGTGTTACAATACAAAGGGTGGCCATTTATACCAGTCTAAGTGATAGCGTGATATACTAGGCTGAAATCCATGTTTGTGCATCTCCAGGCTTTTCAAATAAAAAATTTGGGTTTAAGTTTGAGAAAATAGCATACATGTGTCTTATAATACAAATGATAGTAGACGGTTACTAGAGCGATATCAGTGTTGGTGCATCTCCAGGCACTTTAAGTTCTTTTTTTATTTTTTATGTCTCTGAGTAATAACTTGAAATTCTAGGCTGAAATCTGTGTTGGTGCATCTCCAGACATATTCTCCTGTTATCTTTTGTGAAAAAGAAAGTTTGGGCCTAAAGCATCATTTTCTTGTAAAAAAAAAAAATAATAATTTTTCATTTTCTTGGGTGTATTAAAAACTCTATGAAACAGATGTTTAGTTAAATGCTCACTACACCTCTTAAAAATTCCTTGGGTGGTGTAGTTTACAAAATGTGGTCACTTTTTGGGGGTTTACACTGTGGGGTTACCTCAGGGCCTCTTCAAATACAACATGGTGCCCAAAGACCATTACAGTAAAATCAGCCCTCCAAAAACCATATGATGCTCCTTGCGTTCTGTGCCCTGTCGTGTGGCCAAACAGCGGTATACAACCACATATGGGGTGTTGCTGCAAACTTCAGAATCAAGGTAATAATTTATTTTTATTTTTTTGTTGTTAACCCTTGATGTGCTCCAGGAAAAAATAGATTAAAATGGAAAATCTGCAAAAAAGTGACATTTTGAAATTTCACCTCTATTTTGCTTTAATTCCTGTGGAATACCTAAAGGGTTAACAACATTTCTAAAGCCAGTTTTGAATAGTTTGAGTGGTGTCATTTCTAAAATGGGGTCATTTATGGGTTGGTTCTATTATGTAAGCCCTACAAAGTGACTTCAGAACTGAACTGGTCCTTAAAAAGTGGGTTTTGGAAATGTTCTTAAAAAGTAAGAATTGCTTCTTAAAAAAATAAAATGACATTTACAAAATTATGCCAACATAAAGTAGACATATGGGGAATGTTAAGTAATAATTATTTTATGAGGTATCACTCTGTTTTAAAAGCAGAGAAATTGAAGTTTTAAAAATTGTGATTTTTTTTTACATTTTTGGTAAATTTGGGATTTTTTCATAAATAAATGTGAAATATATTGACTCAAATTTATGAATATCATGAAGTACAATGTGTCACGAGAAAACAATGGCTTGGATAGAATGGCTTGGATAAGTAAAAGCGTTCCAAAGTTATTAACACATAAAGTGACACATGTCAGATTAGCAAAATTAGGCCTGGTCAGGAAGGGGGTAAATGGCCCGGTCTGGAAGTAGTTAAAATCAGTAATTGGTGTGTTCTAATGATTCATTGAGCCCAAATGCTGTTAGGGTATTAATTTAAAATATCCCAAAAATTTCCTTCCTACATAATTGTTAGTAGGACTGTGGGACCCACTCAAAGGGAGTCAATATGAGGCACAGGACTATGTCCTTATGTAATATGTTATTATGTAGGAGATCACCTTCATGAAATGTAGCAAACTGACAGGAGACGCTATTTGCAGTCCATTATTCATGCATCCAGGTCCATCCTCAGTAACCACTCCCCAAAATATAGAATAATAAAAAATAACCCACTTCTACACTTCTGAGTCTACACGAAAAAGATTAAAATCCAACGTAGAGGATGTAGAGGAGGTAGATCTAGATATACAACAAAGAAACAAAGAAAAAAACTCAAACCAAAACAGTAGATTATAACGAAGGAGAATCATCAGCTCCTATTAGGGACCCAGCGGACCCCCAAAAAAAGAAATTGAAAAGTGAATTTTCAACTTATCCCAATATACACTTAAAGGGACACTGACAGGCCAAATCAGCATATATAGTTAGATATATGACATTACAGGTCTTATAGAGTGTTTTAAAAGCATATAAGTATCCCCCCTGTCCACCTTATAAAGAGCGAAATATAAAGCTTTATAACCTGCTTGTCCGGTCAGCAATCTGCCCAAGGGGCGTCGTTTCATGTGAAAATGCGCCCAGCTAGCCGCTCCCAACTGCCGTTCTTAAGCCCCGCCCAGCTCATCATTATTCACTTTGCTGGGCGGCGGCTAGAACTCTCCCCAGTCCCGATCCTGCGCATGGGCAATTCAATCCTCTGGGCATCGTTCATGCCCAATCTTCTGCGCCTGCGCCCCGCCGTGGTTAGATCGCGCATGCGTACACACACAGCCTGCCTGCGTCTTGGAGGCAGCTGCAGCCTCAGCCTCAGCCATGCACTGTTCAGAGCAGCACTTCAGAGCGCTGCTCACTCACATCGTCAAAGGGGTTAATAGTGCGTCCCAGAGGATTGAATTGCCCATGCGCAGGATCGGGACTGGGGAGAGTTCTAGCCGCCGCCCAGCGAAGTGAATATTGATGAGCTGGGCGGGGCTTCAGAACGGCAGTTGGGAAGGCTAGCTGGGCGCATTTTTACATGAAACGCCGCCCCTTGGGCAGATTGCTGACCGGACAAGCAGGTTATAAAACTTTATATTTCGCTCTTCATAAGGTGGACAGGGGGGATACTTATATGCTTTTAAAAGACTCTATAAGACCTGTAATGTCATATATCTAACTATATATGCTGATTTGGCCTGTCAGTGTCCCTTTAAATCTAAGTTTACTTAATAAAGGTTTATCCTTTTGACCCACCAGTGAACCAAATCCCTTTGAATTATTTGTTGACCTCAATCGATTTGTTCGTAAATTAACCCTTAAACGTCATTTCCTCATCATCATCACACAACAGATTCAAACTTCCCATCATGTATAGAGGGATGTTAATCAATTGGGAGTTGTTGATCAACCACTTACAGTGGCCCCATTCCGTCACATATGAGAAATAAATCTACTTTTTATCCCCTTGAAAGTAGGGGTCCCCATATTGAAAGTTTTATAATATGGTAATGGATGATTTTAAAGACACTATTATCTCCACTACCCACAAGAAGGATAACTTTACCACAACTAAAAATAATCTTAATCCAAATGAATTACACACTCTCAAAAGTTTGACAGGGAACAAAGATATTGTGATTAAAAGTGCTGATAAAGGGGGAGGTGTGGTGATTATGAGGTCCGACTACTATCTGAGAGAATCCTCTAGAATATTATCAGACCGTGAATATTATAGAATTTTAAAAGAAGATCCCACTGGAGTCTTCAAGAAATATCTCTTTGATCTTATTGACTCTGGTTTTCAAATGGGAATTAATGACAAGAAAGAGAAAAAGTTCCTCCAAGTTCCCCATACGTCCATATCATGTTTCTATTTCTTACCTAAGAATGGGAAGACCCATTATTTCGGAAATGTCACTATAATCACATATATAGCAATGCAATTCAGTGGTTATACCAACAGGGGAAACTGTGGGTCGGTGCTCTGCCCCACAAACCACCCCAGTATTGTGGATCAATTTAGTAGAGATGTGCTATGTTGGGGGACTCAAAATCGATTGTAGGTATTGACATTTCCATTTGGATAACGCAATCTGAGCTATATACCAACAAATAATGAAATACAAAAGGGTGGTCCCTCAGGGGAAAGGTGGTGCTGTCGCACCTGACCCCAATACTGCTCGGCAGTCTAAACTACATAAAACTAAAGGGGGCAGCAACGTGTTTAAAACGTAACATTTAATGTTATCAATTAAAATCCCAAGAACGGGAATATGGACCCCTTACAAACATACAACACAGACAAATGACAGAGGACCTGGAGTACATATGACAGACGCCAGCAGACCGGCAGCAAGCTTTTTTTTTTACCTCTGCCGGATTCCTTGGAAAAAGGCCGTACGCTTTCCAAGGAAATTGTGCCAATGTGGAATAGGGCCATACACCCTTCACAGTCTGCGCCATTACAATTCCCCCCTCTTCCCCTCTGTCCAGCTATATAGCTGTTGGAGGAGTGGGGGTACTCTATTTAAGACCCTAGTCCCCTGATGATTTATGGGGTCTTCATAGTCACAGGTATCCCCCTGTAGATATATTCATATATGAAACGCGTAGGGTCATTTGAATATATCATCACCTTGGCATTCTATTTCCATCAAAACAATTTAGGATATACCCTGGGCCTTTACACTTTGCTCCTGGCAGGGCCATTTAGGGTTATCAGTTTAGGGTTAGGATCCGGACGGGGCCACTCCTTGCGGGGCTAGGACCCCATGTTAGGAGGCTCTTTCAGGGTATAACAGGTGAAGTAGGGCCTAACAGGGATAGATCCTCTCCCTGAGGCCCTCTATCACCTAGTTGACCGTCTACCTGAAGACCCTCTCAAGTTTAAGAACCACCTCTGTATGTGGACCCTGGGTGCCGGTCCTGACTGTCCTCCAATGGTAAGACCAACCCTTTTTTCTGCCTGTCTGGCATGTTTATAGACCTAACAGTGTACCACGTGTAACTTCGAGTACACATCTGTGGTCTTATATTTACTTACCTTTGATTTGTTTTATCAGACCCACTCCAAACTATCTTAGGGGTGGTACTGTAGACTTGATCAAAGGTGACCTGGCAGGTCATATGTACTCCAGGTCCTCTGTCGTTTGTCTGTGTTGTATGTTTGTAAGGGGTCCTTATTCCCTATTTTGGGATCTTAATTGATAACATTAAATGTTAAGTTTTAAACAAGTTGCTGCTCCCTTTAGTTTCATGTACTATATACCAACAATCCAAATATGTATATATAAATATAGCATTTGCAACACCAGTGACGGAACTGTACACTATTTTTGTGACTTCCTTATTTGATTTATTTTTTCCTTTTTATTGACTATTTGTCTTTTTAGACGTTTTCTCCAAGTTGTTCAACTTGTATATATTTATTTAATATTTTTTTGATATGATCTAAATGTGGAAAGCGAATTGACTTATTATCTTATAAAATATGTCATTTTTTATTTTTTTTGATTCATTTTATGAAATATGTCTTATTTTATGTAATATTTGAATAAATAATTATTTTATTTAGTTACACTAGATATTCATACATATACCTAGATATTGGAGTACCCCCCAATTCTTCCTTTACTGATCCGCTTGTGCCTGAGGCACAAAATGAGTTCATTCTTAAAGCCATTGATTTTATACTACACCTCAATTTCTTTACATTTAATGACCTCTTCATGGGAGATTTTGAAGAGAAATTCGGCCTTTTAACAAATCCAAAAATCAAATTTTACTGTAGATATATTGCTGATATTCTTTTTATTTGGGGAAGAGGAATCAACGAACTACAACATCTTGTGGAACTGCTTAACACTAAAGATGAGCGAATCGAAGCTGATGAAGTGGAATTTGATCCGAATTTCAGGAAAAATTTAATTTGCAACTAATGCGAATATCCTCGCGCTTCGTGGTAACGAATCACAATTTTTCCTAAAATGGCGGCTACACATGTGAGGACATGGGGCAAGGAACTGTGGGAAGGTGGGATGACACCTAATGCCATGCATGCAGCCAATCAGCAGCCAGCCAGCCATGTTATGTCACAGCCCCATAAATACAGCAGCGATTCAGACATTTTCCAGCGTTCTGAGTGCAGGGACAGACATGAAAAGGCACTAAGGACAGCAATCAGAAAAACCTCATTGAGAATAAAATAACTGGAAAAAAAAAACAACGATTTATAGGTGCAGGAAAAAGATAGGGAAGAATCATTTTACAGCCTTTTAGTGCAGGGAGAGACGTCAGAAGGCACTAGGGACAGTGATATAAAAGAGATTTATAAGTGCAGGGAAAGATTATTTGGGGATCCAAATAGCCATTATACAACTCTGTCATTCCAGCAATTTGTTCTCGTTATTGGGGTGCAAGTGCTATATTGAAAAGCCTTTAGTGACCTATTTCAGTACAAAAAGAAAAATATATATGCACTTCACTGTTGCTGTTATTTGTGGTGAAAGCGTTTAGTGGCCTATTTCAGTACAAAAAGAAAAATATATACGCACTTTACTTCTGCAGTTATATGTGTTGAAAACATTTAGTGGCCTATTTCAGTACAGAAAAAAATATATATCCGCACTTCACTGTTGCAGTAAATGGTGGTCAAAGCATTTAGAGGCCTATTTCAGTACAAAAAGAAAAATATATTTTCAGTTCACTTCTGCAGTTTATGTGCTGAAAGCGTATAGTGGCCTATTTCAGTACAGAAAAAAATATATATCCGCACTTCACTGTTGCAGTTATTTGTGGCAAAATTGTTTAGTTGCCTATTTCAATACAAAAAGAAAAATAAATATATGTGCATTTCACTGTTGCAGTTATTTGTGGTTAAAGCATTTAGTGGCCTATTTCAGTACAGAAAAAAATATATATCCGCACTTCACTGTTGCAGTAAATTGTGGTCAAAGCATTTAGAGGCCTATTTCAGTACAAAAAGAAAAATATATTCTCCGTTTACTTCTGCAGTTATATGTGCTGAAAGCGTTTAGTCGCCTATTTCAGTACAGAAAAAAAATATATACGCACTTCATTGCTGAAATTATTTGTGGCAAAAGCATTTAGCGGCCTATTTCAGTACAAAAAGAAAAATATATACGCACTTCACTGTTGGTGTTAATGGTGGTCAAAGCGTTTAGTGGCCTATTTCAGTACAAAAATATACAGAGAGTGCAGAATTATTAGGCAAGTTGTATTTTTGAGGATTAATTTTATTATTGAACAACAACCATGTTCTTAATGAACCAAAAAAACTCATTAATATCAAAGCTGAATATTTTTGGAAGTAGTTTTTAGTTTGTTTTTAGTTTTAGCTATTTTAGGGGGATATCTGTGTGTGCAGGTGACTATTACTGTGCATAATTATTAGGCAACTTAACAAAAAACAAATATATACCCATTTCAATTATTTATTTTTACCAGTGAAACCAATATAACATCTCAACATTCACAAATATACATTTCTGACATTCAAAAACAAAACAAAAACAAATCAGTGACCAATATAACCACCTTTCTTTGCAAGGACACTCAAAAGCCTGCCATCCATGGATTCTGTCAGTGTTTTGATCTGTTCACCATCAACATTGCGTGCAGCAGCAACCACAGCCTCCCAGACACTGTTCAGAGAGGTGTACTGTTTTCCCTCCTTGTAAATCTCACATTTGATGATGGACCACAGGTTCTCAATGGGGTTCAGATCAGGTGAACAAGGAGGCCATGTCATTAGATTTTCTTCTTTTATACCCTTTCTTGCCAGCCACGCTGTGGAGTACTTGGACGCGTGTGATGGAGCATTGTCCTGCATGAAAATCATGTTTTTCTTGAAGGATGCAGACTTCTTCCTGTACCACTGCTTGAAGAAGGTGTCTTCCAGAAACTGGCAGTAGGACTGGGAGTTGAGCTTGACTCCATCCTCAACCCGAAAAGGCCCCACAAGCTCATCTTTGATGATACCAGGCCAAACCAGTACTCCACCTCCACCTTGCTGGCATCTGAGTCGGACTGGAGCTCTCTGCCCTTTACCAATCCAGCCACGGGCCCATCCATCTGGCCCATCAAGACTCACTCTCATTTCATCAGTCCATAAAACCTTAGAAAAATCAGTCTTGAGATATTTCTTGGCCCAGTCTTGACGTTTCAGCTTGTGTGTCTTGTTCAGTGGTGGTCGTCTTTCAGCCTTTCTTACCTTGGCCATGTCTCTGAGTATTGCACACCTTGTGCTTTTGGGCACTCCAGTGATGTTGCAGCTCTGAAATATGGCCAAACTGGTGGCAAGTGGCATCTTGGCAGCTGCACGCTTGACTTTTCTCAGTTCATGGGCAGTTATTTTGCGCCTTGGTTTTTCCACACGCTTCTTGCGACCCTGTTGACTATTTTGAATGAAACGCTTGATTGTTCGATGATCACGCTTCAGAAGCTTTGCACTTTTAAGAGTGCTGCATCCCTCTGCAAGATATCTCACTATTTTTGACTTTTCTGAGCCTGTCAAGTCCTTCTTTTGACCCATTTTGCCAAAGGAAAGGAAGTTGCCTAATAATTATGCACACCTAATATAGGGTGTTGATGTCATTAGACCACACCCCTTCTCATTACAGAGATGCACATCACCTAATATGCTTAATTGGTAGTAGGCTTTCGAGCCTATACAGCTTGGAGTAAGACAACATGCATAAAGAGGATGATGTGGTCAAAATACTCATTTGCCTAATAATTCTGCACTCCCTGTAAATATATTCTCAGTTCACTTCTGCTGTTATATGTGTTGAAATCGTTTAGTGGCCTATTTCAGTACAAAAAGAAAAATACGGATGAAGCAGGGTTAACACACATGCTTCATGAGACATGTTATCTAAAGTAAATGTAATTAAATGCGTTAAGCAATTTCTTTTCAAAGGCTTTTGTTTCAAGATAACGCGATGAGTTAAGAAATTTTAGTTGAGTGTGTGTTTTACCACTGCTACATCTGTATATACGCATTTCACTGTTGCAGTTATTTGTGGTGAAAGCGTTTATTGGCCTATTTCAGTACAGAAAGAAAAATATATACGCACTTCACTATTAGTTATTTTTGGTGAAAGCATTTAGTAGCCTATTTCAGTAGAAAAATAAAAATATATAAGCACTTCACTGTTGCTGTTATTTGTGGTGAATGTGTTTAATGCCCTATTTTAGTACAAAAAGAAAGATATATACGCACTTCACTGTTGCTGTTATTTGTGGTCAATGCGTTCAGTGGCCTATTTCAGTACAAAAAGAAAAATATATATGCACTTCACTAGGGATGAGCGAACCCGAACTGTATAGTTCGGGTTCGTACCGAATTTTGGGGTGTCCGTGACACGAACCCGAACCCGAACATTTTCGTAAAAGATCGGGTTCGGTGTTCGGCGCTTTCTTGGCGCTTTTTGAAAGGCTGCAAAGCAGCCAATCAACAAGCGTCATACTACTTGCCCCAAGAGGCCATCACAGCCATGCCTACTATTGGCATGGCTGTGATTGGCCAAGTGCAGCATGTGACCCAGCCTCTATGTAAGCTGGAGTCACGTAGCGCCGCACGTCACTCTGCTCTGATCAATGTAGGGATAGGATGCAGCTGCTGCTGTTAGGGCGAGATTAGGCAGTGATTTATTTATTGAAGTGATCGATATACAGCTGTGTATCATACAACCTCAGCTATTCAAATGCTCACTGTTTTAAGGCTGCCCAGAGCGTTTTTCAGTCACTTTTCTGGGGTGATCAGCGGCCATTTTGTGTCTTGTGGTGCGCCAGCACAAGCTGCCACCAAGTCCATTTTTAACCGTCAATAGTGTTTTGTTTTTTTTGCTATATCCTACATCAGGGGCTTGGTTGTGCTTGCTATTTTATTGAGGGGTAAAATACAATTGCCAAAATAGCAGTACCCTAAATCTGGTGTTTCAGCTATGGCTAGCCAATTGTAATACTGTCTGCTGTCTGCCGAAGCACAGTTTTTGTTCTGGGTTGAATACAATTCCCAACTTAGCAATTCCCTAAATAATTGTTTTCTGCTGTATCAGGCCAAGTTTAAATCTATCCATAAAAGGGTATATTAGATTGAAGGGGCTGATAGGGTCATCCTCAATAACTTCACACGCTACCGTGCATTTCCAAGTCTAATTCTGTCTGTAAAAAGGATACGTCACGGGGTTCCGAAGGTGCACTCGGTCCCCCATTGCCCGCAGAACTGTTGCTTAGCTTTTGGAATGAGGTTCTGTGTTTGACCTCATTCCCAGGGCGGCTTTACTAGCTGGGTGGCTCCCTGCTCCTAGTCTGCCTTGAGCGCCGAGCTGATCACTCGGTGCTCGACTGGTTGGTCTGTCGGTCATGTGATGCTGGCCACGTCACATGACCCTCACTCCCCACTATAAATACAGGCAGCCTGCTGGCTACAGGTTGCCTGTTAATTTCTAGGCTCCTGGCTTTTGTTGGACTACTGAATATTTACCTGATCCTGTTCCCTGACGATCCTCTGCCTGCTCCTCCTGTACTGCGCATACTACTCTCTTAGGACTCCTCTTGTACTTCTCTACTCTCCTGGTATTTGCCCCCGGCTTCTCCTGACCATTCTTTGCTTAATCCGTTGTACTGCGTAGCTCTCTTGGTTTTGACCCGGTCCGTTCATGTTCCGTATTTTGTCTTGTCTGTCTTCCCTGCACATATCCTAAGTTAGGGATTGCCGTCCAGTTGTCCCCTGTCATCAGGACTCGTGAGGCAAGTAGGCAGGGCCAGGGGTGAGGGTGGGGCGCAGTGGTCACTACCCTTCCCCCTGTGTGTGTGTGGACGTGACCGTTACAGATTAACAGGCCCAATAACCACTGTATCATGAATCCTCTTACTACCCTGACTGACCATGTCTCTAACTTGACACAGAGGGTGCAGGAGCTAGGAGAGAAACTCCGTTCTTGTGAGTTAGGGCAAGGTTCTTCCACTCCTCTGTCCTCCAGTCCATATTTTGAACCCCAGATCAAGCTCCCATAACCCTTTTCTGGAGACCGGAAGAGGTTTCTCTCCTTTAAGGAGAATTGCAAACTCTACTTCCGTTTGCGCCCCGTGTCCTCCGGTCCCGAGAGCCAACGCGTGGGGATTATCATTTCTCTACTACAGGGTGATCCCCAGGACTGGGCATTTTCGTTACCTCCTGGGGCCAGTTGTCTAACTTCTGTGGAGGGGTTTTTTCAGGCCCTGGGTACCCTCTATGACGAACCAGACAGGGCCCTGGTAGCCGAGACAGCTCTTAGGGCACTGGTTCAGGGCCATCTCCCTGCGGAGGAGTATTGCACCCAATTCAGACGGTGGTGTGTCCCCTCAGGATGGAATGAACCAGCCCTGAAGAGTCAGTTTAGGTCTGGTCTATCTGATAATTTAAAAGATCTATTGGTCAATTACCAAATTCCTGAGACCTTAGAGGAGATGATGACCCTAGTTGTCCGACTTGACAGACGAGTTAGAGAGAGACGACAAGAACGACAGTTCAGTTCTCAGATGGTGGTCCAGCCAGAGGCCTTTTCCAGGGACAACACTGAGGTCTCCACCGAGGAACCCATGCAGGTTGGCATGACCCGGGGTAATCTTCGTCGCAGACGCGGAGAGTGCTTCTACTGTGGAGATCCTGGCCATTGGATCAACAAGTGTCCTAAGAGGGACCTCTCTGACAAGTCTTCTAAAGCAAGACAACCTAAAGACCAGGTACACCCTGATTTTTCTAAAGGTAAGCTTTTGGTACCCATAACAATTTCTCTCGGGGTTAATAAGTGGCCGGGTAAGGCCTTTATTGACTCCGGTTCAGCGGCCAGCTTTATTGACTTTGAGTTTGCTTGTAAATTGGGTATTCCAATGTTTGCTTTACCTACACCTATCCATGTCATGGCTATTGATGCTACTCCCCTGATTGGTGGTACGGTGAGGTCATGTACCTCTGAAATTTCTCTGTCCGTGGGTGTGTGCCACTCTGAGAGATGTTCTCTTCTAGTCCTGGAGAACCTACCGGTTGAGGTGGTACTAGGGTTGCCTTGGCTCCGTTTACATAACCCCACAATTGATTGGTCCAAAGGAGAGTTGGTGAAATGGGGACCTAAGTGTGACTCATGCTTGTCCGTGGTCCAGGCTGGGGTTTCAGTAAGGTCTAATACATTACCCTCTGTTATTAAGGAATATTCTGATGTGTTCTCGTCCCTTACTCCAGAGGTTCTACCCCCCCATAGACCTTATGATTGCGCCATAGAGCTAATTGAGGGTGCCGAATTTCCTAAAGGTCGAATTTATAATCTTTCAGGGCCCGAACGCAAGGCTATGGAGGATTATATTAAGGAGAGCCTTGCTAAAGGGCATATTAGACCTTCAGTCTCTCATATGGGAGCAGGGTTTTTCTTTGTTAAAAAGAAGGATGGTGGTCTTAGGCCTTGTATTGCTTACCGGAGATTAAATAAAATCACTGTCCAAAATAGATACTCTCTCCCATTGATTCCGGATTTATTTAACCAGGTTTTGGGGGCAACCTGGTTTTCCAAGATTGACCTGAAAGGGGCATACAATCTAATCCGAATCAAGGAGGGAGATGAATGGAAGACAGCGTTCAATACTCCGATAGGACACTTTGAATATCAGGTGATGCCTTTTGGACTCAGCAATGCCCCAGCTGTGTTCCAAAACTTAATGAACGATATTCTTAGGGAGTTCTTAGGTAAATTTATTATTGTCTATCTTGACGACATTTTGATATTCTCTCCTGATTTCGAATCTCATGTGTCCCATGTCAAACAAGTATTAGAGGTGTTGAGGGAGAACCAGCTATCCGCTAAGCAAGAGAAATGTGTCTTTGGTGTACAGGAGATACTGTTTCTAGGGCATGTTTTGACTCCTCACGCCTTTAAGATGGATCCTGGTAAGGTTTTAGCAATTAAGGAATGGGTAAGGCCTTCATCCGTAAAGGCTTTACAACGGTTTTTGGGTTTCGCTAATTACTACTGTAAATTTATCATGAATTTTTCTGTAATTGCTAAGCCATTGACCGACCTTACTAAGAAAGGGGCGGATTTGGAGAATTGGTCTACCAAGGCCATTTCTTCATTTGAAACATTAAAAAAGGCATTTAGTAGCGCTCCCATTCTGATCCAGCCTGATCAGGAGAGACCCTTTATTGTGGAGGTGGATGCGTCCGAGGACGGCGCAGGAGCAGTCCTTTCACAAGGTCCTGCTAGCCTCACTAACCTGAGACCGTGTGCCTTCTTCTCTAGGAAATTCTCTCCCACGGAGAGAAACTACGACATAGGGAATAGGGAGCTGTTGGCCATTAAATGGGCATTTGAGGAGTGGAGACATTTTTTGGAGGGGGCAAGGCATCGAGTAACTGTTGTCACTGACCATAAAAACCTAATGTTTCTCGAGTCCGCTAAGAGGTTGAATCCCCGACAAGCCCGATGGGCTCTGTTTTTTACCCGTTTTGATTTTTCCATTACGTTCAGGCCGGGAAGTAAAAATGTGAAGGCAGACGCATTATCTTGGAGCTTCCATGCTTTTCAACCCACTGAGACGCCGCCTGAATCTATCCTACCAGCAAACATCTTCTTAGCGGCTCTAACCCAGGATATCTCGGCTCGCATTAAGGCTGAACAACATCTGGCACCGGCATCCACCCCAACAGATAAGTTGTTTGTTCCCGTACAATTTCGTCTCCAGCTGTTGGGTGAGTGTCACGATTCTGCCTTTTGTGGACATCCGGGTATTGAGGGCACTAAGGATCTGGTTTCTAGATCTTATTGGTGGCCCACTCTGACCAGGGATGTCAAGTCCTACGTGTCAGCCTGTGAGGTTTGTGCCAGGTCTAAGACACCTAGGACTCGCCCTGCTGGTAACCTACGACCCCTACCTATTCCCAGTAGACCCTGGTCCCATATCTCGATGGACTTTATAAATGACCTACTGCTGGCGGAGGGTAAGACTGTGGTTTGGGTAGTGGTCGATAGGTTTAGTAAGATGGTTCATTTCATTCCCCTGTCTAAACTTCCGAATGCTAAAACCCTGGCGTCTATTTTTGTGAGAGAGGTTGTTCGTTTACATGGCATCCCGGAAAATATTGTTTTGGACAGGGGTGTGCAGTTTGTGTCCAAATTCTGGAGGGCCTTCTGTCAAAGATGTAAAATTTCGTTGTCTTTTTCTTCCGCCTACCATCCTGAGAGTAATGGGCAGACTGAACGCCTTAATCAGTCTGTGGAACAATTCCTGAGGTTGTATGTTGCTGATGACCAGCAATTATGGGTCAAATTCCTTCCGTTGGCTGAATTTGCTCTGAATAACCGTGTCAATTCTTCTGCTGGGGTCTCCCCTTTCTTTTGTAACCATGGTTTTCATCCCCGTTTTCATTCTGGGTCATCCGTCTCCTCCTCTAACCCTGAAGCTGATAAACTCTCCTCCGAACTGTGCACAGTTTGGGCCCGGGTTCAATCGAACCTAGAAAAGGCTCAAAGTTCTCAAAAACTCAAGGCCGATAGGAGACGTTCAAGGGGCCTAAATACTAGGCCTACAATTTATATTCAGCTAAATCTGTCGTTACTGCTGTGCCTGTATTAGTGTAATACGGTACCTAAATAGATAGCCAGATAGTGTTAGGTGCCTGTAAAAAAAGGCCTGAATTTGAATTCAATACATTGGGCCAAATAATTTTTTTCTTATTGTGGTGAACGGTAACAATGAGGAAAACATCTAGTAAGGGACGCGGACATGGTCGTGGTGGTGTTAGTGGACCCTCTGGTGCTGGGAGAGGACGTGGCCGTTCTGCCACAGCCACACGTCCTAGTGAACCAACTACCTCAGGTCCCAATAGCAGCCAGAATTTACAGCGATATTTGGTGGGGCCCAATGCCGTTCTAAGGATGGTAAGGCCTGAGCAGGTACAGGCATTAGTCAATTGGGTGGCCGACAGTGGATCCAGCACGTTCACATTATCTCCCACCCAGTCTTCTGCAGAAAGCGCACAGATGGCGCATGAAAACCAAGCCCATCAGTCTGTCACATCACCCCCATGCATATCAGGGAAACTGTCTGAGCCTCAAGTTATGCAGCAGTCTCTTATGCTGTTTAAAGACTCTGCTGGCAGGGTTTCTCAAGGGCATCCACCTAGCCCTTCCCCAGCGGTGTAAGACATAGAATGCACTGACGCACAACCACTTATGTTTCCTGATGATGAGGACATGGGAATACCACCTCAGCACGTCTCTGATGATGACGAAACACAGGTGCCAACTGCTGCGTCTTTCTTCAGTGTGCAGACTGAACAGGAGGTCAGGGAGGAAGACTGGGTGGAAGACGATGCAAGGGACAATGAGGTCCTAGACCCCACATGGAATGAAGGTCGTGCCACTGACTTTCAGAATTCGGAGGAAGAGGCAGTGGTGAGACCGAGCCAACAGCGTAGCAAAAGAGGGAGCAGTGGGCAAAAGCAGAACACCCGCCGCCAAGAGAGTCCGTCTGCTACTGGCCACCGCCATCTGGGACCGAGCACCCCAAAGGCAGCTTCAAGGAGTTCCCTGGCGTGGCAGTTCTTCAAACAATGTGCTGACGACAAGACCCGAGTGGTTTGCACGCTGTGCCATCAGAGCCTGAAGCGAGGCATTAACGTTCTGAACCTTAGCACAACCTGCATGACCCGGCACCTGTATGCAAAGCATGAACTGCAGTGGAGTAAACACCTTAAAAACAAGGAACTCACTCAGGCTCCCCCTGCTACCTCTTCTGCTGCTGCCGCCTCGGCCTCTTCCTCCGCCTCTGGAGGAACGTTGGCACCTGCTGCCCAGCAAACAGAGGATGTACCACCAACACCACCACCTGCGTCACCAAGCATCTCAACCATGTCACACGGCAGCGTTCAGCTCTCCATCTCACAAACATTTGAGAGAAAGCATAAATTCCCACCTAGCCACCCTCAATCCCTGGCCCTGAATGCCAGCATTTCTAAACTACTGGCCTATGAAATGCTGTCATTCAGGCTGGTGGATACAGACAGCTTCAAACAGCTCATGTCGCTTGCTGTCCCACAGTATGTTGTTCCCAGCCGCCACTACTTCTCCAAGAGAGCCGTGCCTTCCCTGCACAACCAAGTATCCGATAAAATCAAGTGTGCACTGCGCAACGCCATCTGTGGCAAGGTCCACCTAACCACAGATACGTGGACCAGTAAGCACGGCCAGGGACGCTATATCTCTCTAACTGCACACTGGGTAAATGTAGTGGCGGCTGGGCCCCAGGCGAAGAGCTGTTTGGCGCACGTCCTTCCGCCGCCAAGGATCGCAGGGCAACATTCTTTGCCTCCTGTTGCCTCCTCCTCCTACTCGGCTTCCTCCTCCTATTCTTCCACCTGCTCATCCAGTCAGCCACACACCTTCACCACCAACTTCAGCACAGCCCGGGGTAAAAGTCAGCAGGCCATTCTGAAACTCATATGTTTGGGGGACAGGCCCCACACCGCACAGGAGTTGTGGCGGGGTATAGAACAACAGACCGACGAGTGGTTGCTGCCGGTGAGCCTCAAGCCCGGCCTGGTGGTGTGCGATAATGGGCGAAATCTCGTTGCAGCTCTGGGACTAGCCGGTTTGATGCACATCCCTTGCCTGGCGCATGTGCTGAATTTGGTGGTGCAGAAGTTCATTCACAACTACCCCGACATGTCAGAGCTGCTGCATAAAGTGCGGGCCGTCTGTGCGTGCTTCCGGCGTTCACATCCTGCTGCTGCTCGCCTGTCTGCGCTACAGCGTAACTTCGGCCTTCCTGCTCACCGCCTCATATGCGATGTGCCCACCAGGTGGAACTCCACCTTGCACATGCTGGACAGACTGTGCGAGCAGCAGCAGGCCATAGTGGAGTTTCAGCTGCAGCACGCACGGGTCAGTCGCACTGCGGAACAGCACCACTTCACCACCAATGACTGGGCCTCCATGCGAGACCTGTGTGCCCTGTTGCGCTGTTTCGAGTACTCCACCAACATGGCCAGTGGCGATGACGCCGTTATCAGCGTTACAATACCACTTCTATGTCTCCTTGAGAAAACACTAAGGGCGATGATGGAAGAGGAGGTGGCCCAGGAGGAGGAGGAGGAGGAGGAGGAGGAGGAAGAGGGGTCATTTTTAGCACTTTCAGGCCAGTCTCTTAGAAGTGACTCAGAGGGAGTTTTTTTGCAACAGCAGAGGCCAGGTACAAATGTGGCCAGACAGGGCCCACTACTGGAGGACGAGGAGGACGAGGATGAGGAAGAGGTGGATGAGGATGAATCATGTTCACAGCGGGGTGGCACCCAACGCAGCTCGGGCCCATCACTGGTGCGTTGCTGGGGGGAAACGCAGAACGATGACGATACGCCTTCCACAGAGGACAGCTTGTCCTTACCTCTGGGCAGCCTGGCACACATGAGCGACTACATGCTGCAGTGCCTGCGCAACGACAGCAGAGTTGCCCACATTTTAACGTGTGCGGACTACTGAGTTGCCACCCTGCTGGATCCCCGGTACAAAGACAATGTGCCCACCTTACTTCCTGCACTGGAGCGTGATAGGAAGATGCGCGAGTACAAGCGCACGTTGGTAGACGCGCTACTGAGAGCATTCCCAAATGTCACAGGGGAACCAGTGGAAGCCCAAGGCGAAGGCAGAGGAGGAGCAAAAGGTCGCCAACGCAGCTGTGTCACGGCCAGCTCCTCTGAGGGCAGGGTTAGCATGGCAGAGATGTGGAAAAGTTTTGTCACCACGCCACAGCTAACTGCACCACCACCTGATACGGAACATGTTAGCAGGAGGCAACATTTCACTAACATGGTGGAACAGTACCTGTGCACACCCCTCCACGTACTGACTGATGGTTCGGCCCCATTCAACTTCTGGGTCTCCAAATTATCCACGTGGCCAGAGCTAGCCTTTTATGCCTTGGAGGTGCTGGCCTGCCCGGCGGCCAGCGTTTTGTCTGAACGTGTATTCAGCACGGCAGGGGGCGTCATTACAGACAAACGCAGCCGCCTGTCTACAGCCAATGTGGACAAGCTGACGTTCATAAAAATGAACCAAGCATGGATCCCACAGGACCTGTCCATCCCTTGTGCAGATTAGACATTTATAACTACCTCCCCTTAACCATATATTATTGTACTCCAGGGCACTTCCTCATTCAATACTTTTTTTATTTTCATTTTACCATTATATTGCGGGGCAACCCAAAGTTGAATGAACCTCTCCTCTGTCTGGGTGCCGGGGCCTAAAAATATCTGACAGTGGCCTGTTCCAGTGTTGGGTGACATGAAGCCTGATTCTCTGCTATGACATGAAGCCTGAATCTCTGCTATGAGACCTCTCTCCTCTGTCTGGGTGCCGGGGCCTAAAAATATCTGACAGTGGCCTGTTCCAGTGTTGGGTGACATGAAGCATGATTCTCTGCTATGACATGAAGCCTGATTCTCTGCTATGGGACCTCTCTCCTCTGTCTGGGTGCCGGGGCCTAAATATCTGACAATGAACTGTTCCAGTGGTGGGTGACGTGAAGCCTGATTCTCTGCTATGACATGAAGCCTGATTCTCTGCCATGAGACCTCCCTCCAATTGATATTGGTTAATTTTAATTTATTTTATTTTTATTTTAATTCATTTCCCTATCCACATTTGTTTGCAGGGGTTTTACCTACATTTTGCTGCCTTTTGCAGCCCTCTAGCCCTTTCCTGGGCTATTTTACAGCCTTTTTAGTGCCGAAAAGGTCGGGTCCCCATTGACTTCAATGGGGTTCGGGTTCGGGGCGAAGTTCGGGTCGAGTTCGGATCCCGAACCCGAACATTTCCGGGAAGTTCGGCCGAACTTCTCGAACCCGAACATCCAGGTGTTCGATCAACTCTACTGGCGAACACTGCAATCTGACCATCACTGTTCATAACCATGGAACCAGCCAGGTGCCAGTTGAACCCAAAGCCAAGTTCGGTTCCAAGTTTTAAAGTGGTTTTCCTCTTTAAAAATCAACTACCGAAGTTTTCTAATGACGTCTCGTGCGACTTCGTGAATAACTGACTAAATGAGCCCATACATTTTAATGCTCTATGGAGACGGAACTCCACACAGCATTAATCCGAAGTTTTGAGCGAAGCGACTTCGGATGTAGCATCAGAAGCTCACTTCACTCATCACTAGTTGCTACTAAAGCCCCCACTGCCACGACCACCGTTGCCAGAAATGCAACTACTACTATTACTACCATCAACACAGCTATGCATGGGGTCTCCCACATCTCCCTAAACCTCCTCCTCTTAGCAGTCCAAACGCTGACTATTCTCACATAACTCATCAACAACGGGGAGACTCACTTGAGTATCTTCCTTACTGTGTGGGCTTTTGTTGCTTCTTCTTAGGAAAAAAGAAGGAATCCACTAGGATGTGCAATGAAGACAGAGATGATGCAATTGAAAGGATTTTCTGGGACTACAAGGATGAGGAGCAGGAGGAATGCAGTTACCCCTGGCTCCAAGGTACCGTTTCAGTCTCAGAGGTTATATCCACATCATCTTGCTATGACTGAGGGGAGGAGGAGCCATCCAGTCCACAATCTCATTCTCTTTGTCCTCAATAAAAAAGATCCACCTTTTGGAAGCCAGTGAGAACTGTGGCCTACTAGTACTACTACTAGCTGCTGCTGCTACTACTGTTTGCAGTACTACCCACATGACTCTTGGATGAAGAGGCATGGGTCTTTTGTTTTACACTCTTCCGTTTACCAGACATTGTATCATGCATGTCACTATGTTAAAATATTCAGGGCCTGGGCACCGGATGTTTTGTACTAGGCCCCGAATGTACTGCCTTCTAATGAAAAAACAAGGATGTCTACTGACCAGGACGCACTGCAAGAGCTGAAGGACCTGTGATTACATCACCGTCAGGAGAAATTTGCTAGAGGCAGAGCTTGGTGGTGGAGAAGGACCTGCGATGTCATATGATCAGTGCAGGAGGGGACGTGGCTAAGCTGTGAAGAGGAAAACTAGTGAAGAACACCCTGTGATGGCTTCTGTGACATGAGGAGAGGTAAGTGAAGGGATAGATTCAGTGTGAGAGCTGGGAGTTGGAGTTCTCCTCTCTCACACCACCTCCCTGCTTGCTTGAGGGAGTGATGTTATCTACATGGGACTGTATGTTAGGGCTGAAGGGAGGGGTGTTATTTACATATGGAGGGATATTATTTACATGGGACTGTTTGTTGGAGGGGCTGAAGGGAGGAGAGTGATGTTATTTACATGGGACTGTATATTGGAGGGGCTGAAAAAACATAAAAAAATAACCATGTGACAGCAGTTTAAGTAGTGTCCATTACACAGCCATTTTTATAACCAATTGCAGTCTATGTGGTTGTTTACATGGCTGGTTTTTTTTTTAACGGCCAATAGATAGCGGCCAATGGGGGCGAAATCAATGGGGCGGTTTTTAACGGCCGTCTAGACAACAGGTACAGTAGGAATAAATGACATTTCAGGAGTTAAAAATACCTAATCCAACGGACAGGACACTGACTCCTTATTGGATGCAGCAGGACCAGCGAGTGTCTCCCTGTGCGTGAAAGTGGAAAAGATCTTTTTTTTATATTTTTTTGGCAGTCAAGAGAAAATGCTGTGGGCCACATTATTAATGCTGGGAGCCACTATGGAGGACATTATTATTGCTGCGGGCCACTATGAGGGATATTATTAATGCTGGGGGCCACTATGAGGGACATTATTAATGCTGGGGCCAATATGGAGAACATTATTAATTCTGGGACTACTATGGGGAACAATATTAATGCTGGGGGCCACTATCGGGGACATTATTACTGCTCGGGGCCACTATCGGGATATTATTACTGCTGGGGGCCACTATGGAGGACATTATTAATGCTGGGGGCCACTATGAGGGATATTATTAATGCTGGGGGCCACTATGAGGGACATTATTAATGCTGGGGGCCAATATGGGGAACATTATTAATGCTGGGGTCACTATCGGGGACATTATTAGTGCTGGTGAACACTATAGAGGACATTATTAATGCTGGGGGCCGCTATGGGGAACATTATTAATGCTGGGGGCCACTATGGGGGCATTATTTACAATTGGGACCATTATGGGGGTTGGGATAAGCCAGAGAAATTCATCCGTTTTTAACAGGCAGATGGCGAGAAAATGGAACAAAGGGTTAGAAAATGGTCATAAGAAAGCTGACAGTGTGTCTGATTTTAACACCTATTTTTTATTTTACATTCATGTGTATGTAACCTTACATGGGACTGTATAATGGAGGTGGTTTGGCAGGGAATGATGTTTTGTACATGGGACTGTATGCTGGAGGGGGCTGAAGGCAGGGGATTGATGTTATTTACATGGGACTGTATGTCGGAGGAGGCAGGAGAGATGGTGTTAATTACATGAGACTGTATGGTGGAGGGAAGGAAATTATGTTATTTACATGGGCCTGAATGTTGGAATCGCTGGGGTATTATAATTTCTAAGGGCACTACAGGGAGAATTATAACTAAAAGGGGCATTGTAAATATTGGGGACATTATCGGGGTCCTGATTGCTACAGAGGGCTCTATTCATCAGGATAGTATTTGGGGGTATTGGGGAGCACAGCGAGCAGCAGGATAAGGGTACACACTTGCGGCAGAGGAATCCGGCAGGCAGTTCAGTCGCCGGAACTGCCTGCCGGATCCTTCAAAAGGTATGCCGACTGATGGCATTTGTAAGACTGATCAGGATCCTGATCCATCTTACAAATGCATTGAAATGCCGGATCTATCTTTCCGGTGTCAGCCGGAAAAACGGAACTTGGCATTTTTATTTTTTTCACATTTTTTTCAGTCTGCGCATGCGCAGACTGGAAGGGCCAATCCAGCATTGCTGTATTTTGCATGCCGGATCCGGCACTAATACACTCCTATGTAAAAAATGCCAGATCCGGCATTCCGGCAAGTGTTCCGGATTTTTGGCCGGAGATAAAACCATAACATGCTGCGGTATTATCTCCGTCCTGAACAGTCAAAAAGACTGCAGATGATGTGGATTTTTTCAGTGCGGATTTTGACCTATGGTGCGGATTTTAAAATCTGCAGCATGTCAATTTATTTTATTTTTCCTGACCGGATTTTCTTCTTCATTCACATTAATGGGGAGAGAAAAATCCGCACCAAATCTGCATGTAAATACGCCTCAACTTATGCGGATTGACTGCACAGATTGCCCTACAAAGACCTGCAGATTTCAGTGCGGATTGTCCGCACATAAATTCTGAACGTGTGCATTTACCCTAAAATGTCTTTAGTGCTAGGGCGGGCAGGAGGTGTCGACTGGGGCCATATGCATTGAGGCTTGGACTCCGGATCTTTTGAGACCCTAGCAACGCCCCTGCATTGTATTATGAAGTCTATAAATGAAAAGTCACTGGCTTGGTACACAGATTATTATTATTATTAAATGGTATTATTATCTAAATTGCAAGTGCTTTTTAAAGACAGAAGCACACTACAAAGACATTGTGCATTGGTATTGACAATTTACAATGGTAATACAATATGAGTTGAGTTGAAGGGACACCTGGATGTTCAGGTTCGCAGGGTTCGGCCAAACTTCGCAAAAAAGTTTGAGTTCGGGACCCAAACTTGACACGAACCCCATTGAACTTTGGAGCACTAAAATGGCTTTAAAAAAGTCATGAAAAGGGCTAGAGGGCTGCAAAAGACAGCAAAATGTGGTTAAGAGCATGGCAAGTGATCTGCAAACAAATGTGGATAGGGAAATGACTTCAAATAACATAAAATACGTTTAAAAAAAATTATAATCTTCATCTAGGAGGAGGTCCATATGAAGTAGGAGGTTGAGGAGGCGGTAGATGTGGCGGTGTAGGCGGAAGCGGCGGTGGAGGAGGAGGTAGCCAAAAATGGTTTTTGTTTTTTATTTTATTTTATTATTTTTTTATTTTTATTTGGGTAGACCCAAAACATTGGGAAATATAAAAAAATAAAACAAAGAGAAAGTGCGCTGTGGTACAACAATGGCTGGGTGAGGCCAGTATACATGTCTATTCTGCACAAGGTACGGACAAGTCCTGTGGGATCCATGCCTGGTTCATTTTAATGAACGTGAGCTTGTCCACATGGGCTGAAGCCAAAAATTTGGGATATGTAACCCAACAATGTATCAGACAAATGAGTGAAATTACTTAAAATAAAATACATAAAAATTAATCTTGATGTATGAGGAGGAGGTCCATATGGAGTAGGAGGTTGAGGAGGCGGTGGACGTAGTGGTGTAGGTGGAAGCGGGGGTGAAGGAGGACGAGGTAGCCAACACTGGTTTTTGTTTTTAATTTATTTATGTTTAAATTAGGGTACATCCCAAAAGAGTGGGAAATATCAAAAATACAACAATGAGCAATTGCACTGTAGTATAACAATGGCTGGGTAAGGCTGGTATAAATGTCTATTCTGCACAAGGTACGGACAAGTCCTGTGGGATCCATGCCTGGTTCATTTTAATGAATGTGAGCTTGTCCACATTGGCTGTGGACAGGTGACTGCGCTTGTCTGTGATAACGCCCCCTGCCGTGCTAAACACACGTTCAGACAATACACTGGCTGCAGGGCAGACCAGCACCTCCAAGGCATAAAGGGCAAGCTCAGGCCATGTGCCCAATTTGGAGACCCAGAAGTTGAAGGGGGCAGACCCATCAGTCAGTGCATATATGCGTGTGCACACATACTGCTCCACCATGTTGCTGAAATGCTGCCTCCTGCTAAGACGTTCCATATTAGCTGGTGGTGCTGGTTGTTGTGGCGTGCTGACAAAGCTTTTCCACATTTGGGCCATGCTAACCCTGCCTTCTGAGGTGCTGGTGGTGCCCCAGCTGTGTTGACGACCTCTTCCTCCTCCTCTGCCTTCACCTTGTGCTTCCACTGTGCCCCCGCTGTCAGGTGGGAATGCCATCAGCAGCGCGTCTACCAGCGTGTGCTTGTCCTCGCACATTTTCAGATCACGCTCCAGTGACGGAAGTAAGGACAGTATGTTGTCCTTGTAATAGGGATCCAGCAGCGTGGCCACCCAGTAATCAGCACAAGTTAGAATGTGGCCAACTCAGCAGTCATTGCGGGAACACTGCAGCAGGTAATCGCTCATGTGTGCCAGGCTGCCCAGAGGCAACAAAAAGCTGTCCTCTGTGGGAGGTGTATCGTCTGTGTCCTCCTTATCCCCCCAGCCATGCACCAGTGATGCGTATGAGCTGGTTTGGGTGCCACCCTGCTGTGAACACAGTTCCTCCTCCTCCATCTCCTCCTCCTCATCCTCCAGAACTGTGCCCTGGCTGGACAATTGTGTACCTGGCATATGTTGGTGTAGGAACCCACCCTGGGAGCCACTTGTGAATGACTGGCCTAAAATCTTTGGAAAATGATTCCTCTTCTTTCTCCTCCTCCTGTGCTACATCCTATTCCATCATCGCCCAAAGCATTTTTTCAAGGAGGCATAGAAGTGGAATAGTAACGCTGAGAACGGCGTCATCGGCACTGGCCATGTTGGTGGAGTACTCGAAAATTTTGTTAATCAAGCCATGGTGACCCAGTGCCAGTTATCCACCACTGGTGGTGAAGCCTCTGGTGGCAACTATTGTTAATGGACAACCCCTGCCCAGACCTATTCAGTTCATCACGGCTCCTGTTAAACTCCAAGTCGGGGTGCTACATTCTGAGGAAATATCTTTCTATGTCCTGCTGGATTCCACAGACCCAGTGATTCTGGGATTGCCCTGGCTACAGCAGCATTCTCCCATCTTAGACTGGTGTACGGGGGATATTCTCCGCTGGGGTCCTCAATGACATTCTTCCTGTCTGTCGGTGGTTCGCCCAACGTCTCCTCGTCTGGTTCCTATGAAACTGTCTGGTCTGTCTCCGCAATATGTGGCATATGGGGACGTTTTCTGTAAGAAGAGGGCTGAGACCCCACCACCTCATCGGTCTCATGACTGCCCGATCAATCTTCTTCCTGGGACTTCTCCACCTCGCGGAAGGGTTTATCCATTATCTCTGCCCGAAACTCAGGCTATGGCCGAGTATGTTAAGGAAAACCTCCAGAGGGGGTTTTTCAGAAAGTCTACCTCTCCAGCGGGAGCCGGTTTCTTCTTTGTGGCCAAGAAAGATGGGTCACTCCGTCCGTGCATAGATTATCGTGGGCTGAACAAGATCACGGTCAAGAACAAGTACCCTCCGCCTCTGATTTCTGAACTGTTCGATCGTATCCGAGGCGCCCAGATATTTTCTAAGTTGTATCTGCGTGGTGCATATCACCTGATCCGAATCCGTGAAGGCGACGAGTGGAAGACGGCGTTCAATACCCGTGATGGCCACTATGAGTACCTGCTCATGCCGTTCGGCTTATGCAACTCTCCTGCAGTTTTTCAAGAATTTGTGAATGGTATCTTCCGGGACCTGTTGTATAACTGTGTAGTGGTGTATCTCGATGATATTCTCATCTACAGTCAGGTCCATAAATATTGGGACATTGACACAATTCTAAAATTTTGGGCTCTATACACCACCACAATGGATATAAAATGAAACAAACAAGATGTGCTTTAACTGCAGACTGTCAGCTTTAATTTTAGGGTATTTACATCCAAATCAGGTGAACGGTGTAGGAATTACAACAGTTTGCATATGTGCCTCCCACTTGTTAAGGAACCAAAAGTAATGGGACAGAATAATAATCATAAATCAAACTTTCACTTTTTAATACTTGGTTGCAAATCCTTTGCAGTCAATTACAGCCTGAAGTCTGGAACGCATAGACATCACCAGACGCCGCGTTTCATCCCTGGTGATGCTCTGCCAGGCCTCTACTGCAACTGTCTTCAGTTTCTGCTTGTTCTTGGGGCATTTTCCCTTCAGTTTTGTCTTTAGCAAGTGAAATGCATGCTCAATCGGATTTAGGTCAGGAGATTGACTTGGCCATTGCATAACATTCCACTTCTTTCTCTTAAAAAACTCTTTGGTTGCTTTTGTAGTATGCTTTGGGTCATTGTCCATCTGCACTGTGAAGCGCCGTCTAATGAGTTCTGAAGCATTTGGCTGAATATGAGCAGATAATATTGCCCGAAACCCTTCAGAATTCATCCTGCTGCTTTTGTCAGCACTCACATCATCAATAAATACAAGAGAACCAGTTCCATTGGCAGCCAAACATGCCCACGCCATGACACTACCACCACGATGCTTCACTGATGAGGTGGCATGCTTAGGATCATGAGCAGTTCCTTTCCTTCTCCATACTCTTCTCTTCCCATCACTGTGCTACAAGTTGATCTTGGTCTCATCTGTCCATAGGATGTTGTTCCAGAACTGTGAAGGCTTTTTTAGGTGTCGTTTGACAAACTCTAATCTGGCCTTCCTATTTTTGAGGCTCACCAATGGTTTACATCTTGTGGTGAACCCTCTGTATTCGCTCTGGTGAAGTCTTCTCTTGATTGTTGACTTTGACACACATACACCTACCTCCTGGAGAGTGTTCTTGATCTAGCCAACTGTTGTGAAGGGTGTTTTCTTCACCAGGGAAATAATTCTTTGGTCATCCACCACAGTTGTTTTCTGTGGTCCTCCAGGTCTTTTGGTGTTGCTGAGCTCACCGGTGCGTTCCTTCTTTTTAAGAATGTTCCAAACTGTTGTTTTGGCCACGCCTAATGTTTTTTCTATCTCTCTGATGGGTTTGTTTTGTTTTTTCAGACTAATGATGGCTTGCTTCACTGATAGTGACAGCTCTTTGGATCTCATCTTGAGAGTTGACAGCAACAGATTCCAAATACAAATAGCACACTTGAAATGAACTCTGGACCTTTTTATCTGCTCATTGTAATTGGGATAATGAGGGAATAACACACACCTGGCCATTGAACAGCTGAGAAGCCAATTGTCCCATTACTTTTGGTTCCTTAACAAGTGGGAGGCAAATATGCAAACTGTTGTAATTTCTACACCGTTCACCTGATTTGGATGTAAATACCCTCAAATTAAAGCTGACAGTCTGCAGTTAAAGCACATCATCTTCGTTTCATTTCAAATCCATTGTGGTGGTGTATAGAGCCAAAAATGTTTAAATTGTTTTGATGTCCCAATATTTATGGACCTGGCTGTATTCCCCCGACTTGACCACTCACCGGAATCAAGTGCACCTGGTTTTGCAGCGATTAAGGGAGAATGGTCTGTATGCTAAGCTCAAAAAATGTGTCTTTGAGCAGTCCACCTTACGCTTCCCGGGATACATTGTTTCCTGCTCTGGTCTGCAAATGGACCCTGACAAGGTCTCAGCCATCCTGAATTGGCCTTGTCCTCAAGGTCTCCATGCCATTCAAAGGTTCCTGGGGTTTATTTTTGCTCTGATGAAGAAAGGGGTGGATGCAAAGAAGTGGGCCCCTGAAGCTGAGTCTGCTTCCATGCATCTCAAAGACTGCTTTGCCGCTTCTCCTGTTCTCCGTCATCCGGATATCTCCAAACAGTTCTTCCTTGAAGTGGATGCTTCCTTTATTGGAGCAGGTGCCGTCCTGCTACAGAAAAACTCCAAAGGGAGATTTTTCACGTGTGGTTTCTTCTCCAAGCTCTTCTCTTCTGCGGAAAGAAACTATTCCATCGGCAATAGAGAGCTGCTGGCTATCAAGATGGCCTTGGAAGAATGGAGATTCTCCAAGATGGCACATTTTATTTCGCTTCCTGGATTGCTTTCTGCTAATAGATTGGCCTGTCTGTTTATTGAACACATCTTTCGTCTTCATGGTCTACCTCTGCACATTGTGTCTGATCGCGGGGTATAATTCACTTCCAAATTCTGGCGAGCGCTCTGTGGGCTACTTGAGGTCAAGTTGGATTTCTCTTCTGTATCTGTAAAGAATAAATCAAGACATCTGGACTTACTGTAGATTTCTTGAAAACGTTTCACTGGTTCTTCCAACGAGTTTTCTCAATTCTGAGTGACTGTACAAGAATTTTCTGGGAATAAATATGTAGCTGAATCAACATCTGGTAATTATACCCAGCATGGGTAAAATTTCCAGATGTTGATTCAGTTACATATTTATTCCCAGAGAATTCTTGTACAGTCACTCAGAATTGAGAAAGCTCGTTGGAAGAACGAGTGAAACGTTTTCAAGAAATCTACAGTAAGTCCAGTTGTCTTGATTTATTCTTTACAGATATACCATAACCTGGATAAATGAGAACCTTCACAAACATTTCTCTGCTGGTTACGATCCTCAGTCTAATGGGCAAGTTCAATGAATTAACCAGATCTTGGAGAACTACCTACGTCACTTTGTCTCTGCTCAGCATGATGACTGGGTTCGGCTCCTGCCTTGGGCAGAACTTTCTTACAACAGCCATTTTGGAGAATCTACGGGCTCTTCTGCCTTCAATATAGTGTATGGACTTCATCCCCATGCTCCGTTACCCCTGTCTGCATCTTCTGAGGTACCAGCTGCTAATTCTTTGTTCAGAGACTCCCTCAGCATCTGGAGACAGACTAAGGACTATCTCTCAGGCAGTTACCCATATGAAGAAGAATGCAGATACCAGACGTAGACCACCTCCTCAGTTCTCTCCTGGTGACAAAGTCTGGCTTTCCTGCCGGAACATCCGCTTGAAGGTACCCTGTTACAAATTTTCTCTCCGGTTTCTGGGTCCGTTTGAGATCCAAGAGCGCATCAACCTTGTTTACTACAAACTCTGGTTGCCTCCTACACTCCAGATTCCAAACTCCTTTCATATACCTGTCACGGATGAAGTTAGCAGATAGCTGGAACATATAAATAAACAAGCGACTGGCTTGATCCCAAACTAAGGAGCTTATAGGTGAGCCCTATAAAACCCTAAGAGCTCTCCCTGACTGCTATGTACATGCAAGGGTCTGTATGGTAGCCGATTGCATGCCCGCGTACCTAATCCTATGTGACACCTGAAAACCCTATAATAGTGAGGGGACACGACCACCGGCTCTCTGCACTTAATACTGATGGAGTCAGGGTCACCTAGAATCAAGCCAGCAAGGAGACACAATAAAGTAAAAGCCTTATCTGAACAAACAGCAGAAGCAGCCTCCAGCAGTGAACACCTCATCCAGGAAGTAGTATAAACCGCAAAGTGAGGCAGTAAATAATGGTCAAAGTCCAGCTCACCTGCATCAGCAGTTTCGGAGGTGCACGGATGGGATGAGACCCAAACAAACGAACTTGAAGGAAAAGAAAATCCAGCACCTGATATCTTGCTTGACGGTGTTTATTCCACAAACCAAAGTGTATAGCGGCTGCTTTTCTGTCTCCTTTTTTCAGTTCAAATTCAGTGAGAAAATCACGGACATGCTGGTTGCGATATACAGGCTTTACACGATGCGGCAGCTCTCCATGTAGAGCTTGCAATTACGTTACCCCAAAAAAACAATTCCAAGATTCAGACGGAACTAATAAATACCATATTAAAACTTACATTAATTGCAACACCTCAGGAATTATATACATTATTGAATGTGAGGAATGCCGGTTAATGTATGTTGGTTGTTCAACCAGAAAATTTAAAGTGAGGTTGCTTGAACATATCAACTATATATTAAACCCTGCATATGTCAACATCTCAAGTGCGGCAAAGCACTTTATTATGGCTCATAACAGAAGTTTATCTTCATTTACAGCTTATGCCATAGAACGAGTGTTTTTGCCCACAAGAGGTGGAGACTTCAAAAAGCTTGTATACCAGAGAGAAGCTTTCTGGATTCTCAAACTGAATTCCAGAAGCCCTGCAGGATTAAATCAGAGAAAAGAACTCATGTACATTTACTAACAGCATTAAATCATACCATGTTGCAACTTTGAAGAAAAATAACATACAGCCTAATTGAACTGGGATGGATTGTAGCCAGCAGATATAGAGGAGTATTCAGACGGAGCGTTTTTTTTCAAATCTTTGGGATATCTCAATGCATTTATATTGAGTTATTTATTTATTTATTTATTTATTTATTCATGTCCCTTAGGCTACTTTCACACTAGCGTTCTGCTGTCCGCTCGTGAGCTCCGTTTGAAGGGGCTCACGAGCGGAGCAGAACGCTTCCATCCAGCCCTGATGCAGTCTGAATGGATGCGGATCCGCTCAGACTGCATCAGTCTGGCGGCGTTCAGCCTCCGCTCCGCTCGCCTCCGCACGGCCAGGCGGACAGCTGAACGCTGCTTGCAGCGTTCGGGTGTCCGCCTGGCCGTGCGGAGGCGTGCGGATCCGTCCACACTTACAATGTAAGTCAATGGGGACGGATCCGCTTGAAGATGACACAATGTGGCTCAATCTTCAAGCGGATCCGTTCCCCATTGACTTTCAATGTAAAGTCTGAACGGATTCGCTCAGGCTACTTTCACACTTAGAAAATTTTCTAAGTTTTAATGCAGACGGATCCGTTCTGAACGGATGCGAACGTCTGCATTATCGGAGCGGATCCGTCTGATGAAACATCAGACGGATCCGCTCCGAACGCTAGTGTGAAAGTAGCCTAAACTGTCTTTCTCTTTACTTCTCCTCTCTACCTGCTGGACTTCATACTATGGAATGTCTGTTTATAATAGCTTATTTTGGATTTTAACTTTAAATGTGTTTCTGTGCACTTAAATTTCTGTGAGCACTTTTAATTACAACACCTGGGACGACCAGCACCGCCCTGCTAGTTTAATAGGGGAGGGATTTGTTATGTTCACGTCTCTATATATATACTGTGTTTGAAATTTATTGTGGAGGTCATGATTAAGAACCATCTGGTTCGAAACATGTATACCGCATTGGGGCTTATACTTTGAAAGTGAGGCAGTATGGGAGGGATTATAAAGGAAGACGATTAGTCGAAATAAGTGACACCTGGCAGAAGGAAAGGAGATGAGAAAGTGAAACCAAAACAAAGAACATCATACAAGAGGTATGTCTGCCAGATCTTCTCACAGAACTGGCGGTGACAGTACCCCTCCCTCTACGGGTGGACTCCGGACAGAGTCCACCTTCTCAGGATGAGACCTATGGAAAGCCCTGATGAGACGAGTGGCCTTAATGTCCACCACTGGGACCCACATCCTCTCCTCAGGACCATAACCCTCCCAATGAACGAGGTACTGAAGAGAACCGCGGGTAATGCGAGAATCCACAATCCTAGAGACCTGAAATTCAAGATTACCATCAACAATAATCGGAGGAGGAGGCAAAGAGGAGGGTACAGTGGGTTGGACATAAGGTTTTAATAGGTACTTGTGAAAAACATTATGGATCTTCCAAGTCTGAGGAAGATCAAGGCGGAAGGCAACGGGATTGATGACGGACAAGATCTTGTAAGGCCCAATAAACTTAGGACCCAACTTCCAGTAGGGAGCCTTCAGTTTTATATTCTTTGTAGACAACCACACCAGATCACCAACATTCAGGTCCGGACCAGGCACATGTCTCTTATCCGCCACACGCTTATATCTCTCACTCATCCTCTTCAGATTACCCTGAATCTTTTGCCAAATAAATGACAAAGACGAGGAAAATCTCTCCTCATCAGGTAAACCAGAAGACCCCTCTCCAGAGAATGTCCCAAACTGCGGATGAAACCTGTATGCACCAAAAAATGATGACTTATCAGAGGACTCCTGGCGAAGGGTTATTTAAAGCAAACTCAGCAAGGGACAAAAAAGAATACCAATCCTCCTGATTCTCCGCCACAAAACAGCGCAGATATTTCTCCAGATTCTGATTAACGCTTTCGGTCTGACCATTCGACTGCGGGTGAAAAGCAGAAGAGAACGACAACCGAACCCCCAAGCGAGAACAGAAGGCCTTCCAGAATCGGGAAACAAATTGCGTGCCCCTATCAGAAACGATGTCTATAGGGATGCCATGCAATTTAACAATATGATCAACAAACGCTTGCACCAGCGTCTTAGCATTGGGTAACCCAGGAAAGGGAATGAAATGTGCCATTTTGCTAAAATGGTCCACTACCACCAGAATCACAGTCTTTCCCGAGGAACGAGGCAGGTCCGTAATGAAGTCCATGGACAGATGCGTCCAAGGACGGGAAGGAATGGGTAACGGGAGGAGAGAACCCGATGGCCGTGAATGAGGGACCTTGGCACGAGCGCAGGTCTCGCAGGCTGCCACAAAACCCTCAACCGTCTTACGAAGAGCAGGCCACCAGAATCTCAGAGCAATTAGATCCACTGTGGCTCTACTCCCCGGGTGCCCAGCAAGGACAGTATCGTGGTGCTCCTTAAAAACCTTGTGTCGTAAAGCGAGAGGCACAAACAACCTCCCAGGAGGACAAAGATCAGGAGCCTCTGCCTGGGCTGCATGAACCTCTGCCTCCAAATCAGGATAAAGAGCAGAGACGACCACCCCTTCAGCCAAAATGAGACCCGGGTCTTCAAAGTTCCCCCCTCCCGGAAAATAACGTGACAGGGCATCCGCCTTCACATTTTTAACCCCAGGGCGGAACGTAACAACAAAATTAAACCTAGAAAAGAACAAAGACCATCTGGCCTGTCTCGGGTTCAGACGCTTGGCCGATTCCAAGTAGGCCAGATTCTTATGGTCGGTAAACACGGTAATAGGGTGTCTGGCTCCCTCTAACCAATGGCGCCATTCCTCAAAAGCAAAATTTGATGGCACACAACTCCCTATCTCCCACATCGTAATTTCTCTCTGCAGAGGATAGTTTCCTTGAGAAAAAGGCACACGGTCGCCATTTGGCAGGAGAGGGACCCTGAGATAAGACCGCAACCACATGCACCTCAGAAGAATCCACCTCAACAATAAAAAGTAGAGAGACATCAGGTTGTACCAAAATGGGAGTGGAAGCAAAACTCTCTTTAATACTAGAAAAGGCTTTAAGCGCATCTACCGACCACGAGGAAAAATCCACCCCCTTTTTAGTCATATCAGTGAGTGGCTTAACAACAGAGGAATAATTCAAAATGAACTTTCTGTAATAATTGGCAAAACCCAAAAACCGCATCAGAGCCTTCTGATTCTCAGGAAGCTCCCAATCAAGCACAGCGCGGACCTTCTCAGGGTCCATCTGAAAACCAGAAGCGGAGAGAAGAAAACCAAGAAATTTAATCTCCGGAACCGCAAACACACATTTTTCCAGTTTAGCGTATAATTTATTCTTCCGTAGAATCAGCAAGACCTGACATAGGTGGTCCAGATGAGTCTTAAAATTAGGAGAAAAAAATCAAAATGTCATCTAGATACACCAGTACAAATTTCCCCATTAAATGATAAAAAATGCTGTTCACAAAATGTTGGAAGACGGCCGGAGCATTCATCAAACCAAAGGGCATAACCAAATTCTCGAAATGACCCTCAGGGGTATTGAAGGCCATCTTCCATTCGTCCCCTTTCCTGACCCTGACTAGGTTGTATGCCCCTCTTAAATCCAACTTAGAAAAAACTTTAGCCCCAACAATCTGGTTAAACAGGTCCGGGATCAGAGTAAGCGGATATGGGTCACGAAACGTGATATGGTTCAGCTCCCTGAAATCCAGACAAGGTCTTAAAGAAGCATCTTTTTTCTTAACAAAAAAAACAAACTGGGGCAACAGGTGACTTCGAGGGTCGGATGTGTCCCTTTCTCAGGCTCTCAGAGATATAGGTACGCATACCGATTCTTTCAGGTTGGGAGAGATTGTATAGTCGCGATTTTGGCAGCTTGGCGCCTGGGATGAGTTTATTAGGGCAGTCGTACTCCCGGTGAGGGGGCAACTCCTGGACACCACTCTCTGAAAACATATCCGAAAATTCAGAGAGAAAAGATGGCACAATCTTGGTAGAAACCTCTGAAAGAGACGCCGTGAGGCAATTCTCTCTGCAAAACTCACTCCAACCATTTATTTGCCTTGCTTGCCAATCAATTGTGGGGTTATGTTTAGTGAGCCAGGGTAGCCCCAACACTAGAGGAGTATGTAATCCGCTTAAGACGAAACATGACATATCCTCAACATGAGCGTCACCCACAGTCAAACGGATATTGTGAACTATGCCCTTTAACGATCTTGTGGAGCGGAATCAATAGCAAAAACAGGTATATCCTTTTCCAAAGTGCATACCTGGAAACCATGCGTTGTTGCAAATTGATTATCAATGAGATTGACAGCTGCTCCACTATCTACAAAAATCTCACAAACAACGTTCTTGCTGTCTAGCGCCACCCTGGCAGGTAGGAGAAAACGGGAACTACAAGCAAACGGCAAACCTTCAATTTCCGCATCAACCTTGCCAATAGTATCAAATCGAAAGTTTTTAGAGTTTTTTTTTTTTGTTTTGTTTTGTTTTTATTACCCTCAGAAAACTCCATGAATCTCCTAGAGGGGCAAACATTAGCCAAATGATTTATACCCCCACAACAGAAACAAACCCTCGTCTGAGAGCTGAATACTCTACTCTCAGAGGCAAGCAAACCCAGCTGCATGGCCTCCTCCTCAGAGGGGATTGAGACAGACTGAGACCCCTGCGCACTGAATGAGACAGCCCCACTGTCCTTGGGCTGAATATGACAGGAAAGAGTAGTCTCCTCTCTCTCTCTCTAAGACGCCTGTCAATACGAACAGCTAGAAACATGGCTGACTCTAACGACACTGGTCTCTCATGAAAAGCAAATGCATCTTTCAATCTTTCCGAAAGACCATGGCAAAATTGACTTCGGAGTGCATCATCATTCCAACCAGTATCAGCTGCTTATCTCCGAAATTCAGAACAATATATCTCTGCGGACTGCTTACCCTGGCATAAAAGACGCAGTTTAGATTCAGCCAGAGGCCGTGCCCCCACCGGCAGCGAAAAGGCCAAAGACTGAGCGTTATCCCTGAGCAGCGAGATGATGATCCCCACCCTCTGCTCCTCATCACCAGAGGAATGGGGAAGTAGGCGAAAATTTAGTTTGCAAGCCTCTCTAAAGCGAACAAAATTCTCACTACCCCCGGAGAACGTATCCGGGAGCGAGATATTAGGCTCGGAACAAACTCCATGAACGCCAGTGTCACGAACCGGCAGGACAGGTAGTGAATCCTCTGGACCAGAGAGGCGATGGCACGGGTAGTACTAGAGGACCGGTACTAAGTAGTTACTGGTCTTCACCAGAGCCCGCCGCAAGGCGGGATGGATTTGCAGCGGCGGTAACTACCAGGTCGTGCCCCTAGTAACAACTCGACCTCTCTGGCAGCTGATAAGGGGTGGTACCCATGGAGAAGGTAAGAGTGTAGTCGGACGTAGCAGCGGTCAGGGCAGGCGGCAAAGGTTCAAAGGCGAGTGGACGGTAGCAACGGGTACGGCAACAGGTAAGGCAAACTAACATCGTAGGGAACGCTTTCTCTGAACCACAAGGCACAAAGATCCGGCAGAAAGCTGTGGGAGGAGAAAGTATAAATGGGCAGTGCACAGGTGCAGCCTAATTAAGTCAGCACTGCCTCTCACAACCTTAACCCTTAATACCCCTTTGGACCAGGCACCAATCACTGGTGCACTGGTCCTTTGAATCTAAGAGGCCCGACGCGCGCGCGCCCTAGAGAGCGAGGACGCACATGCCGAGACGCTGGAGTGCTGCCTGGGGGCATACGCTGTGAGCGCTCCGAGGCTAGCAGGGGACCCAGATCGCTCAGCGTAACAGTACCCCCCCCTTTGGTCTCCCTCCCTTTTTGGTACCGAAGAACTTGCGGATGAGACTGCGGTCCAGGATGTTGTCCTCCGGCTCCCATGACCTCTCCTCAGGACCGCAGCCCTCCCAGTCGACCAAAAAAAATCTTTTCCCCCGGGACATCTTGGTCGCCAAGATCTCTTCGACAGAGAATATATCGGAGGTACCGGCGACAGGGGTGGGAGAAACAAGCTTGGGAGAAAAACGGTTAAAGACAGCAGGTTTAAGAAGGGAGACATGGAAGGAGTTATGGATTCGGAGGGAGGGAGGAAGATGGAGCTGATAAGAAACTTGATTGATAAGACTCTTGATTTTATAGGGTCCCAAGAAACGAGGGCCCAACTTGTAACTTGGGACCCTAAATCGGATGTACCTAGAGGAGAGCCACACCTTGTCACCCGGACGAAATTCCGGTGGAGATCTGCATCTCTTGTCAGCTTGAACCTTCATACGGGCGGAAGCCCTGAGGAGAGCAGCGTGGGTTTCTTGCCAGATGGAGGAAAAATCCTGTACAAGACTGTCAACGGCAGGTACAGAAGAAGGAGTGGGAGACTGCGTCAGAGGTGGAAGAAGATGACGGCCAAAAACTACAAGGAAAGGAGACTTGTTAGGTGCAGAGGATTGTTTGTAGTTGTAGGAGAACTCCGCCCAGGGAAGTAGATCAGCCCAGTCGTCATGGCGTGAGGATACAAAGTGACGCAGATAGTCACCCAAAATCTGGTTCACCCGTTCTACTTGGCTGTTAGACTGAGGATGGTACGAAGAAGAAAAGTCCAATTTGATCCCGAGCTGAGCACATAGAGCCCTCCAGAATTTGGAGACGAATTGTACCCCACGATTCGAGACAATATGTTTAGGAAGGCAATGGAGACGGAAGATGTGTTGGAAAAATTGTTTGGCCAACATAGGTGCAGAGGGTAGACCGGGCAGGGGTACAAAGTGAGCCATCTTGGAAAAGCGATCCACCACGACCCAAATAACGGACTTGCCATGGGAGGAGGGAAGATCTGTATTAAAGTCCATGGCGATGTGAGACCAGGGAACTTCAGGAACAGGTAGAGGCAAGAGGAGACCCCCTGGTTTCCGGCGAGGCGATTTATCCCGGGCGCAAATCGTACAGGCCTGGACGAAGTCCGAGACATTCTCTCCAGAGAAGACCACCAGTACCTTTGGGAGATTAGTTGGAGAGACTTTAGCACCCCGGGATGACCGGCAAAAGGGGAGGCGTGGCCCCACTTGAGAATTCGCAGCCGCTGACGTGGAGGTACGTAGGATTTGCCAGGAGGAAGAAGGCGCAGGTCCACGGGAGCGACTGTAATAAGGCGTTCTGGAGGGATAATATATCGAAGTCTTAACTCGTCGCCCACCACATCAGAGGAGCGAGACAGAGCATCTGCCCTAATGTTCTTACAAGCCGGACGGAAATGGATCTCAAAGTTAAAGCGGGCGAAGAACAGAGACCAACGAGCCTGACGGGGATTTAATCTCTGAGCAGACTGGAGATAAGCCAGGTTCTTGTGGTCCGTGAAGATGTACACAGGATGTGTGGCGCCCTCGAGTAAATGTCTCCATTCCTCCAGTGCCAATTTAATAGCCAGCAGTTCCCTGTCACCAATGGAGTAATTTCTCTCTGCGGAAGAGAATGTTTTAGAAAAGAAGCCACAAGTTGAAGTCTTGCCCCGGGAAGACTTCTGGGTGAGGACAGCTCCGGCTCCCAACGAGGAGGCATCCACTTCAAGAGAGAAGGGCTTGGTGGAATCTGGTCTAGAGAAAACGGGTGCAGAGGCAAAGGCGGATTTCAGGGACTGGAAGGCTTCCTCGGCTTGGGAAGGCCAGGATTTGGGGTTAGCTCCTTTTCTAGTGAGGGCCACGATAGGAGCTACCAGAGTGGAATAGTGAGGGATGAATTGCCTGTAGTAATTCGCAAAGCCCCGAAATCTTTGTATGGCTCGGAGACCAGAGGGACGTGGCCAATCCAGAACCGCCGAGAGTTTGGCTGGGTCCATTTGAAGTCCTTGGGCTGAGATAATGTATCCCAGGAAAGGTAGGGAGGTCCGTTCAAAAAGAAATTTTTCAAGTTTAGCGTACAGGCGATTTCTCCTAAGACGAGTAAGAACTTGTTGCACATGGACCCGGTGTTGATCCAAATTGGAGGAAAAGATGAGGATATCATCCAGGTATACGACCACGCAGGTGTAAAGTAAGTCCCTGAAAATATCATTGACGAATTCCTGGAAGACAGCAGGTGCGTTGCAGAGGCCGAAGGGCATCACCAAATACTCGAAATGGCCGTCCCTTGTGTTAAAGGCGGTCTTCCATTCGTCTCCCTCACGGATACGGATCAGATTATAGGCCCCTCGAAGGTCCAATTTAGTGAAGATCTTAGCCCCTCGGAGACGATCAAATAGCTCAGAGATTAGAGGCAGAGGGTAACGGTTCTTGATGGTAATTTTATTAAGACCTCTGTAGTCAATGCAGGGGCGGAGGGAGCCGTCTTTTTTAGTCACGAAGAAAAAACCGGCCTCAGCAGAAGAAGAAGATTTTATTATGAATCCTCTCTGTAGGTTCTCACGTATATAGTCGGACATGGCAAGAGTCTCAGGAGGTGAGAGAGGATAAATTCTGCCCCGAGGTGGACTAGAACCGAATATCAGGTCGATCAGGCAATTATAGGATCGGTGAGGAGGAAGAACCTCAGCTTGTTTCTTGCAGAAGACATCCATGAAGGAATGGTATGGCTTGGGCAGCCCAGAAGGCGGAAAAACTTGCGGGTTCTGTTTGACCAGAGCAGGCTTGAGACAGCGGTCCGAACAGGAGGAGCCCCAACGCAGGATCTCACCGGTGGACCAATTCAGGACAGGGCTATGACGTTGAAGCCACAGCAGACCCAGGAGGAGTTCGGAGGAACAGAAGGGAAGGACAAAGAACTCTAAAGTCTCGGTATGAAATATTCCGATGTCCATCTGCAGAGGCTGGGTACGGAACTGCACGGTGGCTGAGAGTCTCTCACCGTTAACAGTAGAGATGAAAAACGGCTTGGGTAGATGGATTACTGGAATACGGTACTTGTCAACCAAGGAGGCGTGAATGAAGTTGCCAGCTGAACCGGAATCCAAGAAAGCGGCTGCGGAGGACTTGGAAGAGATGATCAACTGCACGGGTATGATGAGACGTGGAGAGGAAGAATCCACACCTAGCAACGCCTCTCCCACGCTTACTAGGTGCGAGCGTTTCCCGAACGCGGTGGACGGAGAGGACAATCTCTAAGGAAGTGCTCGGTACTGGCACAGTACAGACACAGGTTCTCGTTTCTGCGGCGGCTTCGTTCTTGCGGAGTCAAGCGTGACCGATCCACCTGCATGGCTTCCACTGCGGAAAACCCAGTAGCGGGTTGAGGTGGATGCGGAAAAACGGGAGCCAGACGAGGAAAGCGTCTAGGACGAGCTTTTTCCTTTTCAAGGAGGAGTTCCTCTTGTCTTTCGGCGAAACGTTTGTCTATCCTAGTGGCCAGCAAGATGAGGTCACTAAGAGTGGAAGGAAGCTCACTTGCAGCCAGAACATCCTTTTTCTTCACTGCTAAGTCCTTTCTTGAAGGTGGCGCAAAGGGCTTCATTGTTCCAGTTCAGCTCAGAGGCCAGGGTGCGGAACTGAATGGCATAGTCACCCACGGAAGAACCTCCTTGTGTTAAATTTAGTAAGGCAGTCTCTGCGGAGGTAACCCGGGCAGGCTCCTCAAAAACATTCCGGAACTCTAGGCAGAAGCTCTGGACGGAAGCGGTGGCAGGATCTGCGCGGTCCCATAGTGGTGTAGCCCAGGCCAGGGCCTTCCCGGACAGTAAACTGAGTATAAAGGCTACCTTGGCTCGCTCAGAAGGAAACTGGTCGGACAGAAGCTCGAGGTGGAGAGAGCACTGCGACAAGAACCCACGGCACTGCTTAGGATCTCCGTCATATTTGTCTGGTAAGGACAAACGGATTCTGGAACCGGTGGTAACTGCAGGCGGAGGTGATGCAGCAGGAGCAGACGGAGGAGCTGGCTGTTGCAGAGAAGGCAGGAGCTGCTGCAACATAGCGGTCAACTGGGCCAGCTGTTGACCCTGCTGGGCCACAATGGTGGTGAGGTCCTCCAGGCTTGGCTGGGGAACATCAGCGGGATTCATGGCCGGATATTACTGTCACGAACCGGTAGGACAGGTAGTGAATCCTCTGGACCAGAGAGGCGATGGCGCGGGTAGTACTAGAGGACCGGTTCTAAGCAGTTACTGGTCTTCACCAGAGCCCACCGCAAGGCGGGATGGATTTGCCGCGGCGGTAACTACCAGGTCGTGTCCCCTAGTAACAACTCGACCTCTCTGGCAGCTGATAAGGCGTGGTACACAGGGAGAAGGTAAGAGCGTAGTCGGACGTAGCAGCGGTCAGGGCAGGCGGCAAAGGTTCAAAGGCGAGTGGACGGTAGCAACGGGTACGGCAACAGGTAAGGCAAACTAACATCGTAGGGAACGCTTTCTCTGAGGCACAAGGCACAAAGATCCGGCAGAAAGCTGTGGGAGGAGAAGGTATAAATGGGCAGTGCACAGGTGCAGCCTAATTAAGTCAGCACTGCCTCTCACAACCTTAACCCTTAATAACCCCTTTGGACCAGGCACCAATCACTGGTGCACTGGTCCTTTGAATCTAAGAGTCCCGGCGCGCGCGCGTGCCCTAGAGAGCGAGGACGCACACGCCGAGACGCTGGAGTGCTGCCTGGGGGCATACGCTGTGAGCGCTCCGAGGCCAGCAGGGGACCCGGAGCGCTCAGCGTAACAGCCAGCAGAACTGGTCACCTGAAACTGAGACACAGTTTTACGGAGATCTGCTACCTCCAGCGAAAGACCTTGCATGCGGTCAATCAAGGCAGAAACCGGATCCATGCTTAAGACGGTTATGGCGGTTTATAATGTCACGGATGAAGTTGTTCATGTGTTGATATCCTGCTTCCGACCTTAGCCTGTATCCTGACCTCGTCTCTGCCTGATCCTCCTGTACTTCGCTGCTCTCAAGTGTATGATTCGGATTGTCAACCACGCCTCTGTCTGCTGTTCATCTTGTTACACCTGCTGCACCTGAGCTATTCATCTCTGCTGTTCTAACAGCTCCAGCTCTGCTAAATCACTAACTCAGCTCTGCTTCATCTGACTCTGCCGCTGCGCTCCTTCCATCTAGTGACAGCTCGCTCCACCTGCCTGTATCCGGCCTGCTCAGCCAGCTGCCACTTAACCGGGCCCACTCTTGCGGTAGCGACCTGGTGTCTCCCCTGCAGCTAAGACCAGCTTCCGCATCTTGGAGCGGGATAAAGGGTGAAAACTAGGGGAACACTTAGATTCCACTCCCAAGTTTGGCCCAAAGCCAAACCGGTAAGTGGCACAGCGGGTCCACACCCGTTGGAGCGTTACACTGGTGGCTCTGTGCGACCACCGCCTCTACCTCCGAACTACACAGGTCAATCGCATGACGTGGATTCCATGTGGGGTTGAGGACCTCATCGTCCTCCACATCATCTTCCACCCAGTCTTCACCCCTGCCCTCCTTGTCGGTCTGCACACTTTCGAAAGCCACAGCAGTTGGCACCTGTGTTTCATCATCATCCGAGACGTGCTGCGGTGGTCCTCCCATGTACTCATCCTGAAAAATAAGTGGTTGGGTATCGGTGCTGAGGTGGTCCTCCCATGTACTCATCCTGAAACATAAGTGGTTGGGCATCGGTGCACTCAATCTCTTCCACTTCTGGGGCAGGGCTATGTGGATGGCTCTGGGAAACCCTGCTAGCAGAGTCATCAAAAAGCAGAAGAGACTGCTGCATGACTTGGGGTTTAGACTGCTTGGCTGATTTGCAAGGGGGTGAGGTGAAAGACTGATGGACATCGGCTGCAGGTGCCAACTCTGATCTTTCAGCAGGGGACTGGGTGGGAGACAATGTGAAGGAACTGGAGGCACTGTGAGCCACCCAATCTACTATCGCCTGTACATGTTCTGGCCTCACCATTCGTAGAGTGGCATTCGGGCCTACCAAATAACGCTGAAGGTTCTGTCGCCTACTCGCACCTGAGGAAGGTGTTTAACTTGTGCGTGTAGCTGGCACAGATCTACCACGTCCTTTCTCTGCAACATAAGCTCCACCAACACCAACAGCACCACAACCAGGGCCACGTCCCTTATTTGATGCTCTCCTAATTTTTTGCATTCACCCACCAAACTAAACAGATGGTTTATGTCAGGCGACAATGTAACTGCCAATAGTCAACAATTAAGTTCACTGACAGTAAGGCTGTGCCGGTGTCATAAAGAGAAAAAATTTCTTGAGGTCACACAACAGTGTGACAGGCGAATTTAATACAATTACTTCACAGTCACAAAAAATGTGAATTTGTCAACCAACAATATAACAGCAGTATTGACTGGTTTTATTGGACTGTCAGAAATGCAGCGCAGGCCGCAAATGTACTATCTAGCACAAAAAGGGTGTTTTTTTAAAAGGACAATGTAACAGCAGTATTTAACTGTTCTATTGGACTGTCAGAAATGCAGCGCAGGCCGCAAATGTACTATCTAGCACAAAAAGTGAGTTTTTTTTTCAAACGACAATGTAACAGCAGTATTTAACAGTTTTATTGGACTGTCAGAAATGCAGGGCAGGCCGCAAATGTACTATCTAGCACAAAAAGCGTGTTTTTTTCAAACAGCAATATAACAGCAGTATTTAACGGTTTTATTGGACTGTCAGAAATGCAGCGCAGGCCGCAAATGTACTATCGAACACAAAAGGGTGATTTTTTTCCACCAACAATGTAACAGCAGTATTTAACGGTTTTATTGGACTGTCAGATTTGCAGTGCAGGCCGCAAAGGTACTTTATGGCCCCCAAAAAGTGTTTTTTTTACCCACAATGTCCCAGTTGTATTCACTGATTATATTTTACTATACGATTTGCAGTGCAGGCTGCAAAGGTACTTTATAGGGGAAAAAAGAAGATTTTTTTTTTTACCCAAAGTGAAAAAGATGGATTTACTGATTATATTTCACTATCAGATTTGCAGTCCAGGCCGCAAACGTACTTTCTGGAAAAAAATAAATGATTTTTTTCACCCACAATTAAACAGACGGATTTAACTGATTTTCTTTAACTATCACATATGCAGTGCAGGGCGCAAATGTACTTTTTAGAAAAAAAATATTAATTTGTCCCCCTAGAATCTAACAGATGGATTTACTGAATTGATTACACTCACATATGCAGCACAGGGGTACTTTACAGAAAAAAATGTGAATATGTCACCCCCTGGGTCCCTGAACTCAGACGGATTACCTATATTATTTTCCCTTCCCCTGGCACATAAGCAGTGCAGGTGCACTTAAAGAACAGGATTAAATTATTGTCCCTCTCACATATGCAGTGCTGGTGCACTGAACTTGCACAAAATGGCCGCCGACGCCCACCTAACTACCAGACGGATAAAACTTATTTTTCTGTGTCACTGGGCTCAGAGCAGGGTACAAAAATGTTGCATTGCACCCACAAAAAAAAAATCGATGTAGATAGCAGAGTTAACAACAAGTTCTGATATCAGATTCTTTCCTATTCTCTCCCTCACAGCAGCAGCATCCTATCCCTACACTAGTAAGAGCTAAGTGACGTGCAGCTTATATATAGAGGCTGGGTCACATGGTGCACTGGCCAATCACAGCCATGCCATTAGTAGGCATGGCTGTGATGGCTTCTAAGGGCACACGAGTTAAACGCTTGTTGATTGGCTGCCCTGCAGCCTTTCAAAAAGCGCCATTGAATCACCGAACACCGAACTCGAACCCAAACTTTTACTCAGGTTCAGGTCCGGGTCCAAAAATCTTAAAGTTCGGTACGAACCCGAACTTTACAGTTCGGGTTCGCTCAACACGAAATATGAGGAATGAAAATGCTATATTAATGTAGTTATTACAGTAAAACACATTCACTAATAATGCACGGCATCTTGATGCAATACAATATGTTAATGGCAAAAAAATACTGTTATTGCAGCACGTTTTCAGTAATAATGCACAGTAATCTTGACTCAATACAATGCTTTAACACAATGTTGAACTGGGGTTCCTTGGACTCACCAAAGGAAATTATTCTTGGGAGCCAAGCCCTATATTATCAATAAAGTCTAATAGGTTTTGAATAAAAAATAAACCCTGTAATTTGCTCTAAAGGCAACTCCAAATGTTTTTGGTTTCCTAGACCTTTGGTTCAGAGACTGCGCCCACCTGAGGATCCTATGGTACTCTGGTGGGCTAATCCAACCCTGCATTAATAGTAAACTGGTATATAAATCTGTAATTGCAGCACAACTCCTTCAGTAATAATTGAATGAACAGCATACAATGTCCGAAGATAACATTACACGGTTCGGGATAGATATATAATAACAAGAAATATGATAACTCAATTATTATCATTGGCCTAAAGTATGTGGGTAAATGAGGCCAAAGGAAGTACATATATGGGAAATTCTTGTCAAAACAAATAAAGATCAAGAGTATGATACCTCAAACATTAAAATAATCCTTGACCAAAATAGATGAATGCAAGTGGAAATTAGATCATGAAGATCAAATAAATCCAGATGGACCAAAAGTATACAGTAAAAACACACAATAGATCTATATTGAAGGCCAAAACCAGGGTAAATGTTGTCACAGAAAACAAGTATAAGATATGGATTCAATAAGACCCAGGGGACTCATAGACTTAAGTCTAAACGTCCATGCTGCTTCTTTCTGTAAAATGATTTTATCTAAATCGCCCCCCTCTAGGGGTCCGCATCAATATGTAGGGAAGACATCACGGGAATTACGAAGGAGAGTTGGGGAACTCCTCAGTGATATTAGACATAAGAAGGATGCCCCTATCTCACGGCACGTACATGAAGTACACAATGGCAATCCCAAATCACTTAAATTCTGGTATAGGTGCGTCCATCCCCTAGAGGGGGCGATTTAGATAAAATCTATTTACAGAAAGAAGCAGCATGGACGTTTAGACTTAAGTCTATGAGTCCCCTGGGTCTTAATGAATCCATATCTTATACTTGTTTTCTGTGACAACATGAGGACGCGGTCATATCAGGTGAGTGGGTATTTAAACTGGTGGCGGTAATCTATGTGCGCTGCTGGTCATCACATTGGCCACTATCGCCACAGCCATTGTGCTACTTGTTTTCTCCCCTGATGAACCTTCATATTGAAGTTGGGGAAACGCGTCAGGAGACCATGAATAAGGGACTCATATTGGACTTTCTGACCATCGTTTATTAGGCATTCCTACTTTGGGATACTCCAGGTAGGGACTCAAATTCTAGGGGCAACACTTATAAGTAGGATAGTTCTCCCACCAGGGGTGCTGTCCTGCTTTAGGTAGGGAGAGTATAGGTTGTTAGAGATAGTTATCCCATTCCTGCCTATTTGATTTTTGTGTGCCTTAAGCTTCCTTCATCATATCCTTGCTGGGTCATCATGATTTATCATCAGTTGACATCTATCAAGAATTGGTGACCCATTCATACACGCAATATTTTCCATACCATCCCACCTATGATCTACGGTATTGTGAGTAACCGCATAGCGGTAACCCTTCAGTTGCTTTGCCTTCAATGGTTTGAATTTCCAGTTGGTTATCTGTACCAGTGGCGTAACTACCGGGGAAGCGGCTGCCAAGGGGCCCGGCGCCCCGGCAGCGAGTGTGACAGTTTTCAAGTTAGTTAAATATGATAGATTCTTGTCTTAATGTTCAGGGCCCCTTCACAGCAGCAGACTGTCTACTGATGTGTCTGGGATTCGAACCCACAACCTCCATGTACAATGTATCAGCGGCAAAGCATTTACCCACACAACCATAAGGGCTGCAATACTACTGATTGAAAAAATATGAGACTTCTACTGTTATAGCTGGCAGCTGCCCCAACACACCCAGCACTGCTATATCTCTATATGACAGCTGTCCCAGCACACTCAGCTCTGCTATATCTCTATATATGATAGCTGCCCCAGCACACCCAGCTCTGCTACATCTAATACGCATGACAGCTGCACCAGCACACCCAGCTCTACTATATCTCTATATATGACAGCTGCCCCAGCAAACTCAGCTCTGCTACATCTATACACATGACAGCTGCCCAAACACACCCAGCACTGCTACATCTATACACATGACAGCTGCCCAAGCACACTCAGCTCTACTATATCTCTATATATGACAGCTGCCCCAGCAAACTCAGCCCTGCTACATCTATACACATGACAGCTGCCCAAACACATCCAGCACTGCTACATCTATACACATGACAGCTGCCCCAGCACACTCAGCTCTGCTATATCTCTATATATCTATCTACTGTATAGCAATACTTAGAGATATATAGATGTAGCAGAGCTGGGTGTGCTGGGGCAGCTGTCATATATAGAGATATAGTAGAGCTAAGTGTGCTGGTGCAGCTGTCATGTGTATTAGATGTAGCAGAGCTGGGTGTGCTGGGGAGCTATCATATATAGAGATATAGCAGAGCTGAGTGTGCTGGGACAGCTGTCATACAGAGATATAGCAGTGCTGGGTGTGTTGGGGCAGCTGGGTGTGTTGTGTATAGATGTAGACTTAGCCAGCTATAATAGTAGAAGTCTCATATTTTTTCAGTCAGCAGCAAGGCAGCTCTTATGGTCGTGTGGTTAGATGCTTTGCCTCTGATACAGAAGGTCGTGGGTTCGAATCCCAGCAGAAACTTTTCTGAAATACAAGCACTGACTCCATATATGGACATACAGGGCGGGACACAGGAAGAGGCTGCATCGCATCGCTGACATGGAGGTAAGTAGAAGTGGTTTTTTTTAATACCCGACTGTTACTGCCATGGGGGGAGCGGGAGGCACTTGATACTGGCACATGGGGGGAGGGGGGTTGGCACCTGATACTGGCACATAGGGAGGGGGGGTTGGCGCCTGATACTGGCACATGGGGGGTGAGAGGCACCTGATACTGGCACATGGGGGGGAGGGGTTGGCTGGCACCTGATACTGGCACATGGAGGGGGGGGGGAGGCACCTGATACTGGCACATGGGGGGAGAGGGGTTGGCTGGCACCTGATACTGGCACATGGGGGGGGGAGAGGCACTTGATACTGGTACTTTTTTTGGGGGGGGGAGATGGCACTATGATACTGGGACATAGGGGGGAGGAGAGAGGCACTTGATACTGGCACGTGGGAGGGGGGGTTTGGCACTTGATACTGGCACATGGGTGGGTTTGGCACTATGATACTGGCACATGGGGGGGAGAGGCACTTGATACTGGCACTTTTTTGGGGGGGAGATGGCACTAAAAAAGTGAAGAGAGAGGCACTTGATACTGGCACGTGGGGGGGGATTTGCCACTTGATACTTGCACATGGGTGGGTTTGGCACTATGATACTGGCACATGGGGGGGGAGGCACTTGATACTGATACTTTTTTGGGGGGGAGATGGCACTATGATACTGGGACATGGGGGGAAGAGAGAGGCACTTGATACTGGCACATGGGGGGGTTTGGCACTATGATACTGGGACATGGGGAGTGAGAAGGAGAGAAGCACTTGATACTGGCACCTTGGGGGGATGGGAGATGGCACTATGATACTGGGACATGTGGGGGAGGGAGGAGAGAGGCACTTGATACTGGCACATGATGGGGGGGCATCTATGAGGACACTTACTGGCACATTATTGGGGGGCATTATGGGGGACACTAGGCCGGCAGCCTATAAGAGGCCGGACACTGAGGGGCATCTACTGGGGCACTATATATGGGGCATTTTATACTGGTACATTATGGGGGGCACTAGCAGGAAGGGGGGAGAGGAGCACTATGGGGGAATTTACTGGGGGCACTATATAGGGGTATTTTATACTGGGACATTATGGGGGCACTATGGGGACATTAGCTCAACTGAGGGCATTACAAGGGGGTATTTTTGCACTGTCACATTATAAGGAGAATTATTTCTACTGGGGAGGCATTATGGTGGGCGTTATTACTCCCCCATGGTATGACCCCCTAGTAGCAGCACCAGCCTCTCCCTGCTATGCTATCCCTCTGCCCCTTCTCCAAATCCTTATTATGAAATCTTTCTCATTAGGATAAAACACAACATCAGCTCCGCCGAGCCCCCGGCCAAGTGTTGAAGTGGTGTCCGAGATCCCCAAGGGCCAAGTCAAGTAACTGTAAGTTTTCATATGAAATATGTTTATTTTATACACATATAGCATCCACTGTGCCCCACAATATACAGTACACCTCTACACTGTGCCACACAATATACAGTATACCTCTACACTGTGCCCCACAATATACAGTATACCTCTACACTGTTCCACACAATGTACAGTATACCTCTACACTGTGCCAAAGGAGTGGGGTTTACACAGGAGGAGGGAGGTGCGAAGCGCGCTGGGGGGGCCCTTACAAATATTTGCTGTGGGGCCCAGTCACTTCTAGTTACGCCCCTGATCTGTACCTATATTCTGATTATCTACTTTGTTTGTATATTTGTTTATTTGGTGGGTCTTATTTTAACCTCTATATTAAAAGTGACGTTTTAAAGGGTACATTTACTAGCTTCAGTGATACATTTGTTTACCTACCCTACCTTATCTATATATGCAGTGACTTTTTAAACACTATCTGCCCCCGATAAGGAACAATTTTTTAAACCTTTCTATTATAAAAAATCATGACACATGCAAACATGCCTGTACACATCGTTATATACAGTATCTCACAAAAATGAGTACACCCCTTACATTTTTGTAAATATTTTAGTATATCTTTTCATGGGACAACACTGAAGATATGACACTTTGATACAATGTAAAGTTGTCAGTGTACAGCTTGTATAACAGTGTAGATTTGGTGTGCCCTCAAAATAACTCAACGAACAGTCATTAATCTCTAAACCACTGACAACACAAGTCAGTACACCCCTATGTGAAAACTGCCAAATTGTGCCCAAATTAGCCATTTTACCTAACTAGTGTCATGTGACTTATTAGTGGTACAAGGTCTCAGGTGTGAATGGGGAGCAGGTGTGTTAAATGTGGTGTTATTGCTCTCACACTCTCTTATACTAATCAGTTGAGGTTCCACGTGGCACCTCATAGCAAAGAACTCTCTGAGGTTCTGAAAAAAAGAATTGTTGCTATACATAAAGATAGCCTAGGCTATAAGAAGATTGCCAACACCCTACAGACCATACAGCGGTTTAACAAGGCAGGTTCCACTCAGAACAGGCCTCGTCTTCGTCGACCAGAGAACTTGAGTGCACATATCCAGAGGTTGTCATTTAAAAATAAAAGTATGAGTGCTGCCAGCATTGCTGCAGAGGTTAAAGGGGGGGAAGGGGGGTCAGCCTGTCAGTGCGCAGACCATACACCGCACACGCATCAAATTAGTCTGCATGGCTGTTGTCCCAAAAGGAAGCCTCTTATAAAGAAAGTCTGCAAACAGTTTGCTTAAGACAAGTAGACTAAGTACATGGATTACTGGAACCATGTCCTGTAGTCTGATGAGACCAAGATAAACTATTTGGTTCAGATGTGTGGTGGTAACCAGGGGAAGAGTATAAAGTCAAGTGTGTCTTGCCTATAGTAAAAATGGTGGTGGCAGTGTCATGGTTTATGGCTGTATGAGCACTGCCCGTTGTGGGGACTGGCTACAGTTCATTGAGGGAACCATGAATGCCAGCATGTACTGTGACATACGGAAGCAGAGCATGATTCCCTCCCCTTGGAAACTGGGCAGCAGGACAGTATTCTAACATGATAACGACCCCAAACACACCTCCAGGACGAACCCCTGCCTTGCTATAGAAACTGAGGGTAATGTATAGACATAGAGGAGAGGAGGAGGATTCCAGTGGCAACCTGTGAAGCTCTAGTGAGCTCCATGCCCAAGAGAGTTAAGGCAGTGCTGGAAAATAATGGTGGCCACACAAAATATTGACACTTTGGGCAGTTTTTTTTATTTTTATTTTTTAGAAATTTCCTTTGCTGTGTTGTCAGTGAACAAGCAACCTATTATCCTGCGTATTTTTAGTTCCAAGACAATTATTGTGGATACTAAGTTACCCACCTGCGGGAAGGGAGCAGCAGTGCTCGTCTTCACCTTCAACAGTGAATGAGGACACTGCCTGTGGAAGCTTCCCTGAAATGAGGATATTGTGTGTCGTTCTATCTGGATTTGTAGGTATACGTGTGTCTTCATGTTCCTTTAGTTGAGCATGTTTTATATTTGAGCAAGTTCTTATCTCTTTCAAATTTTAGGGTGGGTTCACACTAGCGTTATGGAGTCCGTTATGGCTTTCTGTTATAACAGGGTTATAACGGAACATAATGGAATCCATAAGATGGTAGGATGGATCCGTTTTGCTGCCCATAGACTTGCATTATGACGGAATGCAAAACGGACGCCTTTAAAAGGCATTCCGTTTGCTTTCCGTCCTATTAGAAGTCTATGGGAATCAAAATGGATCCGTCTGTGTCCCGTTATGCAAGACGGAAAACAAAGTCCTGTCGACAGGACTTTGTTTTCCATCTTGCATAACGGGACCCAGACGGATCCGTTATGTTTTCCCATAGACTTCTATTAGGATGGAGAAAAACGGAATGCCTCTTAAAGGCTTCTGTTTTGCATTCCATCCTAAGGATTCCGCTATGTTCAGTTATAACCCTTTTATAACTGGAAGCCATAACGGACTCCATAACGCTAGTGTGAACCCACCCTCACAGTTTGGAGCATCGTGCTGTGTGTTTTTTTGTTGTTTAAAATGACAGTTCTGGGCCTACAACATCCAGAAGACCTCAATGACTATAATGTGTTAGTCAAGTTATGTTGTCTATCATTTTACTAGACAAAATAGTGCAGTGGTCTGCGCTATTATGTCTGGCATTTTTGATGGAGTCTGTAACAAATGTCTCTAATGGATCCTCCAAAGCAAATGTAAACATAGCATAAAATGGTATTAAAAGGGTACATATACTGTGCATGGTTATGCAGCATTTGTGGGTGATAGAGTTCTCACTTATTCTTTCTCACTTTTTGTCCAGTTCTAAATGTCATATAAGGTTTAATCTTGTGTTGTACGATATTTGTCTTCTGTTGGGAAATTCCCTTTATCACATGTATCGCATGTCTCTTGACAAAGACAGATAGTGGGGGAGATTTATCAAACTGGTGTAAATTAGCACTGGCTTAGTTGCCCATAGCAACCAATCAGATTCCACCTATCATTTACAAAGGAGCTGTTTAAAATGAAAGGTGGAATCTGATTGGTTGCTATGGGCAACTGAGCCAGTTTGATAAATCTCTCCCAGTGTGTTTGCACCTTTGTTTTTTTTAAAAAATGTTTGTGGTAAAAACACCAGCTACATATCTACACATTCATTTCTTCTCTTCCAATGCAATTTTGTACATTTCTGTATCTATTATATAGATTTTAGAAATATGTTGTCTGTCTTGCTACATTATTTTTAGGGGTTATTACATTTTGAATGTATTTGCATCAGTACTTCTTTATATTTGTCAAGATGATTTCAGCCAGCACTATGTGAATCTCCTCTGTTCTCGTTCCACCCAGTCCGCCTGCTAGGAATATATCTCTTTTATGAGTGTGCTTTGGGGTTAAAAGACCAAGCCTCCTATCTAACTTTTTATGCCGGCATCATTTAGACATGCTGCAATAACCAAAGAAAGGCTCAGTTGAAATCAATTGACTTGACTCAGTACTCGGGGGTTAGATTTTACTACTTAATCTGAATTAGCATGACAAGGCAAAACCTGAAGCTGCTGATAACAGCTGGGAGGCTGTTTAACTTGGTTATAAATTTTCTCTCCACACTCAGCTTCTAAAAGAAACCATTATAACAGTGCACAGTGTGAGTCATATATAGAAGCATATACATATAAGAATAAATAATACCAGATAAAGGATAAATGAATTAGTAACTCTATTGACATTCTTATGCTTTGGAGGTAATGTCTGCATCTTTATCTGTGCTTCTGCTTGGGTTATTTGACATAAAGCAATTTTTTTCAACTTAGCACCTCAATGGGTAGTAGAATTTAGACAGATTGTGGATAGTGCAGTACAAGGGGCCTGAGAAAAGGGTTCCGCCTTCAGCCCTGACCCATCCTTTGCTATTAGAAAGTGGTCACCTGCCATACAGTATAAATCATGGACTCTGTCCCTCTAATATGACCTTTCATCCTTCTTTATTTTGTTGTTGCATGAAGAAAGAAACATTGAATGGCTTGGTTAAAATGAAAAAAAGGAAAAGAAAAAGATGGAAAAAAAAATGACACATACATACACATATAACAACTGAATACTCTCTGTGGGAGACATAAACCTAGAAGGAAAAGAAGAGATAAAAGGAATACAAAAGAAAAAACCAAAACACCAATTGTGCAACTGTCCTTAGCAGCAAAACAAAAGCAGAAGAGGAGGCAATTATGGAAGGGGAAGTAATGGAGTAACATTTAAAATCCAGTGACATAGTGGAAGTTTCTTCAATGGCATGAGGACAGGGAAACAATTAATAAAGACTAGTGTTGAGAGAGCATGCTCGGCCGATTACCAGTTCGAGCATACTCAGCCGAGTAATGCATGTGCTCGAGCACAATGCTCGAGTCTCCTCCCCGCACGTTTCGTGGCTGCTAAGCAGCCAATAAACGTGCATGTAAGTTCTGCCCTCACTGTAATGCTAGTAGCCATGCTGGCTACTGGCATTACAGTAATTGGCTGTCCGGAACACGTCATCGGGTGCTATATAGCACCCGATGACGCGTGTTCGGCTCATTCTAAGTCAGGGAGAGCTGAGGATAGGAAGGGACAGAGAGTGTAGGGAGTGTAATCAAATATTATAAGTGTACAAAAACGTTTCAGAGACCCAAAAGTCCTAGTAAGGACTATTGTATGCGACAGCAGCAATATATTTTTGTAGCGCAACCTGCGCTAAATTGCTCAGTGTTAGAGAGAGCTGTGCATAGGAAGGGACAGACAGTGTAGGGAGTGTAAGGCCCCTTTCACACGGGCGAGTATTCTGCGCGGATGCGATGCGTGAGTTGAACGCATTCATTTCTATGGGGCTGTTCACATGAGCGGTGATTTTCACGCATCACTTGTGCGTTGCGTGAAAATCTCAGCATGCTCTATATTGTGCGTTTTTCACGCAACGCAGGCCCCATAGAAGTGAATGGGGTTGCGTGAAAATTGTAAGTATCCGCAAGCAAATGCGATTTTCACGCACGGTTGCTAGGAGACGATCGGGATGGAGACCCGATCATTATTATTTTCCCTTATAACATGGTTATAAGGGAAAATAATAGCATTCTGAATACAGAATGCATAGTAAAATAGTGCTGGAGGGGTTAAAAAATATATATGGTGATGGATCATGTGATGACCGGAGTGACGTCACTACAGGTCCTTTACCTGTAATGAATGCTCACCACAGGTCCTGTTCAGCAAAGGAGACAGAAGGAGATGCCGGCATCGCGATCAAGTGCACTAAGATGAGTTAAATTATTTTTTTAACCCCTCCAGCGCTATTTTACTATGCATTCTGTATTCAGAATGCTATTATTTTCCCTTATAACCATGTTATAAGGGTAAATAATACAATCTACAGAACACCGATTGCAAGCCCGAACTTCTGTGAAGAAGTTCGGGTTAGGGTACCAAACATGTGTGATTTTTCTCACGTGAGTGCAAAACGCATTACAATGTTTTGCACTCGCGCGGAAAAATCGCAGGTGTTCCCGTAATGCACCCGCACATTTTACCGCAACGCCCATCTGAAAGAGGCCTAATAGTAAGATTTATATTTAAAAAAAAAAATTCAGAGACCCAAAAGTCCTTTTAAGGACTATTGTGTGTGACAGCAGCAATATATATTTAAAGCGCATCCTGCGCTAAATACCGTGTAATTATCCGCGCCACATCTCCTGTTTAAAATGTGCACATCCCTAAAATATCAGTGACATCTAGTGTATTTTTTCCGTAGACGGTGCCCACTGCGGACTGCTAAATTACCCGAGACACATCTCATGTTTAAAGTGTGCGCATCCCTAAAATATCAGTGACATCCAGTGCAGTATTTCCATAGACGGTGTCCCCTGCGGACTGTTAAATTATCCGCACCACATCTCCTGTTTAAAGTGTACGCATCCCTAAAATATCAGTGACATCCAGTTGTCACGAGGATGTCAAGAGCCACGTCTGACTCCGTTATACCCGGGGTCAGGAAGTCGCAGCGGGTGGCTGCGCGTTCGATGTACAAAGACAGTGCTGTTTCGTAATGGTAGCTTTCTGGGTTTGCCTTGCAATCCTTTTTGGCTCACTCAGGGATCCGTAGCTTCTCCTCCTCTGCTGTTTCTTGTCCAGCAATCCCAACCTCCTTATATTCCCATCTCCCACTTCTCTGGTTGCCAGATATAGAGCTTCCTGCCTGGACTTCTATACTGACCCACTGGAGCTGAGTAGCTGAGATCCCTGGTTGTTGTTCCAGAGTGTTACCCTCCGGATCCCTGTTGGGCCTTGGTGGTCTGCTGTTGTTGCCCACCTGGGATTATATGTTTGTCTCTATTGTCTGTCCTCTCCTTGGTGTTTTCCTCTTAGTGTCAGTGGTGCAGACTAGTGATCCCACCGCCCTGTTCACTACACAGGGCTCATCTTAGGGTAAGCCAGGGTTTAGGCACGTGATCGGCGTACGGGTGAGGAACCCGTCTAGGGACGTCAGGGCAGTCAGGTGCCAGCCACAAGGCGAGTCAGGGGTCACCACCTTTCCCTCTCCCTTGGACAGGGCCTTCCCATTTCCCTCCCTTTGCATGACGCCGGTCATTACACCAGTGCAGTTTTTCTGTAAACACTGCAAACTGTGACATTACCTGTGGTACTTGTCCTGTATAACGTTTCCTCATCATAAATACTGTTGTATTTTTTTGCACATACACTTCCAAATCCTACGCTAGTGTACGTGTGGCATACTTTCAATAAAATATCACATTTAAAATGAAGAAGGTGAGCAGTAGAGGATGGGGAAGTGGCCGTGATGCTGATGGAGACTCAGGCCGCGGAGAAACTGTGCCTGCTACCAGAGCACAAGAAAAGCAATCATCCAAGATAACTAACTTCATGTCCCAGTTTGCAGTGCGGCATAGGACACCACTCTTAAAGTCAGCCCAGTTGGAGCAGGTGGTCGGTTGGATTGCAGCAAATAATGCTTCCAGTCAGTTAAGCACCATCCTGTCTTCCACCAAGTCCAGTCTCAGTAGCCAGGAGTCTGGTCCACACAATCCTCACCCTAATCCTCCTTCCTCCCACCATTTACAGTGTGACCAAACAAGTGATCCCCCACTCGGATATTCAGAGGAGCTCTTTTCAGCGCCATTACTTGATTTGGCCCTCTCGCCAAGCCTGCTTGAAGAGGGACATGAGATCTTGTGCCCTGATTCCCAACTTCTTGAGCATCCACAGTCACAAGAACATGACGGTGGTGAACGGCAATTAGAGTTTAATGAGGTGGATGATGATGAGACACAGTTGCCAATGAGTCAACCACAATTACTGTTTCAAGAGGTTGATGAAGAGGATAAGACACAGTTGGAAGTCACTGAGGTTGTGGTTAGGTCAACAAATCAGTAGGATGATCAGAGTGAGGAAGTGGAAGAGGAGGTGGTGGGTGATGAGGTCACTGACCCAACCTGAGAAGGTGGCAAGCTGAGCGAGGAGAGCAGTACAGAGGAGGAGGGATCTGCAGCACTGCAACAGGCTGGAAGAGGCAGTGGGGTGGCAAAAGGGAGAAGGCGGACCACACCAAACAGACCCGCAACTGTTCCATGGAGCACCCCCTTGCGGAAATCTCCCTTGCCAAGGAGTAGATGTTCTGCAGTATGGCGCTTTTTTGAAGAAAGTGCGAAGGACAAAAGAATAGTAGTTTGCAACCTGTGCCATACGACAATAAGCCAGGGCGTGAACACTAGCAACCTCACCACCACCATTATGATCCGCCACATGGCATCCAGGCACCGTAATAAGTGGGATGAATGGCTGGGTCCACAATCTGTATCTGCGGGTCACACCACTGCCTCCTCTTCCCCTATGTTACGTGCTGCTGGCCAATCCCCTGTCAAAGGCGCAGGTCTGGATGCCTCCCACCTTGCACCTAGACCATCTCAAGCACCATCAGCGACCACATCCACTTCCGTGTCCCAGCGCAGCGTACAAATGTCCTTACCCCAAGCCTTTGAACGCAAGTGAAAATACCCAGCGACCCACCGACAGGCCATAGCACTAAATGCGCAGCTTTCCAAATTACTGGCCCTGGAAATGTTGCCATTTAGGCTAGTGGACACTGAGGACTTCCGCAGCCTGATATCGGCGGCCATCCCGTGTTATGCAGTCCCCAGCGGCCACTATTTTTCGAGGTGTTCCGTGCCGGCCTTACACCAACATATCACCTAAAATGCTCAAAAAGCTTCCATACAAAAAGTTATAATCAATAAATTCCTTTATTAAACATTTATACACAATTAATCAATAAAACATATACAAAAAGCAGCAATCATGCCCCAAGAGGAAGCGTGAAGCGAAACGATCGTCGGGCGGCTGCTTCAGACCAGGGTCAGTAAGGAATGTGATTTACCGTACTTTATGTATTTTGTACTGTTTTTCTCTCCCCCTGCAGTCCCTGTTGTGTGGGGTTGCACTCAGACCAACACTGTATATGTTCGCAGTGTTAGCTACTTATGCTCTGAGTGCACCTGTTTACATGAACCCCACCCAGCTGATACTGCCACAAATTGTGTGTGGGGGGATACTAGTCCCCTTTTGGTCTGGAGCCTTCTCTGTTTTTATACAATTTTTTTGTAACACTGTCGTGTTCCCATGATTGCTGCTTTTATTATAACTTTTTGTATGGAAGCTTTTTGAGCATGCAAGATATTTATGATAATTATTTTTTGGTGCCTTACACCAACATGTGTCCCGTAACATCACACGTGCCCTGACCAACGCAGTTACTAGGAAGGTCCATTTAACCATGGACACATGGACAAGTGCATTTGGTCAGGGACGCTACATTTCCCTGATGGCACACTGGGTGAATGTTGTGGAGGCTGGGAGCGAGTCGTACCCTGGGATGGCACAGGTGCTACCAACGCCAAGTTTTGTGGGCCCTACGTCGATCATGGTGTCCGCCAGCACCTACGTTAGTGGCTCCAACCCCTACTTCTCCTCCTCCACTTCCACCTCCGAATTATCCACGTGCAGCACCAGTCAGTCATCAGTCAGTAGTTGGAAGCAGTGTAGCACTGCAGTGGGGAAGCGGCAACAGGCCGTGCTGAAGCTGAAATGCTTAGGGGACAAACAGCACACCGCCGCAGAGCTGTGGCAGGGGATAAGAGACCAGACTGAGCTGTGGCTCTCGCCACTCAACCTAGAACAAGGCATGGTTGTGTCTGATAATGGCCGTAACTTAGTGGTGGCTTTGGAGGTCGGCAAGCTTAGACACACTCCATGCCTTGCCCATGTCTTCAACCTTGTGGTTCAGCGGTTTCTCAAAACCTACCCCAATTTGCCAGAGTCCTGGTGAAGGTACGCCGCGTGTGTGCACATTTCCGCAATTCACCAACAGCTTCAGCCGGTCTGTCAATGCTGCTGCAGCGCTTGAAATTGCCAGCTCACCTGCTGTTGTGCGACATGAGCACGCGCTGGAACTCCACGTTCCACATGTTGGCCAGGCTTTGTGAGCCGCAGAGGGCAGTAGTGGAATACCAGCTGCAACATGGTCGTCGCCTTTTCCAGTCAGCCTTCGCTATTCACAAGCGAGGAGTGGGCATGGATGTCTGACCTCTGTGAGGTTTTCTGAAACTTTGAGGAATCAACACAAATGATGAGCGGCGATAACGTTATTATCAGCGTAACTATCCCACTTCTGTGTCTACTCAAACGCTCGCTGCTCACAATTAAGGACGACGCTTTGCATGTGGAAGAGGTGGAAATGGGGGAAGACATTACACAGGGTGATAGCCAGACCACCCTCAGTTCATCTTCTCAGTGCAAATTGGACGATGAAGAGGAGGAGGAGCAGGAGACGGTTGCCTCCACTACAGAGGGTAGTACCCATGGAAGTTTAATTCCATCTGTTCAGCGTGGGTGGGCAGAAGAGGAGGAAGAGGATGAGGAGATTGATGACGACAGCAAAGTCTTGCCTGTTGGTACTCTGGCACACATGGCTGACTTGATGTTAGGCTGCCTTTCCCGCGACCCGTGCTTTATACGCATTTTAGACAACACGGATTACTGATTGTTCACCCTTCTCAACCTCTGCTACAAAGAGAACTTCTCATCTCTCATTCCTCTGGTGGAGAGGACGAGCAAAATGGTGCAATACCAGAAGATCCTTGTTGAAAAATTGCTGCAAAAATTTCCATCTGATAAAGCTGGCGGTAGAGTCCGTAGTTCCTTGGCCAACCGAGGAGGGGAGACAAGGGGAACACACAGCAGTTCCAACAGAGGCAGGGAAACACTCTCCAAAGCCTTGGACAGTTTCATGACACCCCGCCAGCACCCTCACCCTGATGAGCAGCCTACTGTCACAAGGAGAGAAACATTTTGGAAGATGGTGAAGGAGTACATAGACCGTGTCAGCGTCCTCAATGATGCCTTACAACTACTGGGTGTCCAAGCTGGACACGTGGCACGAACTGGCGCTTTACGCTTTAGAGGTGCTGGCCTGCCCTGCCACCAGCGTTTTGTCTGAGCGGGTATTTAGTGCTGCTGGTGGCATTATAGCAGATAAGCTTATCCACCTGTCAACTGAAAATGCTGACAGGTTGACTCTTAGAAAAATGAACAAGGCCTGGATTGACCTTGACTTCTTCACTCCACCAGAGGAAAGCGGCTGAACATAAAGGCACTTTAAATGTGGCTTTTATGGTGTATTGAATACACGGTATTCCCATGCACCCCTTCCACCACAAACAAGAATATATGGTTGAATCTTCCTTTTCTCATCCTCCTCCTCCTCTTCCATCATATCAACATGCTTTTTCGTCACATATAATGCCCTCACATATATGCCCTTCAAATTATAATTTTTTAGAGGGTCAGCTCAGCTGCAGGCCCTCGCATATAATTTTTTTAGAGGGTCAGCTCAGCTGCAGGCCATCGCATATAATTTTTTAGAGGGTCAGCTCAGCTGCAGGCCCTCGAATATAATTTTTTAGAGGTTCAGCTCAGCTGCAGGCCATCGCATATAATTTTTTAGAGGGTCAGCTCAGCTGCAGGCCCTCGTGCAGCGTCCCACATGTGTGTAAATGGGACACTTGAAACATCTTAATATATATATATATATATATATATATATATATATACATACATGTGTTTATTTGCATTGTATGGTATTCTCTATTATCTGGCTGGCAATGAAATTTACATCCATTCGCCCCTAGGTGATGCTGGCACCACGTAATACATAAAGCTTGGGTTTGTCTAGACAGGAAGTTAGTTAGTTGTATTCTGAACTACTGATGAAGGGGTCACTCTCTCAAAACCCCAAAACGCGTTTGGTATTATCCCCATCTCCAGGAAAAGCATACCGACCGACTGAGGAGGCATGGACGTTACCATATGAAATATCGAACCGCCCAAGATAACTTCTGTTGCACGGACGATACCTTGTCTCATCACAAGACCACGTGTTTTCGAAGTTTTGGCGCGGAATTCAAACAATACAACAGCCGTTGAGACCGGAACCCTGATCTCTATAGAAGGTATACCGTGTCGAAGGCAACGAAGTCCATTAAAGACCTCCCGGTAAGACTGTGCTAGTTCCTTTTCAAAAAAGCGATCGCATTCTGTTGAATATACAGCGGAACGCCGCTGTTTGCATCAAGTGAGTGGGACGCCGCTCTATATGCTATCAACTTCTACCTGTGATTAAAATCGATAAGTATCTGGTATATTGTCTTGACACTGGGAAGAACTTGGTGTCCTTATCCTATTGCAAACTTTTATCATCGAACTTTATTATCGAATTTTACTATCGGATATTTATACCATCGAATGTTGTGCATCATTGAATATTTTATCTGTTCGATTGTTCTATCGCGAATATTTTAAATCATCAGAGGCCTGGCAGATTGTTGGTTTTAGAGATTATTATTGATAATTGGGATCTATATTTTACTGTGTCTATACACAGATGTGGTTTTAAATCATCATATATACATCTACTCTCTACCATTGCTGCTATTCATTTTAAATTATTTTATTCATTTATCTATAGAATTGTACTAATTAATATCTGAATTTTATCTTACATCTAATAAAAATCCCAATACTATAGAGAGTGCCCTACTACTATTTATTTATTTATTACTTATTTTTTGTCAGACTGGGTGTTGTCTGCCAGTGGGAGCACCTCTAAGCGATTCCCCATCACCCGAGTGCGACATAATTCTGTATTTACATTGTATTCTGAACTAGTTGAAGTTGGAGTGTGAGAGAAGAAGAAGCAAGTTCATGGAGGAGAGGAACAGGCATCGTCCAACATGTAGTCTGCTATTTCTACTCCTTGGTCATGACCAGGCTAAGGGAGTACACCTAACATGTATCTACAGCAGCAAAGCACAAGACAGTAAGTCTATGTCTGGATATGGGGAGAGACTAGTGAGAGTAACAGCTAAGCTCAGCTTATGGACCTCATTAGCACAAGTGCCTGAGAGCAACTTTTCGAGTGCCAGGACACAAATGGACAGTTAGTGCACAGAATTGTCCTTATCCATTAAACCAGTCCTCCAGGTCATAGTGGAAAAGTCTAAACATTTTCAGAAGAGTATCCTGCAAATGATGTGGTAGAAGTGTTTGACTGCCGCGAGGGGGACACCCTTATTGGATAACTCAAATAAGCAAATATCATATCCAGTACCAGAGTTGGAACTTAAAGTAAATCTTCAGTTTGCCTGTAAAGTATCAGCATTAGAAGAATCCCTCCATTGACAACTGCCTCTACCTGATAATAGGATTACCAGTGAACTTATTATTATTTATGCTATCCAGAACGCTTTTCATTGATGAACTGTACCAACTGTTCAGAGACTATTGTTTCTTCAGTAAATGTTCAACGGGTTTACAACAACTGACTCATCATTCTTTCTACTACTCTCAATATTTGCACCTAATGGTGCTGGCGTCACGAACACAGGGGCCCAGCCGTAAAAGCACCTTACACCAATTACCATCAAGGGCACCTCAACTTCCATCTAGCTGGTGTTCCCTGCAACCGAGAGTGCCCCAGAGGATTTTGTGCTGTCTTCCCATCCACTGTACGCCAACCCAGGGAGGCATCTGCTAACCATGAGTACATGAACTATTGCACCCATCGGCCAACCGTGAACCTCACGTGTTTTCCCCTGTGGTTTGGTAGCATTACACTCGCATATAATTTTTTAGAGGGTCAGCTCACCAGCAGGCCTTCACCTACAATCTTTTACAGGGTCATCTCACCAGCAGCCCGCAACTCTAATCTTTACAGGGTCAGCTCACCTGAAGGCCCTCGCATTAAATTTTTTAGAGGGTCAGCTCACCAGCAGGCCTTAACCTACAATCTTTTACTGGGTCAGCTTACCAGCAGGGCCGCACATAAAATCTTTTACAGGGTCAGCTCACCAGCAGGCTAGCACCTCAAATCTTTTATAGGGTCAGCTCACCAGCAGGCCCGCAACTCAAATCTTTTACAGGGTCAGATCACCTGAAGGCCCTCGCATATAATTTTTTAGAGGGTCAGCTCACCTGCAGGTCCTTGCATATAATGTTTTACAGGGTCAGCTCACCAGCAGGCCCGCACCAAAAATCTTTTACAGGGTCAGCTTGCCTGCAGTCCTGCACCTAAAATCTTTTCCTGGGTCAGCTCACCTGCAGGCCCTGACCAAATTATACCTAATAGGTAATTTGCGCGCATGCTGCCTTGCTTGGATGTGGAAGCCATAGCCGTTTCTCAGGCTCCCTCTCCTGGATCGAACCCTTATTCCCTGTTGCCCGTAGTCACCATGGTTTGTGCTGACAATAACATCGAAAGTTGATAGGCCAGACATCTGAATGGATTGTCGCCATTACAGGGACGTGCGATCGGCCCCAGGTTAACTAGAGTCACCAAAGCGGCAGCAGGCCCTCACCCATAATGTTTTAGATGGTCAGATCAGCAGGCCCTTGATCCAAATGTTTTTGAGGGTCACCAGCAGGCCATCAATCATAATTTATCAAGGGTGTCCATGTGTCCATGAAGGTCAGATCAGCAGGCCCTTGATCCAAATGTTTTTGAGGGTCACCAGCAGGCCATCAATCATAATTTTTCAAAGGTGTCCATGATGCCCTCCTTTATGTGTAATAAAGGGTGCATTGGAGTGTCGGTTCCTTGTAATTTTTGGCAGCCCTTTCACTTAGTGCTCAGGCTTTATGAGTGTAGGAGTCCCACTACATTAACAATTAACTAGAGTCACCAAAGCGGCAGCAGGCCCTCACCCATAATGTTTTAGATGGTCAGATCAGCAGGCCCTTGATCCAAATGTTTTTGAGGGTCACCAGCAGGCCATCAATCATAATTTTTCAAGGGTGTCCATGATGCCCTCCTTTATGTGTAATAAAGGTTGTATCGGAGTGCCTCTTCCTTGTAATTTTTGGCAGCACTTGCATTTTAAATACTTTATATCCTGTAAGTATACAGGAAAGAATGTTTCCTATCAATTTTTCCTCTAAAATTGTTTTTTTATTCAGTTTTGTGCGTATTATAGTCAGTTTGTAAAAATGGCCTACTATTTGGACAACATTGTTCCAAGCAGCGACCTGCGAGTCCAAGATGCATCCAGACATCCTCCCCATGCTGTTACAGAACCATTTCGGTGGTGTTTCCATACATTTCTGACATTTTCCCATGTGCCAGGCACCCTCCCCTCTTCAGAGCAGGGGGTACCTGGTTTAACGGTCGGGTTCTCCCATTGACTTCCATTATACCCGGGTGCTCGGTCGAGCACCCGAACATCCCGATGTGTTCGGCCTGAGCCTCCGAGCACTACAGTGCTCGATCAACACTAATAAAGATCATATGCTTCACATTTACATTGTACTTAAAGGCTATGTACAGTACACCTTTTGAGAGCGCTTTTTTAAATAATTGCATTGTACTTATTCTGAGCCAAAACATTTTTTTTTTTCAATTGGAGTTTATTAAAAATATGGAGCCCTGTTTGTATACAGAGATGACATGCTATGGTAGCAGCCTGTGGATTTTTTGTCTTTTCCATCATCTGGGGAGCAGATGGACTTCTTATCTCTGCTCTCTGACATTATAAAATACTCATCAAAGCTCAATCCTTATCTTACTGATAAGAATGTGGCTTAAATAAGTGTTTATGATCTCTTAGTAGCAGGGGAGGGCTAGCAGCCTTAGTCCTGGGGGGCAAATCCAGTCAAGTGGCCAATTTGTAGCCCCGCCCATTATTAAATGCCCCTCCTACATATAATAGGCCACGCCCAACAAACACTGTACAGCTGAAATTCTATTGTTGAGGCCTGTCTCTACACATCATACGGAGAGGGAAGGGCCTGTCCTGGCTGCACTGCTTGCTTCACATTATACAATAAACAGCAGGCTACAGCCAGTAAGATCCTCTGCTCTTCTCCCTCCCCAGATCCTGCTCAAGTCTTGTGGATCCCCCCACCATCTGCCACCTGCCCATGGCCTGCTGCACCCTTTGGCCGTCCTCACCCAGCTCTGAATAATTCTTCTGCAAATGGCAGGGGGAGGAGCCGGTGCATCTCCTTTCCTACATAGCACCACATACCTATTATATCTAGTGATGTCACCTTTGTTGTAGATGTTCTCTTTCTTTATCTTCTCCATTCAGACCAAACCGCCATGATAATTTTTCAGCCATCTCCCGTCTCTGCAGAGATTGACAAACAGACATTAGTTTCCCACATTTCCATCAGCTTCACATCTTCTGAACACCCTTTCCTGCCACCCCCAATACTATACTGCAGAAACAGTCCCCCTGGAAATACTACTATCACACAGATAGTGCCCCCATCAACACTTATTGGCACACATTATTGGCAAATAACTGCGTCCAGACACTATTAGTATAAAGATAATGTCCCCCAAAAATAATTGTGCTAAGCTGATACTGTGCCAGGGTGCCCCCCAAAGTAACAGTGCTCCCCAAAATCTCACCAATAGAAATAATTATCTGCCAGAGCACACTTAGTAGTAATAATGCCCCTATAGTGCCCATACTAGTAATCATGTTCCCCATAGCCCCCCAGTAGTAGTAAAGCTCCGCATAATACCCCCTAGTAGTAATAATTCTCCCTATAATATGACAGTACATGAAATACCCCCGCTTAGTGCCCGCAGTGGAGCTAATGTCCCCATATTATATGCCAGTATAAAATATCCCTATATAGTGCCCCAGTAAATGCCCTCATAGTGCTCCTCCCCCCCTTCCCCATAGTGTCCCCCATAATATGCCAGTAAAAAATGCCCCTTTTTAGTGCCCCCAGCAGATGCTCCTCTCCCCCATAATGTGCCAGTAAAAAATGCCCCTTCTTAGTGCCACCAGATGCCCCAATAGTGCTCCACTACCCCATAGTGCCCCCAAATAATGCCCCATAGTGTCGCTCTCCCTTATAATGCCTCCCATAATGTGCCAGTAAAAAAGGCCCCCTTAGTGCCACCAGATGCCATAGTGCCCCCCATAATGTGGCAATAAAAAAGGCCCATTTAGAGCCCCCGCTTCCCCATAGTGCCCCCAAATGCCCCATAGTGCCGCTCTCCCCTATAGTGCCCCCATAATGTGCCAATAAAAAAAATAGCCCCTTTAGAGCCCCCAGATGCCCCCATAGTGCTTTTCTACCCCATTGTACTCCCCCCATAATGTGCCAGTAAGAAATGCCCCCATAGTGCCTCCCCCAAAACGGGCAAGAAATAAATGCCCCCAGAATGCCACCCCAAAAAAAGGGCTGTAAGAAATGCCAGCTCCCCCCCATAGTGCCAGCTCCCCCCGCAAAGAAAAAAAAACAAAAACAAAAACTCCACTAATACTTACCTCCATCAGCAGCGATGCGATGCAGGCCTCTTCCGGCCTGTGTCCCCCGCTGTGTGCTGCCCGGCTCAGGTGGCTCGATGATAATGACGTCATCGCGCCACCTGAGCCGGCCTCTAATAGGCTGCAGGCATTAGTGCCTGCGGCCTATCAGAAGAACAGGGAAGGGAGACACCTCTCCCTCCCCTGCCCTGCCGCAGCACAGGCATCAATATCGCTGTCCTGAGGACGGCGATACAGATGAATATGGAGATGAGCGCTTCCACAGTGGAAGCGCTTATCTCCTACTGCCCGCCGCCACCACCGCCGCCGCAATTACATGCAGGGCCGTGCAGCCTGTGGTGATCGGCGGTGCAGCCCTGGGGAATAAAAAAAAATTGTAACGGACCGTTTCAGCAGACAAGGGGTTAAAATCCGTTTAGGCGATATGCCCCTTTCTGAGAGACATGCCCAGCTACTGCAGAACACCAACCTCCCGAACTGGATACAAAGTAGCACTCCAAACTGGAACCTCACGAATAGCTGCTAGCAGACGAACAGGAATCAGCTTACACTCCTGGCAATCAGTCTCTAACAGCATACAGCGGATCCCCCCAATAACGAGACAAGGCTCCGTGTTGAGGGTCAAGCAGTGGTCTGAGGTGCTGGCACACCCAGCCTGGTTTTTATTACAGTTGTTTGCAAATACAGGTCCGCCCACAGGGAGGTATAAAACAACCAAGCCCATCTGGTGTACACGCCCCTAGGGGACCAGAATGAAGACTGTGACATCACTGTAGGATACACAGAGACAATACATCCCCACAATGCATCATGGTTTCCTCCTCTCTGCCCTGGAGACACCCGAGGCGTAATCCAATTATCTCTCAAGACAAAGAGAAATCACTAATACACATGTGAGAACAACAGGACAGACATCACCATTTAAACACACAATGGGACAATGGCACAATAGAAACACACCCAGCATATTCCTCCCAAGCTGACAAGTTACACTTATTATAAATTGTTACAACTTTGTGAGTTTACATTGGCCATACATATAACTTACATCAATTTAAACGGTATAACTTGGGGACAAACCTATCCAAAATTCACTTGAATAGGTTCAGGGGTTTAAAAGTTAGTATGGGCCATAATCCTGAGGCAAAAGGGTGATAAACAGGCCTCTCCAAAACCCAGTGGCGAGGTTGGTTTCGACACAAAAATATTATAATAATTTATAACCATTTGAGGAACGGGCTCATTTTCACCTTAAGGACCAGGCCATTTTTTGCAAATCTGACATGTGTCACTTTATGTGGCGATAACTTTAAAACGCTTTTACTTATCCAGGCCATTCTAAGATTGTTTTATCATTATGTATTGTACTTCATGACAGTGGTAAAATTTAGTCAAAAAATTTATTTTTTATTTATAAAAATATTCAAAATTTACCCAAAATTTTGAAAAATTTGCTAATTTCCAAATTTTGATTTCTCTACTTTTATAATAGATAGTAATACCTCCAAAAATAGTTATTACTTTACATTCCCCATATGTCTACTTCATGTTTGAATCATTTTGTGAATACGATTTTATTTTTTGGGGACGTTAGAAGGCTTAGAAGTTTAGAAGCAAATCTTGAAATTTTTCAGAAAATTTCTAAAACCCACTTTTTCAGGACCAGTTCAGGTCTAAAGTCACTTTGTGTGGCTTACATAATAGAAACCACCCAAAAATGACCCCATTTTACAAACTACACCCCTCAAGGTATTCAAAACTGATTTTACAAACTTTGTTAACCCTTTAGGTGTTCCACAAGAATTAATGGAAAATAGAGATAACATTTCAAAATTTTACTTTTTTGGCAGATTTTCCATTTCATAATTTTTTTTCCAGTTACAAAGCAAGGGTTAAAAGCCAAACAAAACTCAATATTTATAGCCCTGATTCTGTTGTTTACAGAAACACCCCATATGTGGTCGTAAATGGCTGTACGGGCACACGGCAGGGCTCAGAAGGAAAGGAATGCCATACTGTTTTTGGAAGGCAGATTTTGCTGGACTGGTTTTTTGACACCATGTCCCATTTGAAGCCACCCTGATGCACCCCTAGAGTAGAAACTCCAAAAAAGTGACCCCATTTTAGAAACTACGGGATAGGGTGGCAGTTTTGTTGGTACTATTTTAGGGTACATATGATTTTTGGTTGCTCTATATTACACTTTTTGTGAGGCAAGGTAACAAGAAATAGCTGTTTTGGCACCGTTTTTATTTTTTGCTATTTACAACATTCATCTGACAGGTTAGATCATGTGGTATTTTTATAGAGCAGGTTATCATGGACGTGACAATACCAAATATGACTTTTTTTGGTTGTTTGTTTCAGTTTTACATAACAAAGCATTATTTAAAAAAAATTATGATTCTTTAGTGTCTCCACATTCTGAAAGCCATAGTTTTATTTATTTTTTGGGTGAACGTCTTGTGTAGTGGCTAATTTTTTTCGGGATGAGATGACAGTTTGATTGGCACTATTTTGGGGTGCGTATGACTTTTTTAACGCTTGCTAATAAACTTTTTGTGATGTAAGGTGACAAAAAATGGCTTTTTTTACACTGTTTTTATTTTTATTTTTTTACGGTGTTCATCTGAGGGGTTAGGTCATGTGATATTTTTATAGAGCAGGTTATTACGGATGTGGTGATACCTAATATGTATACTTTTTTAAATTTACTTAATTTTACACAATAACTAATAAATGATTTATTTTTTATTTTTTGGGCGATTGTCTTAGGGGCTCATTTTTTACGGGAAGAGGTGACGTTTAGATTGGTACTATTTTGGTGGGCATGCACCTTTTTGATCGCTTGCTGTTGTACTTTTAGTGATGTACGGTGACAAAAAAATTGTTTATTTTGCACAGTTTTTATTTTTATTTTTTACGGTGTTTATCTGAGGGGTACGTCATTTGATGTCTACTTTCTTTTTTTAGCAATTTTTTTTTCAACTATTTTTTCACTTTTCATTTTTTGTCCCACTTTTCGACTTCAACTTTTGAGGGTCTGACTCCCCTTTACAATGCATTCCTTTACTTCTGTATTGGAATGCATTGGCTGTATGAGTAATACAGTATGTATTACTCATACAGCTTCCTGCCTGTAAGATCCAGGGGCTTGGATCTCACAGGCTTTTCACCGGAAGGCAGCCCCAATGCCTAAGGAAGGGTTCGCGCTGCCTTCCATGCCATTGGGTCCCCATTACAGCAGCACGGGGACCCAATAGACCCCCCTCGGCATTGTCGCAGAGTGCCTGCTGAATGATTTCAGCAGGCACTCTGTTCCGATCTCTGCCTGCCGCGGCCTGGGGGGCAATTCCCTCCCTGCCCCCGTCCCAGCCTGCCCCTGCTTAGTAGGTTAGAGATAAGGAATTCAAGCATGCAATCATGCCATCCACCACAACACACACACAAAAAAGAATCCATACACCTCGTAGAGTAGTAAACATTAATAATGATGAGTGGCCACTAGAGGTGTTCCTTGGCAGTAATGTAAACACTGCCTTTTTTTCTGAAAAGGCAGTGTTTACATTAAAAAGCTTGCAGAGACATGCTATAGACACCAGAACAACTACGTTTAGCTGTTGTGGTTCTGGTGACTATAGTGTCCCTTAATATAGAGGAAAAAAAAGAATGAGCACTAAAGTATCAAATAAAATGGCTGTATCATTATTCAAAAAATTAAAGCACAACTTCTGCCTATTTTGCAGATTACTTTTTTTTTTTTTTACAATGTGCAGATAGTACTGTACTACTAACCCCTCTATCCATCCCTACATACAGGGTAATACAGCGCCACATACCTCTTACATCCAGTGATGTCTCTTTGATGTAGATGTTATCTTTCCTCATCTTCCCCTTTTAGACCTTCAGACCAGACGACCATTTTTCAGCCATTTCTCGTCTCTGCAGTTTGACAAACAAATTCTTAGTTTACTACTTTTCCATCATCCTCCCATCTTCTGGACAAATCATCCGCTGTGCTCCCCAATACTATACTGCAGAAACAGATAAACCCCCTGATAATAGTAGAACCATGCAGATAGTGCTCTTCAATAATTATTTAAAAGAAGGAAGAAATTCTGCTTTTGGCGCTCAAAACCCGATCAAGGCAACTTGAGTATCAAAACTTATTTTTAATCAATGAGATGACTATGGAAGCGCTCATCTCCCTGTGCCCTGCTGCCGGCCCCCATGTCACCAGTGGCCAGCGGGACCCCCCAGGAGCAACTGGGCCCGGGGCATGTGCCCCTTTTGCCCCGTGTTAAAGATGGCCCTGTGGATAGGGTGGAGGCGCTAAAAGGGATAAAGTTTATTAATATGTAATTAAAAATAGGGGAATGTATCACGATTACAAATTACATAAATAAGGAAAAAAGTCGCACAACAAAGCAGTGCTGCCTGCAATATCAACTGGGACTGATAGCCCAGATGAAATGCTAGGTGCCCTTTAGACGCTGTATGTGGGAGCTCTAGTTTGCTGGGGCAGGTGTTTAAAAAAAATTGCTGATTCACCTTTTTTCATCACTTCCAAAAAAATTTAATAAAAAGTAATCAAAAAGTCATACACATTCAAAAATGGTATTAGCAAAAACTACATATCGTCTTGCAAAAATGAGACCTCATACATCTCCGTAGACATAACTATAAAAAAAAGTTATGCGGGTTAGAATATGGTAAGGACAAGAAAAAATTTATTTGTTAAAATTTTTTTATTTTTTTCTGTATTAGGACACAAGAAAAACTATACAAGTATGGTATCACCAAAATCATACTAATCTGGGAAATGAAGCGCAAAAGTCAGTTTTACCGCATGGTGAACGCCATAAAAACAAAACCCATAAAACTTGCGGAATTACTGTTACACATACACACAGGGAATGGGGGAAGTCACCACTGAGCTCCCTCCGCACCCCTGTCCCTGCCTACTTGCCTCGCAAGTCCTAGTGACAAGGGACAACTGGTCGACAAACCCTCAACTAGGATAAGTGCAGGGAAGACAGACAAAACACACAACAGAATAGTCAAACAAACCGAGTCTATAACCAAGAGAGCAGCAAAGTACCAGAAGAGCAAGCAGAGGATTGTCAGGAGGAAGCCGAAGTCAGAACCAGGAGGGAACGCCAAGACCAAGGGATGAGCCGGATGGGAAGTAGAACACGAGCAGGAGAACAACAAACCAGGTAAGTAATCGCAGGATGTAGCTCAATAACAGGCAATCTGGCCAGCAGATTGCCTGTTTAAATAGTGCACCAGTGGAGTCATGTGATGTGAGCAGCTCAGCGCTCAGCCCTATTGCGGTTACCACGGGAACGGGCGACTCCGGTCGCGCTGATGATGCGAGTACGCCCCGGCTGTCCCCGCCTCCTGAAACCCACAGAGCGCACCGTGACAGTACCCCCCCTTTTACGCGGTGCCACCGGACCCAAGGCCCCAGGCGACAGCATCTCAGGATGTTACACATGAAATTTTTTCTGTCTAGAGGCATGAACATTGTTAATTGGTACTCAGGACCTTTCCTCCGGTCCATAGCCTTTTCAGTGCACCAGGTACTGTAAAGAGTTATGGACTCTCCTAACATCCAATATCTTGGAAACCGCAAACTGTACAAAATCATTAACCAGTACCGGTAGCTGTGAAGGAACAACAGGTGCAACATGTCTTTTAAGCAGAGATTTGTAGAAGACGTCATGAATGTGGAAAGACTCTGGCAGTTTCAACCTAAAAGATACTGGGTTAATTACCTCCGTAATCTCGTACGGACTAATAAAGCGAGGTGCAAACTTTCTGGAGGCCACCTTAAGAGGCAAATTTTTAGAAGATAGCCACACCTTCTCCCCAACCTGAAAATCCATCCCCTTAGAACATTTCTTATTAGCTTTCATTTTACATAGTAACATAGTAACATAGTAACATAGTAACATAGTAACATAGTAACATAGTACATAAGGCCGAAAAAAGACATTTGTCCATCCAGTTCGGCCTGTCATCCTACAAGTTGATCCAGAGGAAGGCAAAAAAAACCCTGTGAGGTAGAAGCCAATTTTCCTCACTTTAGGGGAATAAAAAATTCCTTCCCGACTCCAATCAGGCAATCAGAATAACTCCCTGGATCAACGACCCCTCTCTAGTAGCTATAGCCTGTAATATTATTACACTCCAGAAATACATCCAGGCCCCTCTTGAATTCCTTTATTGTACTCACCATCACCACCTCCTCAGGCAGAGAGTTCCATAGTCTCACTGCTCTTACCGTAAAGAACCCTTTTCTATGTTTGTGTACAAACCTTCTTTCCTCCAAACGCAGAGGATGTCCCCTCGTCACAGTCACAGTCCTGGGGATAAATAGATGATGGGATAGATCTCTGTACTGCCCCCTGATATATTTATACATAGTAATTAGATCTCCCCTCAGTCGTCTTTTTTCTAACGTGAATAACCCTAATTTTGATAATCTTTCAGGGTACTGTAGTTGCCCCATTCCAGTTATTACTTTAGTTGCCCTCCTCTGGACCCTCTCCAGCTCTGCTATGTCTGCCTTGTTTACAGGAGCCCAGAACTGTACACAGTACTCCATGTGTGGTCTGACCAGTGATTTGTAAAGTAGTAGGAATATGTTCTCATCACGGGCATCTATGCCCCTTTTGATGCAACCCATTATCTTATTGGCCTTGGCAGCCGCTGCCTGACACTGTTTTTTGCAGCTTAGTTTGCTGTTTATTAAAATTCCTAGATCCTTTTCCATGTCAGTGTTACCGAGTGTTTTACCATTTAGTATGTACGGGTGACTTGCATTATTCCTTCCCATGTGCATAACTTTACATTTCTCAGTGTTAAACCTCATCTGCCACTTATCTGCCCAAGCCTCCAATCTATCCAGATCCCTCTGTAGTAGTATACTGTCCTCTTCAGTGTTAATTACTTTACACAGTTTAGTGTCATCTGCGAAAATTGATATTTTACTATGCAAGCCTTCTACAAGATCATTAATAAATATATTGAAGAGAATAGGGCCCAATACTGACCCCTGAGGTACTCCACTAGTGACAGTGACCCAATCTGAGTATGTACCGTTAATAACCACCCTCTGTTTTCTATCATTGAGCCAGTTACTTACCCACTTACAGACGTTTTCTCCGAGTCCGAGCATTCTCATTTTATATACTAACCTTTTATGAGGTACAGTGTCAAATGCTTTGGAGAAGTCCAGATACACGACATCCATTGATTTGCCGCTGTCAAGTCTAGTACTTACCTCCTCATAGAAACTGATTAAATTAGTTTGACATGACCGATCCCTCACGAAGCCATGCTGATATGGCGTTATTTGCTTATTTCCCATAAGATGCTCTAACATAGCATCTCTCAGAAAACCTTCAAACAGTTTACCCACAACAGATGTTAAACTTACCGGCCTATAGTTTCCAGGCTCTGTTTTTGGACCCTTTTTGAATATTGGCACCACATTTGCCATGCGCCAATCCTGTGGGACATTCCCTGTTAGTACAGAGTCCGCAAATATCAGAAATAAGGGTCTGGCTATGACATTACTTAATTCCCTTAGGATACGGGGGTGTATGCCATCCGGTCCTGGCGATTTGTCTATTTTGATTTTTTTAAGTCGCTGTTGTACTTCTTCCTGGGTCAGACAGGACACTTTTAATGGCGAATTTATTTCAGCATTCAGCATTTCATCTGACAGTTTATTTTCCTCAGTGAATACATTGGAGAAAAAAATATTTAACAGCTTTGCTTTCTCCTCGTCGCTCTCTGCGACTCCCCCCTCATTACTCTTTAAAAGGCCGACACCTTCAGATTTATACTTTTTAACATTTATATAATTGAAGAACATTTTAGGGTTAGTTTTACTCTGTTTGGCAATTAATCTCTCGGTCTCTAGTTTGGCCGCTTTTATTTGTTTTTTACATGTTCTGTTTTTTTCCTTATAGTTTTTCAGTGCTTCCGTGCTACCCTCCTGTTTTAGGGTTTTATATGCTTTCTTTTTGTCATTTATTGCTTTCTTTACAGTTCTGTTTATCCACATTGGTTTCTTTTTGTTCCTTAACCTTTTATTCCCATACGGTATGTACCTCTCACAATGAGATTTTAGGATGTTTTTAAAGATATCCCATTTTTTGGCTGTATTTTTATTTTTGAGGACTTTGTCCCAGTTAGTTAGGCCTATGGCCTCTCTTAGTTGGCTAAATTTAGCTTTTTTGAAGTTTGGTATTTTTGTTTCTCCCTGTAGAAACGCTCTTTTGAATGATAATTGGAAGGTTATTACTTTATGGTCACTATTTCCCAGGTGTCCCCCAACCTGCACGTCTGTTGTTCTGTCAGGTCTATTGGTTAATATTAAGTCCAGTATGGCCGTCCCTCTAGTCGGGTCCTGAACCAGTTGGGAGAGATAATGGTCTTTGGTTATTGCCAAGAATCTGTTTCCTTTATGAGATATACAAGTTTCAGTTTCCCAGTCTATATCTGGGTAGTTGAAGTCCCCCATAATAACCACCTCATTATGATTTGCCGCCTTGTCTATCTCGTTTAGTAGTAGATTTTCTGTGGACTCTGGTATATTAGGTGGTTTATAGTAGACTCCTATTAGTAATTTATTGTTGTTTTTAGCTCCATGTATCTCTACCCACAGTGACTCCACATGTTCATGTCCCTCACTTATATCTTCACGGAGTGTGGGCTTTAGACAAGATTTTACATAAAGGCAGACCCCTCCACCTCTCCGGTTTTGACGATCCTTTCTGAACAGACTGTAACCTTGTACATTAACTGCCCAGTCATAGCTATCATCCAGCCATGTCTCAGTTATTCCCACTATGTCATAGTCCTCCTCACACATCACTAATTCCAGTTCTCCAGTTTTATTAGTCAGACTTCTGGCATTAGTATACATACATATGAGAGGTTTATGTATAATTTTTACCCTACACCTTTCCTTCCGAACTGTTCTTGTCCCTCCTTCCATTTCTCCCCCAGTCCCACTACCTTGCCCCCGGTCTCTATCTGCACTATCTTCCCCTTCTATAGTGTAATTACCCTCCCCCCCAGTCCCTAGTTTTTGAGCTTTTTCTAGGTTCGACTGAACCCGAGCCCAAACTGTGCACAGTTCTGACAAGACCTTATCCGCCTCAGGGTTAGACGAGGAGATGGCTGATCCAGAATGAAAACGAGGATGGAAACTGTAATTACAAAAGAATGGGGAGACACCAGAGGCAAATTCTGCCAAAGGAAGGTACTTAACCCATAATTGTTGATCATCAGAGACGTATGACCAAAGAAACTGTTCCACAGACTGATTAAGTCGTTCAGTCTGCCCGTTACTTTCAGGATGATAGGCAGACGATAAAGACAATGAAATTTGGCACCTCTGACAGAAGGCTCTCCAAAATCTAGACACAAACTGGATCCCCCTATCAGATACAATGTTCTCGGGAATACCGTGCAAGCGTACAATTTGTTCTACAAATACAGAGGCCAGAGTCTTAGCATTGGGAAGCTTAGGAAGAGGAACAAAATGTACCAGTTTGCTGAACCTATCGACCACTACCCAAACCACAGTTTTACCCTCCACAGGTGGCAGGTCCATGATGAAATCCATAGAAATATGGGACCAGGGTCTACTGGGAATGGGTAGGGGTCGCAACTCACCAGCAGGGCGAGTTCTAGGGGTTTTAGACTTGGCACAAACCTCACAGACCGACACATAGGCCTTGACATCTTTGAATATGGTGGGCCACCACCGGGCAGACGGGAGGTGGTTAAGCACTTTATGATCATCTCTGAGAGGTATATCTGAGGTCTATAACTAATAGTTCTACTTGCTGAATTTGGTCACAATTTGCAGTATGCAGTTAGTAGTAACTATTTGCAGATTAGTGGAGTATGATTTGGTATGGTTGTATGCAATTTGGATTGCAATATGGAATTTGAATTTGGATTGTGAACTTTGTAGTTTGCAATTTGTGGAACTGTAAGTAAACACACATATAACTGGTTAAGTATAAAGTTCTAATCACTATATTAACAGTAGGAACATTATATAACTGTTTTAAATACCTATTTTGGCCTCTTGCTTCCATAAAACACAGCTCTTAGTGGAGTGTGTGTCTGTTCAGCTCATCTCTCTGGTGAATAATAATTCCAGCAGCTCCTGCTAGGGGAATTTACCACCCAGGCTGTGTGTGAGGCTGGCTGTGATTAGTCTAAACTTGCTGTGTGTGAGGCTAGCTAGGATTGGTCTAGACTCCTGCCCAGCAACAACAGTTTAACTCTATGCTTTCTGTTGCTTCTTCTGTGTCATTGAGCTTACCTCACATTATATCATGAATCTTAAAGGCATATTATCTTTTCTGCTTCTGTGAACACAATATATAACAGTTTTATGACATCCAAACATGATGTCTTTTGTCTTTAACACACAAACATAGGAACTGTATCAATATATTGGCAGGTTTAGCTGTATAAACATATAAGCTATATTAGCAACCTAGGACAGGTCTTAACTTACCTATAATTCTATGCTCTTAGTGGTAGTACTTGAACATGAATTTGAGGTATTTTCCATCAGGTTCTCAACTTCCAAGTGTCTTTTATCACTGTCAAGTAGAACAACTAACTTCTGTATAGGACGTTCCAACTTGAGTGGAGTAGTAAGACATTTTCTATTTTTGTCAAGTTTCCCATTTGTAACAACACTCTTCTTATTAGTTTGTCTTCATCCTTTTGAACTTCTAGAACTTTGGCCAATTTCCATTGACTTTTAGGTAAATATTCTTCTTTTACTAACACTATGTCACCAAATTGGACATTTCTTATGGGTGTCAGCCAATCTTATGCTAAGAAGTAAATGGCAAAGTAATCTTTCCTCCATCTATTCCAAAACTGATCTGATAGATATTGAACTCTTCGCCATCTCTTTTTACCATATAAATCCTCTTTGGTGAACTTGCGCCAGGTGGTGGCTGTATGTAATCAGACTTAAGGTGAAGTAGATGGTTGGGAGTTAAAGGGTTCAAACTTGTTGGATCGTTGATATTATCAACTGTAAGGTAGAGTTTTTGGGTAGAATTGCTGGTTGCTTCACTCTGCTAGGTAACGATGCATTTTCCAGTCTCCCTCCCACCTTCAGTATACCATCCTGCAGAACAAGATTAAGCTTGTACAATGGCTGCTTGTTTGGAAGCCTTTTAGGTTCTTGACTAAGTCTCTTCAACTCTTCACTGTAGACTCTCTGTTGAATGAGTCTTATGACTGGTTCTTCAGCTTTCATTCTTTCTTCTACATTCAACAATTCCTTCTTTCTGATTCCCTTTGCCAAACGTTGAATTCGAGTAACTACCTTTATTACCGTATTCCATTTTTAACATCTGGCTAGTCTTTCAAGCATGTCATCTTGACACTTGGCAGCAGTGCTCAATGTTTGTACAACTTTTACTTCTGGATCACCCATCGACAATTCTGTGTAATCTTTACTGGGCGTTATTTCCTTTTCCCAAAGGAACTCTGGGCCGGTGAACCAATTAGAATTTCTCAATTATGTTACATTCAGGCCTCTTGTAGCATGATCTGCTGGGTTATGCTTTGTGTCAATGTGATGCCAATGTTCCGGATTTGTTATTTCCCGAATTTTCTCAACTCTGTTGGACGACAAAGATATGGAATCTTCCCGCTTCGTTGTTTATGTAACCTAGGACAACTTGTGAGTCTGTCCAAAAATATTCTTCATCTATTTTTAATTCCAATTCTTCTCTCAAAAACTTGCTTACTGATGCTGAAACAACAGCTGTCAGTTCAAGTTTTGGTATTGTCTGAATACTGGTAGGTGCAACTCTGGCCTTCCTCATAACCAGGGCACAGTGTATCTTTTTTTTCTCCTATCACTCTGATGTAGGAGCACTGACCATAGCCATAACTACTGGTATCTTAAAAGTGATGTAGTTCTATTTTTTTGTACTTTCCAAAATCATGAGGTACAAAACATCTGGGTATCTGAACCTCTCTCAAGTTTTGCAGGTCTCTTATCCAACTCTCCCACCTTAGCCTCAAATTTTCAGGTATGGGCTCATCCCATCCCAACTTCTGTCTGCATAATTCTTGTAGTATTTATTTTGCTCTGAGGATTACTGGGGCCAAGAATTCCAATTATTCAAATATAGAAGCCACTGCGGAAAGAATGGTACGACTAGTTGCAATTTTCTTTTCAATAGATAATTCAAAGAAGAACTTGTCATTCTCTACATTCCATCCCAATCCAAGTACGTTCTGGACTGGAAGATGTTCATAATTGAGATCTACGGTACATTCTTCATTGATGATGCACGTTCAGAGTCACTGATGGATTCCAGTACCTCTCTATTGTTTGAGGTGAATTTATGAAAGCGCTGGTTTCCTCTTGCGCATAACTCTTGGTTTTCTTTGACTAGTTTGATTGCAGATTCTATGGACTCTAGACTTATAAGACCATCATCTACATAAATGTTTTTCTTCAGAAAATTTGCTGCTGATGGGCAATTCTTTTGATTCTGATTGGCCAGGTACTTCACACCATAATTGTTGCAACCTGGAGACAATGCGGCTCCAAACAAGTGTATTTTCATTCTGTATTCTGCTGGCTCTGTATCTGTATCTAGGGATGAGCGAACCCGAACTGTATAGTTCGGGTTCGTACCGAATTTTGGGGTGTCCGTGACCCGAACCCGAACATTTTCGTAAAAGTCTGGGTTCGGGTTCGGTGTTCGGCGCTTTCTTGGCGCTTTTTGAAAGGCTGCAAAGCAGCCAATCAACAAGCGTCATACTACTTGCCCCAAGAGGCCATCACAGCCTTGCCTACTATTGGCATGGCTGTGATTGGCCAGTGCAGCATGTGACCCAGCCTCTATATAAGCTTGGGTCAAGTAGCGCTGCACGTCACTCTGCTGATTCAAGCATAGGGAGAGGTTGCAGCTGCGACGTTAGGGCGAGATTAGGCAGATTAACTCCTCCAAAAGACTTCATTCTGTGATCGATCTGCAGCTGTGGATCATTGAAGTGCTAATATCGACTTGCTCACTTTTTTGAGGCTGCCCAGAGCGTTTTTAGATCACTTTTTTCTGGTGTGATCGGCGGCAATTTTGTGACTTGTGGTGCGCCAGCACAAGCTATCACCAAGTGTATTTAACCATCAATAGTGTGGTTATTTTGTGCTATATCCTACATCAGCTGCACGCTGAGCCTGTGTCACCGAAGTGCATTTAACCTTTAACAGTCTGGTTATTTTTTGGCCATATACTACATCAGCTGCAGGCTGAGCCTGTGTCACCGAAGTGCATTTAACCATCAACAGTCTGGTTATTTTTTGGCCATATATTACATCTGGTGCAGGCTGAGCCTGTGTCACCCAAGTGCATTTAACCATCAATAGTGTGGTTATTTTTTGGCCATATACTACATCAGGGGCAAGTTGAGCCTGTCACCCAGCGCCTAAAAAATAGACCTGACATTTCTATTCAACCAAATCTGTACTGTTTTAGCTGGTCAAGTTATTTGTAGTGACCGTAAAAGCACACTTTTTGTTCTGGGTTGAAAAACTATTCCCAAATTTGCCATTCTCAAAAGAACTAGTTTCTGGTATATGAGGCCTACTTGAAATCTATCCCAAAAAGGATATCTTACATTAAAGGTGCTGATAGTGTCATTCAGAAAAACCTAAGACACACGCTACCGTGCAGATAGAAGTCTGATTCTGTGATTAAACCTATACCTGTCACACAGCGCAAAAAAAAAAACAGGCCTGACATTTCTATTCAACCAAATCTGTACTGTTTTAGCTGGTCAAGTTATTTGTAGTGACCGTAAAAGCACACTTTTTGTTCTGGGTTGAAAAACTATTCCCAAATTTGCCATTCTCAAAAGAACTAGTTTCTGGTATATGAGGCCTATTTGAAATCTATCCCAAAAAGGATATCTTACATTGAAGGTGCTGATAGTGTCATTCAGAAAAACCTAAGACACACGCTACCGTGCAGATAGAAGTCTGATTCTGTGATTAAACCTATACCTGTCACACAGCGCAAAAAAAAAAACAGGCCTGACATTTCTATTCAACCAAATCTGTACTGTTTTAGCTGGTCAAGTTATTTGTAGTGACCGTAAAAGCACACTTTTTGTTCTGGGTTGAAAAACTATTCCCAAATTTGCCATTCTCAAAAGAACTAGTTTCTGGTATATGAGGCCTACTTGAAATCTATCCCAAAAAGGATATCTTACATTGAAGGTGCTGACAGTGTCATTCAGAAAAACCTAAGACACACGCTACCGTGCAGATAGAAGTCTAATTCTGTGATTAAACCTATACCTGTCACACAGCGCAAAAAAAAAATAGACCTGACATTTCTATTCAACCAAATCTGTACTGTTTTAGCTGGTCAAGTTATTTGTAGTGACCGTAAAAGCACACTTTTTGTTCTGGGTTGAAAAACTATTCCCAAATTTGCCATTCTCAAAAGAACTAGTTTCTGGTATATGAGGCCTACTTGAAATCTATCCCAAAAAGGATATCTTACATTGAAGGTGCTGATAGTGTCATTCAGAAAAACCTAAGACACACGCTACCGTGCAGATAGAAGTCTGATTCTGTGATTAAACCTATACCTGTCACACAGCGCAAAAAAAAAATAGACCTGACATTTCTATTCAACCAAATCTGTACTGTTTTAGCTGGTCAAGTTATTTGTAGTGACCGTAAAAGCACACTTTTTGTTCTGGGTTGAAAAACTATTCCCAAATTTGCCATTCTCAAAAGAACTAGTTTCTGGTATATGAGGCCTACTTGAAATCTATCCCAAAAAGGATATCTTACATTGAAGGTGCTGATAGTGTCATTCAGAAAAACCTAAGACACACGCTACCGTGCAGATAGAAGTCTGATTCTGTGATTAAACCTATACCTGTCACACAGCGCAAAAAAAAAAACAGGCCTGACATTTCTATTCAACCAAATCTGTACTGTTTTAGCTGGTCAAGTTATTTGTAGTGACCGTAAAAGCACACTTTTTGTTCTGGGTTGAAAAACTATTCCCAAATTTGCCATTCTCAAAAGAACTAGTTTCTGGTATATGAGGCCTACTTGAAATCTATCCCAAAAAGGATATCTTACATTGAAGGTGCTGATAGTGTCATTCAGAAAAACCTAAGACACACGCTACCGTGCAGATAGAAGTCTGATTCTGTGATTAAACCTATACCTGTCACACAGCGCAAAAAAAAAACAGGCCTGACATTTCTATTCAACCAAATCTGTACTGTTTTAGCTGGTCAAGTTATTTGTAGTGACCGTAAAAGCACACTTTTTGTTCTGGGTTGAAAAACTATTCCCAAATTGCCATTCTCAAAATAACTAGTTTTTGGTATATGAGGCCTACTTGAAATCTATCCCAAAAAGGATATCTTACATTGAAGGTGCTGATAGTGTCATTCAGAAAAACCTAAGACACACGCTACCGTGCAGATAGAAGTCTGATTCTGTGATTAAACCTATACCTGTCACACAGCGCAAAAAAAAAAACAGGCCTGACATTTCTATTCAACCAAATCTGTACTGTTTTAGCTGGTCAAGTTATTTGTAGTGACCGTAAAAGCACACTTTTTGTTCTGGGTTGAAAAACTATTCCCAAATTTGCCATTCTCAAAATAACTAGTTTCTGGTATATGAGGCCTACTTGAAATCTATCCCAAAAAGGATATCTTACATTGAAGGTGCTGATAGTGTCATTCAGAAAAACCTAAGACACACGCTACCGTGCAGATAGAAGTCTGATTCTGTGATTAAACCTATACCTGTCACACAGCGCAAAAAAAAACAGGCCTGACATTTCTATTCAACGAAATCTGTACTGTTTTAGCTGGTCAAGTTATTTGTAGTGACCGTAAAAGCACACTTTTTGTTCTGGGTTGAAAAACTATTCCCAAATTTGCCATTCTCAAAAGAACTAGTTTCTGGTATATGAGGCCTACTTGAAATCTATCCCAAAAAGGATATTTTACATTGAAGGTGCTGATAGTGTCATTCAGAAAAACCTAAGACACACGCTACCGTGCAGATAGAAGTCTGATTCTGTGATTAAACCTATACCTGTCACACAGCGCAAACCAGTGAACCAACTACCTCAGGTCCCAGTAGCCAGCAGAATTTACATCGATATTTTGTGGGGCCCAATGCCGTTCTAAGGATGGTCAGGCCTGAGCAGGTACAGGCATTAGTCAATTGGGTGGCCGACAGTGGATCCAGCACGTTCACATTATCTCCCACCCAGTCTTCTGCAGAAAGCGCACAGATGGCGCATGAAAACCAAGCCCATCAGTCTGTCACATCACCCCTATGCATATTAGGGAAACTGTCTGAGCCTCAAGTTATGCAGCAGTCTCTTATGCTGTTTGAAGACTCTGCTGCCAGGGTTTCCCAAGGGCATCCACCTAGCCCTTCCCCAGGGGTGGAAGAGATAGAATGCACTAACGCACAACCACTTATGTTTCCTGATGATGAGGACATGGGAATACCACCTCAGCACGTCTCTGATGATGACGAAACACAGGTGCCAACTGCTGCGTCTTTCTGCAGTGTGCAGACTGAACAGGAGGTCAGGGATCAAGACTGGGTGGAAGACGATGCAGGGGACGATGAGGTCTTAGACCCCACATGGAATGAAGGTCGTGCCACTGACTTTTAGAGTTCGGAGGAAGAGGCCGTGGTGAGACCGAGCCAACAGCGTAGCAAAAGAGGGAGCAGTGGGCAAAATCAGAACACCCGCCGCCAAGAGACTCCGCCTGCTACTGACCGCCGCCATCTGGGACCGAGCACCCCAAAGGCAGCTTCAAGGAGTTCCCTGGCATGGCACTTATTCAAACAATGTGCTGACGACAAGACCCGAGTGGTTTGCACGCTGTGCCATCAGAGCCTGAAGCGAGGCATTAACGTTCTGAACCTTAGCACAACCTGCATGACCAGGCACCTGCATGCAAAGCATGAACTGCAGTGGAGTAAACACCTTAAAAACAAGGAAGTCACTCAGGCTCCCCCTGCTACCTCTTCTGCTGCTGCCTCTTCCTCTGCCTCTGGAGGAACGTTGGCACCTGCCGCCCAGCAAACATGGGATGTACCACCAACACCACCACCTGCGTCACCAAGCATCTCAACCATGTCACACGGCAGCGTTCAGCTCTCCATCTCACAAACATTTGAGAGAAAGCGTAAATTCCCACCTAGCCACCCTCGATCCCTGGCCCTGAATGCCAGCATTTCTAAACTACTGGCCTATGAAATGCTGTCATTTAGGCTGGTGGACACACACAGCTTCAAACAGCTCATGTCACTTGCTGTCCCACAGTATGTTGTTCCCAGCCGCCACTACTTCTCCAAGAGAGCCGTGCCTTCCCTGCACAAACAAGTGTCCGATAAAATCAAGTGTGCACTGCGCAACGCCATCTGTGGCAAGGTCCACCTAACCACAGATACGTGGACCAGTAAGCACGGCCAGGGGCGCTATATTTCCTTAACTGCACACTGGGTAAATGTAGTGGCGGCTGGGCCCCAGGCGGAGAGCTGTTTGGCGCACGTCCTTCCGCCGCCAAGGAACGCAGGGCAACATTCTTTGCTTCCTGTCTCCTCCCACCTGCTCATCCAGTCAGCCACACACCTTCACCACCAACTTCAGCACAGCCCGGGGTAAACGTCAGCAGGCCATTCTGAAACTCATAAGTTTGGGGGACAGGCCCCACACCGCACAGGAGTTGTGGCGGGGTATAGAACAACAGACCGACGAGTGGTTGCTGCCGGTGAGCCTCAAGCCCGGCCTGGTGGTGTGCGATAATGGGCGAAATCTCGTTGCAGCTCTGGGACTAGCCGGTTTGACGCACATCCCTTGCCTGGCGCATGTGCTGAATTTGGTGGTGCAGAAGTTCATTCGCAACTACCCCGACATGTCAGAGCTGCTGCATAAAGTGCGGGCCGTCTGTTCGCGCTTCCGGCGTTCACACCCTGCCGCTGCTCGCCTGTCTGCGCTACAGCGTAACTTCGGCCTTCCCGCTCACCGCCTCATATGCGACGTACCCACCAGGTGGAACTCCACCTTGCATATGCTGGACAGACTGTGCGAGCAGCAGCAGGCCATAGTGGAGTTTCAGCTGCAGCACGCACGGGTCAGTCGCACTGCGGATCAGACACACTTCACCACCAATGACTGGGCCTCCATGCGAGACCTGTGTGCCCTGTTGCGTTGTTTCGAGTACTCCACCAACATGGCCAGTGGCGATGACGCCGTTATCAGCGTTACAATACCACTTCTATGTCTCCTTGAGAAAACACTTAGGGCGATGATGGAAGAGGAGGTGGCCCAGGAGGAAGAGGAGGAAGAGGGGTCATTTTTAGCACTTTCAGGCCAGTTTCTTTGAAGTGACTCAGAGGGAGGTTTTTTGCAACACCAGAGGCCAGGTACAAATGTGGCCAGACAGGGTCCACTACTGGAGGACGAGGAGGACGAGGATGAGGAGGAGGTGGAGGAGGATGAGGATGAAGCATGTTCACAGCGGGGTGGCACCCAAAGCAGCTCGGGCCCATCACTGGTGCGTGGCTGGGGGGAAACACAGGACGATGACGATACGCCTCCCACAGAGGACAGCTTGTCCTTACCTCTGGGCAGCCTGGCACACATGAGCGACTACATGCTGCAGTGCCTGCGCAACGACAGCAGAGTTGCCCACATTTTAACGTGTGCGGACTACTGGGTTGCCACCCTGCTGGATCCCCGGTACAAAGACAATGTGCCCACCTTACTTCCTACACTGGCGCGTGATAGGAAGATGCGCGAGTACAAGCGCACGTTGGTAGACGCGCTACTGAGAGCATTCCCAAATGTCACAGGGGAACCAGTGGAAGCCCAAGGCGAAGGCAGAGGAGGAGCAAGAGGTCGCCAACGCAGCTGTGTCACGCCCAGCTCCTCTGAGGGCAGGGTTAGCATGGCAGAGATGTGGAAAAGTTTTGTCAACACGCCACAGCTAACTGCACCACCACCTGATACGAAACGTGTTAGCAGGAGGCAACATTTCACTAACATGGTGGAACAGTACCTGTGCACACCCCTCCACGTACTGACTGATGGTTCGGCCCCATTCAACTTCTGGGTCTCCAAATTGTCCACGTGGCCAGAGCTAGCCTTTTATGCCTTGGAGGTGCTGGCCTGCCCGGCGGCCAGCGTTTTGTTTGAACGTGTATTCAGCACGGCAGGGGGCGTCATTACAGACAAACGCAGCCGCCTGTCTACAGCCAATGTGGACAAGCTGACGTTCATAAAAATGAACCAGGCATGGATCCCACAGGACCTGTCCATCCCTTGTGCAGATTAGATATTAACTACCTCCCCTTAACAATATATTATTCTACTCCAGGGCACTTCCTCATTCAATACTATTTTTAATTTCATTTTACCCTTATATTGCGGGGCAACCCAAAGTTGAATGAACCTCTCCTCTGTCTGGGTGCCGGGCCTAAATGTGTGACAGTGGCCTGTTCCAGTGGTGGGTGACGTGAAGCCTGATTCTCTGCTATGACATGAAGACAGATTCTGCGCTGACATAAGGCCAGATTCTCTGTTACGGGACCTCTCTCCTCTGCCTGGGTGCCTGGGCCTAAATGTGTGACAGTGGCCTGTTCCAGTGGTGGGTGACGTGAAGCCTGATTCTCTGCTATGACATGAAGACTGATTCTGCGCTGACATAAGGCCAGATTCTCTGTTACGGGACCTCTCTCCTCTGTCTGGGTGCCTGGGCCTAAATGTGTGACAGTGGCCTGTTCCAGTGGTGGGTGACGTGAAGCCTGATTCTCTGCTATGACATGAAGACAGATTCTGTGCTGACATAAGGCCAGATTCTCTGTTACGGGACCTCTCTCCTCTGCCTGGGTGCCTGGGCCTAAATGTGTGACAGTGGCCTGTTCCAGTGGTGGGTGACGTGAAGCCTGATTCTCTGCTATGACATGAAGACAGATTCCGCGCTGACATAAGGCCAGATTCTCTGTTACGGGACCTCTCTCCTCTGCCTGGGTGCCTGGGCCTAAATGTGTGACAGTGGCCTGTTCCAGTGGTGGGTGACGTGAAGCCTGATTCTCTGCTATGACATGAAGACAGATTCTGTGCTGACATAAGGCCAGATTCTCTGTTACGGGACCTCTCTCCTCTGCCTGGTGCCTGGGCCTAAATGTGTGACAGTGGCCTGTTCCAGTGGTGGGTGACGTGAAGCCTGATTCTCTGCTATGACATGAAGACAGATTCTGTGCTGACATAAGGCCAGATTCTCTGTTACGGGACCTCTCTCCTCTGCCTGGGTGCCAGGGCCTAAATGTGTGACAGTGGCCTGTTCCAGTGGTGGGTGACGTGAAGCCTGATTCTCTGCTATGACATGAAGACAGATTCTGTGCTGACATAAGGCCAGATTCTCTGTTACGGGACCTCTCTCCTCTGCCTGGGTGCCTGGGCCTAAATATGTGACAGTGGCCTGTTCCAGTGGTGGGTGACGTGAAGCCTAATTCTCTGCTATGACATGAAGACTGATTCTGCGCTGACATAAGGCCAGATTCTCTGTTACGGGACCTCTCTCCTCTGCCTGGGTGCCTGGGCCTAAATATGTGACAGTGGCCTGTTCCAGTGGTGGGTGACGTGAAGCCTGATTCTCTGCTATGACATGAAGACTGATTCTGCGCTGACATAAGGCCAGATTCTCTGTTACGGGACCTCTCTCCTCTGTCTGGGTGCCTGGGCCTAAATGTGTGACAGTGGCCTGTTCCAGTGGTGGGTGACGTGAAGCCTGATTCTCTGCTATGACATGAAGACAGATTCTGTGCTGACATAAGGCCAGATTCTCTGTTACGGGACCTCTCTCCTCTGCCTGGGTGCCTGGGCCTAAATGTGTGACAGTGGCCTGTTCCAGTGGTGGGTGACGTGAAGCCTGATTCTCTGCTATGACATGAAGACAGATTCCGCGCTGACATAAGGCCAGATTCTCTGTTACGGGACCTCTCTCCTCTGCCTGGGTGCCTGGGCCTAAATGTGTGACAGTGGCCTGTTCCAGTGGTGGGTGACGTGAAGCCTGATTCTCTGCTATGACATGAAGACAGATTCTGTGCTGACATAAGGCCAGATTCTCTGTTACGGGACCTCTCTCCTCTGCCTGGTGCCTGGGCCTAAATGTGTGACAGTGGCCTGTTCCAGTGGTGGGTGACGTGAAGCCTGATTCTCTGCTATGACATGAAGACAGATTCTGTGCTGACATAAGGCCAGATTCTCTGTTACGGGACCTCTCTCCTCTGCCTGGGTGCCAGGGCCTAAATGTGTGACAGTGGCCTGTTCCAGTGGTGGGTGACGTGAAGCCTGATTCTCTGCTATGACATGAAGACAGATTCTGTGCTGACATAAGGCCAGATTCTCTGTTACGGGACCTCTCTCCTCTGCCTGGGTGCCTGGGCCTAAATATGTGACAGTGGCCTGTTCCAGTGGTGGGTGACGTGAAGCCTAATTCTCTGCTATGACATGAAGACTGATTCTGCGCTGACATAAGGCCAGATTCTCTGTTACGGGACCTCTCTCCTCTGCCTGGGTGCCTGGGCCTAAATATGTGACAGTGGCCTGTTCCAGTGGTGGGTGACGTGAAGCCTGATTCTCTGCTATGACATGAAGACTGATTCTGCGCTGACATAAGGCCAGATTCTCTGTTACGGGACCTCTCTCCTCTGCCTGGGTGCCTGGGCCTAAATGTGTGACAGTGGCCTGTTCCAGTGGTGGGTGACGTGAAGCCTGATTCTCTGCTATGACATGAAGACTGATTCTGCGCTGACATAAGGCCAGATTCTCTGTTACGGAACCTCTCTCCTCTGCCTGGGTGCCTGGGCCTAAATGTGTGACAGTGGCCTTTTCCAGTGGTGGGTGACGTGAAGCCTGATTCTCTGCTATGACATGAAGACAGTTTCTGTGCTGACATAAGGCCAGATTCTCTGTTACGGGACCTCTCTCCTCTGTCTGGGTGCCGGGGCCTAAATATGTGACAGTGGCCTGTTCCAGTGGTGGGTGACGTGAAGCCTTATTCTCTGCTATGACATGAAGACTGATTCTGTGCTGACATGAGGCCAGATTCTCTGCTATGGCATGAAGAGACTGATTCTCTGCTGACATGAAGCCAGATTCTTTGCTATGGCATGAAGAGACTGATTCTCTGCTGACGTGAAGCCAGAATCTCTGCTATGGGACCTCTGTCCAATTGATATTGGTTCATTTTTATTTTTTTAATTTTAATTTTAATTCATTTCCCTATCCACATTTGTTTGCAGGGGATTTACCTACATGTTGCTGCCTTTTGCAGCCCTCTAGCTCTTTCCTGGGCTGTTTTACAGCCTTTTTAGTGCCCAAAAGTTCGGGTCCCCATTGACTTCAATGGGGTTCGGGTTCGGGACGAAGTTCGGTTCGGGTTCGGATCCCGAACCCGAACATTTCCGGGAAGTTCGGCCGAACTTCTCGAACCCGAACATCCAGGTGTTCGCTCAACTCTAGTAAGGGCATTTCAAGATGACCTTGTTGATTCTGCTGAATACTTTCTTCTAGAGTGTGTATGAACTTTATGTCTTCTTTGGATATGCTCTTTTCTTTATAACTTATGTCTGCAAAGTCGGAATCAAGGATCTTGATTACTTTTGCTGGACTTACAGTTGGTAACTCTTGGACAGATATTCGATGACACAATCATGTCACCTGTCTTGAATTTGCGATCTGCTGTTTTCCTCCAACAACACCACATCCTAGATGAGTTTGAACAGCATAGGGTTCACCCTTTTCTCTTGTGATTACTTTTTGTGGTACCAAAGCTTCGGGACAATCGTAGCCTACACCAAACTCCTTCAGCGGGGACATTTCATGTAATATGACAGATAGGTGCTTCCATTTATTGGCTGTTTCACAGGTAGGTATGCGATCTTGATCTAGAGGTATATCATCTTTTGTATAAGCTGGAGGTAAATCGAATGTGAAGTTTGAATGAAGTCCTCTAATTCTCAGTCCTTTGACCCTTTGACTGTTCATTAATGTGTCTCTACCCGTCATTGTGGTGAGTTTGAGCTTCACTGGTTCTGTAGCCATTTGTAATTTCTTAAAGATTTCTTGATCAATGAAGGAGACATCAATCTGGGCATCCAGTAGAGCATAGGCATATACCTTCTTGTTACATCTTTTAGGATTTGAAATCCACACTGGTACAACCATTGATGTGCCATTGCTTTCTCCTTCCCTCACTATGCAAGAGAATACCGATACTTTCTTTCCTTACTCAGTATCTTTAGGTATTGAGGATTAGGGTTGAGCGAACCCGAACTGTAAAGTAAAAGTTCGGGTTCGGTGTTCGGCGAGTTAATGGAGCTTTTTGAAGGGCGGCAGAGCAGCCAATCAACAAGCGTTTAACTCGTGTGCCCTTAGAAGCTATCACAGCCATGCCTACTAATGGCATCGTTGTGATTGGCCAGTGCAGAATGTGACCCAGCCTCTATATAAGCTGGAGTCACGTAGCGCTGCACATCACTCTGTTCTTATTAGTGTAGGGATAGGATGCTGCTGCTGTGAGGGAGAGAATAGGAAAGAATCTTTTATCAGAAGTGCTTGTTAACTCAGCGATCTACAATAATTTTCTTTTATGGGTGCAGTGCACAATATTTTTACCATGCCCTGAGCCCAAAGACCCAGAAAAATAACTTTTATCCGTCTGTTAGTTAGGTGGGCGGTGGCGGCCATTTTATGCAAGTTCAGTGCACCAGCATAGCATATGTGCATTTGTGACAGTCAAGTACAAGCTTGAAATACTGCAATTATATTCTGGGTTTAAAAAAAATCACAAATTTTTGGCAAGACCCTATATCTGTGGCCTTTGCAGCATTAGTCAGTGTGCAATTTTCCGGGTTTTAAAAAACACCCCTTTTTTTGGGCAAAATACTCAATTTTACAGCCCTTGTTGCATCTGTCAGTGTGAAATTCAAGCGTTATATACTGCTGTCATATTAAAAAAAACACCCTTTTTGGGCAAAATACTTAATTTGCGGCCTTGTCTGCATCTGTCAGTGTGAGATACATTCTTGAAATACAGCAATAATATTCTGGGTTTAAAAAAACACTTATTTTACCATGCTTACTCTGGAATATCCTAAGTGCTCTACATATGCTTTTGTCTGAATGCAGCTGATACCTGTCTATGTTAGGCTTTATTACCTGTTAGTCTATTTAAACATTTGACAATCTTATGGACATAGAACTGATTTCCTTTATGTCATTTGTAATGTTTTTTCAAAACTTGACCTAATGCTTGTAATTTGCTATGAAAAACAGAAAACAATAAAAATTGTCAATTTAAAAAAAAAAAAAAAAAACTTATTTTGGGCAACGTACTTAATATTGCACCCATTTTGGGGCGAAAACTAAATTTGCGGCCTTGTCTGCATCTGTCATTGCGAGATACATCCTTTAGATACTATTGTTCTATTCTGTTATTAAAAAAACACCCATTTTGGGCAAGTTCCTAAATTTGAGAAATATGAGGAGAGCGTCAAATAAGGGATGTGGACCCGGTCGTGGTGCTGCTGGTGGAGCTCCTGTTGCAGGGAAAGGACGTGGTCGATCTGTGCAAGCTACACGCACAAGTGAAACACCTTCCTCAGGTGCGAGTAGGCGACAGAAACTTCAGTGGTATATGGTCGGGCCTAATGCGGCTCTACGAATGGTGAGGCCAGAACAAGTACAGGCGATAGTAGATTGGGTTGCTGACAGTGCCTCCAGTTCCTTTACATTGTCTCCCACCCAGTCCCCTGCTGAAAGATCAGAATTGGCACCTGCAGCCAATGTTCATCAGTCTTTCAACTCACCCCCTGCAAATCAGCCAAGCAGTCTGAGACCCAAGTCATGCAGCAGTCTCTTCTGCTTTTTGATGACTCTGCTAGCAGGGTTTCCCAGGGCCATCCACCTAGCCCTACCCCAGAAGTGGAAGAGATTGAGTGCACCGATGTCCAACCATATGTTTCAAGATGAGTACATGGGAGGACCACCGCAGCACATCTCGGATGATGACGAAACACAGGTGCCAACTGCTGTGGCTTTCTGCAGTGAGCAGACCGACAAGAAGGGCAGGGGTGAAGACTGGGTGGAAGATGATGTGGAGGACAATAAGCTCCTCGACCCCACATGGAATCAAGGTCATGCAAGTGAGCTGTGTAGTTCGGAGGAAGAGGCGGTGGTCGTACAGAGCCACCAGCACAGCAGAAGAGGGAGCAGGGTGCAAAAGTGGAGCGGCCGTCCCCTAGACAGTACCCCTGCTACTGCCCACCGCAGCTAGGGACCGAGCACACCAAAGCCATCTCCAAGGAGTTCCCTGGTGTGGCAGTTCTTCAGACAATATGCTGACGACAAGACATGAGTGGTTTGCACGCTGTGCAATAAGAGCCTGAAGTGCGTACATCGTGCCCAGCCACCACTACTTTTGCAGGCATGCCATCCCTTCCCTGCACAACCAAGTGGGGGAGAAAATCAGGTGTGCACTGCGCAACGCCATTTGTGGCAAGGTCCACCTAACTACGGATACGTGGACCAGTAAGCACCGTCAGGGACGTTATATCTCCATAACAGCACACTGGGTAAATGCAGTGGTGGCTGGGCCTGAGGCGGATAGCAATTTGGCGCATGTCCTTCTACCACCGAAGATTGCAGGGCACTTCAGTTTGCCTCCTGTTGCTTCCTCCTCCTACTCTGCTTCCTCATCCTCTACCGGCTCCTCTTCCGGTCAGCGTAACACCTTCACCACCAACTTCAGCACAGCCAGGGGTAAACGACAGTAGGCAGTTTTAAAACTTATCTGTTTGGGGGACAAACCCGACACCGCGCAGGAGCTGTGGACGGGCCTTGAACAACAGACCGATGAGTGGTTTGTGCCAGTGAGCCTCAAGCCTGGCCTGGTGGTGTGCGATAATGGGCGAAATCTCGTAGCAACTCTGGGACTAGCCGGTTTAACGCGCATCCCTTGCCTGGTGCATGTGCTGAATTTGGTGGTGCAGAGGTTCCTTAAAAATTACCCAGATATTTCAGAGCTGCTGCAGAAAGTGCGAGCTGTCTGTGCGCGCTTTCGGCGTTCTCACCCTGCTGCTGCTCGCCTGTTGGCGCTGCAGCGTAACTTCAGCCTTCCCGCTCACCGCCTCATATGCGACGTGCCCACCAGGTGGAACTCCACCTTGCACATGCTGGCCAGACTGTGCGAGCAGCAGCAGGCGATAGTGGAGTTTCAGCTGCATTATGCACGGGTGAGTAGCTCTGCGGAACAGCACCACTTCACCACCAACGAGTGGGCCTCCATTCAAGACCTGTGTTCGAATACTCCACCAACATGGCCCACTTCTATGCCTCCTTGAAAAAACGCTGCTGGTGATGATGGAAGAGTATGTGGCACAGGAGGAGGAGGAGAAAGAGGGACCATTGTCATTCACAATTGGCTCCGAGGGTGGGTTCCTGCACCCACAAACGCCAAGTAGACAATTGTCCAGCCAGGGCACAGTTCTGGAGGATGACGAGGTGGAGGATGACGAGGAGGAGATGGAGGAAGAGGAACCATGTTCAGAGCAGGGTGGCACCCAAACCAGCTCATGGCCATCACTGGTGCATGGCTGGGAGGATACAGAGGACACAGACAATACACCTCCCACAGAGGACAGCTTTTTGTTGCCTCTGGGCAGCCTGGCACACATGAGCGATTACATGCTGCAGTGTCTCCACAATGACCGCCGTGTTGCCCACATTCTAACTTGTGCTGATTATTGGGTGGCCACGTTGCTGTATCCCCGTTACAAGAACAACGTACTGTCCTTAATTTCGTCACTGGAGCGTGATCGTAAGATGTGCGAGTACAAGTGCACGCTGGTAGACGCGCTGCTGGTGGCATTCCCACCCGACAGAAAGGGCACAGTGGAAGCACAAGGCAAAGGAGGAGGAAGAGGTCACCAACGCAGCACCTCAGAAGGCAGGGTTAGCATGGCAGAAATGTGGAAAAGCTTTGTCAGCATGCCACAACAACCAGCACCACCAGTTATTATGGAACGTCTTAGCAGGAGGCAGCATTTCAGCAATATGGTGGAGCAGTATGTGTGCACACGCCTACATGTACTGAATGATGGGTCTGCCCCCTTCAACTTCTGGGTCTCCAAATTGGGCACATAGCCTGAGCTTGCCCTTTACGCTTTGGAGATGCTGGACTGCCCTGCAGCCAGTGTATTGTCTGAACGTGTGTTTAGCAAGGCAGGGGGGGTTATCACAGACAAGCGTAGCCGCCTGTACACAGCCAATGTGGACAAGCGCACGTTCATTAAAATGAACCAGGCTGGGATCCAACAGAACTTGTCCGTACCTTGTGCAGAATAGACTTGTATACCGGCCTTACCGAGCCATTTTTATACTCCAGCGCACTTTCTTATTGTTTTATTTTTTAATATTTCCCAATGTTTTTGGGTGTACCCTAATTTAAACAAAAAAAATATTAAAAATTAAAACCAAAAACCAGTGTTGACTACCTCCTCCGCCTCCTCCACCACCGCTTCCACCTACACTGGTATGTCCACCGCCTCCTCAACCTCCTACTCCATATGGACCTCCATCTCATAATATACCTGTATACCTAGTAGACAGGTAAAAAAAATTCGCTAATTTGTCTGTTACACATTCGGGAGAAATCCACCAATTTTTGGGTGTGATATAACCCTGCTCTACCTAGTAGACAGGTAACATTTCACTAATTTGTCTGTTACATATTCAGGTGTAATTCACCAATTTTTGGGTGTGATATACCACTGCTATACCTAGTACACAGGTAAAAAAAATTCATTAATTTGTCTGTTACATATTCGGGTGAAATTCACCAATTTTTGGGTGTGATATACCCCTGCTCTACCTAGTAGACAGGTAACATTTCACTAATTTGTCTGTTACATTTTCGGGTGAAATTTACCAATTTTTGGGTGTGATAAACCACTGCTATACCTAGTAGACAGGTAAAAACATTTCACTAATTTGTCTGTTACATTTTCGGGTAAAATTCACAAATTTTTGGCTGTGATATACACCTGCTCTTCCTAATAGACAGGTTAATAAATTTCACTAATTTTCTGTTACATTCTTGGGTGACATTTTACCATTTCTGGCGATGAAATTGTAAAATTTGTCTTATTTGGCCCTTTCATTTGATCCTTCCGCTTTAATTACTTGTCCCACATTTCAGCTCAATCACATTGCAGCCATTGACCTCCCTTGCATGTGGTATCCCTTTCTCATGCTCCCTCCCCAGCGTGGAGCCCTGATTCGCCGCTAACCATGATCAGCATGGTAGGCGCAGAAAAGAACATCGAAAGTTGATATCCAATTAGATTGTGAACATCACGGGGACTTGTGACATGGTGGGGCAGTATGTGTGCACATGCCTACACAAACTGACTGATGGGTCTGCCCCCTGCAACTTCTGGGTCTCCAAATTGGGAAGATGGCCTGAGCTTGCCCTTTACGCCTTGGAGGTGCTGGCATGCCCTGCAGCCAGTGTATTTTCTAAACGTGTGTTTAGCATGACTGGAGAGGGTTATCACAGGTTATATTTCCCAATATTTTGAGGGTGTGCCCCGATTAAAAAAAATAAAAATACATTTTAAACCAAAAAGCAGTGTAGGCTACCTCCTCCTCCTCCACCGCCGCTTCCACCTACACCGCTACATCCACTACCTCCTCAACCTCCTACTCCATATGGACCTCGTCCTCCTAGATCAAGATTAACATTTTTTAATTTTATGTATTTTATGTTATTTAAAGTCATTTCCCTATCCACACTTGCCATGCTCTTAACAACATTTTAATGCCATTTGCAGTCCTGTAGCCCTTTCCCTGACATTTTAGAGCCATTTTAGTGCTCAAAAGTTCGGGTCCCCATTGACTTTAATGGGGTTCGGGTTCGGGGTCAAGTTCAGGTCCCGAACTCTAACTTTTTTTGGAGCTCGGCCGAACCCGGAAGCGTTTTTGGTGAACCCTGCCGGATCCAGCAAAAACACTAGTGTGAAAGTAGCCTAACAGTGATTAAAAAGTCATACATACTACAAAAATAGTACCAATAAAATCTATAATTTGTTACTCAAAAACCAAGCCCTCATACAGCTTTGTAGACTGAAACATAAAGTTGTGGCTGTCAGAATATGGCAATCCAAAGGAATCATTTTTTTTTTTTTTGTTATTTTTTATTTATTTTTTAAGTAATGAAACAAATAAAACTATACAAATTTGGTATCACTCCAAACGTATTGAGCCAGAGAATAAGGACGTCATATCATTTTTAGCACATAGTGAACGCAGTAATATCAAAACCCCCCCCGAATTTTACCCCATAAACATTTTTTCCCTGTTTTCAAATACAAGACATGGTAAATGAAAATAGTTGTGTTAAAAAAACACCTCATAGGGCTATGTGAACAGAAAATAAAAAGGTTATGGTTATTGAAATGTGGGCAGGAGAAATAAAAAAATTTAGAAATAAAAATAGTCCCGGTCTTTAGGGGTTAACATTTTTTCTTGCCATGGTTTAATTAATACGTAAACCATCAAGTTTAGCTTGGCTACATCTGTCTGTCTATCTATTTATACAAGTGCATCTCAATAAATTAGAGTATCATCGAAAAGTTAATTCATTTCAGTAATTCAATTCAAAAAGTTTAACATATATTATAAATTCAATTGAATTAGTCTTGAGAAGAAATTCTAAGGTGGGACAAGATTAACCTATACAAATATATAAATGGGCCGTACAAAAAAGGTGAAAAGCTGTCCTATGTAAAATCCCTGCAAATGGCAAGGGGCACTGCCTCCATCTGGAGAAGAAAAAGTTCAGTCTCCAGAGGCGTGAAGGCTTCTTTATTGTAAGAACTGTAAATCTGTGGAATAGACTACCTGAGAATGTGGTTACAACGGACAGTGGATACTTTTAAAAAGAGCTTAGATGAATTCTTAAAACTAAATGACATTAATGCTTATGAAAATGTGTAGAAATCTGGGTCTCACTCCCCTTTTTCTAAAATTCACATCCTCACCTATCCCTTGGTTGAATTTGATGGACCTGTCTTTTTTATGGTATTAACTATGTAACAATATAGATGCATTACACACAGAGTTATCCATTTCAAGCATTTATTTATTTTGAAATGGATCATTATAGCTTACAGCTAATGAAAACCCAAAAGTCAGTATCTCAGAAAATTTAAATATTGTGAAAGTGCAATATTGTAGACTCATAACGTCACACCCTAATCAGCTAATCAACACAAAACACCTGCAAAGGTTTCCTAAACATTTAAATTGTTCCTCTGTCTGGTTCAATAGGCTACACATTCATGGGGAAGACTGCTGACTTGACAGTTGTCCAGAATATAGTCATTGACACATTCCCCAAGAAGGGCGAGCCACAAAAGGTCCTTACTAGAGTTGAGCGAACCCGAACTGTAAAGTTCGGGTTTGTACCAAACATTACGGTTTTTGGACCCCGGACCCGAACATTTCAGTAAAAGTTCGGGTTCGGTGTTCGGCGATTTAATGGTGCGTTTTGAAAGGCTGCAGAGTAGCAAATCAACAAGCGTTTAACTTGGTGCCCTTAGAAGCCATCACAGCCAATTTTTGCATTTTTGAGCCTTTTTTAGGGTGAAATAGAAGGTTTACGTACCACTCTTATATTCTGTTACTAACAAAAATCATCCTAAATTTGCGGAGAATGAGGAGTGCGTAAAATAAGGGACGTTGCCCCGGTGGTGGTGCTGCTGGTGGAGCTCCTGTTGCAGGGAGAGGACGTGGTCGATCTGTGCCAGCTACACGCACAAGTGAAACACCTTCCTCAGGTGTGAATAGGCGACAGAACCTTCAGAGGTATTTGGTCGGGCCTAATGCTGCTCTACGAATGATGAGGCCAGAACAAGTACAGGCGATAGTAGATTGGGTTGCTGACAGTGCCTCCAGTTCCTTCACATTGTCTCCCACAGTGTCTCCTGCTGAAAGATCAAAGTTGGCACCTGCAGCCGAAATCCATCAGTCTTTCACTTCACCCCCTTGCAAATCAGCCAAGCAGTCTGAGCCGCAAGTCATGCAACAGTCTCTTCTGCCTTTTAATGACTCTGCTAGCAGGGTTTTCCAGGGCCATCCACATAGCCCTGACCCAGAAGTAGAAGTGATTGAGTGCACCGATGCCCAACCACTTATGTTTTAAGATGAGTACATGGGAGGACCACTGCAGCACATCTCGGATGATAACAAAACACAGGTGCCAACTGCTGTGGCTTTCTGCAGTGTGCAGACCGACAAGGAGGGCAGGGGTGAAGACTGGGTTGAAGATTATGTGGAGGACGATGAGGTCCTCGACCCCACATGGAATCAAGGTCATGCGAGTGAGCTGAGCAGTTTGGAGGAAGAGGCGATGGTCGCACAGAGCCACCAGCACAGCAGAAGAGGGAGCAGGGTGCAAAAGCGGAGTGGCTGTCCCCTAGACAGTACGCCTGCTATTACCCAACGCAGCAAGGGACCGAGCACACCAAAGCCAGCTCCAAGGAGTTCCCTGGCATGGCAGTTCTAAAGACAATGTGCTGACAACAAGACATGAGTGGTTTGCACGCTGTGCAATCAGAGCCTGAAGCAAGGTATAAACGTTCTCAACCTGAGCACAACCTGCATGACCAGGCATCTAAGGGCAAAGCATGAGCTGCAGTGCAGTAGACACCTCAAAAACCAAGAAAGGTCTCTGGCTCCTCCTGCTTCCTCTTCTGCTGCAGTCTCGGCCTCTTCATCCACCTCTGTAGTGAAAGTGCCACCTGCCACCCCGCAAACAGAGGATCTGCCAGCAACACCAACACCTGGGTCACCAAGCATCTCCAAAATGTCCCACGGAAGCATTTAGCTCTCCATCTTCTAAACACTGGAGTGGAAGAGGAAGTACCCCCCTACCCACCCGCGATCCCTGGCCCTGAATGCCAGCATTTCAAAATTACTGTCCTTTGAAATGCTGGCATTCCGTCTAGTGTCCCACAGTACATCATGCCCAGCCACCACTACTTTTCCAGTCATGCCATCCCTTCCCTGCACAGCCAAGTGGGGGACAAAACAGGTGTGCACTGCGCAACGTCATCTGTTGCAAGGTCCACCTAACTATGGATACGTGAACCAGTAAGCAAGGTCAGGGACGTTATATCTCCCTAACAGCACACTCGGCAAATGCAGTGACGGCTGGGCCTGAGGCGGATAGCAGTTTGGCGCATGTCCTTCCACTGAGAATTGCAGGGCGCTTCCCTTTGCCTCTTATTGCTTCCTCCTCCTACTCCGCTTCCTCATCCTCTACTGGCTCCTCATCCGGTCAACGTAACACCTTCTCCACCAACTTCAGCACAGCCAGGGGTAAACGACAGCAGGCAGTTTTAAAACTTATCTGTTTGGGGGACAAACCCCGCAACAGACTGATGAGTGGTTTGTGCCAGTGAGCCTCAAGCCTGGCCTGGTGGTGTGCGATAATGGGCGAACTCTCGTAGCAGCTCTGGGCCTAGTTTGACGCACACCCCTTGCCTTGCACATGTGCTGAATTTGGTGGTGCAAAGGTTCCTTAAAAATTACCCCAATATGTCAGAGCTGCTGCATAAAGTGCGGGCTGTCTGTGCGCGCTTTCGGCGTTCTCACCCTGCTGCTGCTCGCCTGTCAGCGCTGCAGCGCAACTTCGGCCTTCCAGCTCACCGCCTCATATGCGACGTGCCCACCAGGTGGAACTCCACCTTGCACATGCTGGCCAGACTGTGCGAGCAGCAGCAGGCAATAGTGGAGTTTCAGCTGCAGCATGCACGGGTGAGTCATTCTGCGGAACAGCACCACTTCACCACCAATGACTGGGCCTCCATGTGAAACCTGTGTTTCTTGTTGCGCTGTTTCGAATACTCCACCAACATGGCCAGTGCCGATAATGCCGTTCTCAGCGTTACTATCCCACTTCTATGCCTCCTTGAAAAAACGCTGCTGGCGATTATGGAAGAGGATGTGGCACAGGAGGAGGAAGAGGGATCATTTCATAGGGTTTCCAGCCAGTCATTCACAATTGGCTCCGAGGGTGCGCCCACAAACGCCAAGTACACAATTGTCCAGCCAGGGCACAGTTTTGGAGTATGACGAGGTGGAGAGTGAGGAGATGGAGGAGGAGGAACCGTGCTCACAGCAGGGTGGCAGCCAAACCAGCTCATGGCCATCACTGGTGCGTGGCTGGGGGGATACAGAGGACACAGACGATACAACTCCCACAGGGGACATCTTTTCGTTGCCTCTGGGCAGCCTGGCACACATGAGCGATTGCATGCTGCAGTGTCTCCGCAACGACCGCCGAGTTGTCCACATTCTAAATTGTGCTGATTACTTGGTGGCCACGCTGCTGGCTTACCATTACAAGGACAACGTACCGTCCTTAGTTCCATCATAGTATGATGCGCGAGTACAAGCGCGCGCTGGTAGACGCGCTGCTGGTGGCATTGCTGGCCTGCCCTACAGCCAGTGTATTGTCTGAACGTGTGTTTAGCATGGCAGGGGGTGTTATCACAGCGCAATTGCTCATTGTTGTATTTTGGATATTTCACACTCTTTTGGAGTGTACCCTGATATCGCCGTTTGCTCTTTTGTCTCATTCTCACAACCGAAAACGACCACCAGAAGTACAATCAGGAAATCCTTGGTGTAGTGTGTGTTGATGCGTGCGCAATTCCTCCAAAATAACATCACAGAGACGTTCTCAAGTAGGATCCAATAATGTGCCTGCTTCCAAAAGCTAGGCGTGGTTTATTTATAACAGAAGATGGGAGGCAGTCTTACAATCATGACCAATGGGGGAACAGTTTATGGTATGAAGTGATTGGCTGGCGAAGATGTAAATGATCGCGTGTTCGCACACTTATTCACACCCTTTCCGTTGCCACGCTTATCCTCGTGGATGAAGAAACCTTTGTTCGACGGTCCCCATCCCTCCCGCTTTAGCCGGCGCCATGACACTGGTATCCTGCAGTAATACCAGGCCAGGCACAAATCAGCTACAGGTCGGGACGACCAAACCATTGTGCGAAAGTTTCTGCGCGATGCGAACGCGAACGGATCTGCGCATCTCCATAGGATAGATGGCGACCATACGGCGAACAATAATTTTTCCACAACAACCCTAATAAAAAAAATAATAAAAAAATAAATTAAAACCAGTATTGGCTACCTCCTCCTCCTCCACCGCCGCTTCCACCTACACCGCTACGTCCATTGCGTACTCAAACTCCTACTCCATATGGACCTCCACCTCATAAATCAAGTTTATTTTTTTTTATTTGTACGTATTTTATTTTATGTCATTTCACTAATTTGTCTGTTACATATTCGGGTGAAATTCACCAATTTATGGGTGTGATATACCCCGGCTCTACCTAGTAGACAGGTAAAATTTTACTAATTTGTCTGTTACATATTCGGGTGAAATTCACCAATTTTTGGGTGTGACATACCACTGCTATAACTATTAGATAGGTAAAAAAAATTCATTCATTTGTCTATTACATTCTTGGGTGAAATTCACCAATTTTTGGCTGTGATATACCCCTGCTATACCTAGTAGACAGGTAAAAACATTTCAAAAAATTTTCTGTTACATTTTTGGCTGACATTTGACCATTTTTGCCGTGATAAAACCCCTGCTCTGCATAGGTGATAGGGACATAAATAAAAAAAAAATCGTCTGTTACATTGTCAGGTGACATTTTACCAATTTTGCTGTATACAAACACCTGCTCTGCATAGGTGACAGGGAATAAAATTTCTAAAATTCTTCTTTAATTGATGCGCGCCCCCTCCTTTAATTCAATGCTTAAACTTTAACAACTTGTCCCACATTTGCGCTTCAATAATTTGTCCCACTTTTCCGCTCGATCATATTTACTTTCAAACAATTAACCTCCCTTGGATGTGGTCTCTCTTCCTCACGCTCTCTCTCCAGCGTGGAACCCTGATTCGACGATAACCGTTATCAACATGGTAGGCTCAGAAAAGAACATCGAAATTTGATAGAGAAGATATCCAAATGGATTGTGGACGTCACGGGGATGTGCGATCAGGCAGAAGTTATTTAGAGTCAACAAAGCGGCAGCAGGGCCCCTCCTGTCTAACGTTTCCAAATCCTAAATACCCCAGTGACATTCCCTATAATTTTTTATTAATCATTCCAATAACAGGGCATTTTAAGAGTCCTGTATTGTTATATATCATCACTATCAACCCGAGTTGGGAGTGGGTAATTGCCGCGCGCCCCCTCCTTTCCTTCGATTCTTCAGTTTTAACCACCTCCGGACCGCTGTACGCACAGACGCGTCCTGGAGGTGGTTGTTTCATTCCACCTGGACGCGCCGGCGCGTCCTCTCGCGAGACGCGAGATTTCGGTCACAGCGGGCCGTCAAAAGTTAAAGGACTATTGCATCAGCAACCTGCCAGCCAATGATCGTCGCTGGCAGGTTGCTGATTTTTAAAAAATCGAATCACAAGCCAGATAACAGATCATATTAGTAAATATGATCTGTTATATGGCTTCTCTGCTCCTCTGCTGGTCCTTTTCGTCGGTTGGATCCAGCAGAGGAGCAGACATCACTGTGAGTACACACCAAACACTACCCTTAGCCCCTGATCACCTTCCATCACCCCCATCATCCAAATTAACACCTTGATCGCCCCCTGTCAATCACTTAGTGAAAGACAAAAAGTGATCAGTGTAAACTGACACTTTTTTTTCCCACTAGTATTGGCTGTTAGGTTTTAGGATTAGTTTAGGCCCCTTGGTTAGGTAGTTTAGGGATCAGTTAGCGCCCAGCCCACCGCACCGCAGTCACTGATTCGCTGTTTAGCGTATTGCTAATCAGCATTTGTACTTTTATAGTATCTGTAAGTGATCAAAACTGATCACGGTCAGATCTATAATAGTATTAGTGTCACCTTAGCTCGCCCTCCACCCAAAACGCAGTGTTTGCCCGATCAGGCCTGATCGGTCGCCCACACGTGCGTTCACCCACGCCCGCCCCACCGCAGTGACAAAAAATTAATTTTTTTTGATCACTGCACATTCACTTTACACGCTCTGCGGCGATAAAAAAAATCAGTTTTGATATTTTTTATCAACCGCAGCGGCCTCCGGTACTTCGCTAGCCTCCCCTTTGTAAGACAGGCTTGCTTTTTTTCTTGGGTAGTCTCAGGGAATACCCCTAAATTTAGTAGTCCAAAATGTCAAACAGGGGGTATTCTTCTGAAGAGGCCTACAGGATTCTGACCCAGTCGGATGAGGAATGGGAACCCTCATCTGACGAATCTAGCGGGTCAGAATATGAACCTGTAGAAAGCAGTGGCTCTCTGACCCAAAGTTCGGACGAGGAGGTTGAGGTCCCTGACAGCACCAGGCGTACCCGGCCCCGTGTCGCTAGACCACAGGTTACGCAGGTTCCGCTTCAAGAGCAGCAGAGTGGGGCTGTCACTGCCGGATCACGTGGTGAGGCATACACCAGCAGCGCAGCCCTCCCTGGACCTAGTACCAGCACTGCCGTACAACATGGTGAAGTAGCGAGCACCAGAAGGGCAGTTGAAGCTGGTACGGTGGCACGTGCAGTAGTTACCCCGTCGCAGCCACCGCACAGACAGGCCCGTAGAGCCCCTAGAATCCCTGAGGTGCTGGCAAACCCTGATTGGCAGTCACCAACTTCAGCCACACCATTAGTTCCCCCTTTCACCGCCCAGTCTGGAGTTCGGGTTGAGACGGCTCAGATCAGTACGGCCCTGGGATTTTTTGAGCTGTTCTTGACTGCGGAGCTCTTGGACTTAGTCGTGGCAGAGACAAACCGGTATGCCACACAATTTATAACCGCAAACCCGGGAAGCTATTATGCCCAGCCTTTCCGGTAGAAACCAGTCCAAGTTTCCGAACTTAAAATTTTTCTGGGCCTTCTCCTCAACATGGGTCTAACCAAAAAGCATGAATTGCGGTCATATTGGTCCACGAACCCGATTCATCACATGCCCATGTTCTCTGCTGCTATGTCCAGGGCACGTTTTGAGACCATCCTGCGTTTCCTGCACTTTAGCGACAACACCACCTCCCGTCCCAGAGGCCACCCAGCTTTTGACCGGCTCCACAAAATTCGGCCCCTCATAGACCATTTCAACCAGAAATTTGCAGATTTGTATACCCCTGAGCAAAACATCTGCGTAGACGAGTCCCTAATACATTTTACCGGGCGCCTTGGCTTCAAACAATACATCCCAAGCAAGCGTGCCCGGTATGGGGTCAAATTGTATAAGCTCTGTGAAAGGGCCACAGGCTATACCCACAAATTTCGGATCTATGAGGGAAAAGATCAGACCCTGGAGCCGGTCGGTTGCCCTCACTACCTGGGGAGCAGTGGGAAGACAGTCTGGGACTTGGTGTCACCCTTATTCGGCAAGGGGTACCATCTTTATGTGGACAATTTTTACACAAGTGTGGCCCTCTTTAGGCATTTGTTTCTAGAACGGATTTGCGCCTGTGGCACCGCGCGAACTAGTCGCGTGGGCTTCCCCCAACGGCTTGTAACCACCCGTCTTGCAAGGGGGGAGAGGGCTGCCTTGTGTAACGAAGAACTGCTCGCGGTGAAATGGAGAGACAAGCGTGACGTTTACATGCTCTCCTCCATTCACGCAGACACGACAATCCAAATTGAAAGGGCAACCCGTGTCATTGAAAAGCCCCTCTCAGTCCACGACTATAATGCGCTCATGGGAGGGGTGGACTTCAATGACCAGATGTTGGCTCCCTATTTAGTTTCCCGCAGAACCAGACGCTGGTATAAGAAGGTGTCTGTATATTTAATTCAATTGGCGCTGTATAATAGTTTTGTTCTCTACAGTAAGGCTGGGAGAACACGATCCTTCCTCAAATTCCAGGAAGAGATCATCGAGAACCTCCTTTATCCAGGAGGTTCCGTGGCCCCATCCACCGGTGTAGTTAGCCGTCTACACGAGCGACATTTCCCCAGTGTCGTTGCTGGTACCTCAACCCAACCGCCACCCCGAAAAAAATGTCGTGTCTGTAGCAGGAGTGGAATAAGGTGTGACACCCGCTATTTCTGTCCTGACTGTCCTGACCACCCTGCCCTATGCTTAGGAGAGTGTTTCCGGAAGTACCACACACAGGTACACCTAGCATAGGGATCACATCTCACCAGGACAGGCACACAGGGCAATTAGGGCCCTTTCTCTCACAGCTGCTGCAAACCTCTCCTTTCACCTGGGATAAAGTGCATAACGTACTTCGCCACATCTTTGGGCGATTTGCGCTTTGCACATTGTCCCATGGGGAAGGAGAGGTTTGTTCTATAAAGGTAAAAAAAAACAAAAAAAAAAAAAACACCAGTAAGCAAAAAGGTTAATGTTCAGTTCAAAAAGTTAAAGTTTAGATGTTCTCTTCCAAAGTTAATAAAATTATTGTGTTGCGGCCTGGTTTTTTCTTTTTTTTTTTTACCTTCCAGGTGGACCAACCGATCGACTAGCTGCAGCACTGATGTGCATTCTGACAGAAGCATTGTGCTGCTGTCAGATTACACGCAAGTCGGTGTATGCGGCGCTGCAAGACGAGATTTCTCCTCTGCAGTAAAAGATACGTTTGCCGAGGCATATGAGCTGAGGAGGTGGCGGTGTTCATATACTTTGGCAAACACTTTGTATATATAAAAAAAAAAAATCCCGGCAAGGATTTATTCATCCACATCGATTGATGTGAATGGAGAAATCTGGTTTGCCAGGGCATACGGGCTAAGTGGGTATGGATGTTGGGCGGAGCTCCTATGTCCTGGCAGACGCCTTTCCCCTCCTTTTTCTTTTTTTGGCAGAGATTTTTTCATCCACATTGATCGATGCGAATGAAGAAATCTGTGCCGTTCATTTTTTTCTTTCAGCCCAGAGGCTGAACGAAAAAAAAAATCTCATTACCCGTATGCTCAATATAAGGAGAATAGCAGAAACTCCTAATGCTGGGCATACATGTAATGATTGCGAAGACCCTCAAATGCCAGGGCAGTACAAACACCCCACAAATAACACCATTTTGGAAAGAAGACACCCCAAGGTATTCGCTAAGGGGCATATTGAGTCCATGAAAGATTGAAATTTTTGTCCCAAGTTAGCGGAAAGGGAGACTTTGTGAGAAAAAAATCAAAAAAATCAATTTCCGCTAACTTGTGCCAATTTTTTTTTTTTCTATGAACTCACCATGCCTCTCATTGAATACCTTGGGGTGTCTTCTTTCCAAAATGGGGTCAGATGTGGGGTATTTATACTGCCCTGGCATTTTAGGGGCCCCAAAGCGTGAGAAGAAGTCTGGTATCCAAATGTCTAAAAATGCCCTCTTAAAAGGAATTTGGGCCCCTTTGCCCACCTAGGCTGCAAAAAAGTGTCACACATGTGGTATCTCTGTATTCAGGAGAAGTTGGGGAATGTGTTTTGGGGTGTCATTTTACATATACCCATGCTGGGTGAGATAAATATCTTGGTCAAATGCCAACTTTGTATAAAAAAAATGGGAAAAGTTGTCTTTTGCCAAGATATATCTTTCACCCAGCATGGGTATATGTAAAATGACACCCCAAAACACATTCCCCAACTTCTCCTGAATACGGAGATACCAGATGTGTGACACTTTTTTGCAGCCTAGGTGGGCAAAGGGGCCCACATTCCAAAGAGCACCTTTCGGATTTCACCAGCCATTTTTTACACATTTTGATTTCAAACTCCTTACCACACATTTGGGCCCCTAGAATGCCAGGGCAGTATAACTAACCCACAAGTGACCCCATTTTGGAAAGAAGACACCCCAAGGTATTCCGTGAGGGGCATGGCGAGTTCCTAGAATTTTTTATTTTTTGTCACAAGTTAGTGGAAAATGATGATTTTTTTTCTTTTTTTTTTTTTTCTTACAAAGTCTCATATTCCACTAACTTGTGACAAAAAATAAAAACTTCCATGAACTCACTATGCCCATCAGCGAATACCTTGGGGTGTCTTCTTTCCAAAATTAGGTCACTTGTGGGGTAGTTATACTGCCCTGGCATTTTAGGGGCCCGAATGTGTGGTAAGGAGTTTGAAATCAAATTCTGTAAAAAATGACTGGTGAAATCCGAAAGGTGCTCTTTGGAATGTGGGCCCCTTTGCCCACCTAGGCTGCAAAAAAGTGTCACACTTCTGGTATCGCCGTACTCAGGAGAAGTTGGGGAATGTGTTTTGGGGCGTCATTTTACATATACCCATGCTGGGTGAGAGATATATCTTGGCAAAAGACAACTTTCCCATTTTTTTTATACAAAGTTGGCATTTGACCAAGATATTTATCTCACCCAGCATGGGTATATGTAAAATGACACCCCAAAACACATTCCCCAACTTCTCCTGAATACGGAGATACCACATGTGTGACACTTTTTTGCAGCCTAGGTGGGCAAAGGGGCCCACATTCCAAAGAGCACCTTTCGGATTTCACCAGTCATTTTTTACAGAATTTGATTTCAAACTCCTTACCACACATTTGGGCCCCTAAAATGCCAGGGCAGTATAACTACCCCACAAGTGACCCCATTTTGGAAAGAAGACACCCCAAGGTATTTGCTGATGGGCATAGTGAGTTCATGGAAGTTTTTATTTTTTGTCACAAGTTAGTGGAATATGAGACTTTGTAAGAAAAAAATAAATAAAAAAAAATCATCATTTTCCACTAACTTGTGACAAAAAATAAAAAGTTCTATGAACTCACTATGCCCATCAGTGAATACCTTAGGGTGTCTACTTTCCGAAATGGGGTCATTTGTGGGGTGTTTGTACTGTCTTGCCATTGTAGAACCTCAGGAAACATGACAGGTGCTCAGAAAGTCAGAGCTGCTTCAAAAAGCCGAAATTCACATTTTTGTACCATAGTTTGTAAACGCTATAACTTTTACCCAAACCATTTTTTTTTTACCCAAACATTTTTTTTTTATCAAAGACATGTAGAACAATAAATTTTGCGAAAAATTTATATATGGATGTCGTTTTTTTTGCAAAATTTTACAACTGAAAGTGAAAAATGTCATTTTTTTGCAAAAAAATCGTTAAATTTCGATTAATATCAAAAAAAAGTAAAATTGTCAGCAGCAATGAAATACCACCAAATGAAAGCTCTATTAGTGATAAGAAAAGGAGGTAAAATTCATTTGGGTGGTAAGTTGCATGACCGAGCAATAAACGGTGAAAGTAGTGTAGGTCAGAAGTGTAAAAAGTGGCCTGGTCTTTCAGGGTGTTTAAGCACTGGGGGCTGAGGTGGTTAATAGCTTCTCCCACATTTACGCTCAATCACAATTAAATTTCATCCATTGATCTCCCTTGGATGTGCTATCTCTTTCTCACACTCCCTCTCCAGCGTGGAACCCTGATTTGCTGCTAACCGTGATCAACATGGTAAGCGCAGAAAAGAACATTGAATGTTGATAGAGCAGATATCCAATTGGATCATGAACATCACGGGGACGTCCGACATGGTGGGGCAGTATGTGTGCACACTCCTACACGAACTGACTGATGGGTCTGCCCCCTGCAACTTCAGGGGCTCCAAATTGGGCAGATAGCCTGAGCTTGCCCTTTATGCCTTGGAGGTGCTGATCTGCCCTGCAGCCAGTGTATTGTCTGAATGTGTGTTTAGCACGACTGAGGGGGTTATCACATGTTATATTTCCCAATGTTTTGGGGTGTACCCTAATTTAAAAAATAAAAAATAAATTTAAAATCAAAAAGCAGTGTAGGCTACCTCCTCCACCGCCGCTTCCACCTACACTGCCACATCCACTGCCTCCTCAACCTCCTACTCCATTTGGACCTCGTCCTCCTAGATCAAGATTATTATTTTTTATTTTTACATATTTAATGTTATTTAAAGTCCTTTCCCTATCCAGATTTGTTTGCAGAGCACTTGCCATGCTCTTAACCACATTTTGATGCCATTTGCAGCCCTGTAGCCCTTGACATTTTTAGAGCCATTTTAGTGCTTAAAAGTTCGGGTCCCCATTGACTTCAATGGGGTTCGGGGTCAAGTTCTGGTCCCGAACTCGAACTTATTTTGGAAGTTCTGCCGAACCTGTCGAACCTGAACATCCAATGGAAAGTGGAGTGGAAGGAAAAAGTGTGGTAGAAAAAGGTGCACAATCAACAGAAATAGCAGCAGCCATGAAAGGATGGTCAAGAAAAGACCATTCAGGAATTTGGGGAAGATTCACAAGGGGTGTGGCTGGAGTCAATGCTTCAAGAGCCACCATACACAAATGTATCCAGGACATGAGTTACAACTGTTGCAACTGTCCTTGTGTCTAGCCACTCATGAACCAGAGACAATAGCAAGATTATTTTACCTGGGCTAAGAAGTAAATGGATTGGACTGTTGCTCAATGGTCCAAAGCTCTGTTTTCACATGAAAATACATTTCATTTGGAAATCAAGGTCCCAGAGTCTGGAGGAAGTTTGGAGAGGCATACAATCCAACTTACTTGATGGGCACTGTGAAGTTTCCACAGTCAGTGATGGTTTGAGTAACCATGTCATCTGCTGGTGTTGGTCCACTGTATTACATCAAATCCAAAGTCAGCACAGCCGTCTGCTAGGAAATTTTAGAGCACCCTCTGCTGACAAGCTTTATGGAGATGCTTATTTCATTTTCCAGCAGGACTTGGCACCTGTCCACACTGCCAAAAGTACCAATAGCTGGTTTAATAACCACAGTATAATTGTGCTTAATTGGCCAGCAAATTCTCCTGACTAGTGTTGAGTGAACCCGAACTGTAAATTTTGAGTCCGTACCAAACTTTGCGATTTCGGGTACCCGAACCTGAACTTTGCCGGAAAAGTTTGGGTTTGAATTCGGTGTTCAGGCATTTAATGAAGCTTTTGAAAGGCTGCAGGGCAGCCAATTAACAAGCTTTTAAGCTGTGGGCACTTAGAAGTCATCACAGCCATGCCTAATAATGGCATGGCTGTGATTGGCCAGTGCATCATGTGACCCAGCCTCTATACAAGCTGGATCACGTGTAGCACCGCCTATCAGCTCTGAGTAGTGCAGGGACAGGAAGCAGGCAGCTGAAGCGAAGGAGAGTGTTAGGAATCTGTCTATTTGTTTTGTTGGTGACCGATAATGATTTTTTGTTGGTGCAATACACCAGCTTTGCACCTGTTATGATCCGTGTGGGGGAAACCTCCACTCTAAACACAGGAGGGAAGGGGAACAGTAACTGGGCCTGGAAACTTGGGAAGGAACAAGTCACCTCCTAAGCAACCCTAATCAAGGCCCTAACTACCTATTAATATGATTAGACCTTCAAGATAGGAATATTCATATGCTGGAATTTTCATATGCTGGATACTAGGCCCTTATATCCCTATAAGGCCCTGGAATGAGGTTAGGACCAGAGACAACCCATTCTACCCCAGATGGACGAATAGAAGTCTCTGTCTCAGGCCCAGATTCAAACAACAGGGAAACACAACACAAAACATTAAGACAAGACTTATCTGAAAGTAGAAAACTGGCAGCTCCAGAAGCACCACAAAGTACAACCAACCAGCTAGTTAGAAGGCAGAAAGAAAATCTATAAACCGTACCTCCAAGAGTGAGAAGCGACTACTCATGGGAGATGAAAATTACCAACAAGCAACACCTGAAGCAAGGGGTGTGGCATTCACCAAAACACAGACACAATAAGATCCACAGTGAACTTGTCAATTTAACCTATGAGTTGCCAGTCTCTCCGATCTCCTGGTACCTGCCACGGGAACGTCCATGACAGTACCCCTCTTCTACGAGTGACCTCCGGGCACCCTGGACCGACCTTATCCAGGTGAGATCTATGAAAGGTATTCACTAAATGATTGGCATTAACGTCGGATGCCGGCACCCACATCCCTTTCTCCGGTCCATAACCTCTCCAGTGGACAAGATATTGAAGGGATCCATGGAGAACTCGAGAGTAAACCATTTTTCGCGATCTAGAATTCCAAATTACCGTCCACCATGACCAGAGTGGGTGGCAAGGAAGATGGCTGTAAAGGTTCCACATATTTTTTCAACAAAGACCTATGGAACACATTATGAATTTTCAGGGTCTGAGGAAGCTCAAGATGAAAAGCTACAGGATTAATAACGGCTGTGATCTTATATGGGCCGATAAACCTTGGACCTAACTTCCAGGAGGGTACCTTTCTTGTGGACAGCCACACAATCACCCACACTTAGGTCCGGACCATTCATATGTTTCCTGTCAGCCACACGTTTATATTTGTTGCCCATATTTTTCAAGTTATTTTTCAACATATCGATGACAATGATGACTAAAAACATTCATACTCAGGGATACCAGAAGTATTATTACCAGAAAATGTGCCAAACTGTGGCTGAAATCCATAGGCCCCAATAAACGGCGACTCACCAGTGGACTCCTGACTACGATTGTTTATGGCAAACTCTGCCAAAGACAAAAAGGAAGACCACTCCTCCTGGTTCTCAGATACAAAACATCTCAAGTAAGTCTCCAGACTCTGATTAGTGCGTTCCATCTGTCCGTTCGACTGAGGATGAAAAGCCGAAGAATGGGACAGTTGAATTCCAAGACGAGTACAGAACGCCTTTCAGAATCTGGAAACAAACTTCCCACGATCTGAGACCACGTCAGTGGGAAGGCAATGAAGTTTCACAATGTTGTCAACAAATACCTGTGCAAGGGTTTTAGCATTAGGTAGACCTGTTAATGCAATAAAATGTACCATTTTACTAAAGCGATCAACTACCACCAGAATAACTGTCTTTCCTGAAGAATTAGGTAGATCGGTGATAAAGTATCACGACCTGCATGCCGATCACATACGTGACGCAAAGGGAGGGAAAAGGGAAGGCCCTGTCCAAGGGAGAGGGAAAGATGGTGACCCCTAACTCCCCTTCGAGGCTGGCACCTGACTGCCCTGACGTCCCTAGACGGGTTTTTCACCCGTACGCCGATCACGTGCCTAAACCCTGGCTTTCCTTAAGATGAGCACTAAGTAGTGAATAGGGCGGTGGGAACACTAGTCCGCAGCACTAACACTAAAGGAAAACACCAGGGAGAGGACAGACAATACTGACGAAACATAAAATCCCAGGTGGGCAACAACAGCGGACAACAAAAGACCAACAGGGATCCCTAGGGTAATGAATAACAGCTACACAGCTCCAGTGGGTCAGTATAGAAGTCCAGGCAGGAAGCTCTATATCTGGCAACCAGAGAAATGGGAGAGGGTAATATAAGGAGGTTGGGAGTGCCGGACAAGAAACAGCTGAGGAGAAGAGGCTACAGATCCCTGAGTGAGACAAAAAGGTTTGCAAGGCAAACACAGAAAGCTACCATTAAATAACAGCGCGATCTTTAGACATAGAGCGCGCAGCCACCCGCTGCGACTTCCTGACCCCGGGTATAACGGAGTCAGACGTGGCTCTTGACACCCTCGTGACATAAAGTCCATGGATATATGAGTCCATGGTCTGGACGGAATGGGTAACAAGAGTAAAGACAGGTAGTACAGACTGACACATAGTCCTTAACACACTTACGCCACCCCGGCCACCAGAATCTATGAGATATGAGGTTGGCAGTGGACCTACTCACAGGATGTCCTGTAAGAACCGTACAATGATGTTCCTCCAACACCTTGTGACGAAATTCTGCTGGCACAAATAGTTTCCCAGTGGGACATATGTCCGGTACGTCTCCCTGCACCTCTAACACCTTCACCTCAATGTCAGGGTAGAGGGGGAATATCACCACCCCTTTAGACAGTATGGGACTCGGGTTTTCAAAATCACCACCTCCAGGGAAACTACGTGACAAGGCGTCTGCCTTGACACTCTTAATCCCAGGACAATTGGTGACAGTGAAATTGAATCTGGTGAAAAACAGGGCTCATCTGGATTGTCTTGGGTTCAGTCGTTTCGCCGACTCCAGATAAGCTAGAATTTTGTGATCAGTGAATACCATGATCGGAAAAATCGCCCAATCCAACCAATGACTCCATTCCTCAAAAGCCAATTTAATGGCCAGCAACTCTGTTACCCACATCATAATTTTTCTCAGCGGGGGATAGTTTTTTAAAGAAAAATGCACATGGTCGCCCACCTCGGATGCGTCCACTTCCACAATAAACGGTTGTGACACATATGGCTGCACCAATATGGGAGCAGAAGAGAAGCATTCCTTAAATCGCAGAAAAGGCTTGGAACGCCGAATCAGACCATACAGAGACATCCGTCCCTTTCTTAGTCATGTCCGTTAAGGGTTTTACTATTGTCAAATAATTCTTAATACAATTTCGTCAATAGTTGGTGAATCCTAAAAAACCGCATAAGAGCCTTCAGATTTTCAGGCCGATCCCAGTTCAGTACAGCACAGACTATCTCAGGATCCATTCAAAAACCCGAAGATAACAGCAGATAGCTCAAGAACTGCACCTTGTGTACCGCAAAAACACACTTCTCTAATTTTGCGAACAATTTATTTTCCCTTATAATCTGTAACACCCATCTCACGTGATTTTGATGTGTTTCCATGTTAGGAGAATAAATAAGAATGTCATCCAAATACACGATCACAAACCTCCCCACAAGGTGATGAAAGATGTAATTCACAAAATGTTGGAAGACCGCCGGGGCATTGGTCAAGCCGAAAGGCATGACCAGGTTCTCAAAGTGCCCTCAGGAGTATTAAATGCAGTCTTCCCTTCATCCCCTTCCTTGATCCTAACCAGGTTATATGCCCCCCTTAAGTCCAACTTGGAGAACACCTTGGCACCAATAATCTGGTTAAACAAATTTGGAATCAAAGAAAGAGGGTAAGGTTCACGAAAATCCAGATATGGTCGAAGACCTCCATCTTTTTTTTTTTTTTTACAAAAAAGAACCCTGCAGCCACTGGAGACTTGGAAGGTCTTATGTGCCCTTTCTTCAAACTCTCAGCAATATATTGTCTCATGGCCTGCCTTTCAGGTTCAGAAAGATTATACAACCTAGAATTAGGCAATTTATCCCCCAGAATAAGATTGACAGGGCAATTATATTCTGATGGGAAAGTAAATCCTGACATCCCCCCCGAGAATATATCAGTGAGAGCAACTTTAGGTTCAGGACAGGTCAGGTAACCACTACTAGGATCAGCCAACAGTGGTCTCTGCATCTGTGAGACGGTCGTGAGGAGGTCATCCACCTCCAGAGACAGCCCCTGTAGTTGCCCGGTCAGTGCAGCGATAACATCCATGGCTGAACTGATACAGACAACAAAATGACGGTTATTCGGCGGTTTATAATGTCACGATCAGTGTGGGGGGAAAACTCTACACTAAAAACAGGAGGGAAGGGGAACAGTAACTGGGCCTGGAAACTAGAGAAGGAACAGGTCACCTCCTAAACCACCCTAATCCAGGCCCTAACTACCTATCAATATGAATAGACCTAGAAGGTAGGAATATTCATATGCTGGATACCTAGGCCCTTATATCCCTATAAGGCCCTGGAATGAGGTTACGACCAGAGACAACCCATTCCTCCCCACATGGATGAATGGAAGTCTTTGTCTCAGGCCAAGATGCAAACAACAGGGAATATAGCAAACACAAAACAATTAGAAAAGACAAGACTTATCTGAAAGTAGAAAACTGGCAGCTCCAGAAGAGTACAACCGACCAGCTAGTTAGAAGGCAGGAAGAAAATCTATAAACCGCACCTCCAAGAGTGAGAAGCGGCTACTTATGGGAGAGGTAAATTACCAACACTTGAAGCAAGGGGTGTGGTATTCACCAAAACACTGATACAATAAGATCTACAGTGAACTTGTCAATTTGACCCACGAGTTGCCAGTCTCTCCGATCTCCTGGTACCTGCCACGGGAACGTCCGTGACAGCACCCCTGACACAGAAATATAATAATAAATCAAGCTGTTAATTCTGTGGGTGACCTATAGCGATTTTTTGTGGGTGCAATGCACCATTTTTGTACCCCTGACACAAAAATGTAATACAAACCGGATTCCAAAAAAGTTGGGACACTATACAAATCGTGAATAAAAACTGAATGCAATGATGTGGAGGTGCCAACTTCTAATATTTTATTCAGAATAGAACATAAATCACGGAACAAAAGTTTAAACTGAGAAAATGTACCATTTTAAGGGAAAAATATGTTGAATCCGAATTTCATGGTGTCAACAAATCCCCAAAAAGTTGGAACAAGGCCATTTTCACCACTGTGTGGCATCTCCCCTTCTTACAACACTCAACAGACGTCTGGGGACCGAGGAGACCAGTTTCTCAAGTTTAGAAATAGGAATGCTCTCCCATTCTTGTCTAATACAGGCCTCTAACTGTTCAATCGTCTTGGGCCTTCTTTGTTGCACTTTCCTCTTTATGATGCGCCAAATGTTCTCTATAGGTGAAAGATCTGGACTGCAGACTGGCCATTTCAGTACCCGGATCCTTCTCCTATGCAGCCATGATGTTGTGATTGATGCAGAATGTGGTCTGGCATTATCTTGTTGAAAAATGCAGTGTCTTCCCTTAAAGAGATGACGTCTGGATGGGAGCATATGTTGTTTTAGAACATGAATATATTTTTCTGCATTGATGGTGCCTTTCCAGACATGCAAGCTGCCCATGCCACATGCACTCATGCAACCCCATACCATCACAGATGCAGGCTTCTGAACTGAGCGTTGATAACAACTTGGGTTGTCCTTGTCCTCTTTGGTCCGGATGACATGGCGTCCCAGATTTCCAAAAAGAACTTCAAATCTTGACTCGTCTGACCACAGAACAGTCTTCCATTTTGCCACACTCCATTTTAAATGATCCCTGGCCCAGTGAAAACGCCTGAGCTTGTGGATCTTGCTTAGAAATGGCTTCTTCTTTGCACTGTAGAGTTTCAGCTGGCAACGGCGGATGGCACGGTGGATTGTGTTCACTGACAATGGTTTCTGGAAGTATTCCTGAGCCCATTCTGTGATTTCCTTTACAGTAGCATTCCTGTTTGTGGCGCAGTGTCGTTTAAGGGCCCGGAGATCACGGGCATCCAGTATGGTTTTACGGCCTTGACCCTTACGCACAGAGATTGTTCCAAATTCTCTGAATCTTCGGATGATGTTATGCACAGTGTATGATGATAGATGCAAAGTCTTTGCAATTTTTCGCTGGGTAACACCTTTCTGATATTGCTCCACTATCTTTCTGCGCAACATTGTGGGAATTGGTGATCCTCTACCCATCTTGGCTTCTGAGAGACACTGCCACTCTGAGAAGCTCTTTTTATACCCAATCATGTTGCCAATTGACCTAATTAGTGTTAATTGGTCGTCCAGCTCTTCGTTATGCTCAAATTTACTTTTTCCAGGCTCTTATTGCTACTTGTCCCAACTTTTTGGGGATTTGTTGACATCGTGAAAATTGGAATCAACGTATTTTTCCTTTAAAATGATACATTTACTCGGAATTAAACGTTTGACCTGTCATCTACGTTCTATTAAAAATAAAATATTGACATTTGCCATCTCCACATCATTGCATTCAGTTTTTATTCACAATTTGTTTAGTGTTCCAACTTTTTTGGAATCCGGTTTGTAGTTAATCCGTCTGTTATTTCAATGGGTAAGGACCATTCATTTTTTTTAGGTCCTAAACACGTAGAACCTGTACGTTTTTATCTTGTATGTGGAGATTTTAACGTTGGAATAAAGTAACCCCTTTTTCAGAAGCTGGATATTTTTATTTTTTGTCTACAATGCATGTCAGCCGGGTCCGGGCTGTGTCCGTGCTTCTGAGTGACCGAAAGCAGGTGAGCGCTGCTTCAATTTTTTTTCCACTGCAGGGAAATTAATATAGTTAACCCGTCTGTTAGTTCGGTTGGTGACATATTCCCATTTTTGGTGTGAGGTACACCTGCACTGCATATGTGACAGGGAAATTAATATAGTTAATCCATCTGTTAGTTCAGTGGGTGATGTATACCCAGTTTTGGTGTGAGATATATGTGCACTTTATACATGACAGGGAAATTAATATAGTTAATCTGACTGTTAGTTCGGCCGGTGACATATACCCATTTTTGGTGTGAGGTGCACCTGCACTGCATATGTGACAGAGAAATTAGTATAGTTAATCTATCTGTTAGTTCAGCCAGTGACATATACCCATTTTTGGCGTGAGATACACATGCACTTTATACGGGACAGGGAAATTGATATAGTTAATCTGTCTGTTAGTTCTGTGGGTGACCTCAAAAAATAAGGAGAGCATCAAATAAGGGACGTGGCCCTGGTCGTGGTGCTGGTGGAGCTCCTGTTGCAGGGAGAGGATGTGGTCGATCTGTGCCAGTTACACGCCCAAATGAAGCACCTTCCTCAGGTGCACGTAGGCGACAGGACGTTCAGCGCCATTTTGTAGGCCCGAATACCGGTGTACGAATGGTGAGGCCAGAACAAGTAGAGGTGGTAGTAGATTGGATGGTTGACAGTGCCCCAGTTCCTTCACATTGTCTTCCACCCGGTCCCCTGCTGAAATCGCAGGGTTGGCACCTACAGACCATGGGCATGTGTCTTTCACCTCACCCCCTTGAAAATCAGCCAAGCAATATGAGCCCCAAGTTATGCAGCAGTCTCTTATGCTTTTTGATGACTGCTGGCGGCGTTTCCGTGGGCCATCCACCTAACCCTGCCCCAGAAATGGAAGAGATTGGGTGCACTGATGTCCAACCACTTATGTTTCAGGATGTGGACATGGGAGCAGTGGCATAGCTAGAAATAACCAGGCCCCACAGCACATTTTTGAATGGGGCCCCTCCCCCAGTAATGCCGCCCCCATTCCTGTGGCTAGTAAAGATCGCTCTCTCAGACCAGTCCCGGCAGCTGTTCCATCCGTTTTCTACACTGTCTGTACCGTCACTGTATATCATTTCATTGTGTAATACTGTTGAGGGGGCCCTGACCAAATCCTTTAGTCCTCCTCCTTCTGGATGGGCCCCTTCTGGGTCAGGGCCCCAAAGTAGCCGCTTCCCCTGCTTTCCCTATAGTTACGATCCTACATGGGAGGACCACCACAGCACGTCTCTGATGATTATGACAAAACACAGGTGTCAACTGCTGTGGCTTTCTGCCGTGTGCAGACAAGCAAGGAGGGCGGGGATGAAGAGTAGGTGGAAGATGATGTGAAGGATGATGAAGTCCTAGACCCCACATGGAATCAAGGTCATGCGAGTGACGTGTGCAGTTTGGAGGAAGAGGTGGTGGTCACTAGGGCTGCAGTAAATGATTATTTTAGTAATAGAGTATTCTACCGATTATTTTTACGATTAATCGAGTACTCTAATGAGAAAAAATGAATTAATAGACTGTTTTCCTTTATAAAAACTCATCAGACCCCCCTGCCATCAGTCCCCAACACCCTTTGTTCCCGCCAGTGCCATCAGCTCCCCCCCTGCCATCAGCTCTACTCCCCCAGTGCCATCAGCTCTTCCCCACCACAGTGCCATCAGCTCTACTCCCCCAGTGCCTTCAGCTCCACTTCCCCAGTGCCTTCAGCTCTCCCCACCTGGGGCCATCAGCTCTCCCCCACCCCAGTACCATCAGCTCTCACCACCCCAGTGCCTTCAGCTCTCCCCACCCCAGTGCCTTCAGCTCCACTCCCCCAGTGCCATCAGATGCAATGTCCCCCATTTCCCCCGTGCCATCTGCCCCTCCATGCCATCCATTGCCATGGCCCCCTCCCTCAGTGCCTCCATGCCATCTATTGCCATGTCCCCCCTGTAGTTACCACGCAGGGGTCACTACCCCACCGTTCCCCAGTAGTCACTGCACAGGGGTCACCCCACTGCTCCCCTGTAGTCACAGCAGTAGTACAATAGTGTTGGCATTCAGGAGCTTTGGAGAGCCTAGTACTGCTGCCACCCAGCTTTCCCAGGAACAGATTTCTATGGGCAGCAGGTTTCCTACCTGTGTCTATGGAGGAGGGGATCCTGGCCAACAACTCCTGGTGCTCCCCGGCCTCCAGCAGCTCGGCGATGTCCCGGTGCTGCAAGCTCTTCCCGGGCCAGCAGCACTTCCTGGGCTCTCCCTGCAGAGAGGGCCAGCAGTACGTGTGCCTGCACAGCACAGTGACCGGATCCAGCAGGAAGCCGCCACAGCCTGGGCACTGCAGCACACACTGCACTTCCTCCCGCACCACGACCGAGCCCCGGAACTGCCGCAACAGATACTCCAGCAGAGGCTCTAGGGAGGCCACGGAGCGGTGAGTGAGAGGCTTCACATCGCTCCGTAGTCACATGATTTAAATGAGTCCTCGATTCAGAGAAATTGCATTGAGAATTTTTTTGACTCGATTACATAGATTAAATAGAGTTATCGTTGTAGCCCTAGTGGTCACACATCGCCAGCCGCACAGCAAAAGAGGGAGCAGGGTGCAAAAGCAGAGTGGCTGTCCCCTATCCAGTATGCCTGCTACTGCCCACTGCAGCCAGGGACTGAGCACACCAAAGCCAGCTCCAAGGAGTTCCCTGGCATGGCAGACTGTTGGTAGTCACTTTTAGGAAAGGAGGAGAGGAAGGGGTAACCCCTTACACTTCTGCCATTAAAGAATTAAAGAATTAAAGAATTAGCTGTGGCCGCTGGACTCCCAGCGGGCAGTTACGCCAGTTTACCTGCTCAGCATCCTATTCCTCTTTATCTGACGCCAGCTGTGACTTAATAGGATGTCTCCCTTAAACACGAGACATCAGCCCATAACTCGCAAAACCTTCAGAACCATAAAAAAACACAAACCGATAAATAACCTTCGTGCCTATATATCAGGGAGGGAGGGAGGGAGGGACACAGCGCTTCTGCCAAAGAGGAAGACAGGAGGAGACACAGGGTCTTATAAAGGGGCCCATATGCAGCACGCCCCTTCCTGCGCTGCAGGATGCAACCATTAACCCCTCAGGCACCAAAACCTTGACCAATACCATAGGGCCATACAAAAACGAGGATAGGGGACCTGGGGAGGGGTAAGGGGGACCCCCAGTCCTTGTACACCCTCCCGACATGTTCGGGTGTCCTCCAGACCGTTGGTAGCCACTTTTAGGAAAGGAGGAGGGGAAGGGGTAACCCCATAGGCCCCTTTCACACGGGCGAGTTTTCCGCGCGGGTGCAATGCGTGAGTTGAACGCATTGCACCCGCACTGAATCAGGACCCACTCATTTCTATGGGGCTGTTCACATGAGCGGTGATTTTCACGCATCACTTGTGCGTTGCGTGAAAATTGCAGCAAGCTCTATTTTGTGCATTTTTCACGCAACGCAGGCCCCATCGAAATGAATGGGGCTGCGTGAAAATCGCAAGCATCTGCAAGCAAGTGCGGATGCGGTGCGATTTTCACGCACGGTTGCTAGGTGACGATCGGGATGGAGACCCGATCATTATTATTTTCCCTTATAACATGGTTATAAGGGAAAATAATAGCATTCTGAATACAGAATGCATAGTACAATAGCGCCGGAGGGGTTAAAAAAAATAAATAAAAAATTAATCCACTTGCTTGCGCAGCCCGGCATCTCTTCTGTCTTCATCTTAGCTGTGTGCAGGAAAAGGACCTTTGATGACATCACTCCGGTCATCACATGATCCATCACATGATCTTTTACCATGGTGATGGATCATGTGATGGACCATGTGATGACCGGAGTGACGTCACCACAGGTCCTTTTCCTGCAATCAGCAAAGAAGGAGACAGAAGAGAAGCCGGGCTGCGCGATCAAGTGGACTAAGGTGAGTTAAATTATTTTTTTTAACCCCTCCAGCACTATTTATGTATTCTGTATTCAGAATGCTATTATTTTCCCTTATAACCATGTTATAAGGGAAAATAATACAATCTACAAAACACCGATCCCAAGCCCGAACTTCTGTGAAAAAGTTCGGGTTTGGGTACCAAACATGCGCGATTTTTCTCACGCGCGTGCAAAACGCATTACAATGTTTTGCACTCGCGCGGAAAAATCGCGCATGTTCCCGCAACACACCCGGACCTTTTCCCGCAACGCCCGTGTGAAAGAGGCCTTACACTTCTGGCCCCACCATGTTAACCCGCCACAAACGACACTGACACTGACTGTGTTCATAACTTTTATTGCCATTGTTGGGTGGTAGTCGGCCACAGCTAATTCTTTAATGGCATAAAACATAACTGAGCCCATGCAATCTGCCGGCCGCTGGACTCCCAGTTTATTTGCTCAGCATCCTATTCCTCTTTACCTGCCGCCAAGGAGGAGACCCGCCCTCAAACGGGGCTCCGACCACCACCCAACAAGAACATGGGCTCCAACTGCCGATGACGAACAACCACCCCACCGTGGAATCTAACAAACCGGGATATCCGTGCGTTCACCGTCCGTCTGCACTTCTCGATGGCCTCTCCATCCCTACCACCGTGCCAAACCACTCTTGGCACAATCTCGGACCATACCAAAACAACCTCCCAGAAGAAGGACGGAAACCGCTCTAGGTCGGACCGCATCAACGTCAAGAGCTCCATCAACGGCATGGACCCAATATCGTTGCCATCTGCGTGGACAACCAACACCACGGGACCACCTGCCTGCATACCAATATCCACCACTTGCGACAGTAGCTGGGACCATCTGAGGCCCCGGATCCCCCTCCATGATACCCCTACTTCGCGGAAGCCCAGGGATCTCCCACCAGGTCGACATTCGGCTCTCTGCGCGGCCCATCATATGTAGGAATGACCAACCATCCACACAGTTGGTCTTACTGCGCCTGCGAAGAAACAACCATTAGAATAACGAAAAAAACTCACACATAAATTAACTAGAGCGATCCACCGAACAGACTCAAAAAAGGGGGGAAACCAGAGACTTTTTTTTAAAAATATTTTTATTTATTTATTCTTAACAGGTCCGGTCTAATATACCTCGCAAAGCAAGCAGACTTCCATCTGCCGATCCTCATGACCTCAGACTCTGGCAAACCTGCCCTAGCGGCTTTGGTCGCCGCCCCAATGCGGAATGAATGCGTGCCAAACTCCTTGGGATTCATACCTGACAGCTCTAAACAGGCCCTAAAAACTGAATGAACTGAAACTTGTCAGAGGAGAGCCGTCTGCATGCGCAAAGAAAGTATGGCCTTAGGTAGGGAACTATAGCTAGACGTCAGTTGAACCGGGCATGCCACACCGGGAACCGGGTGCAGGGGAAACCACGATCCGCTACCAAACTGGTCCGTCTTGAAACGACTTACCTGGATCCTCAATGAGTCATTACCCAGGACAACGTCAGCACAGGAAAGGCCGCCTGGTCTGCGGCTGGCCAGGGATACCAACTCGCTGATACGTAGAGCTGCGAAGAAGGCTATACTAAAGCTAGCAGAAAATAGGGCAACCTCGAACGGGGACACGCAAACCTCAGAAAGCTTAGAGATAAGTCTGCCTAAAAGATTGAATGATATGGGACGCCTATCCGGTTGCGCAACCGAAAATGGAAGGCTACCCTGGACAGCCGACGCTGCGCAACAGAAGCTGAAACCCCGCTGGAGCGTAACCGTAACAACCATTCAATTGTAACTTCCAGGCGAAGATCATCTCTGGAAACCACATCTCACCCCCCCACCATGCTCTCCCATTCTCCCCATGCCTTACCATGAGCCTTTCAGGTCGCAGGGGAAACCGAGGCTCTAATCAGGGACATCATCTGCTGTCCACCAGGAGCCACAGGTGCTGTGGGCATTCTTTGCCCTCCAGATCCGCCTCTGGGTGAAGGGACCGAAAATCCTGCCAATGACAACGGGAAAGAGCATCAGCAATCTTATTCTCCACCCCCGGAACATGTTGAGCCCTAAAATAGATGTTGAACTCAAGGCACTTAAGCACCAAGTACCTGAGCAAGGACAATACTGGGAGGGAGAAGGAAGAAAGACTGTTAATCCCATAGACCACCGACAAATTATCCGTCCAAAAAGAAACATGACTATTGGATAAACTCCTACCCCAGAGCTCTACTGCCACAATAATCGGGAACAGCTAGAGTAACGTGAGGATTTGGCACAATCCGGAGGAAGACCATGCCTTAAGCCATGTGGCCGCACACCACTCGTTCCCGAAAATGGTACAGAAACCGCAAGAACCTGAGGCATCGGAGAACAGTGATAACTCTGAGGAACCTCTTTGGACATATAGCACGTATGCCCGTTGCAGGAATGTAAAAAGGACCTCCAAACCCTTAAATCGACCTTCAAGGACCTGGTAAGTCGAATACGATGACCCGGGGCTTTAACGCCGCAAGTGACCAACGACAAACACCGTGCAAAAACTCGCCCCATGGGCATCACTCTGCACGCAAAACACAGAAGGCCTAACAAGGACTGGAGCTGGAGGAGAGTAACCTTCCGGACGGCTAAAAACCCATCAATCAAGCCGAGATGCTTCTGCAGCTTCTCGGCAGGCAACCTAAAGACCATATCTACCGTGTCGTTTTCGATCCCTAGGAAAGACAGTCGCGTTACTGGACCCTCCATTTTTTCAACCGAAATGGAAACCCCAAACTGGGCCATCCTCATCAAAAAATTGTTCAACAGGGACAAGCAACCACCTTCTGGTCCAGAGGAAACAAACAGGAAGTTATCTAAATAATGCAAAACAGAAGTAGAACCCGTGTCGTAACGAACAACCCACTCTAGAAAAGACCCGAACATTTCAAAATAATGACACAATATGGAACAGCCCATGGGAAGGCACGTGTCGTAGTAAAACTGACCATCCACGCAGCAACCTAGCAAATGAAAACAATCGGGGTGAACTGGGAGGAGGCGGTTCAATGTCTGATTTTGCCAGGAGGGCCACTCTACCGGCCTCCCTGACAAACGCGACCGCCCTGTCGAATGAGACATACGACACTGACGAATCCTCCGGGGTGATGGCGTCGTTTACCGACGAGCCTTTGGGGTAAGACAGATGGTGAATTAACCTGAATTTGCCCGCCTCCTTTTTAGGGACCACCCCGAGCGGGGAAACCCGCAGGTTGGGGAAAGGTAAATTGCTAAATGGGCCCCTAATCGGCCCCAAGGCCACCTCTTTCTCAACTTTTTCCCTGAGGACATCCGGGAAGTCGCGGGCCGACCTCAGGTTATCCGAAAAAATCAGAGAACGATTCAACACGAAGGGAATAAAGAACCCAACTGAAAGCCCCGCCCTTAGTTGCGCAGCCACCTGCCTATTGGGGTACCTGTCTAGCCAGGGGTCCATCTCTACCACGCTCACCGGGGTTCTTGTGCACGTCCTGCTCACTCTGCTTAGGGGGCCTAACGGGAGGGCGGGGGCATTTATTTGCTGGATGGGGGCCGCCACATGCTGAGCACTCATGCTTGAAACTACACAATCCTGCAAACTTGCAGTTCCCCTCGTTAAACAACCAACATGACCCTGGTCATGTTGGTTTCTGCCCTACCATCAGCCTAAGCCAAACATCCGTGGCCTTGACCCCCCAGCCCAATTCTGGCTGTAACGCCAGGTGGCGTCTAAATTCCTCATTATAACGCCACCAAACGGTACCACCGTGACATTTGTAGGCGTTGTAAATGACATCCTGATATATAAAGAGTTCTGAACAACGCTCGGGATGGCGCTGTCCCATGATGCAACCCAAAACCGCAAAGGCTTGCAAGCAATTATTCATGGTTTTAGCCACTTTAGGTCTGCGCTCGTAAGGCTTTTCCAAAAAGCGCCTTTCCTTATCCACCGTGTGCTGGTCAATAGATATGAGGGTCCAGATATCTATGTACTGGTTCGTCCACACTTTCTCCCTAACAGCCTCCTCTAAGTGGGCTCCTACTGGGCTAACCCCGCAAAAATAAGAATCCTTGTGAACGCTAGCTAATGCAGGCACTGGTTTAATGGGGGGAGGGAGGGGTGCCTGGCTTTGAGGGGGCTGACTAAGCCTCTCCAACAGCGCCTTTAGCAGTGCCGCCGTGTCTGAACCCCCACTGCCCATTCCCCATGCACCCGTGAACTGGTACTCACCAGATGTAGATGGAATCGGCTCCGACATCGGACCCGGCGTAGAAATTTAAGGCTGCGGAGACGTCGCTGGAACCAGGCTATGGACCCTGGAAGAACGGCTAGGCATCCGCCTCTTGCGTCTCCTGTGCGACTCCCGACCAGACTCTCCCGATGCGGCGGAGGACCCCTCTGAGGACGATGGAGACCGCCACCTAGAAGATCTGGAGCGTCTACTCCTCTGCAAATCGCCAGACCTGCGACGGGACTGACGCCTATGTGATCCATGCCGACTACGCCTCCGGCTCTCAACAGAGGAGGGTCATGAGTCAGAACGTGCTCTGCGTCTGTGCGACCGCCGGGGGGCTGGGGGGGTGGCCTGAAGCTGCTGGGCAGGAGCCCCTGCAGCAGCTGCCTGAGGAGCACTTACAGCTGAATAATGTGCTATATCACCCCCCACAAGGGCAGGTGGTGCTGTGGGTTCATGAACCGCAGGAGGGAGTGGGGGCTGCGAAGCCGGGGGGGAGGGGTAGGAGGTGAGTCCCTAGTAGGAGACTGACTGACATTGGCCCCCACCGCCGGCATACACGTGGAGACCGGAAGTGCGGGCGCTGACGAAAGCGGAAGAGGCGGAGCTAAGGTCGCTGCTGCAGAGAAGAGCTGGCCGGCCGGGATCGCAATAACGCTGCTTCCAGCGCTTAAGGTATGCAGGGCGGGAGGGCTGTGACCGAGCCTAGCGGGGAAGGCGGATTTGCTGGGCAGACCGCCTGCCCCCCGACGAGGCCCTAGAGCTAACCGGCACATCAGAAGCGCCCCCAGTGGTACGCGCACGGCCAGGGGCAGACGGCAAGGGGGAGCCGAGGCTGCAGAGGAATGAACGCAGCCATTCCTCACCTCCCTCCGCCATCCGTGATATAAACATATCCCTCAGGGGATCCATCACTCTTGTGCAGACAGAACGCTGTAATCTTACCCCACACAGCGCTTCTGCCAAAGAGGAAGACAGGAGGAGACACAGGGTCTTATAAAGGGGCCCATATGCAGCACGCCCCTTCCAGCGCTACAGGATGCAACCATTAACCCCCCAGGCACCAAAACCTTGACCAATACCATAGGGCCATACAAAAACGAGGATATGGGACCTGGGGAGGGGGAAGGGGGACCCCCAGTCCCTGTACACCCTCCCGACATGGTCGGGTGTCCTCCAGTTCTTTAGGCAATGTGCTGACGACAAGATGCGAGTGTTTTGCACGCTATGCAATCAGAGCCTGAAGCGAGGCATAATTGTTCTAAACCTGAGCACCATCTGCATGACCGGGCATCTAAATGCAAAGCACGAGCTGCAGTGGAGTACACCCCTGGAAAACCACAAAAGATCTCAGGCTCCTCTTGCTTCCTCTTTTGCTGCAGTCTCTGCCTCATCCTCCCCCTCTGGAGAGACAGTGGCACCTGCCACCCCGCAAACAGAGGATATGGCAGCAACACCACCACCTCCATCACCATCACCCAGCATGTCCACACTGTCCCATGGAAGAGTTCAGCTGTCCATCCCCCAAACACTGAAGAGAAAGAGGAAGTACCCCCCTACCCACCCGCGATCCCTGGCCCTGAATGCCAGCATTTCAAAATTACTGGCCTTTGTAATGCTATCATTCCATCTGGTGGAGACAGAGACTTTTAAAAACCTTATGACGGTGGCTGTCCCACAGTACGTAGTTCCCAGCCGCCACTACTTTTCCAGGCGACCCATCCCTGCCCTGCACAACCAAGTGGCAGAATAAATAAAGTGTGCACTGCGCAACGCCATCTGTGGCAAGGTCCACATAATTACCGATATGTGGACCAGTAGGCGCTAGCATGAACGTTATATCTCCCTAACTGCACACTGGGTAAATGCAGTGTCAGCTGGGCTTCAGGCGGATAGCAGTTTGGCGCATGTCCTACCGCCACCGAGGATTGCAGGACATTTCTCGTTGCCTCCTTGTCCTACTTCGCATCCGTTGCCTCCTCATCCGGTCAGCGTAACACCTTCACCACCAACTTCAGCACAGCCAGGGGGAAACGAAAGCAGGCTCATCTGTTTGGGGGAAAACCCCACACACGCAAGAGCTGTGATGGGCATGGAACAACAGACCTATGAGTGGTTGGTGCTGCTGAGCCTCAAGCCTGGCCTGGTGGTGTGCGATAACAGGTGAAATCTCGTAGCAGCTGGGGCTAGCCGGTTTGAAGCACATCACTTGCCTGGCACATGTGCTGAATTTGGTGGTGCACAGTTTCCTGAAAAATTACCCCAATATGTCAGAGCTGCTGCAGAAAGTGCGGGCCGTCTGTGCGTGCTTTCGGTGTTCTCACCCTGCCGCTGCTCGCCTGTCTGCCATGCAGCGTAACTTCGGTCTTCCCGCTCACCGCCTCATATGCAACGTACCTTTAAGGTGGAACTCCACCTTGCACATGCTGGACAGACTGTGCGAGCAGCAGAAGGCGATAGTGGAGTTTCACCTGCAGCACGCTCTGAGGGACAGCACCACTTCACCACTGAGTGGGCCTCCATGTGGGACGTATTGCACTGTTTTGAGTACTCCACCAACCTAGCCAGTGTCGATAACGCTCAGCGTTACTATCCCACTTCTATGTCTCCTTGAAAAAACACTTTGGACGATGATGGAAGAGGATGTGGCACAGGGGAAAGATGAGGAGAAAGAGGGATCATTTCCATGGTTATTAGGCTAGTCATTCACAAGTGGCTCGGAGGGTGAGTTCCTGCAACAACAGAGGCCTGGTACACAACTGTCCAGCCAGGGCACAGTTCTGCATGATGATGAGGAGGAACCGTGATCACAGCAGGGTGGAACCCAAAGCAGTTTATGGGCATCAATGGAGCGTGGCTGGAGGGATACAGAGGACACAGACAATACACCTCCCACAGAGGACAGCTTGTCGTTGCCTCTGGGCAGTCTGGCACACATGCAATGCCTGCGCAACGACCTTCGAGTTGCCCACATTCTAACCAGTGCTGATTACTGGGTGGCCACCCTGCTAAGTCCCCGCTACAAGGACAAAGTGTTGTCCTTAATTCCATCACTGAGGCATTCACACCAGACAGCAGGGGCTCAGTGGAAGCACAAGGCAAAGGCAGAGGAGGAGGAGGAGGAAAAAGTCGCCAATGCAGCTGGGGCACCGCCAGCACCTCAGAAGGGAGGGTTAGCGTAGTGCATATGCCAGAAGCTCACAAGCTGCACTTTTTCAGCACGCCACAACAACCAGCAGCACCAGCTGATATGGAATATCTTAGCAGGAGGCAGCATTTCAGCAACATGGTGGAACAGTACGTGTGCACATGACTACACGTACTGACTGATGGGTGTGCCCCATTCAACTTCTGGGTCTCCAAATTGAGCACATGGTCTGAGCTTGTCCTTTGCACCTTGGAGGTGCTGGCCTGCCCTGCAGCAAGCGTATTGTCCGAACTTGTGTTTAGCATGGCAGGGGGGGGGGGGGGGGTAATCATAGACAAGCCGCCAGTCAACAACCAACGTGGACAAGCTCACGTTCATTAAAATGAACCAGGCATGGATCCCACAGTACTTGTCCGTACTTTGCGCAGAATAGACATGTATACCGGCCTTAACCAGCCATTGTTATACTACAGTGTAATTTTCATTGTTGTATTTTGGATATTTCACACTCTTTTGGAGTGTACCCTAATAAAATAAAAATAAAAAAATATTAAAACCTTGTGCTGAGTAGACAAGTATACCTGCCGCACCCATCCATTGTTATACTCCAGTGCACTTTCTCTTTGCATCTCTTTTCTATTTCACAATGTTTTGGGGTCTTCCCAAATTCATTAAAAAACTAAATAAAATAAAAAACACAACAAAAACAGTGTTGGCTACCTCCTCCTCCACCGCCGCTTCCACCTCCAGAGCTACGTCCACCGCCTCCTCAACCACCTACTCCACTTTGACCTCAGCCTCCTAGTTCAAGATTATTATTATTTTTTTCTATTCTATGTTATTTTATTTCCCTATCCACATTTGTTTGCAGGGTAACTGTCCTGCTCTTACCCCCATTTTGCTTCCTTTTGCAGTCCTCTAGTTCTTACAACAACTATTTTACAGCCATTTTAATGCACCAAAGTTAAGGTTCCCATTGACTTCAATGGGGCTCAGGTTCGAGTTCGGGCGACCGCTCATCCCTACTCCTGACCTAAACCCCATGGGGTATTGTCAAGAGGAAGATGCAGACAGACCCAACAATGCAGAAGGGCTGAAGGCTGCTATAGAAGAAACTTTGGCTTTCATAATACCTCAGCAGTGACACAGGCTCAGCAGTGACACAGGCTGATAATCCTCAACATTAAAAAAATAAACACTTCAAATAGATCACTCTGTGAGTTTATTTTTTTTTATTGAATAACAGAAATAAATTAACTTTTCCATGACATTCTAATTTATTGAGATGCACATATCAAATTTTTCAGACTATAAGACGCACACTTTTCCCCCCCAAAAGTGAAGGAAAAGTGGAAGTGCGTCTCATCTTCTTCCTTTATATACAGCCAGGTCCATAAATATTGGGACATCGACACAATTCTAACATTTTTGGCTCTATACACCACCACAATGGATTTGAAATGAAACGAACAAGATGTGCTTTAACTGAAGACTGTCAGCTTTAATTTGAGGGTATTCACATCCAAATCGGGTGAACAGTGTAGGAATTACAACAGTTTGCATATGTGCCCCCCACTTGTTAAGGAACCAAAAGTAATGGGACAGAATAATAATCATAAATCAAACTTTCACTTTTTAATACTTGGTTGCAAATCCTTTACAGTCAATTACAGCCTGAAGTCTGGAACGCATAGACATCACCAGACGCTGGGTTTCATCTCTGGTGATGCTCTGCCAGGCCTCTACTGCAACTGTCTTCAGTTCCTGCTTGTTCTTGGGGCATATTCCCTTCAATTTTGTCTTCAGCAAGTGAAATGCATGCTCAATCGGATTCAGGTCAGGTGATTGACTTGGCCATTGCATAACATTCCACTTCTTTCCCTTAAAAAACTATTTGGTTGCTTTTGCAGTATGCTTTCGGTCATTGTCCATCTGCACTGTGAAGCGCCATCCAATGAGTTCTAAAGCATTTGGCTGAATATGAGCAGATAATATTGCCCGAAACACTTCAGAATTCATCCTGCTGCTTTTGTCAGCAGTCACATCATCTATAAATACAAGAGAACCAGTTCCATTGGCAGCTATACATGCCCATGCCATGAAACTTCCACCACCATGCTTCACTGATGAGGTGGTATGCTTAGGATCATGAGCAGTTACTTTCCTTCTCCATACTCTTCTCTTCCCATCAATCAGGTACAAATATATCTTGGTCTCATCTGTCCATAGGATGTTGTTCCAGAACTGTGAAGGCAGGGCCGATCCTAGGGTCACAGGCGCCTGGGTGCAGAAATATTTCTGGCGCCCCCACATGGGCGTGGTTATCTTACTAACTCCTCCCCTTTACAATGTAGTGGTAATAGAGTCTGAAGGGTCTATAAAAGCAGCTACACTATTTTTACAAAGCATTGAAGCTCTATTAACACTACTATCAACATAAGGTCATCTAGAGAAACCGTAGGTTTTTATTTATTTTTTCTTTCTCTTTAGGTGTTAAAACATAACTTTAATTAGATTGCTCTAACACCTAAATGGGAAAAATAAGAATTTTAAAAACCTGCTTTTTCTAGTCTAGATGACCTTATGTTAATAGTTAATAGTAGTGTTAATAGAGTCTCAAAGGTCTGTAAAAATAGTGTAGCTGCTTTTATAGACCATTGAGACTCTATTACCACTACCATAAACATAAGGTCATCTAGAGAAACAGCAGGTTTTTAAAATAATTTGGGGGATCTGTGGATGACACATTGTTATGGGAGATCTGTGGATAACACACACTGTTATGGGGGACATTATACAGGGGTAATATAACTGAGGGGTATCAGGTAAATTATACAGGGGGTAATATAACTAAGGGGTATCAGGGTACACTATACAGGGGTAATATAAGTTATATTACCCCTGTATAATAATGTCCCCTGATACCCCTTAGTTAGGCCCCAGAATTCAGAACACAGTGTTACCTGAAGTCTGGGGCCGGATGCGGCAGTGTGGGTCAAATTCTATATACCCCTTACCCTACCGAGAAACAGATATGTGCATGGGTAATATTATTACAGGAGAATGCCGCACCATACCTGTTACATCCAGTGACGTCTCCTGTGATGTACACTTTTCTCAACGTCTTCATCCAGAGATAAGACCGCCATGACACCTTCTTTCAGCCGCTTCTCGTCTCTGCAGAGTTTCACAGATTATTTTTTAGGTTCCTCACTTTACTCTCATCCTCTCCTTCCTGGGGTCTCAACAACTCATCCTGCTGCCCCCCAATACTGTGCTAGAGCCAGACAGGTAGTCCCCCATTCCTCATAATATTATTCCCCCTGTATATTATAATGGCCCCCTCTTCATCATTAATGTAATGGCCCCCACTTTATTATTAATATAATGGCCCCTCTTTAATAACAAAGAGGGGGCCATTACATTAATAATAAAGAGGGGGCATTACATTAATAATAAAGAGGGGGCCATTATATTAATAATAAAGAGGGGGACATTATATTAATAATAAATAGGGGGCCATTATATTAATAATAATGTATTGGCCCCCTCTTTGTTATTAATATAATGGCCCCCTCTTTATTAATATAATGACCCCCTCTTTGTTATTAATGTAGTGGCCCCCTCTTTATTAATATAATGGCCCCCTCTTTGTTATTAATGTAGTGGCCCCCTCTTTATTATTAATGTAATGACCCCCTCTTTATTAATAATATAATGTCCCCCTCGTTGTTAATATAATAGCCCCCTCTTTATTATTAATATAATGGTAGTCTCTCCAGTCTCCACTCTTATTAATACTATGATGTCCACTGACTGAGTACTGTCAGTGGTCCTCCTCTCGTGCCCCCAGTGCCTCTGCAATAAGGGTAGAACGTAGGGTACATAAAAAAATAATAATAATTAATACTTACCTCTCTCTCCTTCACAGCTTGTGGCATCCTGGTACAGGCGGTCATCATGCCTCACTCACTGTGCCTTCCCGCGCCGCGTCATCTCGCGAGATCCGACGCAGGAGGTCACAGTGAGGTACGTGACTAAGTCCTGCGTCGCACCTCAATTGAAGCCGCTCCCCCGGCCCCTCCTCCTCACTTCGCCTGCCCAGCTGCCCTGCACAGTGCGCGTCACACAGGGCCTCTCCTCTCGGCCTCCGCTCCGCCCCCTGTAAATTGTATCTTAGTTATTCAGCTGCGGCTGCGTTCTCCTGGCTTGAGGGGGCCCTGTGGGCCCCCCTGACTAAGGGGCCCGGTCGCAATTGCGACCGCTGCGACCCCTATAGCTACGCCACTGCGGGCATTATAAAATAAAATAAAATAAAAAGTCAAAAAAAAAAAAGTCCCGGCGGCTCGCTCGGCGCCTTTCGGGTGACAGCGCTGGGGTGCGGGGCACCCACTGCACCCCGTGTAGGATCGGCCCTGTGTGAAGGCTTTTTTAGATGTCGTTTGGCAAACTCTAATCTGGCCTTCCTGTTTTTGAGGCTCACCAATGGTTTACATCTTGTTGTGAACCCTCTGTATTTACTCTGGTGAAGTCTTCTCTTGATTGTTGACTTTGACACACATACACCTACCTCCTGGAGAGTGTTCTTGATCTGGCCAAATGTTGTGAAGGGTGTTTTCTTCACCAATAATTATTTGGTCATCCACCACAGTTGTTTTCCGTGGTCTTCCGGGTTTTTTGTTGTTGTTGAGCTCACCGATGCGTTTCTTCTTTTTAACCACTTAAGGACCACCGGTTTATACCCCCCTAAAGACCAGGCCCTTTTTTACAAATCGGCACTCCACAACTTTAGCGGTTTATTGCTCGGTCATGCAACTTACCACCCAAATGAATTTTACCTCCTTTTTTTCTCACTAATAGAGCTTTCATTTGGTGGTATTTCATTGCTGCTGACATTTTAACTTTTTTTGTAATTAATCGAAATTTAATGATTTTTTTGCAAAAAAATGACATTTTTCACTTTCAGTTGTAAAATTTTGCAAAAAAAACGACATCCATATATAAATTTTGCTCTAAATTTATTGTTCTACATGTCTTTGATTAAAAAAAATGTTTGGGTAAAAAAAAAAATGGTTTGGGTAAAAGTTATAGCGTTTACAAACTATGGTACAAAAATGTGAATTTCCCGCTTTTTGAAGGAGCTCTGACTTTCTGAGCACCTGTCATGTTTCCTGAGGTTCTACAATGGCCAGACAGTACAAACACCCCACAAATGACCCTATTTCGGAAAGTAGACATCCTAAGGTATTCGCTGATGGGCATAGTGAGTTCATAGAACTTTTTATTTTTTGTCACAAGTTAGCGGAAAATGATGATTTTTTTTTTATTATTTTTTTTTCTTACAAAGTCTCATATTCCACTAACTTGTGACAAAAAATAAAAACTTCCATGAACTCACTATGCCCATCAGCGAATACCTTGGGATGTCTTCTTTACAAAATGGGGTCACTTGTGGTGTAGTTATACTGCCCTGGCATTCTAGGGGCCCAAATGTGTGGTAAGGAGTTTGAAATCAAATTCTGTAAAAAATGGCTGGTGAAATCCGAAAGGTGCTCTTTGGAATGTGGGCCCCTTTGCCCACCTAGGCTGCAAAAAAGTGTCACACATGTGGTATCTCCGTATTCAGGAGAAGTTGGGGAATGTGTTTTGGGGTGTCATTTTACATATACCCATGCTGGGTGAGAGAAATATCTTGGCAAAAGACAACTTTGTATAAAAAAAATGGTAAAAGTTGTCTTTTGCCAAGATATTTCTCTCACCCAGCATGGGTATATGTAAAATGACACCCCAAAACACATTCCCCAACTTCTCCTGAATACGGAGATACCAGATGTGTGACACTTTTTTGCAGCCTAGGTGGGCAAAGGGGCCCATATTCCAAAGAGCACCTTTCGGATTTCACTGGTCATTTTTTACAGAATTTGATTTCAAACTCCTTACCACACATTTGGGCCCCTAGAATGCCAGGGCAGTATAACTACCCCACAAGTGACACCATTTTGGAAAGAAGACACCCCAAGGTATTCGCTGATGGGCATAGTGAGTTCATGGAAGTTTTTATTTTTTGTCACAAGTTAGTGGAATATGGGACTTTGTAAGAAAAAAAAATAAATCATCATTTTCCACTAACTTGTGCCAAAAAATAAAAAATTCTAGGAACTCGCCATGCCCCTCACGGAATACCTTGGGGTGTCTTCTTTCCAAAATGGGGTCACTTGTGGGGTAGTTATACTGCCCTGGCATTTTCCAGGGGCCCTAATGTGTGGTAAGTAGGTAAATGACCTGTGAAATCCTAAAGGTGCTTTTTGGAATGTGGGCCCCTTTGCCCACCTAGGCTGCAAAAAAGTGTAACACATGTGGTATCGCCGTATTCAGGAGAAGTTGGGCAATGTGTTTTGGGGTGTCATTTTACATATACCCTTGCTGGGTGAGAGAAATATCTTGGCAAAAGACAACTTTTCCCATTTTTTTATACAAAGTTGGCATTTGACCAAGATATTTCTCTCACCCAGCATGGGTATATGTAAAATGACACCCCAAAACACATTCCCCAACTTCTCCTGAGTACGGCGATACCAGATGTGTGACACTTTTTTGCAGCCTAGATGCGCAAAGGTGCCCAAAATCCTTTTAGGAGGGCATTTTTAGACATTTGGATACCAGACTTCTTCTCACGCTTTGGGGCCCCTAGAATGCCAGGGCAGTATAAATACCCCACATGTGACCCCATTTTGGAAAGAAGACACCCCAAGGTATTCAATGAGGGGCATGGCGAGTTCATAGAAATTTATTTTTTTTGGCACAAGTTAGCGGAAATTGATATTTTTTATTTTTTTCTTACAAAGTCTCCCTTTCCGCTAACTTGGGACAAAAATTTCAATCTTTCATGGACTCAATATGCCCCTCACGGAATACCTTGGGGTGTCTTCTTTCCGAAATGGGGTCACATGTGGGGTATTTATACTGCCCTGGCATTCTAGGGGCCCTAAAGCGTGAGAAGAAGTCTGGAATATAAATGTCTAAAAAATTTTACGCATTTGGATTCCGTGAGGGGTATGGTGAGTTCATGTGAGATTTTATTTTTTGACACAAGTTAGTGGAATATGAGACTTTGTAAGAAAAAAAATATATAATTCCGCTAACTTGGGCCAAAAAAATGTCTGAATGGAGCCTTACAGGGGGGTGATCAATGACAGGGGGGTGATCAATGACAGGGGGTGATCAGAGAGTCTATATGGGGTGATCACCCCCCTGTCATTGATCACCCCCCTGTAAGGCTCCATTCAGATGTCCGTATGTGTTTTGCGGATCCGATTCATGTATCCGTGGATCCGTAAAAATCATACGGACATCTGAATGCAGCCTGACGGGGGGGTGATCAATGACAGGGGGGGTGATCAGGGAGTCTATATGGGGTGATCACCCCCCCTGGAAGGCTCCAGGGAGACGCCTGTATGTGTTTTGCGGATCCGATCCATCTATCAGTGGATCCGTAAAAATCATGCGGACATCTGAATGGAGCTTTACAGGGGGGTGATCAATGACAGGGGGGGTAATCAATGACAGTGGGGTGATCACCACAGTCATTGATCACGCCCCTGTAAGGCTCCATTCAGACGTCCGTATGCGTTTTGCGGATCCGATCCATCTATCAGTGGATCCGTAAAAATCATGCGGACATCTGAATGGAGCTTTACAGGGGGTGATCAATGACAGAGGTGTAATCAATGACAGGGGGGTGATCAGGGAGTCTATATGGGGTGATCACCACAGTCATTGATCACGCCCCTGTAAGGCTCCATTCAGACGTCCGTATGCGTTTTGCGGATCCGATCCATCTATCAGTGGATCCGTAAAAATCATGCGGACATCTGAATGGAGCTTTACAGGGGGTTGATCAATGACAGGGGTGTAATCAATGACAGGGGGGTGATCAGGGAGTCTATATGGGGTGATCACCACAGTCATTGATCACGCCCCTGTAAGGCTCCATTCAGACGTCCGTATGCGTTTTGCGGATCCGATCCATCTATCAGTGGATCCGTAAAAATCATGCGGACATCTGAATGGAGCTTTACAGGGGGTTGATCAATGACAGGGGGGTAATCAATGACAGGGGGGTGATCAGGGAGTCTATATGGGGTGATCACCACAGTCATTGATCACGCCCCTGTAAGGCTCCATTCAGACGTCCGTATGCGTTTTGAGGATCCGATCCATCTATCAGTGGATCCGTAAAAATCATGCAGACATCTGAATGGAGCTTTACAGGGGGGTGATCAATGACAGGGGGGTGATCAGGGAGTCTATATGGGGTGATCACCACAGTCATTTATCACGCCCCTGTAAGGCTCCATTCAGACGTCCGTATGCGTTTTGCGGATCCGATCCATCTATCAGTGGATCCGTAAAAATCATGCGGACATCTGAATGGAGCTTTACAGGGGGTTGATCAATGACAGGGGTGTAATCAATGACAGGGGGGTGATCAGGGAGTCTATATGGGGTGATCACCACAGTCATTGATCATTCCCCTGTAAGGCTCCATTCAGACGTCTGTATGCGTTTTGCGGATCCGATCCATCTATCAGTGGATCCGTAAAAATCATGCGGACATCTGAATGGAGCTTTACATGGGGGTGATCAATGACAGGGGTGTAATCAATGACAGGGGGGTGATCAGGGAGTCTATATGGGGTGATCACCACAGTCATTTATCACGCCCCTGTAAGGCTCCATTCAGACGTCTGTATTCGTTTTGCGGATCCGATCCATCTATCAGTGGATCCGTAAAAATCATGCGGACATCTGAATGGAGCTTTACAGGGGGTTGATCAATGACAGGGGTGTAATCAATGACAGGGGGGTGATCAGGGAGTCTATATGGGGTGATCACCACAGTCATTTATCACGCCCCTGTAAGGCTCCATTCAGACGTCCGTATGCGTTTTGCGGATCCGATCCATCTATCAGTGGATCCGTAAAAATCATGCGGACATCTGAATGGAGCTTTACAGGGGTGTGATCAATGACAGGGGGGTAATCAATGACAGGGGGGTGATCAGGGAGTCTATATGGGGTGATCATGGGCTAATAAGGGGTTACTAAGTGACGGGGGAGGGGTGTAGTGTAGTGTAGTGGTGCTTGGTGCTACTTTACTGAGCTACCTGTGTCCTCTGGTGGTCGATCCAAACAAAGGGGACCACCAGAGGACCAGGTAGCAGGTATATTAGACGCTGTTATCAAAACAGCGTCTAATATACCTGTTAGGGGTTAAAAAAAACACATCTCCAGCCTGCCAGCGAACGATCGCCGCTGGCAGGCTGGAGATCAACTCTCTTACCTTCCGTTCCTGTGAGCGCGCGCGCCTGTGTGCGCGCGTTCACAGGAAATCTCGGCTCACGCGAGATGACGCCAATCGGCGTTAGCGTAGCCTGGGGGAGTGGAAAGTGGTTAAGAATGTTCCAAACTGTTGTTTTGGCCACGCCTAATGTTTTTGCTATCTCTCTGATGGGTTTGTTTTGTTTTTTCAGCCTAATGATGGTTTGCTTCACTGATAGTGACAGCTCTTTGGATCTCATCTTGAGAGTTGACAGCAACAGATTCCAAATGCAAACACACTTGAAATTAACTCTGGACCTTTTATCTGCTCATTGTAATTGGGATAATGAGGGAATAACACACACCTGGCCATGGAACAACTGAGAAGCCAATTGTCCCATTACTTTTGGTTCCTTAACAAGTGGGAGGCACATATGCAAACTGTTGTAATTCCTACACCGTTCACCTGATTTGGAAGTAAATACCCTCAAATTAAAGCTGACAGTCTGCAGTTAAAGCACATCTTGTTTGTTTCATTCCAAATCCATTGTGGTGGTGTATAGAGCCAAAAATGTTAGAATTGTGTCGATGTCCCATTATTTATGGACCTGAATATGTATAAAATTGTGAACACATTTGCTAGCACTGCACACTAAATATAATAGCCCTAACAATATACCAAATTTTCCTCAAAGTGATGGGTAGAGATTATCATAATTGTTCTAAATTAAGGGCAATTATTTAAAATATTTAATTCAAAAAGAGTGTCTTAATGTCATGTTGTTTTCCTTTTTTTGAAGTCTAATTATATTCTATTGTTCTAGGTTTTCTAGAGTAGACAAAACAAAACAGGTCCTGCACGGTTGTGGCTGTGGACTTAAGCAAAATCAAGGATTCATATTCTTTGATTTTTGGAAGCTATAAAAATAGATGACACCACATCTAAAATAACATCAGGGAAAGTTTCAGACTAATAACATGGAATGCATGTTATGTGCTAGAAAAACATTGCCAGTATTTCAGATATTCTAAATTAACTATTTTTGCGTGTAGGATCTTTAAAAAATTATCAGTGCTGACTCTGTTTCTCCTACCGTTGAGGAACTAAAAACAAGGGCTCTCGTCTAGAGTGTTAACCCTAGAGTGTTAAAGATGGAGTATGCGCTCCCACTAGCAATCCCTATTACCAGCTTCAGTTGTATAATTGCCGGCGCAATGCTGATATGGCATAGTACATATGCCAGAAGATCACAAGCTGCACTCCAATTTCAATGGATCGCTGTTGATACACATTGCCCATAGCAATCAGTTTCCACCTTTGAAAAAATGAAATATGAGATCTGATTGGTTGCTATGGGCAACAAAGCCAGTTCTACTTTACACCAGTTTGATATGTCTCCAGCTATATCTTCTGGTGCCATATACAGTTGCAAGAAAAAGTATGTGAACCCTTTGAAATTATATGGATTTCTGCACAAATTGGTCATAAAATGTGATCTGATCTTCATCTAAGTCACAACAATAGACAATCACAGTCTGCTTAAATTAATAACACACAAATAATTAAATGTTACCATGTTTTTATTGAACACACCATGTAAACATTCACAGTGCAGGTGGAAAAAGTATGTGAACCCCTAGACTAATGACATCTCCAAGAGCTAATTGGAATGAGGTGTCAGCCAACTGGAGTCCAATCAATGAGATGAGATTGGAGGTGTTGGTTACAGCTGCCCTGCCCTATAAAACACACACACCAGTTCTGGGTTTGCTTTTTACAAGAAGCATTGCCTGATGTGAATGATGCCTCGCACAAAAGAGCTCTCAGAAGACCTACGATTAAGAATTGTTGACTTGCATAAACCTGGAAAGAGTTATAAAAGTATCTCCAAAAGCCTTGCTGTTCATCAGTCCACGGTAAGACAAATTGTCTATAAATGGAGAAAGTTCAGCACTACTGCTACTCTCCCTAGGAGTGGCCGTCCTGTAAAGATGACTGCAAGAGCACAGGGCAGACTGCTCAATGAGGTGAAGAAGAATCCGAGAGTGTCAGCTAAAGACTTACAAAAGTCTCTGGCATATTCTACTGCTGTCCAAAAAAAACATTGCTGCACGTTTACAGTTTGCACAATAGCACCTGGATGTTCCACAGCAGTACTGGCAAAATATTCTGTGGACAGATGAAATCAAAGTTGAGTTGTTTGGAAGAAACACACAACACTATGTGTGGAGAAAAAGAGGCACAGCACACCAACATCAAAACCTCATTCCAACTGTGAAGTATGGTGGTGGGGGCATCATGGTTTGGGGCTGCTTTGCTGCATCAGGGCCTGGACAGATTGCTATCATCGAAGGAAAAATGAATTCCTAAGTTTATCAAAACATTTTGCAGGAGAACTTAAGGCCATCTGTCCACCAGTTGAAGCTCAACAGAAGATGGGTGTTTCAACAGGACAACGACCCAAAGCATAGAAGTAAATCAACAACAGAATGGCTTAAACAGAAGTAAATACGCCTTCTGGAGTGGCCCAGTCAGAGTCCTTACCTCAACCCGATTGAGATGCTGTAGCATGACCTCAAGAAAGTGATACACACCAGACATCCCAAGAATATTGCTGAACTGAAACAGTTCTGTAAAGAGGAATGGTCAAGAATTACTCCTGACCGTTGTGCACGTCTGATCTGCAACTACAGGAAACGTTTGGTTGAAGTTTTTGCTGCCAAATGGAGGTTCAACCAGTTATTAAATCCAAGGGTTCACATACTTTTTCCACCTCTACTGTGAATGTTTACATGGTGTGTTCAATAAAAACATGGTAACATTAAATTATTTGTGTGTTATTAGTTTAACCACTTCCCGCAACTGTAACGCCGAAAGGCGTCATTGCGGCGGCTCCCCCAGGCTACGCTAACGCCAAAAGGCGTCATCTCGCGTGAGCCGAGATTTCCTGTGAACGCGCGCACACAGGCGCGCGCGCTCACAGGAACGGAAGGTAAGAGAGTTGATCTCCAGCCTGCCAGCGGCGATCGTTCGCTGGCAGGCTGGAGATGTGTTTTTTTTAACCCCTAACAGGTATATTAGACGCTGTTTTGATAACAGCGTCTAATATACCTGCTACCTGGTCCTCTGGTGGTCCCCTTTGTTTGGATCGACCACCAGAGGACACAGGTAGCTCAGTAAAGTAGCACCAAGCACCACTACACTACACTACACCCCCCCCGTCACTTATTAACCCCTTATTAGCCCCTGATCACCCCATATAGACTCCCTGATCACCCCCCTGTCATTGATCACCCCCCTGTCATTGATCACCCCCCTGTAAAGCTCCATTCAGACGTCCGCATGATTTTTACGGATCCACTGATAGATGGATCGGATCCGCAAAACGCATCCGGACGTCTGAATGAAGCCTTACAGGGGCATGATCAATGACTGTGGTGATCACCCCATATAGACTCCCTGATCACCCCCCTGTAAAGCTCCATTCAGATGTCCGCATGATTTTTACGGATGCACTGATAGATGGATCGGATCCGCAAAACGCATCCGGACGTCTGAATGAAGCCTTACAGGGGCATGATCAATGATTGTGGTGATCACCCCATATAGACTCCCTGATCACCCCCCTGTCATTGATTACACCCCTGTCATTGATCACCCCCCTGTAAAGCTCCATTCAGATGTCCGCATGATTTTTACGGATGCACTGATAGATGGATCGGATCCGCAAAACGCATACGGACGTCTGAATGAAGCCTTACAGGGGCATGATCAATGACTGTGGTGATCACCCCCCTGTCATTGATTACCACCCTGTAAAGCTCCATTCAGATGTCCGCATGATTTTTACGGATGCACTGATAGATGGATCGGATCCGCAAAACGCATCCGGACGTCTGAATGAAGCCTTACAGGGGCATGATCAATGACTGTGGTGATCACCCCCCTGTCATTGATTACCCCCCTGTAAAGCTCCATTCAGATGTCCGCATGATTTTTACGGATGCACTGATAGATGGATCGGATCCGCAAAACGCATCCGGACGTCTGAATGAAGCCTTACAGGGGCGTGATCAATGACTGTGGTTATCACCCCATATAGACTCCCTGATCACCCCCCTGTCATTGATTACACCCCTGTCATTGATCACCCCCCTGTAAAGCTCCATTCAGATGTCCGCATGATTTTTACGGATGCACTGATAGATGGATCGGATCTGCAAAACGCATACGGACGTCTGAATGAAGCCTTACAGGGGCATGATCAATGACTGTGGTGATCACCCCCCTGTCATTGATTACCACCCTGTAAAGCTCCATTCAGACGTCCGCATGATTTTTACGGATCCACTGATAGATGGATCGGATCCGCAAAACGCATCCGGACGTCTGAATGAAGCCTTACAGGGGCATGATCAATGACTGTGGTGATCACCCCATATAGACTCCCTGATCACCCCCCTGTAAAGCTCCATTCAGATGTCCGCATGATTTTTACGGATGCACTGATAGATGGATCGGATCCGCAAAACGCATCCGGACGTCTGAATGAAGCCTTACAGGGGCATGATCAATGATTGTGGTGATCACCCCATATAGACTCCCTGATCACCCCCCTGTCATTGATTACACCCCTGTCATTGATCACCCCCCTGTAAAGCTCCATTCAGATGTCCGCATGATTTTTACGGATGCACTGATAGATGGATCGGATCCGCAAAACGCATACGGACGTCTGAATGAAGCCTTACAGGGGCATGATCAATGACTGTGGTGATCACCCCCCTGTCATTGATTACCATCCTGTAAAGCTCCATTCAGATGTCCGCATGATTTTTACGGATGCACTGATAGATGGATCGGATCCGCAAAACGCATCCGGACGTCTGAATGAAGCCTTACAGGGGCATGATCAATGACTGTGGTGATCACCCCCCTGTCATTGATTACCCCCCTGTAAAGCTCCATTCAGATGTCCGCATGATTTTTACGGATGCACTGATAGATGGATCGGATCCGCAAAACGCATCCGGACGTCTGAATGAAGCCTTACAGGGGCGTGATCAATGACTGTGGTTATCACCCCATATAGACTCCCTGATCACCCCCCTGTCATTGATTACACCCCTGTCATTGATCACCCCCCTGTAAAGCTCCATTCAGATGTCCGCATGATTTTTACGGATGCACTGATAGATGGATCGGATCCGCAAAACGCATACGGACGTCTGAATGAAGCCTTACAGGGGCATGATCAATGACTGTGGTGATCACCCCCCTGTCATTGATTACCACCCTGTAAAGCTCCATTCAGATGTCCGCATGATTTTTACGGATGCACTGATAGATGGATCGGATCCGCAAAACGCATCCGGACGTCTGAATGAAGCCTTACAGGGGCATGATCAATGACTGTGGTGATCACCCCCCTGTCATTGATTACCCCCCTGTAAAGCTCCATTCAGATGTCCGCATGATTTTTACGGATGCACTGATAGATGGATCGGATCCGCAAAACGCATCCGGACGTCTGAATGAAGCCTTACAGGGGCGTGATCAATGACTGTGGTTATCACCCCATATAGACTCCCTGATCACCCCCCTGTCATTGATTACACCCCTGTCATTGATCACCCCCCTGTAAAGCTCCATTCAGATGTCCGCATCATTTTTACGGATGCACTGATAGATGGATCGGATCCGCAAAACGCATACGGACGTCTGAATGAAGCCTTACAGGGGCATGATCAATGACTGTGGTGATCACCCCCCTGTCATTGATTACCACCCTGTAAAGCTCCATTCAGATGTCCGCATGATTTTTACGGATGCACTGATAGATGGATCGGATCCGCAAAACGCATCCGGACGTCTGAATGAAGCCTTACAGGGGCATGATCAATGACTGTGGTGATCACCCCCCTGTCATTGATTACCCCCCTGTAAAGCTCCATTCAGATGTCCGCATGATTTTTACGTATGCACTGATAGATGGATCGGATCCGCAAAACGCATCCGGACGTCTGAATGAAGCCTTACAGGGGCGTGATCAATGACTGTGGTTATCACCCCATATAGACTCCCTGATCACCCCCCTGTCATTGATTACACCCCTGTCATTGATCACCCCCCCTGTAAAGCTCCATTCAGATGTCCGCATGATTTTTACGGATCCACTGATAGATGGATCGGATCCGCAAAACGCATCCGGACGTCTGAATGAAGCCTTACAGGGGCATGATCAATGACTGTGGTGATCACCCCATATAGACTCCCTGATCACCCCCCTGTCATTGATTACCCCCCTGTAAAGCTCCATTCAGATGTCCGCATGATTTTTACGGATGCACTGATAGATGGATCGGATCCGCAAAACGCATACGGACGTCTGAATGAAGCCTTACACGGGCGTGATCAATGACTGTGGTTATCACCCCATATAGACTCCCTGATCACCCCCCTGTCATTGATCACCCCCCCTGTCATTGATCACCCCTCTGTAAGGCTCCATTCAGACATTTTTTTGGCCCAAGTTAGCGGAATTATTATTTTTTTTTTCTTACAAAGTCTCATATTCCACTAACTTGTGTCAAAAAATAAAATCTCACATGAACTCACCATACCCCTCACGGAAACCAAATGCGTAAAAATTTTTAGACATTTATATTCCAGACTTCTTCTCACGCTTTAGGGCCCCTAGAATGCCAGGGCAGTATAAATACCCCACATGTGACCCCATTTCGGAAAGAAGACACCCCCAGGTATTCCGTGAGGGGCATATTGAGTCCATGAAAGATTGAAATTTTTGTCCCAAGTTAGCGGAACGGGAGACTTTGTAAGAAAAAAATTAAAAATATCAATTTCCGCTAACTTGTGCCAAAAAAAAAAAATTTCTATGAACTCGCCATGCCCCTTATTGAATACCTTGGGGTGTCTTCTTTCCAAAATGGGGTCACATGTGGGGTATTTATACTGCCCTGGCATTCTAGGGGCCCCAAAGCGTGAGAAGAAGTCTGGTATCCAAATGTCTAAAAATGCCCTCCTAAAAGGAATTTGGGCACCTTTGCGCATCTAGGCTGCAATAAAGTGTCACACATCTGGTATTGCCGTACTCAGGAGAAGTTGGGGAATGTGTTTTGGGGTGTCATTTTACATATACCCATGCTGGGTGAGAGAAATATCTTGGTCAAATGCCAACTTTGTATAAAAAAATGGGAAAAGTTGTCTTTTGCCAAGATATTTCTCTCACCCAGCAAGGGTATATGTAAAATGACACCCCAAAACACATTCCCCAACTTCTCCTGAATACGGCGATACCACATGTGTGACACTTTTTTGCAGCCTAGGTGGGCAAAGGGGCCCATATTCCAAAGAGCACCTTTAGGATTTCACAGGTCATTTACCTACTTACCACACATTAGGGCCCCTGGAAAATGCCAGGGCAGTATAACTACCCCACAAGTGACCCCATTTTGGAAAGAAGACACCCCAAGGTATTCCGTGAGGGGCATGGCAAGTTCCTAGAATTTTTTATTTTTTGTCACAAGTTAGTGGAAAATTCTGATTTTTTTTTTTTTTTTTTTTTTCATACAAAGTCTCATATTCCACTAACTTGTGACAAAAAATAAAAACTTCCATGAACTCACTATGCCCATCAGCGAATACCTTGGGGTCTCCTCTTTCCAAAATGGGGTCACTTGTGGGGTAGTTATACTGCCCTGGCATTCTAGGGGCCCGAATGTGTGGTAAGGAGTTTGAAATCAAATTCTGTAAAAAATGACCTGTGAAATCCGAAAGGTGCTCTTTGGAATATGGGCCCCTTTGCCCACCTAGGCTGCAAAAAAGTGTCACACATCTGGTATTGCCGTACTCAGGAGAAGGTGGGGAATGTGTTTTGGGGTGTCATTTTACATATACCCATGCTGGGTGAGAGAAATATCTTGGCAAAAGACAACTTTTCCCATTTTTTTATACAAAGTTGGCATTTGACCAAGATATTTATCTCACCCAGCATGGGTATATGTAAAATGACACCCCAAAACACATTCCTCAACTTCTCCTGAGTACGTAGATACCAGATGTGTGACACTTTTTTGCAGCCTAGGTGGGCAAAGGGGCCCACATTCCAAAGAGCACCTTTCGGATTTCACTGGTCATTTTTTACAGAATTTGATTTCAAACTCCTTACCACACATTTGGGCCCCTAGAATGCCAGGGCAGTATAACTACCCCACAAGTGACCCCATTTTGGAAAGAAGAGACCCCAAGGTATTTCGTGATGGGGACAGTGAGTTCATAGAAGTTTTTATTTTTTGTCACAAGTTAGTGGAATATGATACTTTGTAAGAAAAAAAAAAAAATTTAAAAAAAAATCATCATTTTCCGCTAACTTGTGACAAAAAATAAAAAGTTCTATGAACTCACTATGCCCATCAGCGAATACCTTAGGGTGTGTACTTTCCGAAATGGGGTCATTTGTGGGGTGTTTGTACTGTCTGGCCATTGTAGAACCTCAGGAAACATGACAGGTGCTCAGAAAGTCAGAGCTGCTTCAAAAAGCGGAAATTCACATTTTTGTACCATAGTTTGTAAACGCTATAACTTTTACCCAAACCATTTTTTTTTTTACCCAAACATTTTTTTTTTTATCAAAGACATGTAGAACTATAAATTTAGAGCAAAATTTCTATATGGATCTCGTTTTTTTTGCAAAATTTTACAACTGAAAGTGAAAAATGTCATTTTTTTGCAAAAAAATCGTTAAATTTCGATTAATAACAAAAAAAGTAAAAATGTCAGCAGCAATGAAATACCACCAAATGAAAGCTCTATTAGTGAGAAGAAAAGGAGGTAAAATTCATTTGGGTGGTAAGTTGCATGACCGAGTAATAAACGGTGAAAGTAGTGTAGTGCCGATTTGTAATAAAGGGCCTGGTCTTTAGGGGGGTATAAACCTGTGGTCCTTAAGTGGTTAAGCAGACTGTGATTGTTTATTGTTGTGACTTAGATGAAGACCAGATCACATTTTTTGACCAATTTGTGCAGAAACCCATATCATTCCAAAGGGTTCACATACTTTTTCTTGCAACTGTATGTCACTATTAGTGTTGACCGAGCACCAAAGTGCTCGAGTAGAACACTTTGGGTTGCTCGGGTGCTTTACAGAGCACCCGAGCACAATGGAAGCCAATGGGAGAACCTGTTCTGAAGAGAGGAGGGTGTCTGGTTCACAGAAAAAGGACAGAAATTGATGGAAACACCACTGAAATGGTTCGGGAACAGCATGGGGAGGATGTCTGGATGCATCTTGGACTCCCAGGTTGTCATGCCCTGCTCAGACAATGTGCGGAGGTCTGCCAGATTAGCAGCACGTGTCTAGTCATTTGTTTTGGAGTCGTGCTAGATCTGCCTTCCTTCAGGTGCTCTGGGTGGGGTCATTGGTTTCAATTACTCACTCCCAGGGTGCCGTGCAGGTTATAGCTTCTGTCTGGCTGTAGAAGCAAGGAGTGAAGGATTGGCTTTTCCTGCTCAGATAAGATAAGTTGGTTTCGGATTTCTTTGGTTTGCTGTCTAGGCTTTTGTGTGTCGTCTGTCCCCTCCTGGTTCTGAGGGAGCAGGCTGCCCCTTTTTCCCCTTTCACCATCTCAGGGATTCTAGGGTATTCTCAGCCCAGGCACGAGGACACATTATTCCCACCTTCAGGCTCTGAATGTGGGCAAAGCAGAATAGGGAGAGCAGTTAGGGATTTGCTAGGAGGTGACCTTATCCCCAGCTTCTCGCCTAGAAAGCTTGTTTGTTTTGTTATTTGTGTATCTTATATCCTGTCCGCCGTGACACAGGTCTCTGCTGGGAACGATGTTGTCCGAGTAGTACGCCACTTTTACAGACTGACAATAATACGCACAAAACTGAAGATAAAATCGAGTTTAGAGGAAAATTTTTTAGTAAACATTCTTTCCTGTATAATTACTTGTATATAAAGTGCTGCCAAAAATTACACAGGAAGAGGTACTCCGATACAACCTGTATATCACATAAAGGAGGGCCTCGTTCACATTGTGGTACAAATGTTCAGGTAGTGGGACTCCTACACTCATAAAGCCTATGCACCAAGTAAAAGGGCTGCCAAAAATTACAAGGAACCGGCACTCCAATACACCCTTTATTATACATAAAGGAGGGCATGATACACGTACTTGAAAAATTATGATTGATGACCTGCAGGGGACCCTCTAAAACATTAGGAGCAAGGGCCTGCTGGTGACTCTCTAAAACATTAGGGGCGAGGGCCTGCTGCTGAGCTGACCCTCTAAAACATTAGGGGCGAGTGCCTGCTGCTGATCTGACCATCTAAAACATTAGGGGTGAGGGTCTGCTGCTGAGCTGACCCTCTAAAACATTAGGGGCGAGGGCTTGCTGCTGATCTGACCATCTAAAACATTAGGGGTGAGGGCCTGCTGCTGAACTGACCATCTAAAACATTAGGGGTGAGGGTCTGCTGCTGAGCTGAACCTCTAAAACATTAGGAGCGAGGTCAGCCTAATAATCATGTTGATGTCATGGAGGAGGAGGACAAGAAAAGGAAGATTGAACCATATATCCTTTTTTGTGGAGGAAGGGGTGCATGGGAATACAGTGTATTCAATACACCATAAAAGCCACATTTAAACTGCCTTTATGTTCAGCCGCTTTCCTCAGGTGGAGTAAAGAAGTCAGGGAAAATCCAGGCCTTGAGTCAACCTGTCAGCATTTTCAGTTGACAGGCGGATGCGCTTATCAGTTATTATGCCCCCAGCAGCACTAAATACCCGCTCCGACAAAACGCTGGTGGCAGGGCAGGCCATTACCTCCAAGGCGTATAGCATCAGTTCGTGCCACGTGTCCAGCTTGGACACCCAATAGTTGTAAGGCACAGAGGGACCACTGAGGACGCTGACACGGTCTGCTATGTACTCCTTCACCATCTTCCAAAACTTTTCCCTTCTTGTGACACTAGGCCGGTTATCAGGGTGAGGGTGCTGGCGGGGTGTCATGAAACTGTCCCAAGCCTTGGAGGGTGTTTCCCTGCCTCTGTTGGAACTGCTGTGTGTTCCCCTAGTCTCCCCTCCTTGGTTGCCCAAGGAACTAAGTACTCAGCCGCCAGTGTTGTCAGCTGGAATTTTTGGAGCAATTTATCAACAAGGACCTTCTGGTATTGCACCATTTTGCTAGTCCTCTCTACCACAGGAATGAGAGATGAGAAGTTCTCTTTGTAGTGGGGGTCGAGAAGGGTGAAAAAAACAGTAATTAGTGTTGGCCAAAATGTGTATAACGCGAGGGTCATGGGATAGGCAGCATAACATAAAGTCAGCCGTGTGTGCCAGAGTCCCAACAGACAAGACTTCGCTGTCCTCATCAGGATGCTGACTCTCAATCTCCTCATCCTCTTCGGCCCATCCATGCTGAACAGATGGAAAAAACCTGCTATGGGTACTACCCTCTGTAGCGGAGGCAACCGTCTCTTGCTACTCCTCCTCCTCATACAATTCGCGCTGAGAAGACGAACGGAGGGTGGTCTGGCTATTACCCTGTGTACTGTCATCCCCCATTTCCACATGCAAAGCGTTCGCCTTCATTGTGAGCAGCAAGCGTTTCAGTAGACACAGAAGTGGGATGGTTACGCTGATAATATGTAATGACCGGCGTCACGCAAAGGGAGGGAAATGGGAAGGCCCTGTCCAAGGGAGAGGGAAAGATGGTGACCCCTGACTCACCTTGCGGCTGGCACCTGACTGCCCTGACGTCCCTAGACGGGTTCCTCACCCGTACGCCGATCACGTGCCTAAACCCTGGCTTTCCCTAAGATGAGCCCTGTGTAGTGAACGGAGCGGTGGGATCACTAGTCCGCACCACTGACACTAAGAGGAAAACACCAAGGAGAGGACAGACAATACAGACAAACATATAATCCCAGGTGGGAGACAACAGCAGACCACCAAGGCCCAACAGGGATCCGGAGGGTAACGTTCTGGAACAACAACCAGGGAACACAGCTACACAGCTCCAGTGGGTCAGTATAGAAGTCCAGGCAGGAAGCTCTATATCTGGCAACCAGAGAAGTGAGAGATGGGAATATAAGGAGGTTGGGATTGCTGGACAAGAAACAGCTGAGGAGGAGAAGCTACGGATCCCTGAGTGAGCCAAAAAGGATTGCAAGGCAAACCCAGAAAGCTACCATTAATAAACAGCACTGTCTTTAGACATAGAGCGCGAAGCCACCCGCTGCGACTTCTTGACCCCGGGTATAACGGAGTCAGGCGTGGCTCTTGACACCCTCGTGACATAATAGCGGCATCGCCACTCACCATCTGTGTTGATTCCTCAAAGTTGCGTAAAACCTCAGAGGTCAGAAATCCATGCCCACTCGTCACTTGTGAAGAGCGAAAGCTGACTGGAAAGACGACGACCATGTTGCAGCTGGTATTCCACTACTGCCTTCTGCTGCTCACAAAGCCTGGTCAACATGTGGAACGTGGAGTTCCAGCACGTGCTAGGGATCTATCGATTATCGGAGTTACCAATATTATCGGCCGATATTCATGATTTTCAAAGATATTGGCATCTAACTTTGCCGATAACGCCAATAATGCGTCCTGCACGCTATCACAGAACATGTTCCCTCAGCAGCAAAGGGGAGAAGAAGTCACTCTCTCCCTCCCCCTGTGCCACGACACACCCGCCTCCTGTATTAAACGTTAATTATCAGTAATGGTGCAGTGCGCCCTCTCCAGTATTAAAAACATTGGTGGTGCAGTGCGCCCAAGGCTCCACCAGTATTAAAAACATTGGTGGCACAGTGCACCTCCCAACCCCCCCAGTATTAAAATCATTGGTGGCAGTGGCCACCGGGTCCCCTCCCCTCCTCTTCATTGGTGGCAGTGGCAGCTTCTGATCGGAGCCCCAGCAGTGTAATCCTGGGGCTCCGATCGGTTACCATGGCAGCCAGGCTGCTACTGAAGCCCTGGCTGCCATGGTAAGCTCCCTGCTGCCGTGTGTACTATGCACAGGGCAGCAAGGAGAGTGTGAAGTCATTTTCACCCTTTAGAGCTCTATTAGGGTGAATAGGACAAGGAATCAAAAGAAGGGGGGAAATAGTTATTAAATAAAAAGTTAAAAAAATTTAATAAAATAATAATATTAAGTATAAATAACCCCCTTTCCCAATTCTACATATAAAATATATAAACCATAAATAAACATATCAAATATTGCCATGTCCAAAAAGTCCAAACTATTAAAATATTTAAAAAAAAAACTCCTATGTGGTGAACGCCATAACAGAATATACAGTGGGATGTGAAAGTTTGGGCAACCTTGTTAATCGTCATGATTTTCCTGTATAAATCGTTGGTTGTTACGATTAAAAATGTCAGTTAAATATATCATATAGGAGACACACACAGTGATATTTGAGAAGTGAAATGAAGTTTATTGGATTTACAGAAAGTGTGCTATAATTGTTTAAACAAAATTAGGCAGGTGCATAAATTTGGGCACCACAAAAAAGAAATGAAATCAATATTTAGTAGATCCTCCTTTTGCAGAAATTACAGCCTCTAAACGCTTCCTGTAGGTTCCAATGAGAGTCTGGATTCTGGTTGAAGGTATTTTGGACCATTTCTCTTTACAAAACATCTTTAGTTCATTCAGGTTTGATGGCTTCCGAGCATGGACAGGTGTCACGGCTGAGGATGGGGGAAATCCTCAGCCGTGTGGAGCCCGGTGATGTTACGGCTGCTTGGCCATGAAGACAGGATTAGGGAGCAGGTCACCTCCTAAAGGCATCCCTAACCTGACCCTGACTCCTAGCTACATGAGCCAACCTTGATGGTAGGAGGGCTCATGCTCCGGAACCTAGAAGTCCCTGCTAGCCCTCAAGATGGCCCTAAGCTAGGAGCTGAGTAAGACAGCCCACTCCTCCTAGACACGGAGGAGCAGGAGTCTCAACGGCCAAGCTGCTGTAAAAGGGGGAACATGAACAGCTCTATGGATATGGCAGGTGAACAAAGAGTTCCACCTACCTGCCACAGCCTTGCTGACTGGATCCCTGTGTTAGCAGGGTGCAGATCACAAACGCATCCCCACACAGGGACCCAGATCCATAGCTGCACAAAATCACATATAAAACATCACACGGACATCACACATAACTAGAAATAACTTAAAGCGACATTATGGTTATGACATTAAGGTTTATGACCACAGGGGTGGCTCTTACTGGCAGGTAATAAATACATGAGGCTGCTCTCAGCTAAGCATGGCTGAAGCAACCTGAAGGCCTGCAAAAGCAGTGAGGCTTTATAGGCCAAGAAGCCACACCCCACAGTCGGACACACCCAGTGATCACACACACTAGGAAGGGGATTAACCCTTCCAACACCAGGGAAGGGAAAACACCACTTAAAGGGAACGTGCACACAATAACATAAAACACAGTGCACACATCCACACATCACACACAAAACCGCATGCGCAGCGTAGCGAGCTGCATGGCACAGCTCAGCCTGCTACGCTGCCACATACTGTTGCCAGCGGCAACCACAGGTGAGGCCAATACCACAGCCCTCACCTGTGATTGAACACCAATGAAAACCGCTGACAACCGCATGCGGTTCAGGAGTCACGGACATAGCCATGGCCGTGACAACAGGTCTCTTTAAGTCACACCACAGATTTTCAATTATATTCAGGTCTGGGGACTGAGATGGCCATTCCAGAACGTTGTACTTGTTCCTCTGCATAAATGCCTTAGTGTATTTTGAGCAGTGTTTAGGGTCGTTGTCTTGTTGAAAGATCCAGCCCCGGCGCAGCTTCAGCTTTGTCACTGATTCCTGGACATAGGTCTCCAGAATCTGCTGATAATGAGTGGAATCCATGCGTCCCTCAACTTTGACAATATTCCCAGTCCCTGCACTGGCCACACAGCCCCACATCATGATGGAACCACCACCATATTTTACTGTAGGTAGCAGGTGTTTTTCTTGGAATGCTGGGTTCTTTTTCCTCCATGCATAACTCCCCTTGTTATGGCCAAATAACTAAATTTTAGTTTCATCAGTCCACAGCACCTTATTCCAAAATTAAGCTGGCTTGTCCAAATGTGCTTTAGCCCACCTCAAGCGGCACTTTTTGTGCTGTGGGTGGAGAAAAGGCTTCCTCTGCATCACTCTCGCATACAGCATCTCCTTGTGTAAAGTGCGCCGAATGGTTGAACAATGCACAGTGACTCCATCTGCAGCAAGATGATGTTGTAGGTCTTTGGTGCTGGTCTGTGGGTTGACTCTGACTGTTCTCACCATTCGTCGCTTCTGTCTATCCGAGATTTTTCTTGGTCTGCCACTTTGAGCCTTAACTTGAACTGAGCCTGTGGTCTTCCATTTCCTCAATATGTTCCTAACTGTGGAAACAGACGGCTGAAATCTCTGAGACAGCTTTCTGTATCCTTCCCCAAAACCATGATGGTGAACAATCTTTGTCTTCAGGTCATTTGAGAGTTGTTTTGAGACCCCCATGTTGCTACTCTTCAGAGAAAATTAAAAGGGGAGGGGAACTTACAATTGACCCCCTTAAATACTTTTTCTCATAATTGGATTCACCTGTGTATGTAGGTCAGGGGTCACTGAGCTTACCAAGCCAATTTGAGTTCCAATAATTAGTTCTAAAGGTTTTGGAATCAATAAAATGACAACAGTGCCCAAATTTATGCACCTGCCTAATTTTGTTTAAACAATTATAGCACACTTTCTGTAAATCCAATAAACTTCATTTCACTTCTCAAATATCACTGTGTGTGTCTCCTATATGATATATTTAACTGACATTTTTTATCGTAACAACCAACGATTTATACAGGAAAATCATGACGATTAACAAGGTTGCCCAAACTTTTGCATCCCACTGTATATATTTTTTTCAAAAATGAAAATGCACAGGATATAGGTATAAGTTAGCAGCTATCAGCCTAAAAGGTCAGAGGTTATCAGTATCGGCTCTAAAAAAATCAATATCAGTCAATCCCTAGTGCTCACGTCGCGCAACAGTCCATGAGCTGGCAATTGCAAGCGCTGCTGCAGCATTGCCAGACTGGCGGCAGCTTTAGATGACTTTCGGAAATAGGCACACACGCAGCGCACCTTCACCAGTAGCTCAAGCAAATTGGGGTAGGTTTTGAGAAACCGCTGAACCACTAAGTTGAACAAGTGGGATAGGCATGGTATGTGTGTGCGCTTGCCTGTCACAGATGTAGTAGGGGAGAACACCAAAAGACAATCAAGGAGCAAGGGGAAAGACACTAGGCCTCACCGCTAGGGAAGGAAAAGGGTCACCACCTATAAAACCCTGCTCCTGGCCGTAACTCCTATCCGTATGGGCACCTCTAGATGGTAGAGATACCCATACACGGGAACCTAGAAAACCCTGTTGGCCCTCAGATGCCCTAAAGATAATGACAGGGCAGAGACCACTCGTTCCTTCCCTGGTGAAGGAACTAGCGTCTCACTGAGGCCTAGGAAACAACCGGGGGGGGGGGGGGGGGGGATACAAAACACGACAAGCGAAACACTTAACTTCAGAGGATGAAGGATGAACAGGACTTCAACATGAACCACACTCCAGCTCTTCCAAGACCAAATGAAGCTATCCCAAGCAAGGAGTGATGGGAAAAGTCAGACTAAATAGGGCGAGGTAAAGGTCACATGATCCACACCTGAACAGGAGGTGTGGACATACCAGCAACACACAGACAAAGTGAAACCAAAAGAGGCTGTCAGATCACTAATGCGCAGATAATCTTTCAGACCTTCTGAGACCTGTCACAGATGTGACAGTACCCCCCTTCTACAGGTGACCTCCGGGCACCCAGGACCGACCTTATCAGGATGAGCTCTGTGGAATGCTCTCACCAGACGACTGGCATTAACATCGGTCGCTGGAACCCACATCCTCTCTTCTGGTCCGTACCCTCTCCAATGAACGAGATACTGGAGGGATCTCCGGAGAACTCGGGAGTCCACAATCCTGCTGATCTGAATTTCTAAATTGCCGTCCACCATGACAGGAGCGGGAGGCAATGAGGACGGCTCAACCGGTCCGACACATTTCTTTAGCAACGATTTATGAAATACGTTATGGATTTTCAATGCCTGAGGAAGTTCAAGACGGAAGGCTAAAGGGTTAACAATGGCAGTGATCTTATATGGACCAATAAATCTTGGGCCCAACTTTCAAGAAGGTACCTTAAGTTTAATGTTTCTTGTAGACAACCACACAGAATCACCCACTCTCAGGTCCGGACCACTCATACGTCTCCTGTCAGCCACACGCTTATACCTGTTGCCCATCTTTTTCAGGTTATCTTGGATTTTCCGCCAAATAGAAGACAAAGAGGAAAATCGTTCCTCCTCAGGAATGCTGGAATTTTGAGCACCAGAAAATGTACCAAACTGTGGATAGAACCCATATGCCCCAAAAAACGGCGACTTATCAGTGAATTCCTGTCTACTGTTATTTATAGCAAACTCAGCTAACGACAAAAATGAAGACAACTCTTCCTAATTCTCTGAAACAAAACATCTCAAGTAAGTCTCCAGATTCTGATTAGTGCGCTCCGTCTGTCCGTTAGACTGAGGATGAAAAACCGAAGAGAAGAACAATTGTACACCCAGATGAGTACAGAACGCTTTCCAGAATCTGGAAACAAACTGAGTCCCTCTATCGGACACCACATCAGAGGGAATGCCATATAGTTTCACGATGTTGTCGACAAACACCTGTGCAAGAGTTTTAGCATTGGGTAGACTAGGTAATGCAATAAAGTGTGCCATTTTACTAAAACGATCTACAACCACCAGAATCACAGTTTTTCCCAAAGAATTAGGTAAATCCGTGATAAAATCCATGGACAAATGGGTCCAAGGTTTGGACGGGAGGGGCAATGGAAGCAGAGATCCGGAAGGCCGAGTAAGTGTCACCTTAGCAGGTGCACAGGTACCACAGGCTGACACATAGTCCTCAACACACTTACGCATCCCCGGCCACCAAAATCTTCCCCGAGATGAGATCGACAGTCGATCTGCTCCCAGGGTGCCCAGCAAGCACCATACAGTGATGTTCCTTGAACACCTTGTGACGTAATTCGGAGGGAACAAGCAATTTCCCCGGAGGACAAGAGTCCGGAGCATCCTCCTGTGCCTCCAACACCCTGGACTCAAGATCAGGATAAAGAGCGGATATGACAACCCCTTCAGATAAAATGGGACTAGGGTCATTAGACTCACCCCCCTCAGGAAAGCTACGCGACAAAGCATCCGCCTTGATGTTCCTAACCCCAGGGCGGTAAGTGACGATGAAGTTAAATCTGGTGAAAAACAATGACCATCTGGCCTGCCTTGGGTTCAGTCGCTTAACCGACTCCAGGTAGGCCAGATTCTTGTGATCTGTAATTACTGTAATAGGGTGAATTGCTCCTTCCAACCAATGCCGCCATTCCTCGAACACCAACTTAATGGCCAGTAATTCCCTATTCCCCAGATCATAATTCCTTTCAGCAGTAGAGATTTTTTTAGAGAAAAATGCACATGGGCGACATTTACTAGGTGAAGGACCTTGCGACAAGATTGCTCCTACCCCTACCTTGGACGCGTCAACCTCAACAATAAATGGCTGAGTCAAGTCTGGTTGCATCAGAATAGGGGCCGAAGCAAAACATTCTTTCACAGCAGAAAAGGTCTGTAATGCCGCATCAGACCAGACAGAAATATCCGCACCCTTCCTAGTCATGTCTGTTAAAGGTTTAACCACCAATAATTAGTTCAAGATAAATTTACGGTAGTAGTTGGTAAACCCCAAAAACCGCATAAGCGCTTTCAGATTTTTGGGTCGATCCCAGTCCAACACGGCACGGACCTTCTCGGGATCCATACGAAAACCTGAGGATGAGAGCAGGTAACCCAGAAATTGCACTTCCTGTACAGCAAATACACACTTTTCCATCTTAGCATACAACTTGTTCTCTCTTAGGATCTGTAACACCTGTCTCACATGATCCTGATGAGTCTCTATATCAGGCGAATAAATTAGTATGTCATTAAGGTATACAACGACAAACCTCCCCACCAGATGATGAAAGATGTCATTGAAAAAGTGTTGAAAAACCGCAGGAGCATTGGTTAACCCAAAGGGCATGACCAGGTTTTCAAAATGACCCTCAGGGGTGTTAAATGCGGTCTTCCACTCATCCCCCTCCTTGATCCTTACCATATTATATGCCCCCCTCAGATCCACCTTAGAGAACACCTTGGCACTGACAATCTGACTAAACAAATCCGGAATCAAAGGAAGGGGGTAAGGATCACGGACGGTAATACGATTGAGATCACAGAAGTCCAGGCATGGTCTCAGGGTACCATCCTTTTTCTTTACAAAGAAAAACCCAGCAGCCACTGGGGACTTGGATGGTCTAATATGTCCCTTTGCCAAACTCTCGGTAATATACTCTCGCATGACCTTTCTTTCGGGTTCTGAAAGATTTTACAACCGAGATTTGGGCAATTTAGCTCCGGGAATAAGATTGACGGGACAGTCATACTCCCGGTTCGGAGGCAACTCCTGATTACCACTCTCAGAGAAAACATCAGAAAATTCTGAAATGAACGAGGGTACAGTTTTAGTGGTCACCATAGAGAATGATGCATTAAGAGAGTTATCCATGCAAAAATCACTCCATTTGGAGCCGGATGGACGTGTGAGGAGCTGCTCTCCTGCCTGCATAACCCTCACAGCACCTTATTATAAGCCTACTGGTCTCTAAAAATGGTCAAAATCGGGGGCCAGAAACCCACAGAACAACTGGGTAGCAATCACTCCCAAAATCAAGCTGGGGAAATGGAGAAATTTATCAAAAAAGCAGCTGCTGCTGCAGTGAGCCGTGATTCCAAGATGGCGCCCGGCACACCACGCTCTGCACACAAGCTATCAGCAGCAGCCGGCGGTGACAAGGTAGGGGATGATCCCAGTGATGCGGACTGTCTGCCCATATCCAGAGCTTTTCTAAAAGAGGCTCTTGCAGAAGCCCTGGGCCCCCTTAGCCTGGACATCTCCTCAATAAAAGAGGATGTTAAACACATAGAACGGAGGGTGGAGGTTTTGGAGGAAACCCAGGCCGCGATCCTGCAGCACCAGGCTGAAGTGTCATCTAGCCTGTATCTGGCTCAATGCCACATTAATTCGCTATACACTGCCATCGAGGACCAACAGAACAGAAGCAGGTGCAATAACTTGCGTTTTAGAGGCATTCCTGAATCGGTCTCAGCTATGGACATCCCTGAAACAGTAATCCAGATATTAGAACAAAAGTATAGGACGGCTCACCCCTGTGATGGTGATGTATAGGTGCTCCAAACTAGTGCGACACCCTACTCACCAAGTTAAACAAATGTATAAATAGTGAATGGGCACTCTGATAGATGGAGTCACATATAGAATAGAATCAATAACAAATTTATTTAAATCACACAATGTTATATCACTATTAGTGTTGGCTAAAAAAATCCTGACATGAATAAAAAGCAGAAAATCGACATATGCATATGTATAAAAAATGGAAATAAATGTTATCAATAAAATGTAAGTAGTTGATATCGGATCCGGAAATAAAAACTGGGCAATATTAGCACATTGTAAAATCTGGCAAATATTAGCGCATTATAAAATCTGGCAAATATTAGCGCATTGTTCTATCGACACAATTGTTATATAAACTCTGTTGAAAAAAGACCTCTGGTATGTTGAGACAATGAATGTTAATGTTCATACAAAAAGGGATCCAAAATTCCTTGAAAAGTGGATATAAGGTGATAGTACTATCGTTGTACAAGCTCACATTTGTTTGTCACAGACAGTGATGATAATTCTTTCTTGTTTCACAGTAATATATGTGTGTCGGTGATATCACATGAATGATTACACACAGATGGTTTGTAAATAATGATATTTGATATTTCCAAGATAGATCTTAGTTCTTGATAAATAACAGCAGGTAGTTGTTACATAGATTTTGGTAAGCTCTCGGTATGAGCAGCTATTACTCACAGTTAGCAGCCTCGGTTCGTGGCGTCCCACGTGCTGTCCTTATATGGTGAGCTTACCTGCTGTTAAAGATTTTTCTTACGGTTTGTGTACCAAATCTTTAATGTTTCTGCTGGAACATGGCTATGTAAAGCTATAACACACGCGGTCCCGATATTTCGGCTGATTGTATAGTCAGCGAGATTCCTTTTGACTATACAATCAGCCGAAATATCGGGACCGCGTGTGTTATAGCTTTACATAGCCATGTTCCAGCAGAAACATTAAAGATTCGGTACACAAACCGTAAGAAAAATCTTTAACAGCAGGTAAGCTCACCATATAAGGACAGCACGTGGGACGCCACGAACCGAGGCTGCTAACTGTGAGTAATAGCTGCTCATACCGAGAGCTTACCAAAATCTATGTAACAACTACCTGCTGTTATTTATCAAGAACTAAGATCTATTTTGGAAATATCAAATATCATTATTTACAAACCATCTGTGTGTAATCATTCATGTGATATCACCGACACACATATATTACTGTGAAACAAGAAAGAATTATCATCACTGTCTGTGACAAACAAATGTGAGCTTGTACAACGATAGTACTATCACCTTATATCCACTTTTCAAGGAATTTTGGATCCCTTTTTGTATGAACATTAACATTCATTGTCTCAACATACCAGAGGTCTTTTTTCAACAGAGTTTATATAACAATTGTGTCGATAGAACAATGCGCTAATATTTGCCAGATTTTATAATGCGCTAATATTTGCCAGATTTTACAATGTGCTAATATTGCCCAGTTTTTATTTCCGGATCCGATATCAACTACTTACATTTTATTGATAACAGTAATCCAGATATGCCTGAAAATTCTAGGCCCTGATTCTGCACATGAGATTCTGATTTAAAGGGCCCATAGAGCTCTCAGACCCAAACCACAAGCGAATCAGGGACATAATCTGCAAATTTCTGCACTTCCCTGTAAAAGAAGCCATCTTGGCAAACGCCAGAAACTCTAACACCGTGGATTGGGAGGAAAACAATATCACCATCTTCCAAGACTTGGCGCAGTCGACCCTAAAAAAGCGTAAACTCCTGAGACCTCTCACCGAATGGCTGCGACAACACAGAATTATATACAGGTGGACATTTCCATTTGGTCTATCTTTTCTGCATGATGGACGACGTATCCACATTTCCTCTTTTGCAGACCTGGATAAAGCTTATGACCTTCTTCAGCTTTCCCCCCTGCCCATTGAGAACTGGGACATGGTCCAGAACTTGAGCACTTTACCTGACCTCCCTAGGGTGATTCCCTGGGAACCTCTAAGTACCCCAAAGCCCCAAAGAAGCAGAAGGGGGAACTCCTTCTCCACCCTCAAACGTCTGACCATGGTGGAAAAGTAGTTTGCTATGCCTTCTCTCTTTTTCTAAATTAGATGGACTATGAACAACATAGTATGGGGTGTACTAATTCTCAGTTAATGCTACACTGATAACTATGTGGCAACTTCCTAAATACTGAGTAGAGAACCTGGCTTACGTTCTTCATTTCCTCAGGTCATGCCTCACTTTCTGCCCAGTATTGGACGTGGAGACAGTAGGGATCTCTCCCCTGAGTTTCCCATCTGTTTTAGGGTTAGACCAGTCACGTTACTAATTACTAACATCAAGCTATCCCAAGTATTAATGTACCCTTTCATACTTATGAGGCCTTGTGAGACACCTAATCTCGCTCACATACATCCTTTAGCACTCTGCACTATTTTTTCCACCAATTAGTGTAAGCTAATCCTTCCTCCCCTCCTCTTGTCCCTTGTTTGTTTCATGCTGGTCAAACATTATAAGGGCTCTCTTAGTAATTGTACAGACTCCCTGATTCTTCCATCTATACTACATGAATCTAAATTTTCCAGTATAAAGTGCATTACAGAGGGTAATGCTTTTGGGTAACATACCCTTTCCTTCCCTTACAGGATGCCTAATCAGAAAGGCACAGTTGATATGACTCAATTGGTTTGGATGATACTTACTCATCTTTTGTCCTTATTCACTGGTTTATTTTTTGTTCTATATTGTTATTGTTTTGACAGGTATTCTGAGACTACCCCTTTACTCTCTCAAATGGGTAAACAGGTGCCCTTACAGATTCAGAGCACGCAGATTGGGATTCTCCCGAATGATTGGATGCTCCTGTGCTTCCCTCGTGGCCGCACTTCCTCCTCCACCTTGCCGCTGGTTGGTCAGATTTCCGTTACTACACCACTTACTCCATACACAACTTTCCCTCCCTCTGATGAGATATGGCAGATTTTAAATTAGCCTCATACAATGTTAAGGGACTGAGATCCCCTTCTAAGAGATCCCAGATTTTCTCTCTCTTACACAGGGAGAAATGCTCAGTGGTCTTTTTACAAGAGACACACTTCAAGCATGGGAATTATCCCAACCTTTGCTGGTATCATTGTGGTGCTGGAGGTGCAGCATCGAGGGGAGTCAGCATTGGTTTTTGTAGGGGACTTCCTTTTCAATACAAAGCGCACGTTCAAGACCCGGATGGTCGATACTTAATCCTCATAGGCCAAGTGAGACAATCCATGTTTACTTTTGTAAACATATACGCCCCAAATGTAGATAGATCAAAATAACTGGCTCACCCCAGTCCTTTCTCTGATAGAGAAGCATAGGGAAGGTTTTCTGATTGTGGCAGATGACTTCAATATAGCTTTGAACCCCTTAATAGACACCTCTTGCAAAAAATCACCAGCCTCGACGAAAACTCTCAGATTGTTGCATTCAAAATTACATAACCTGGGAGTTTTAGATGTTTGACGCTGCCACAATCCTGAAACTATTGACTACTCCTTTTACTCCCCTGCTAATATTTCATACAGTAGAATTGATTATATTTTTATCCCGAAGGAGAAACTGCAATACTGCTCATTCCCAAAAATTGGAAATATTACCTTGTCCGACCATGCCCCGATTTTCTGTGAAATACGCCCAGACCAAAAAATTAATAGACAAACCAACTGGAGATTTAATGAATCCCTGCTAAACAACGCAAAACATACTGCTCTCATATCCTCTTACCTTGAGGAATACTTTCTAATAAACAACACTTCCGAGATATCCCCCCAAGTCCTCTGGGATGCTCATAAAGCATACATTAGAGGCAGGTTGATTGGTCTCTGCTCTTTTCTGAAGAGAGAATCAGAGAAAAAACTCTGTGATTTGCTGGCAAAAATCCACATGGCAGAGAATGCGCATAAACAGTCCCTGAAGGAGTTACAACTGGCGGAACTTTCTTCCCTCAGAGCTCAATAAAAAAATTTTTTAAATGAACGCTCAGCCAAGTTTTTCTTGACTGTTCAGCAAAAATTTTTTGCCCATGGCAATAAGGCCTCTAAGTATGTGATGAACTGCATTAAGCAGAGAAGAAACTCACGCTACGTTCAATCTCTTAGGTCGCAACAAGGTACCCTAGTGTTCAAGGCGGAAGAGATAGCTGATCAATTCAGGTTATTTTACAGTTCTCTCTATAACCTTCCAGTCCCTGACCCACCTAATCCCTCTTTGGATAGGGAAACCAACATTAACTCCTTTTTAGACACACTTGACCTCCCAGCCTTAACTCTAAGGCCCCTTTCACACGGGCGAGTATTCCGTGCGGATGCGATGCGTGAGGTGAACGCATTTCACCCGCACTGAATACCGACCCATTCATTTCTATGGGGCTGTTCACATGAGCGGTGATTTTCACGCATCACTTGTGCGTTGCGTGAAAATCGCAGCATGCTCTATATTGTGCGTTTTTCACGCAACGCAGACCCCATAGAAGTAAATGGGGTTGCGTGAAAATCGCAAGCATCCGCAAGCAAGTGCGGATGCGGTGCGATTTTCACGCATAGTTGCTAGGTGACAGTCTATTCACTGTATTATTTTCCCTTATAACATGGTTATAAGGGAAAATAATAGCATTCTGAATACAGAATGCTTAGTACAATAGCGCTGGACGGGTTAAAAAAAATAAAAAAATTAACTCACCTTCTCCTCTTGTTCGCGTAGTTCCCGGTCTCTTCTTTACTTCTTTTATGATGAACTACCGGCTAGGACCTGTGGTGACGTCAGATCACATGCTCCAATCACATGGTCCATCACCATGGTGATGGACCATGTGATCGGAGCATGTGATCTGACGTCACCAAAGGTCCTTTAGCCCACAGCTCATCATTAAAGAAGTAAAGAAGAGACCGGGAACTACGCGAACAGGAGGAGAAGGTGAGTTAATTTATTTATTTTTTTACCCCTCCAGCGCTATTGTACTAAGCATTCTGTATTCAGAATGCTATTATTTTCCCTTATAACCATGTTTCTCACGCGAGTGCAAAACGCATTACAATGTTTTGCACTCGCGCGGAAAAATCGCGGCTGTTCCCGCAACACACCCGCACATTTTCCCGCAACGCCCGTGTGAAAGAGGCCTAATACAACGGGAGTCTTTAGCCAAACCTTTCACTGTCCCGGAACTAGAAGCTGCCATTAAAGCTACCCCTAGAGGTAAATGCCCCGGCCCGGATGGTCTCCCCATAACTTATTTCTCATCCTTCAAGAACACACTCCTCCCTCACCTACTCCCTGTCTGTAATTTGGCTATGTCTAACCTCCCTCTCTCACCTTATATGACTAAAGCCACTATAACAATAATACCCAAAGAAGGCAAAGACTCCACATTGTGCTCCAACTACCGCCCAATCTCCCTACTTAATGTAGACCTTAAACTTATAGCCAAGATGTTAGCCACTAGGTTACAGAGCTTCTTACCTGAACTAATCCATCCAGACCAGGTAGGCTTTGTAAAAGGGAGAGAGGGAAAGGATAACACCACAAAAATTTTAGACTCCTTGTACTATGCTTCTCATAAACACACTCCCTTGGTCCTGATTGGCACGGACGCCGAGAAAGCATTTGACAGGGTGGATTGGTCATATATCAGATTGACTCTGTCAAAATTTCAATTCCCTGAACCATATATCAATGCAATATTTGCAATGTACACTGTCTCCCCGGCGTCCGTGTCAGACAATGGATTGTTGTCCTCTTGCTTTTCCATTAGAAATGGGACGAGACAAGGGTGCCCCCTTTCACCCCTTTTATTTGTACTAGTGATGGAATCCCTTTTGCAAGCCCTTAGACAAAACAGAGATATTGGAGGTTTGAAAGTTGGAACAAGAGAATTTAAACTAGCAGCATTTGCTGACGATTTATTAATCATTACCACTAACCCTCATAAATCCATGCCCAAGATCCTATCAACTCTTAGTCTTTTTGGTTCCCTTTCAAACTTCAAGGTTAACCCCTCCAAGACCCAGGTGCTTCATATAGGCCTCTCTTCTGCTAGCATCTCCTCTCTTCAAGCGAATTCCCCATTTAATTGGCAAAACCAACAATTAACCTATTTAGGGGTCAAACTATCCCCCCACTTACCTGACTTATTCAGGCTAAATTATAACCCCCTCTTAGCATCTATGCAGGCTCAGATGGACTCCCTAGACTCTCAATATCTCTCATGGTTTGGTAGAAAGAACATTTTTATGTCCCTGATTATGCCGAAACTCACCTACTTGATGCAAGTTCTCCCTATTGAAATACCTAAAGCATATTTTACCTCTCTGAATAAAACTATTTGCAAGTTTATTTGGCAAGGTAAAAGCCCCCGCATCTCCTTTGATACTCTAACCAAGTCTAGAGCTAAAGGTGGTATTGGTCTCCGCGACCCTGAGACCTACATGAATGCAATCCAACTCTCCAGGGCTATTGACCTGATTAGAGAACCTGCTCACAAATTCTGGCCCAAATTAGAGAATGCACTACTCCCATCCCCTATTCGGGTGCTTCTGCTGGCTAATAAGCCACGCCCACCACCTAGCTTGATAGCCAATCCTCTCACTCGCAACACCCTAAGGGTACATGCACACGTTCAGGATTCATGTGCGGAGAATCCGCACTGAAATCCGCAGGTGTTCGCAGGCAAATCTGTGCGGTCAATCCGCATTAATTGGTGCGGATTTGCATACGGATTTGCGTGCGGATTTGGTGCGGATTCGGTGCGGATTTTCCGCATGCGGATTTCACTAAGTGAATGAAGAAAATCCGGTCAGGAAAAAAAAAATTAATTGACATGTCGCGGATTTTAAAATCCGCACCGCAGGTCAAAATCCGCGCGGAAAAAATCCGCATCGTGTGCATTGAGAATTTCAAATTCTCATAGAATACAATGGACATGACCTACGGTGCGGATTTTCCGCACGCAAATCCGCGCGGAAAATCCGCACGCAATCCTGATCGTGTGCAGGGGGCCTAAAGGTTTGGAAGTGGTTCACAGCAGGCCCTGAAGGTCCAACACTTCCCTCTCCCCTTTTGCTTATGAAAGACATCATTAATTTGGCTCCCAAGCAACTAAGAGAGAGCTGCCCAGTAACCCTAAGATCTTCAGAGATTGCCACCTCAAAGCTACTAGATAAAGAGGGCTGTATTCTTTCTGACTCGGAAATCTGCACGTTATTAGATACACAGATTCACAACCCTATCCTACAGCACTTCCTCAGGACAGAGGCTCTTTTATGGGCAAAAAGTGTCTCCCAAACAAGGAAATCTAGCTGGTTTGAGGTATTGCTGGGTAGTAAGGTATACCCACCCAAAACTATTTCTAAAATATATAAAAACCTGAAATCTCCCTCCTCTCTTCCTTAACCTGCAATTGTGGGCCTTTGGGAAAGAGACTTACAACGTAGCCTGTCACCCCAAGAGATCACCAAACTTTTAATCTCTCCTCACAAGCTATCCAGGTGTATACGCATACAAGAGAATAGCTACAAAATTCTTATGCGTTGGTATAAGACCCCAGATAAGACATGTATGTATAGCTCAACAGCATCTGATGTTTGCTGGAGATGTCATGTATCGAAAGGCACGTTCATGCACATCTGGTGGTCTTGCAACCTAATTAAGCCTTGGTGGCTCAAGATACTTCAACTTTGCAACCAGATATGTCAGACATCTCTCCCCTGTTCACCTGAGGTGGCCCTGATATCCCTGGAGATGGGTAATATAGGACCACACAAATCATCCCTCTTTTCACTCTTACTGGCAGCTGCTAGACTACTCCTGCCAACACACTGGCTGTCTTCAGACATCCCCTGTATTGACCATTGGATCAATAAAGTAGATCAGATATATAGGCTGGAGGAAATCTCCCATTGGGAAGCACATTCTAGATCTTCTTTTCTGAAGATATGGTCACCATGGAAAAAATATAGGGGATTTATATAACAATCTTTGTGGTCAGGGCGCCCGTCCCTGGACGTAGGAGCTAGCGCCAACATCTGGCTTGGAAATGCCGGAAGCCTGTAACGAGGATAGGCCTAAAAGGGGGCCTATCCTTAAGGAAGAGCTAAGAAAAGGGGAGGGAGGGTGGGGGTAACTGGCTGCACGTCCCGTCCCTTGCACTCCGTGGGTCTTATAGCCAAGGGGCGGGGCCTATGCCCCTCCCACAAATACAGGCTGCACGGCAGCCTTAACTACTTGTGGTCAGGGCGCCGGTCCCTGGACGTAGGAGCTAGCGCCAACATCTGGCTTGGAAATGCCGGAAGCCTGTAACGAGGATAGGCCTAAAAGGGGCCAAAAAGGAGACAAACATACGGACAGATTCTTTATTGCACTGTTACAGGGCCAGAGAACAGAAAGCCTCACGGATCTCTGATTGAGGGTTAGGAATGTATCTAGAAAAACATGACGACCTCCAGCGCCCCATGCTCCTGATGACATGAGGAGGTATCTGGTGCCTTGATGCCGCAGAGGCTGCCCCAATACTAAAGGAGTGTCCCGAGATGCCCTTTGGGTCTTGACCTAACCCCGCCACCAATGACCGCACATGTGACATGAACTGGGGTGTGGACAATGGCCCCCCTTTGAAGGGGAGTAGGGGACTATCAGCTGCTGCCGCCCGCAGAGCCACCGCCAACTGCCGCAGCACCTCGACCGGGCACCAGTCGTTGTGCGAGGGGTAGAAGGAAACCAAGGTTGGAGGCCCTGTCTGAGCGGTCTTGGTAGATGGAATGCTCAGAACAAACTGGTCGTGATGCCAGGTCAAGTGCTGCTTCTGGAAGCGACGGCCGCTGCGGACGGAGGTGGTGAATTCCCCTGGACGAAGGAACCCGTAAAACCCCAGGTAAAGGGCGGCCTTAATGATTGTGCTAATGAAGGGCTCAAAAGGATCACCATCCAGAGCCAAGGACAATAGCCTAAATAAGGAGCCGGACATGGGTTGCCGGACCACCGGCCTGCTTGCACTGGCTTTCTTAATGCCCCGGAGTGTGGCCTTGACCGCCTGTGAAGTTAAGAGAGAGATCCGGGCCGGATTGTCCAACGTGAATTGATGTTGCACCCCTGCTAAATACAGGCGGATGGTATTGTGAGCGAGCCCGAGGTTGGCATGACAATGCGCAATGAAGGCCATGATGAACGACACGTCATCCACGTCGCCCTGTTAATGAGTCTCGGTGAATTTCTTAAACAGATTCCAGCCCGTCCGATAGTTCCTGACTGTATTCTCAGACAGGCTCTGGTGCAACAGGTCCTTTGCTTTGGAGATTAATGACGTCAGTCCCACACCAGGTCGCTGTACGCCGGAACGTCTGCCCCCGTTGCGTCCGCGAGCGGCATGTTCTGAAAGAAGACATCGACGTTAAACCTGGACAGCACATCAGCAGCCGTATTCTTGGAGCCCTGTATGTGGGAACACTAAAAGCAGAAATTGTGTACCATGGATAACCAAACCAGCCTACGCATAAGAGCCATGATTTTTGGGGATTTAGCTCTGCCATTGCGGATGATGTCGACCAAGTCCTGACTATCGGTAATGAATAATACCCTTGAGTTAGACCAAACGTGGCCCCATACATGGGCCGCTGCCACCACTGGATACAACTCCAGCAAGGGAGAAGACCTGAGGGCCTGCCCGTCCAGCATAATCTGGGACGGCCAGGCACCGGCCAGCCAGTGGTTGCAAAATATGGCTGCAAAGCCCTTGGATGCGGCCGCGTCGGAATAGACCGTGGGAGAGGACGGGTCCCGGGGGGAAATAAACAACCTGACGCCATTCCAAGAGGACATGAACGTGCTCCACATGGACAGGTCCGCCATGGCCTGTTGATCTAGACGAATGACACTGTCTTGTTCCGGGGCTGATAGCAGGAGCAGCAAGAGTCGAGACACGAAGGTGCGCCCCTGGGGCATGACCCTCATGGTGAAATTCAGCCGGCCCAGCAAGGATTGGAGGCTTGTTTTGGTCAGGAAGCAGGATTTGGCAGCCTCCTGGATGGCTAAACGGATCTGCTGTAACTTCTCCTCAGGGAGCCTTGCTTCCAATTTAACAGAATCCAGAACGACCCCTAGGAAGGTGATCGTTGAGGAAGGACCGACCGTCTTCCCCGTGGCGACAGGAACCTGGAGCGCCGAGAACAACTCCAGCAGAGAGGATAAACCGGAGGGCTGACTGGCGGGGTGCTCCACCAGCAGGAAATCATCCAAGTAGTGGATACACATCGGAACCTGCCCATGTTCGACCAGAACCCAATGCAGGGCCTGGGCCAGCCGGTCAAACAGCCAATGGCTGCTTTTTGAGCCAAACGTAAGACGATTGGCAAAGTAGTATCTTCCTGCCCATTTGATGCCATAATATTGCCACAGTTGCGGGAGGATCGGGAGCAATTTAAAGGCATCGGCAATATCAGTTTTTGACAACCAGGCCCCCCTGCCTGCCTTGAGAATGAACTGAATGGCCTCATCGATAGAGGAGTACTTCATGCTGAACTCTTCTGACGGTATAAGCGAGTTGATACTAGGAATATGTGAGGAATGAGGAGCCGAGAGATCATAGATCAGCCTTTTTTTATTTGAGCCTCTCTTCGACACCACACCAATTGGGTTGACCCTCCACACTTCAAAAGGAATTAAGTCAAAAGGGCCGATGATGAAGCTTTTTTCCAATTCTGAGGATAATACCGCTTGCACCGCCTCAGGATCTTGTCTTGCAGAGAGGAGGTTCTCACACTCCCAATTCGAATGTGGCAGGGCCACCAATCCTGTGTGGAACCCTAGTGACAGGCCAGTGATCAAGTGCTGCACGAACTGCCGGTCGTCATGACTTTCCAGGAGCGTTTCCAAGAGATCCACGTTGACGTCGGTCAGTCATGCTTGTTTGGCCGATTTTTTGGGACAGGTGGACCTGGGATGTGCCCGAAAGCAGACCGTGCACACGTGAAGTGCCCTGCACCCGCTGAACATGCAGTGCCCGAAGTTGAAGTTATTGCATATCTGGCTTTTGCCCAGATACACAATAGGCCTGCCAAACTTGTCCATGAGGGCCGGGCAAAATGCCTGCAGAAGAGCTCCATGTCCAGCACAGCCCAATTAGTCATAAACTGGAACTGTGCTAGGGAGGCAGCGGCTTTAGCCGCGAAGGATCGGTGATAATCATAGAACCCCGAGCCCCCATACTTGTGACCCAAATCAGTAACCTGATACAAATAAGCGTCCAGCTCCTCCCTCCTATTAGGCTGCGCCGAGCAGATGACGTCTCGGAACAAGCTAAAAGCGAGAACAAATTCTGGTATAGACAGCTTGCGATTCAACCTGGCATCTTTAGACTTCATCACCACTGACACCTCCCCGCAATCAATGGTTCTGTGCTCACTAGCATCGTGGGAAGCTATGAGGATAGATGCCAGGTTGACTTCTTTGCCCGCCAGAATATCTCTCCTGATATTTTCCGCCACAAAATGAGCTGGGACAATGGCCGGTGGAGTAGAAGACATACCTAGGGAACCTGCCACCGGCCCCGATACTGCCGACATGGTCGCTACTGACTGCGACGAGGTGGAGGCCCTGGACTCCAGCTCCACGACCCTGTGCTGGATGTCCGCTACCGAGGCAGCCAGACTCCCCATAGTGGCATTTAATTGAGCCAGTGATGCCTGGATAGAAGGCACTACCAGCTGCTCGCTTGCTGGAACCGGGCTAGATACCAGTAGCCTATAAAGTTCGGCTTTCCTGGCCGAAGCCGGGTGACTAATGCCCCTTCTATTTAATTCGGCCACCAGTTTTGGAATTGTCCAGTTCCTCAGGGATCCATGACCAGCCAGACCGGAAACCATGGACCCGGAGATGGACGAGGCATCGTCGATGTCTGAGGCCTGGGACATGTTGACCGCGCTGTAACCTCTACGCCCTGGATAAGACCTGAGGACAAAACCTTTGTTACTTGTGCGGACCCAGGTGTGTCTAGGACAACCCGATGGGCCCTTTTTTTTTTTTTTTTTTGTGAAACCGCCCCTAGATTCTGGCCAGCCTAATGAACCTGAATTGATACTCACCTGGTTATGGAATTTTGGTGAAAAAGACAATGATACCGTACCGGAGGCTCGTACCACCAACCGAGGTGGAGGCCTTGCTTATGGAAAACTGCCGGCACCGAAACCCCAAACGTGCTGCCGTATAAACAAAGAACAAGTATGAAAATCTTTTTTGGCAACAATGCTGAGGACAGAAGAGCCAACAAACTAGGATGACGTGCCCCCCGGGCGTGCTGCTAGGTCAAGCATGCTGCTATGGCGGATGTGTGCCATGATTGGTGAACAAAAACCCCTAGGACGTACTTAGACAGGACACCATGCCACCGGGGCGGCTGACGCGACATTGCCTGAACGCTTCAGACAAACGTGTAACAAGGGACAAGAAAGACCACCTGGGCGTACCAGGTAGGACCACGTGTCACAGACGTAATATTTCCCTGAACGTTTCAAGCAGACGTACACCAAGAAATGAATATGACAACCTGGACGTTCCAGGCAGGACCACGAGCCACCCGCATGGCAGACATACTTTGCCTGAACGTTTCAAGCAGACGTGCCACAGTAGACGAGTATGGCAACCTGGACGTTCCAGGAGAGAACAACATAACACTGCTTGAACGCTTCAAGCGGACGTACCACATGAGATGACGAGACACCATGCAACCAGGACACCGTGCCACGAAGTGGCGGACGTGACTATGCCTGAACGCTTCAAGCAGACGCACCACAATAAACAGTTTGACAACCTGGGATTCAAGGCCGGACCACATGCCACCGGAGTGGCGGACACCACAAAGCCTGAACGTTTAAAGCCGACGTACCACAAAAAACAAAGTGACCCCCTAGATATTTCAGGCAGAATCATGTGCCACCGGGGTGGCCGACAGAATAGCGCCTGAATGTTTCAAGCAGACGATAAGGAACGTGTGAAAGTGCCTGCGGCCAAACCCCCGTGACACCTACCATACCCGTATGGAAGATAGGACGTATTACCTACTGCACGTAAAGAATCCTTGAACCGGAGTGGAGCGACAGATAACCGACCAGAAGCAGACACTGTAATATGATGATGCAAGACAAAAGGTAAAGTTTTTTTTTTTGTTTTTTTTTAACAGAACATCGGCACTGCTGCTCCCGGCACGGAGAGCCCAACCACGCCGCTCTAGAGCAGGACAAACAAAGGACTCTAGAATCTTGCGATATACCAAAATGACACTTACAGCCAGTGGCCACATATACACACAGAACTATGACACCACATAAATCTGCCGACTGATAACCACATAATCAGACCAGATTCCTTAAAGTGACAGTACACGGACTTGAAATGTCATACATTGCATGCTCTGTGTTCTCCTCCCCCACCCTTGTTATATAGAAGACTTCATGAACTGCTTCCCGCACAAGGGATTCTGGCACAGAAGGGGTTAACCAATTTGGACACCACAGCGGCTAGCAGGCCGGGATCGATGCGGTCAATCAATAGGCATCTACCTGCATTTAAGGTCAGTCACGAGCAACGGTGTACCTGACCGTTTCTCTGTACTGTGGATGAGCGTTTACACATATATATATATATATATATATGTGGCCTAGGAGGTGACAATAAAACAAGGACATAGGAACTCAATGGATGGCTGGAATAGGATAGTGATAATAATTAGATGATGGAACAAATGATTATTATAGTTGTAAGGGACGTATGCCGGTTCTAGTCCTCTGAGGCGACTAATTATATGGCTGTGGTTACCTCATATGTGTAACGTCTATACAGGGAGTGCAGAATTATTAGGCAAGTTGTATTTTTGAAGATTAATTTTATTATTGAACAACAACCATGTTCTCAATGAACCCAAAAAACTCATTAATATCAAAGCTGAATATTTTTGGAAGTAGTTTTTAGTTTGTTTTTAGTTTTAGCTATTTTAGGGGGATATCTGTGTGTGCAGGTGACTATTACTGTGCATAATTATTAGGCAACTTAACAAAAAACAAATATATACCCATTTCAATTATTTATTTTTACCAGTGAAACCAATATAACATCTCAACATTCACAAATATACATTTCTGACATTCAAAAACAAAGCAAAAACAAATCAGTGACCAATATAGCCACCTTTCTTTGCAAGGACACTCAAAAGCCTGCCATCCATGGATTCTGTCAGTGTTTTGATCTGTTCACCATCAACATTGCGTGCAGCAGCAACCACAGGTGTACTGTTTTCCCTCCTTGTAAATCTCACATTTGATGATGGTCCACAGGTTCTCAATGGGGTTCAGATCAGGTGAACAAGGAGGCCATGTCATTAGATTTTCTTCTTTTATACCCTTTCTTGCCAGCCACGCTGTGGAGTTCTTGGACGCGTGTGATGGAGCATTGTCCTGCATGAAAATCATGTTTTTCTTGAAGGATGCAGACTTCTTCCTGTACCACTGCTTGAAGAAGGTGTCTTCCAGAAACTGGCAGTAGGACTGGGAGTTGAGCTTGACTCCATCCTCAACCCGAAAAGGCCCCACAAGCTCATCTTTGATGATACCAGCCCAAACCAGTACTCCACCTCCACCTTGCTGGCGTCTGAGTCGGACTGGAGCTCTCTGCCCTTTACCAATCCAGCCATGGGCCCATCCATCTGGCCCATCAAGACTCACTCTCATTTCATCAGTCCATAAAACCTTAGAAAAATCAGTCTTGAGATATTTCTTGGCCCAGTCTTGACGTTTCAGCTTGTGTGTCTTGTTCAGTGGTGGTCGTCTTTCAGCCTTTCTTACCTTGGCCATGTCTCTGAGTATTGCACACCTTGTGCTTTTGGGCACTCCAGTGATGTTGCAGCTCTGAAATATGGCCAAACTGGTGGCAAGTGGCATCTTGGCAGCTGCACGCTTGACTTTTCTCAGTTCATGGGCAGTTATTTTGCGCCTTGGTTTTTCCACACGCTTCTTGCGACCCTGTTGACTATTTTGAATGAAACGCTTGATTGTTCGATGATCACGCTTCAGAAGCTTTGCAATTTTAAGAGTGCTGCATCCCTCTGCAAGATATCTCACTATTTTTGACTTTTCTGAACCTGTCAAGTCCTTCTTTTGACCCATTTTGCCAAAGGAAAGGAAGTTGCCTAATAATTATGCACACCTAATATAGGGTGTTGATGTCATTAGACCACACCCCTTCTCATTACAGAGATGCACATCACCTAATATGCTTAATTGGTAGTAGGCTTTCGAGCCTATACAGCTTGGAGTAAGACAACATGCATAAAGAGGATGATGTGGTCAAAATACTCATTGGCCTAATAATTCTGCACGCAGTGTATTACCTCTGGCCAGTCGGTACTTTGCACAACATAGTGGGCGGGATTCCCAATACGGTGTGAGCGTTACCAGGGGCGGAGCCGCAGAACGTGCCTAGCAACCGGCACACGCGGCTGCTCCCGAAACGCCCGAGCGCTGCCACCCCCCCGGGGTGAGGACCCGACCCGCCGTGTGGTGCGGTCCCCACGCTGCTGCCCCGGCATCAGATACCCCCTGCTTACCTGACCGAAAGCACCAGACGAGCCGCCGCAGCCAATACTCACCCAGCCGAGACGAAAAAGAGCGGGACGTGCAGGAACCAGACGTGAACCGGAAGTACCAGGTAACTGGCTGCACATCCCGTCCCTTGCACTCCGTGGGTCTTATAGCCAAGGGGCGGGGCCTATGCCCCTCCCACAAATACAGGCTGCACTGCAGCCTTAACTACATATCAATATGTATCCATGTGATGAGCAGATCCTGTTCATATTCTAATGGTAAAATCTGGGGACCACATATGGTTCCTCCCTTTCATATCAGGAAATAGGATCTAACATCCTTGTCAATTTGTTTGACCTGAATCTTACCTATGTCTAATAATAGCTAATACCTGTCAATGTTGGGCCTAATCGCCCGTCAGTTACTTGAACTTGTGACAATTTCTCGAATGTATTTGCTGCCTTCTTTTTTGTCACTTGTATTGTTGTTACAATTTATCTTCAAGCTTGTACCTTGCTATGGTAAATACAAAACAATAAAAATTGTCAATATAAAAAAAAAAAAAATCACTCCAATCGCTTACCAGTCGATGTTAGGCTACTTTCACACTAGCGTTCGGAGCGGGTCCGTCTGATGTTTCATCAGACGGATCCGCTCCTATAATGCAGACGTTTGCATCCGTTCAGAACGGATCCGTCTGCATTATAACTTAGAAAAATTTCTAAGTGTGAAAGTAGCCTGAGCGGATCCGTCCAGACTTTACATTGAAAGTCAATGGGGGCGGATCCGTTTGAAGATTGAGCCATATAGTGTCATCTTCAAACAGATCCGTCCCCATTGACTTACATTTCAAATGGCTGTATTTCAAATGCCTAATTCAAACCCCTGTATGTAGAGGTGGTATCTCAGAGGGCCTGAACCTCTGTAGGCCTGAAGTAAATCTATCTTTGCACAAAATGGCTGTATTTCAAATGGCTGTATTTTAAATGCCTAATTCAAACCCCTGTGTGTATAGGGGGGATCACACACGCCCTGAACCAGTGTAGGCCTAAAGTAAATATATCTTTGCACAAAATGGCTGTATTTCAAATGGCTGTATTTCAAATGCCTAATTCAAACCCCTGTATGTATAGGGGGGATCACATACGCCCTGAACCAGTGTAGGCTTGAAGTAAATATATCTTTGCACAAAATGGCTGTATTTCAAATGGCTGTATTTCAAATGCCTAATTCAAACTCCTGTATGTATAGGGGGGTTCACACACGCCCTGAACCAGTGTAGGCCTAAAGTAAATATATCTTTGCACAAAAAGGCTGTATTTCAAATGGCTGTATTTCAAATGCCTAATTCAAACCCCTGTATGTAGAGGTGGTATCTCAGAGGGCCTGTACCTCTGTAGGCCTGAAGTAAATATATCTTTGCACAAAATGGCTGTATTTCAAATGGCTGTATTTCAAATGCCTAATTCAAACCCCTGTACGTATCGGGGGGATCACACACGCCCTGAACCAGATTAGGCCTCAATTAAAGATTTCTTTGCACAAAATGGCTGTATTTCAAATGGCTGTATTTCAAATGCCTAATTCAAACCCCTGTATGTAGAGGTGGTATCTCAGAGGGCCTGAACCTCTGTAGGCCTGAAGTAAATCTATCTTTGCACAAAATGGCTGTATTTCAAATGGCTGTATTTTAAATGCCTAATTCAAACCCCTGTGTGTATAGGGGGGATCACACACGCCCTGAACCAGTGTAGGCCTGAAGTAAATATATCTTTGCACAAAATGGCTGTATTTCAAATGGCTGTATTTCAAATGCCTAATTCAAACCCCTGTATGTATAGGGGGGGTTCACACACGCCCTGAACCAGTGTAGGCTTGAAGTAAATATATCTTTGCACAAAATGGCTGTATTTCAAATGGCTGTATTTCAAATGGCTGTATTTCAAATGCCTAATTCAAACCCCTGTATGTATAGGGGGGATCACACACACCCTGAATCAGTGTAGGCCTGCAGTAAATATATCTTTGCACAAAATGGCTGCATTTCAAATGGCTGTATTTCAAATACCTAATTCAAACCCCTGTATGTAGAGGTGGTATCTCAGAGGGCCTGAACCTCTATAGGCCTGAAGTAAATATATCTTTGCACAAAATGGCTGTTTTTCAAATGGCTGTATTTCAAATGCCTAATTCAAACCCCTGTATGTATAGGGGGGATCACACACGCCCTGAACCAGTGTAGGCCTGCAGTTAATATATCTTTGCACAAAATGGCTGTATTTCAAATGGCTGTATTTCAAATGCCTAATTCAAACCCCTGTATGTAGAGGTGGTATCTCAGAGGGCCTGAACCTCTGTAGGCCTGAAGTAAATATATCTTTGCACAAAATGTCTGTATTTCAAATGGCTGTATTTCAAATGACTAATTCAAACCCCTGTATGTATAGGGGGCTCACACACGCCCTGAATCAGTGTAGGCCTGCAGTAAATATATCTTTGCACAAAAAGGCTGCATTTCAAATGGCTGTATTTCAAATGCCTAATTCAAAGCCCTGTATGTATAGGGGGGATCACACACGCCCTGAATCAGTGTAGGCCTAAAGTAAATATATCTTTGCACAAAATGGCTGTATTTGAAATGGCTGTATTTCAAATGCCTAATTCAAACCCCTGTATGTAGAGGTGGTATCTCAGAGGGCCTGAACCTCTGTAGGCCTGAAGTAAATATATCTTTTCACAAAATGGCTGTATTTAAAATGGCTGTATTTCAAATGCCTAATTCAAACCCCTGTATGTATAGGGGGCTCACACACGCCCTGAATCAGTGTAGGCCTGCAGTAAATATATCTTTGCACAAAATGTCTGTATTTCAAATGGCTGTATTTCAAATGCCTAATTCAAACCCCTGTATGTAGAGATGGTATCTAAGAGAGCTTGAACCTCTGTAGGCCTGAAGTAAATATATCTTTGCACAAAATGGCTGTATTTCAAATAGCTGTATTTCAAATGCCTAATTCAAACCCTTGTATGTTTAGGGGGATCACACACGCCCTGAACCAGTGTTGGCCTGAAGTAAATATATCTTTGCACAAAATTGCTGTATTTCAAATGGCTGTATTTCAAATGGCTGTATATCGAATGGCTGTATTTCAAATGCCTGATTCAAACCCCTGTATGTAGAGGGGGTATCTTACAGGGCCTGAACCAATGTAGGCCTGAATTCAATATTGGTGCACCAAATGTCGGTATTTAAAATCTCTGAATGTAACCCAAATGTATTATGGGTGTATGTCACAATGACATCTGCATCAAAGGCTGCCAACTAAATTTTTGGTGCCCAAATGAGTGTTTGTTTAAAAACTGAATTTGACAGCAGTATATAAGCCTGTAATTTCACACGTGCTGATGCTGCAAGGCCTGAAAATAGTGTTTTTTGTTAAAAGAGTGTGTTTTTCTAACCCCAGAAAATGATGGATGTATTTCTACCCTAAATTGCACACTGACTAATACAGATTTTGTAGATTGCCAAAAAAGTCTTTTTTTGCTAACAGAATATGAAAGCTGTATATATTAAACTTGAATTTAACACTTGCAGATCTGGAAAATACAGTTTTTTGGAAGAAAAAAAAGTGTGTTTTTCAAAGCCCAGGAAATAATGGGTGTATTTCTACCTTAAATTACACACTGTCTAATACAGATGTTGTAGATTGCCAAAAAAAAGTCTTTTTTTTGCTAACAGAATATGAAAGCTGTATATATTAAACTTGAATTTAACACTTGCAGATCTGGAAAATACTGTTTTTTGAAGAAAAAAAATGTGTGTTTTTCAAACCCCAGAAAATGATAGGTGTATTTCTACCTTAAATTACACACTGACTAATACAGATGTTGTAGATTGCCAACAAAGTCTTTTTTTGCTAACAGAATATGAAAACTGTATATATTAAACTTGAATTTAACAGTTGCAGATCTGGAAAATACGTTTTTGTTTTTTTTAAAAAGTGTGTTTTTCAAACCCCAGAAAATGATGGGTGCATTTCTACCTTAAATTGCACACTGACTAATACAGATGTTCTATTTTGCCCAAAATAAAAATAAAAATGGTGATTTGCAATGTCCCAAAAGCTTAGATGCAGTGCTGGTGCACTGAGCATGCATAAAATGGCCGCCGCCGCCACCACCCACCTAAATAACAGAATTCTAAAAGTTTGTATTTTTTGGTCAATGAGCTCAGGGCAGGGTAAAACGATAGTGCCCTGCACCCACACAACTATTTGTCTGTAGATCGCTGAGTTAGATTCTCTCCTATTCTCTCCCTGAAATCACAAGTCCAGCAGCATCCTCTCTCTACACTTGTAACAGCAGAGTGACGTTCAGCGCTACGTGACTCAAGCTTATATAGAGCCTGGGTCACATGCTGCTCTGGCCAATCACAGCCATGCCATTAGTAGGCATGGCTGTGATGGCCTCTTGGGGCAAGTAGTATGACGCTTGTTGATTGGCTGCTGTGCAGCCTTTCAAAAAGCGCCAAGAAAGCGTCGAACACTGAACCCGAACTTTTACTGAAATGTTCGGGTTCGGGTCCGGGGTCCCAAAATCCTAAAGTTCAGTACGAACCCGAACTTTACAGTTCGGGTTCGCTCAACCCTATTTATTATCCATCCTAGATTTTTTAAAAGGTCGCAAAACCTGTCTCGATCTTTTTTAATTTGTTGTTCTGAGTCTGATATGATTAGGAAGTTGTCTAAGTAGGGGACGATTGCAAGACCCTGAATTCTCAAAAGGACGACAATTTCTACTATTAATTTGGTGAATATTCTGGGGGCAGATGATATTCCGAAGGGGAGGGCGACGAATTGAAAGTGGGCTAGGTTCCCTATATGATCTTTTATGGCGAACCTTAGGTATTTTTGAGACTCTGCATGGATCGGGACGTGGTAGTAAGCATCTTTCAGGTCGACTGTACACATCAGGGCGTTTCTTTTTATTAGAAGGATGGTGGAGCTCAGGGATTCCATCTTGAATTTCCTGTAGGTAACATGCTTGTTTAGGTCCTTTAAGTTTATTATCAAATCGATAGGTGCCCCCGTTTTTTTTTAAACTAGGAATAGGTTTGAGTAGTAGCCCTGCCCCTGTTGAGATAGAGGGACTGGAATTACTACTCCCAATTTTTGGAGATCCTGAAATTTTTCCCAAATCAATGGTAACTGTGCTGGATGATGAAAGATTTTGAATCTTTTTTTTTGGGGGGGGGGGGGGGGGGGGCAGGGAAGAAAACTCTATCCTGTACCCGTCCTTTATTATGTTTAAAGCCCAAGGATTTGAAATTACGGATTTCCACTGCGGGTAGAAGGTTTTTAGTCTTCCCCCTATCCTGGCGTCATTGTTTGGATTTGTTTTGGGGATTAAGAAGATATCCTCTACCCCGTCCCCCTTTTGCATAGCTCCAATGGCCCGTTTTCCCTTTTCCACGAAAGGATTTTCCCTGATTAAACTGTGGACGAAAGGGCAATTTTCGTTTTGTCGGCTTATCTTTAGGAAAACCTTTTTTCTTGTCGGTAGCTTTTTCTAGGATCGTGTCCAGGACGGGGCCAAAAAAGTACTCCTCAGAAAAAGGTATCGAGCATAACTTCATTTTGGATGCTATATCTCCCCACCAGGATTTCATTAAAAGAACTCTTCTGGCGGCATTGGATAAAGCCGCGTCTTTAGCTGAAAAACAAATAGTTTCTGCTGAAGCATCAGCTAGGAAGCCTGTCGCTGATTTCAATAATGGTATTGAATAGTGATGGACGAACATCTGCAAGTTCACGGCGGGTTCCATTCATTTTAATGGCAGGCGAACCTGAAAAACCTTCAGCTCATATTTGCAGTCAAGAAATAATTACTAGAAGTGCACAAATAGTCCCACAACATGGACAGTGACATACCAGATGTATTATTCAAATTTGCGATCTCCATTCATTATTTTTTTCAATGCGAAATATCGGCAATATAATTTTCGCGTACGCGCATGCGCTAATGCACTATACAGTACCCAAATGCACTATAAAGAAAGTATATTGGTATATAACACCCCGCTTCAATCAGTTGTTTTGTGGGATGACTGGTATATCACACCAGTAGAAAATATTTGTTCCAATAACGCTTGTCCCTCTATATACCTGCAGTATCACAGAAGAACTGCACACAACTGCCGCACAATACAAATGCACTATAATATACTTTCTAACATAGAAAGTATATTATAACATACTACAAGGAATTCAATCCATTAGAATATACATAAAGATAAAACGTAACCTTTAATAATTTTACTATGAGGGTCCATTCACACGTCTGTAAGTGTTTTGTGGATCCGCAAAGCACGGACATCGGCAATGTGCATTCCACAATTTGTGGACCGCACATCGCCGGCACTATAATAGAAAATGCCTAATCTTGTCTGCAATTGCGGACAAGAATAGGACATGTTCTATTTTTTTGTGGAAACGGAAGCACAGATGCGGAAGTGCGGATCCGCAAATGCGGATGTGGACAGCACATTCCGGCCCCATTGAAAATGAATGGGTCTGCACCCGTTCCACAAAATTGCGGAACGGATGCGGACCCATTTTGTGGACGTGTGAATGGAAAAGATATCCCTCAAAATGAAAAAAAAAATTAATTATTAAAGTTAAGCAAAAAGCATAGATGTGGTAGGCAATAACAAGTGCTCGGCGGCACTAAATCAGGTGCTCGGAGGCACCAAATCAGAAACCATATGTCCTACCACAATCCGGGGGGGTTCCAGTGCACATCCATGAATCCCGAAGGGAAAGCAAAAAACATCTATCCCTGGGCTAGATGATGATGTGGTATTGAAGGACAGGGTGGGCAAAGAACTGTCCCTGATATTGCCCTACAGGGGTGTGCTGTTCTGGCCCTGATAGCCTAACCACAGACCACCCGCCCTGATAAGAGCGACCCCGTCCGGAACCTTACCCTATATAAAAATTGCCCTAGTAAGCCCCTAGGCCCCTGACTTTCAGGTGATCACTATGTAGATCTATGTGTTTTTGACTCATTATAAAAGTATATTATAAGTATATCGCACCCCTCTGTGTATCACACATATCGATAGCACACCTATACTAGTCCTTAAAATGACTTTTGTGGCCCTATTAGCTAGCATTTTGTGTCCCTAACAGCCTGTCCCTGCTCCACACAGCAACCTCTCCCTACACTGGCAAAACACTGAATGTAAAATGGCGGCCAGATCAGGTTTATTTAAAAGGTAGGGGGTATGTCCATGTGCTGAAATGTCTCAATTGGCTGTTCTGTACCACCTGATGGATGTGTCATGGGTCAAAGTTCTTCATAATGTAAAAGATTATGGCAGGCGCAAATTTCTCCATATGTTCGCATGTTCGGCGAATCGCGAACACGCAAAGTTCTCAGCGAAATGACCGCCGGGAGAACCGCAAGGCCATCTCTAGTATTGAATCTAATATCTGTTCTCACAATGTTTTATTAATTAGATGTCTCTCTAGTTCATTCAACCAGAGATACATCGACCTAGCCACTGAGGTTGCGGTGATATTCGTTTTGAGGCAATACATTGCGCTTCCCAAGACTTCCTCAAGAGGCTATCCGCTTTTCTTTCCATGGTATCTTTTAATTGGGAAGAATCTTCAAAAGGTAGCAAGGTTTTTTTATTTACCTTTGCTACTTGGATGTCAATTCTATGTATTTTGTCAAACACCTTTGATTCAGTGGGATCAAATAATAACCTGTTTTTGAATTCCATAGAAATGCCTAATTTTTTCTCAGGGGATGCCCACTCGTCCATAATCATTTCTTTAATATTTTCGTTTATGGGAAAAACTCTAAAACGTTTAGTTTTTAATCCCCCAAACATCTCTTCCTGAACTGAGTGAGGTTTTTGGACATACTCTACTCCCATAGTTTCTCTAACTGCTTTTAAAAGGTCATTCATCTCTGCTATTGAGAAAAGATTTTTTTTTGATTCATCTGTTATTTCCCCTTCCGATAAGGGATGCTCGTCTTCATCTCTTTTCGATAAGGAAGCCTCGTCCTCCAACCCGTCAGAGTCTGAGGAGGATATATCTATCAATTTTTGGCGTTGTGGCGGAGGCGCTGCAAGGGCTTCTTCGCGAAAGGATGCCAATGAAGATCAAACTTCCTCTTTGATCATAGACTTGAATTCCTGCATGATAGACGGCTGTTCATCTCTCACAATTTTTGTAATACACTACTTACTAGAGATGTCGCAAACATAAAATTTTCCGTTCGCGAACAGCGAACGTGAATTTCTGCAAATGTTCGCGAACGGGCGAACCGGGCGAACCACATAGACTTCAATAGGCAGGAGAATTTTAAAACCCACAGGGACTCTTTCTAGCCACAGTAGTGATGGAAAAGTTGTTTCAAGGGGACTAACACCTGGACTGTGGCATGCCAGAGGGGGATCCATGGCAAAACTCCCATGGAAAATTACATAGTTGACGCAGAGTTGGGTTTTAATCCATAAAGGGCATAAATCACCTAACAATCCTACATTTTTTTGAACAACGTGGTTTAAAACATCCAGTGTGTGTATACGATCAGGTATGATGTTGTATCGATCAGGTAGTGTAAGGGTTACGCCCGCTTCACAGACATTGACAGACTAAACTCCCCTTTTAATGCACCGCAAACAACCGCAAACAGTCCATTTGCCCAACCGCAAACTCCCCATTTGCACAAGGTTGGATACCAAGCTAGCCATGTCCCGTTGATGTCATTGAAGGTTTCTTCCTCCACTCAGCCACGTACAACACCAAGGGTCCCCGAAAGGTGAATTGAATAGATTTTTCGAACGGGGAGATGGTTAAAAATGCGCTGGCTCCCTCCACTTTGTTTGAATCCACGGTCACTGCGTCTGCGCCGTGCAATTTACTCTCACACCCGATATGAGTGGTATTTTCTGTAGTTCTCTCTTCTCATCAGTTTAATCCCTGTTACGTCCCCAATCTGGGGTCCATTTATTAAATTGATTTTTCAAACGGGGAGATGGTTAAAAAAATGCTGGCTCCCTCCCCTTTGTTTGAATCCATGCCACGGTCACTGCATCTGCGCCGTGCGATTTACTCTCACACCCGATATGAGTGGTATTTTCTGTAGTTCTCTCTTCTCATCAGTTTAATCCGTGTTACGTCCCCAATCTGGGGTCCATTTATTAAATAGATTTTTCGAACGGGGAGATGGTTAAAAAAACGCTGGCTCCCTCCCCTTTGTTTGAATCCACACCACGGTCACTGCGTCTGCGCCTTGCAATTTACTCTCACACCCGATATGAATAGTATTTTCTGTAGTTCTCTCTTCTCATCAGTTTAATCCCTGTTACGTCCCCAATCTGGGGTCCATTTATTAAATAGATTTTTCGAACGGGGAGATGGTTAAAAAAACGCTGGCTCCCTCCCCTTTGCTTGAATCCATGCCACGGCGCGTCTGCGCCGTGCAATTTACTCTCACACTGTCACGACTGTGACTGATCCAGACAGGTCTGGGAGGAGAAGGTCGCAGCGACTTGCTACTCGCGATAGCTTGTGAGTTTGCTCCGTGGTTCAGGGTATGTCATCTGGGTTTTGCCTTGTGAACCTTTTTGTCCTGACTGGGAGTTTGTAGGCATCCTTCTCAGGTGAGTCCTGTCTGCCACTCCCAGCTACTATATTAGTTTCAGTTTCACTTGCAGTCATTGCCAGATATAGTTCTTACTTCCAGTTCTATTCTGACCATTGAAGGAGATCGTTTGATGGTGTTGCTGTGGAGCTCTTGTCCGGCGTGGACTGTCGTGATTGGGATCGCCTTCTCTGCTCGTGACTGGATAAGTCTATCTCTGCTATAGTTGTTTGTTGCTGTCTTCCCCTGCTGTTCTCCTAGACATGAGTGATGGTGACTAGTGCTCCCATAGGCCTTTCCCCACTCTAGGCTTGTTAGGGTGACTGAGGGTTTAGGCATCCAGCTCGCCGCACGGGTTCACACCCCGTCTAGGGTATCAGGGCAGACAGGTGCCAGCTTAGGGTTAGTCAGGGGTGGCCATACTATTCCCATCCGTAGATAAGGGTCCCCCTTCCCCTCCGTCTGGTGCGACACGACTGCTGCTGGGATAGCAGTCGTGACACACACCCGATATGAGTGGTATTTTCTGTAGTACTATTCTCATTAGTTTAATCCCTGTTACGTCCCATATCAGGGATTGCCTTCTGTGAAAAAAAATTTAGGCCGGATACCTTCGACTGCCTTCACAGTGACAGACCAAACTCTGATACACCAAAATGAATTGATTTTAGGAACCGGGAGATGGAAAAAGCAGCTTGGTCGGTCCTCTTACTCCCAAGTTGGGGCACTGCGCGTGCACGGAGCAATGTGCTGTGACACCCTATATGAGTGGTGTCTTAAATAGTACTATTCCTATCAGTTTAATCCCTGTTACGTCCGCTATCCGGGGACGTGTGTAGAATTGATTAACCATTGTTGAATTAACGAACCATTATGACATCCTGCAATAATTTAGTTCTGAGCTCTGTACTTGCTTTGTATTGGAATTGATGGGGATTTTTTAAATTGTCTGCATTATTTCTAATAAACTATTAAGAGACTTTATTATGATTTTTTATTTTATGTATTAAAAACCCATACAACTTTAAAAAAAACAAAAAAAAAAACGAATGTTTTTTCTATGAAAAATTATCCAGCCGATCGCTTTTGGTCTTATCATAATGAAGCAACGGCCTTATCATCTGGGGTGTGGCAACATTGCCAACACACTCATAGAGATGATGATCACTTCATTGTGATACGCAAGCCCCTTCACCACAAGGTAACGATTACGAAGGGGAATTGACACTTGTATGTTCCTTTTTTTTTTGTTTTGTTTTTGCAGCCACAGTGCAGCACCAGAGGCCAGAAAAATTAGGCATGTACTCATGCCTGAAAAATAAAGGTTCTGTTGCAGCCGCTGTTGTAGCAGTGGCCGGAAAAATTTATGTTTTCAAGGCAGAAAGGTGACTCAAACATTGTGGCTTGAACCCTAGTTGGTGGCGGAGAATTCACGAAAGTCATCCGGTATGCAGACATTAAATACAGCAGCGTGGGGACCATTTTGAGGCCAAGGCATGTCATCAGGCCTTTTGTTAGTCAAACGTATCCCCCACTGTCAGTCCCTTCGGGATCCATGCCTCATTCATCTTAATGAAGGCGAGGTAATCAACACTTTTTTGACCGAGGCGACTTCTTTTGTCAGTGACAATGCCTCCTGCTGCACTGAAGGTCCTTTCTGACAGGACACTTGAAGCGGGGCAGGCCAGAAGTTTTATCGCAAACTGGGATAGCTCAGGCCACCGGTCAAACCTGCACACCGAGTAATCAAGGGGTTCAGCGCTCCTCAGAGTGTCGATATCTGCAGTTAAGGCGAGGTAGTCTGCTACCTGTCGGTCGAGTCGTTCTCTAAGGCCGGATCCCGAAGGGCTGTGGCGATGTGTAGGACTGAAAAACCTCTGCATGTCCTCCATCAACAACACATCTGTAAAGCGTCCTGTTCTTGCCGCCGTGGTCGTGGTAGGAGGAGGATTACTTTCACCTCTTCCCCAGTTAGATTCCCGTTGTGCTGTGACATCCCCCTTATAAGCTGTGTAAAGCATATTTTTTAGTTTTGTTTTGAACTGCTGCATCCTTTCTGACTTTCGGTAATTTGGTAACATTTCCGCCACTTTCTGCTTACACCGGGGGTCTAGTAGCGTGGCCACCCAGTACAGGTCGTTCTCTTTCATCCTTTTTATACGAGGGTCCCTCAACAGACATGACAGCATGAAAGACCCCATTTGCACAAGGTTGGATGCCGAGCTACTCATTTCCCGTTCCTCGTCCTCACTGATGTCATTGACGGTCTGTTCTTCCCCCCAGCCACGTACAACACCACGGGTCCCAGATAGGTGACAACAACGAGCACCCTGGGATGCCTGCTCTGGTTGGTCTTCCTCCTCCTCAAAGCCACATTCCTCCTCTGACTACTCTTCCTCATACTCCTCTTGCAGTGTTGCCGCAGGTCCGGCAAGCGATGATGACAAGGCTGTTTCTGGTGGTGATGGTGACCACAACTCTTCCTCTTCCTCTTCACGCTCATCTACAGCCTGATCCAGCACTCTTCGCAGGGCACGCTCCAGGAAGAAAACAAATGGGATGAGGTCGCTGATGGTGCCTTCGGTGCGACTGACTAGGTTTGTCACCTCCTCAAAAGGACGCATGAGCCTACAGGCATTGCACATGCGCGTCCAGTAACGTGGCAAAAAGAATTCCCAGCTCTGCAGAGGCTCTCCTAGCACCCCGGTCATACAAATACTCGTTGACGGCTTTTTCTTGTTGGAGCAGGCAGTCGAACATTAGGAGTGTTGAATTCCAACGTGTCGGGCTGTCACAAATCAAGCGCCTCACTGGCATGTTGTTTCGGCGCTGAATGTCTGAAAAGTGCGCTATGGCCGTGTAGGAACGCCTGAAATGGCCACACACTTTCCTGGCCTGCTTGAGGACGTCCTGTAAGCCTGGGTACTTAGACACAAAGCGTTGTACGATGAGATTCAACACATGTGCCATGCATGGCACATGTGACAACTTGCCCAAATTCAATGCCGCCAACAAATTGCTTCCATTGTCACACACCACTTTGCCGATCTCCAGTTGGTGCGGGGTCAGCCACTGATCCACCTGTGCGTTCAGGGCAGACAGGAGTGCTGGTCCAGTGTGGCTCTCTGCTTTCAGGCAAGTCAACCCCAAGACAGTGTAACACTGTCTTATCCGGGATGTGGAATAGCCCCTGGGGAGCTGGGAGGATTCAGTTGATGTGCAGCCAGATGCCGCAGCAGAAGAGGACTCAGCCGAGGAGGTTATCGAAGAGGATGGAGTAGGAGGAGTAGAGGAGGTGGCAGTAGGCCTGCCTGCAAGTCGTGGCGGTGTCACCAACTCCACTGCAGAGCCACGCATTCCATGCTTGGCAGCCGTCAGCAGGTTGACCCAATGCACAGTGTACGTGATATACCTGCCATGACCATGCTTTGCAGACCAGGTATCAGTGGTCAGATGGACCCTTGCCCCAACACTGTATGCCAGAGATGCCATGACTTCCTTTTCAATCACTGAGTAGAGGTTTGGGATTGCCTTTTTTGAAAAAAAAATTTGTCCGGGTACCTTCCACTGTGGTATCCCAGTAGCGACAAATTTTTTGAAGGCCTCAGACTCCACCAGCTGGTATGGTAAAAGCTGGCGGGCTAAGAGTTCCGTCAAGCCAGCTGTCAGACGCCGGGCAAGGGGGTGACTCTGTGACATTGGCTTCTTACGCTCAAACATTTCCTTGACAGACACCTGACTGTGGGAAGATGAGATGGAACTGCTGAAGGTGAGAGGCGGAGTGGCGGGTGGTTGAGAGGGGGCAAGGAGGACAGCAGTGGTTGACGTGGCTGAAGATGCTGGACCAGGAGGAGGATGGTGGCTTTGAGTTTGTGTGCTGCTTGTACTCATGTGTTGATCGCATAGGCCAGGGGTAGGCAACCTCCGGCACTCCAGGTGTTGTGAAACTACAACTCACAGCATGCATACTTACTCTGTTCTTCTCTGAACCCCCAGAGAAATGAATGGAGCATGCTGGGAATTGTAGTTTCACAGCAGCTGGAGTGCCGAAGGTTGCTGACCGCTGCCATAGGCGTTTGTGATGTGCGATCATGTGCCTTCGCAAAGCAGTTGTACCGAGGTGGGTGTTGGACTTCCCACAACTTAGTTTCTTTTGGCGCAGGTTGCAAATGGCATTGCCATGGTTTTGCCACACTGCTGAGCTTTGCAATGACGGCATTCTGGTGGTGGCAACAGCATGCGTTGATTGGCGTGCTGTCTGGCTGACCCCGGGTGCCGATACATGCTGTCTGACTGTGTCACTAGCTCCTTGCGACGACCTCCCCCTGCTTCCAACTCGTCTTCTCCTTCTCTCTGTCTCCCCTTCTGAACTTTCCCCCTCTTTTTCTTCTCTTCGAGCAGGCACCCACGTGGCATCCACGGACACATCGTCATCATCAACCACTTCACTTGTATCTGACACCTCAGCAAAGGAAGCAGCAGTGGGTACAACATCATCATCATCATCACACTGTACGTCCATGTGTGTAATGCTGCCTGACTGAGACATATCCCTGTTATCTACATCCTCTGGCAATAATGGTTGTGCATCACACATTTCATCCAACTGATGTGTAAATAACTCCTCTGAGGGATCCATTGAAGCGTCTGTGGTGGCTGTGGTGATAGTGGTGGTGGTGGTGGCGGCCGGGAGAGTGGTAACTTGAGAGCAGGTGACCAAAGCTGAGCTGGAGGAGGATGGTGCGTCAAGGTTCTTAGCGGAAACTGTTGAAGATTGGGTGTCCTGTGTAAGCCAGTCAACTATTTTCTCTGATTTTTTTGGGTTCAGGGTACGTGGCCTCTGAACACTGGGCATTATTCCAGGGCCAGTGGAAATCACAGCACCACGACCACGACGGCCCCTGCGGGGTGGCCTGCCTCTGCCTGTCATTTTTTTTAGATAAGTGGTACTATGCGTGCAAGGTACTGTGCCACCCTATATAAGTGGTGGGCAGTGGGCACAGTACAGTCTGTGTGGGCCAGACACACACTGGCTTGCAACTGGGATTATATAACAGAAAAATATTAAATTGAATTTTTTTTATCTGCAAGGTATTTGTGAGTGAGTGACACCCTGTAACGGTATGAGTGGTGGGCTAGCCAGTGGCCACAGTACAGTCTGTGTGGGCCAGACACACACTGGCTGGCAACTGGGATTATATCACAGAAAAATATTAAATAGATTTTTTTTTATCTGCAAGGTATTTGCGAGTGAGTGACACCCTGTAACGGTATGAGTGGTGGGCTAGTGAGTGGCCACAGTACAGTCTGTGGGCCAGACACACACTGGCTTGCAACTGGGATTATATCACAGAAAAATATTAAATTGAATTTTTTTTATCTGCAAGGTATTTGCGAGTGAGTGACACCATGTAACGGTATGAGTGGTGGGCTAGCCAGTGGCCACAGTACAGTCTGTGTGGGCCAGACACACACTGGCTTGCAACTGGGATTATATCACTGAAAAATATTAAATTGAATTTTTTTTATCTGCAAGGTATTTGTGAGTGAGTGACACCCTGTAACGGTATGAGTGGTGGGCTAGCCAGTGGCCACAGTACAGTCTATGGGCCAGACACACACTGGCTTGCAACTCGGATTATATCACAGAAAAATATTAAATTGATTTTTTTTAATCTAAAAGGTATGTGTGAGTGACACCCTGTATGAATGGTGTGCACACAGTACTGTCTGTAGGCCAGACAGTCACTCACTGGCTTGCAACTGCTATTATATCACAGAGAAATAATAAATTGAATTTTTTTTTATCTGCACGGTATATTCTGTCACACCCTGTATGAATGGTGTTCACACAGTACTGTCTGTGACTGAGCCTGCAGCCTCTCACACAACACGGGCAGGCAACTGCAATATATATAAATATAAAAAATAAAAAAAAGCAGACTGATGTACCAGCCCTGAAAAGGGTGTTTTGGGGTGCTGTCAGGACACTGTTCTTACAGCAGATGAGTCTGTGGACACAGAACACTGCCCTAGCTAACGCTTTCCCTATTAGATCAGCAGCAGCAGCACTGTCCCTCCTCTCACTAAGAATGCAGCTTCCGAATGAATCAAAAATAGATGCTCTCCAGGAGGTGGGAGGGTCTGGGAGGGAGAGTCTGCTGCTGATTGGCTGGAATGTGTCTGCTGACTGTGAGGTACAGGGTCAACGTTTACTCAATGATGATGTATAGGGGGCGGACCGAACATCGCATATTTTCGCCCGCCGCGGCGAACGCGAACAAGCTATGTTTGCCAGGAACTATCGCCGGCGAACTATTCGGGACATCTCTACTCCTTACAGAGCTTTTTAGTATATTTATCAGGAGGTTTAGCACAGCATTGGATGAATCTCATAGTCTTCCTGGGTTTCTTCAAGGTTTGTTTATAGACCTATGAGAGAGCAGCTGTATTAATGCAGGATTCAATGTATAGTACATCAACAGAAAGTGCTGTATACATTTAAATGTGGGGTACCAGCCCAAGGGGAGGCATTCCATAGGAGTTAACTAAACCATCTCCTATAATCCCCACTATAGACCCTTTCCCTTGGTGGGTCTGCTGCCACTACACAAAAGTGTACACTCAGTTTGTAGCGTTGGAGCGTCTTGCGAGCGTCTTTGGGCTGCTGTAGCTCTTGGTCCGACATGATGCGCCTGTATCGGCAAGGAACAGATATTTATTAAATCCCCCGCCTGAGATAAAGTCATTTCCAGGTATACTCCTTGACCCGAAAGTGACATCAGACGCCGTCAAACGTGCAACGTCTGGGCCAGCTGATCTCACTAAGAGATAGGAGGCTCGTTGGCAGCCACAGGGTAGGCTGATTAACAGGGAGCGTGACCCTGCCGTCTCCCTGTCAGCTTTGGCATGCGCCTCCGGAGAGCAGGGGACGTACCTGGAACGAGATGACCTTAACGGAAGCGCCAATCTCCCGATGTAGCTCCCAGGTACACTGAAAATAAAAAATAAGGCGTACACAATATGTTTCACCTCCCTGATTGGCAGAGAGGACTTTCTCTGTCCTGGCCACTGTAGGGGCAGGAACACACTGGTGTGTGGTGGTGGGAGGGGTCAATTTAACCTTTCTCTGTTTCTGCCCCTACAGAGGTCAGGGGTAGGGATGAGCGAACCCGAACTGTATAGTTCGGGTTCGTACCGAATTTTGGGGTGTCCATGACACGGACCCGAACCCAAACATTTTTGTAAAAGTCTAGGTTCGGGTTCGGTGTTCGGCGCTTTCTTGGCACTTTTTGAAAGGCTGCAAAGCAGCCAATCAACAAGCATCATACTACTTGCCCCAAGAGGCCATCACAGCCTTGCCTACTATTGGCATGGCTGTGATTGGCCAGTGCAGCATGTGACCCAGCCTCTATATAAGCTTGGGTCACGTAGCGCTGCATGTCACTCTGCTGATTCAAGCATAGGGAGAGGTTGCTGCTGCGACGTTAGGGCGAGATTAGGCAGATTAACTCCTCCAAAAGACTTCATTCTGTGATCGATCTCCAGCTGTGGATCATTGAAGTGCTAATATCGAATTGCTCACTTTTTTTAGGCTGCCCAGAGCGTTTTTATATCACTTTTTTCTGGGGTGATCGGCGGCCATCTTGTGGCTTGTGGTGCGCCAGCACAAGCTACCACCTAGTGCTTTTAACCATCAATAGTGTGGTTATTTTTTGCTATATCCTACATCAGCTGCAGGCTGAGCCTGTGTCACCGAAGAGCATTTGACCATCAACAGTGTGGTTATTTTTTGGCCATATACTACATCAGGTGCAGGCTGAGCCTGTGTCACCCAAGTGCATTTAACCATCAACAGTGTGGTTATTTTTTGGCCATATACTACATCAGGTGCAGGCTGAGCCTGTGTCACCCAAGTGCATTTAACCATCAATAGTGTGGTTATTTTTTGGCCATATACTACATCAGGGGCAAGTTGAGCCTGTCACCCAGCACCTAAAAAATAGACCTGACATTTATATTCCTCCAAATCAGTACTGTTTTAGCTGGTCAAGTTATTTGTAGTGACCGTAAAAGCACAGTTTTTGTTCTGGGTTGAAAAACTATTCCCAAATTTGCCATTCTCAAAATTAGTAGTTTCTGCTATATCAGGCCTACTTTAAATCTATCCCAAAAAGGATATCTTAGATTCAAGGTGCTGATAGTGTCATTCAGAAAAACATAACACACACGCTACCGTGCAGATACAAGTCTAATTCTGTGATTAAAGGTATATCTGTCACACAGCGCGAAAAAAATAGGCCTCACATTTCTATTCAACCAAATCTGTACTGTTTTAGCTGGTCAAATTATTTGTAGTGACCGTAAAAGCACAGTTTTTGTTCTGGGTTGAAAAACTATTCCCAAATTTGCCATTCTCAAAATAAGTAGTTTCTGCTATATCAGGCCTACTTTAAATCTATCCCAAAAAGGATATCTTAGATTCAAGGTGCTGATAGTGTCATTCAGAAAAACTTAACACACACGCTACCGTGCAGATACAAGTCTAATTCTGTGATTAAAGGTATATCTGTCACACAGCGCAAAAAAAATAGGCCTCACATTTCTATTCAACCAAATCTGTACTGTTTTAGCTGGTCAAATTATTTGTAGTGACCGTAAAAGCACAGTTTTTGTTCTGGGTTGAAAAACTATTCCCAAATTTGCCATTCTCAAAATAAGTAGTTTCTGCTATATCAGGCCTACTTTAAATCTATCCCAAAAAGGATATCTTAGATTCAAGGTGCTGATAGTGTCATTCAGAAAAACTTAACACACACGCTACCGTGCAGATACAAGTCTAATTCTGTGATTAAAGGTATATCCTTCACACAGCGCGAAAAAAATAGGCCTCACATTTCTATTCAACCAAATCTGTACTGTTTTAGCTGGTCAAATTATTTGTAGTGACCGTAAAAGCACAGTTTTTGTTCTGGGTTGAAAAACTATTCCCAAATTTGCCATTCTCAAAATAAGTAGTTTCTGCTATATCAGTCCTACTTTAAATCTATCCCAAAAAGGATATCTTAGATTCAAGGTGCTGATAGTGTCATTCAGAAAAACTTAACACACACGCTACCGTGCAGATACAAGTCTAATTCTGTGATTAAAGGTATATCTGTCACACAGTGTGAAAAAAATAGGCCTCACATTTCTATTCAACCAAATCTGTACTGTTTTAGCTGGTCAAATTATTTGTAGTGACCGTAAAAGCACAGTTTTTGTTCTGGGTTGAAAAAATATTCCCAAATTTGCCATTTTCAAAATTGTGGTGAACGGGAACAATGAGGAAAACATCTAATAAGGGACGCGGACGTGGACATGGTCGTGGTGGTGTTAGTGGACCCTCTGGTGCTGGGAGAGGACGTGGCCGTTCTGCCACAGCCACACGTCCTAGTGAACCAACTACCTCAGGTCCCAGTAGCCAGCAGAATTTACAGCGATATTTGGTGGGGCCCAATGCCGTTCTAAGGATGGTAAGGCCTGAGCAGGTACAGGCATTAGTTAATTGGGTGGCCGACAGTGCATCCAGCACGTTCACATTATCTCCCACCCAGTCTTCTGCAGAAAGCGCACAGATGGCGCATGAAAACCAAGCCCATCGGTCTGTCACATCACCCCCATGCATATCAGGGAAACTGTCTGAGCCTCAAGTTATGCAGCAGTCTCTTATGCTGTTTGAAGACTCTGCTGCCAGGGTTTCCCAAGGGCATCCACCTAGCCCTTCCCCAGGGGTGGAAGAGATAGAATGCACTAACGCACAACCACTTATGTTTCCTGATGATGAGGACATGGGAATACCACCTCAGCACATCTCTGATGATGACGAAACACAGGTGCCAACTGCTGCGTCTTTCTGCAGTGTGCAGACTGAACAGGAGGTCAGGGATCAAGACTGGGTGGAAGACGATGCAGGGGACGATGAGGTCCTAGACCCCACATGGAATGAAGGTCGTGCCACTGACTTTCACAGTTCGGAGGAAGAGGCAGTGGTGAGACCGAGCAAACAGCGTAGCAAAAGAGGGAGCAGTGGGCAAAAGCAGAACACCCGCCGCCAAGAGACTCCGCCTGCTACTGACCGCCGCCATCTGGGACCGAGCACCCCAAAGGCAGCTTCAAGGAGTTCCCTGGCATGGCACTTCTTTAAACAATGTGCTGACGACAAGACCCGAGTGGTTTGCACGCTGTGCCATCAGAGCCTGAAGCGAGGCATTAACGTTCTGAACCTTAGCACAACCTGCATGACCAGGCACCTGCATGCAAAGCATGAACTGCAGTGGAGTAAACACCTTAAAAACAAAGAAGTCACTCAGGCTCCCCCTGCTACCTCTTCTGCTGCTGCCGCCTCGGCCTCTTCTGCTGCTGCCGCCGCCTCGGCCTCTTCCTCCGCCTCTGGAGGAACGTTGGCACCTGCCGCCCAGCAAACATGGGATGTACCACCAACACCACCACCTGCGTCACCAAGCATCTCAACCATGTCACACGGCAGCGTTCAGCTCTCCATCTCACAAACATTTGAGAGAAAGCGTAAATTCCCACCTAGCCACCCTCGATCCCTGGCCCTGAATGCCAGCATTTCTAAACTACTGGCCTATGAAATGCTGTCATTTAGGCTGGTGGACACAGACAGCTTCAAACAGCTCATGTCGTTGCTGTCCCACAGTATGTTGTTCCCAGCCGCCACTACTTCTCCAAGAGAGCCGTGCCTTCCCTGAACAACCAAGTGTCCGATAAAATCAAGTGTGCACTGCGCAACACCATCTGTGGCAAGGTCCACCTAACCACAGATACGTGGACCAGTAAGCACGGCCAGGGACGCTATATCTCCCTAACTGCACACTGGGTAAATGTAGTGGCGGCTGGGCCCCAGGCGGAGAGCTGTTTGGCGCACGTCCTTCCGCCGCCAAGGAACGCAGGGCAACATTCTTTGCCTCCTGTTTCCTCCTCCTCCTACTCAGCTTCCTCCTCCTCTTCTTCCACCTGCTCATCCAGTCAGCCACACACGTTCACCACCAACTTCAGCACAGCCCGGGGTAAACGTCAGCAGGCCATTCTGAAACTCATATGTTTGGGGGACAGGCCCCACACCGCACAGGAGTTGTGGCGGGGTATAGAACAACAGACCGACGAGTGGTTGCTGCCGGTGAGCCTCAAGCCCGGCCTGGTGGTGTGCGATAATGGGCGAAATCTCATTGCAGCTCTGGGACTAGCCGGTTTGACGCACATCCCTTGCCTGGCGCATGTGCTGAATTTGGTGGTGCAGAAGTTCATTCGCAACTACCCCGACATGTCAGAGCTGCTGCATAAAGTGCGGGCCGTCTGTTCGCGCTTCCGGCGTTCACACCCTGCTGCTGCACGCCTGTCTGCGCTACAGCGTAACTTCGGCCTTCCCGCTCACCGCCTCATATGCGATGTGCCTACCAGGTGGAACTCCACCTTGCACATGCTGGACAGACTGTGCGAGCAGCAGCAGGCCATAGTGGAGTTTCAGCTGCAGCATGCACGGGTCAGTCGCACTGCGGAACAGCACCACTTCACAACCAATGACTGGGCCTCCATGCGAGACCTGTGTGCCCTGTTGCGCTGTTTCGAGTACTCCACCAACATGGCCAGTGGCGATGACGCCGTTATCAGCGTTACAATACCACTTCTATGTCTCCTTGAGAAAACACTTAGGGCGATGATGGAAGAGGAGGTGGCCCAAGAGGAAGAGGAGGAAGAGGGGTCATTTTTAGCACTTTCAGGCCAGTCTCTTCGAAGTGACTCAGAGGGAGGTTTTTTGCAACACCAGAGGCCAGGTACAAATGTGGCCAGACAGGGCCCACTACTGGAGGACGAGGAGGACGAGGAGGACGAGGATGAGGAGGAGGTGGAGGAGGATGAGGATGAAGCATGTTCACAGCGGGGTGGCACCCAAAGCAGCTCGGGCCCATCACTGGTGCGTGGCTGGGGGGAAACACAGGACGATGACGATACGCCTCCCACAGAGGACAGCTTGTCCTTACCTCTGGGCAGCCTGGCACACATGAGCGACTACATGCTGCAGTGCCTGCGCAATGACAGCAGAGTTGCCCACATTTTAACGTGTGCGGACTACTGGGTTGCCACCCTGCTGGATTCCCGGTACAAAGACAATGTGCCCACCTTACTTCCTACACTGGAGCGTGATAGGAAGATGCGCGAGTACAAGCGCACGTTGGTAGACGCGCTACTGAGAGCATTCCCAAATGTCACAGGGGAACCAGTGGAAGCCCAAGGCGAAGGCAGAGGAGGAGCAAGAGGTCGCCAACGCAGCTGTGTCACGGCCAGCTCCTCTGAGGGCAGGGTTAGCATGACAGAGATGTGGAAAAGTTTTGTCACCACGCCACAGCTAACTGCACCACCACCTGATCTGGAACGTGTTAGCAGGAGGCAACATTTCACTAACATGGTGGAACAGTACCTGTGCACACCCCTCCACGTACTGACTGATGGTTCGGCCCCATTCAACATCTGGGTCTCCAAATTGTCCACGTGGCCAGAGCTAGCCTTTTATGCCTTGGAGGTGCTGGCCTGCCCGGCGGCCAGCGTTTTATCTGAACGTGTATTCAGCACGGCAGGGGGCGTCATTACAGACAAACGCAGCCGCCTGTCTACAGCCAATGTGGACAAGCTGACGTTCATAAAAATGAACCAGGCATGGATCCCACAGGACCTGTTCATCCCTTGTGCAGATTAGACATTAATTACCTCCCCTTAACAATATATTATTGTACTCCAGGGCACTTCCTCATTCAATCCTTTTTTTATTTTCATTTTACCATTATATTGCGGGGCAACCCAAAGTTGAATGAACCTCTCCTCTGTCTGGGTGCCGGGGCCTAAATGTGTGACAGTGGCCTGTTCCAGTGGTGGGTGACGTGAAGCCTGATTCTCTGCTATGACATGAAGACTGATTCTCTGCTGACATGAAGCCTGAATCTCTGTTACGGGACCTCTCTCCTCTGCCTGGGTGCCTGGGCCTAAATATGTGACAGTGGCCTCTTCCAGTGGTGGGTGACGTGAAGCCTGATTCTCTGCTATGACATGAAGACTGATTCTGTGCTGACATGAAGCCAGATTCTCTGTTACGGGACCTCTCTCCTCTGTCTGGGTGCCGGGGCCTAAATATGTGACAGTGGCCTGTTCCAGTGGTGGGTGACGTGAAGCCTGATTCTCTGCTATGACATGAAGACTGATTCTGTGCTGACATGAAGCCAGATTCTCTGTTACGGGACCTCTCTCCTCTGTCTGGGTGCCGGGGCCTAAATATGTGACAGTGGCCTGTTCCAGTGGTGGGTGACGTGAAGCCTGATTCTCTGCTATGACATGAAGACTGATTCTGTGCTGACATGAAGCCAGATTCTCTGTTACGGGACCTCTCTCCTCTGTCTGGGTGCCGGGGCCTAAATATGTGACAGTGGCCTGTTCCAGTGGTGGGTGATGTGAAGCCTGATTCTTTGCTATGACATGAAGACTGATTCTGTGCTGACATGAAGCCTAAATCTCTGTTACGGGACCTCTCTCCTCTGCCTGGGTGCCTGGGCCTAAATATGTGACAGTGGCCTGTTCCAGTGGTGGGTGACGTGAAGCCTGATTCTCTGCTATGACATGAAGACTGATTCTGTGCTGACATGAAGCCTGAATCTCTGTTACGGGACCTCTCTCCTCTGTCTGGGTGCCGGGGCCTAAATATGTGACAGTGGCCTGTTCCAGTGGTAAGTGACGTGAAGCCTGATTCTCTGCTATGACATGAAGACTGATTCTCTGCTGACATGAAGCCTGAATCTCTGTTACGGGACCTCTCTCCTCTGTCTGGGTGCCGGGGCCTAAATATGTGACAGTGGCCTGTTCCAGTGGTGGGTGACGTGAAGCCTGATTCTCTGATATGACATGAAGACTGATTCTCTGCTGACATGAAGCCTGAATCTCTGTTATGGGACCTCTCTCCTCTGCCTGGGTGCCTGGGCCTAAATGTGTGACAGTGGCCTCTTCCAGTGGTGGGTGACGTGAAGCCTGATTCTCTGCTATGACATGAAGACTGATTCTCTGCTGACATGAAGCCTGAATCTCTGTTACGGGACCTCTCTCCTCTGCCTGGGTGCCTGGGCCTAAATATGTGACAGTGGCCTGTTCCAGTGGTGGGTGACGTGAAGCCTGATTCTCTGCTATGACATGAAGACTGATTCTCTGCTGACATGAAGCCTGAATCTCTGTTATGGGACCTCTCTCCTCTACCTGGGTGCCTGGGCCTAAATATGTGACAGTGGCCTGTTCCAGTGGTGGGTGACGTGAAGCCTGATTCTCTGCTATGACATGAAGACTGATTCTGTGCTGACATGAAGCCTGAATCTCTGTTACGGGACCTCTCTCCTCTGCCTGGGTGCCTGGGCCTAAATATGTGACAGTGGCCTGTTCTAGTGGTGGGTGACGTGAAGCCTGATTCTCTGCTATGACATGAAGACTGATTCTGTGCTGACATGAAGCCTGAATCTCTGTTACGGGACTTCTCCCTTCTGTCTGGGTGCCGGGGCCTAAATATGTGACAGTGGCCTCTTCCAGTGGTGGGTGACGTGAAGCCTGATTCTCTGCTATGATATGAAGACTGATTCTGTGCTGACATGAAGCCAGATTCTCTGTTACGGGACCTCTCTCCTCTGTCTGGGTGCCGGGGCCTAAATATGTGACAGTGGCCTGTTCCAGTGGTGGGTGACGTGAAGCCTGATTCTCTGCTATGACATGAAGACTGATTCTCTGCTGACATGAAGCCTGAATCTCTGTTACGAGACCTCTCTCCTCTGCCTGGGTGCCTGGGCCTAAATGTGTGACAGTGGCCTCTTCCAGTGGTGGGTGACGTGAAGCCTGATTCTCTGTTATGACATGAAGACTGATTCTGTGCTGACATGAAGCCTGAATCTCTGTTACGGGACCTCTCTCCTCTGTCTGGGTGCCGGGGCCTAAATATGTGACAGTGGCCTGTTCCAGTGGTGGGTGACGTGAAGCCTGATTCTCTGCTATGACATGAAGACTGATTCTCTGCTGACATGAAGCCAGATTCTCTGCTATGGCATGAAGAGACTGATTCTCTGCTGACATGAAGCCAGATTCTCTGCTATGGCATGAAGAGACTGATTCTCTGCTGACGTGAATCCCGATTCTCTGCTATGAGACCTCTGTCCAATTGATATTGGTTAATTTATTATTTTTTTTTATTCATTTCCCTATCCACATTTGTTTGCCGGGGATTTACCTACATGTTGCTGCCTTTTGCAGCCCTCTAGCTCTTTCCTGGGCTGTTTTACAGCCTTTTTAGTGCCGAAAATTTCGGGTCCCCATTGACTTCAATGGGGTTCCGGTTCGGGACGAAGTTCGGGTCAGGTTCGGATCCCGAACCCGAACATTTCCGGGAAGTTCGGCCGAACTTCTCGAACCCGAACATCCAGGTGTTCGCTCAACTCTAGTCAGGGGTCAATCTCTCATGTGTGCCGTCATTGTGGTGTAATAGAAATGAAAATTTAGAAAATTGCTAATTTTAAAGTACAATGTGTCGCGAGAATATAATATCACAATGGTTTGGATAAGTAAAAGGATTTCAAAGTTAAATTCCAAAAAATGGAACGGTACGTCATGTGTAGTTCCGATCACCGCCGCCCGGCGGAGGGTGATCGGAACTGGGTGCCTGCTCAAATCATTGAGCAGGCACCCGGGGACAATGCGCCGGGGGGTCCTGTGACCCCCCCATGTCGTCGATCGCAGCAAACCGCAGGTCAATTCAGACCTCCGGTTTGCTGCGTTTCCGGGTTATTTAGGGAAAGCTTAGGTTAGGCAGGGATATTCAGGGAAAGTTTCTAAGAAAAAAAAAAAAAAGTTTTTGTTGCATCACCCTAAATTGATGTCTGGGGTCCACAGCACAGATGTGTGACCCTAGACCCCCCAGGGGAGCTGCAACTTGACCATCTGCCCCCCCTTCCTGCACAACTCTTTTAGGGCGCAAGCATTTTTTATTTTTTTATTCTGCGTACGCTGACTGTGGCCGGCACTCTTAGCGTCCACCCACTGTTAGCGCATTGCACACCCCACCGCTGATAAACTTCGGACGGTTGATCAGCGAGTTTGAATTTTTATTTTTATTTTTCAAATTTTTTGTCCTTTTTTTCTTTCGTTTTTTTTTTCTTTTGTCTGTTAGGTTTGGTGTAAGTTCGAGAACACCTGTGCCCCCATACACATGCACACCAAATAAAGTTTAACACGCACACACACACTCCCCTATGTCCCGCTGAATGTTCTCGGCCGAGGAGGCATACGCCCTGCTTGCCTCCGAGTCCGAGAGCCCCAGTGAGGACGAGGATGACCCCACTTTCCTTTTGTCATCCACATCCAAGGCATTAGAGACGCCGCCAGGCGGAGCAAGGGGACCGCCATGCTAGGGACCCTGTGGCCCACACTAGTACGAGCAGCTCTGGGGCTCGTACTAGTTTTCCGGCCCCCCAGATCAGTCCACCTGAGCCCCCTGTCTGTGAACTTGTCTGGTGTACCCCAGAGTATTTTGAGCCCGCGATTCCTGATTTTGTAGGCCAACCAGGAATCCAGATTTCCACAGTGGGCTTTACTGAATACGACTACTTTAGTCTTTTTTCATTTACCACTTTGTAAATCTGATGGTGGAGCAAACAAACCTGTACGCCCAACAGTTCATTGCTCAACACCCTGGCTCCTTTTTGGCTAGGGCCGGTGGCTGGACTCTGGTCAGTGCAGCCGAGATGAGGACGTTTTGGGGCCTCGTGCTGCACATGGGCCTAGTCAAAAATCCTAGTGTCAGGAATTACTGGAGTGGGGACATCCTCTACAAGACCCCACTTTACAGTACGGCCATGACAAGTACCCGGTTTGAGGCCATCCGGAAATGCCTGCATTATGCAGATAATGCAGCATGTCCCCCCCAAGGTGATCATGCCTATGACCACCTGTACAAAATCAGGCCGGTCATCGATCACTTTGGGGCCAAATTTTTGGGGGCCTATGTACCTGGAAGGGAGGTCGTGGTTGATGAGTCTCTCATTGCTTTCAAGGGGATACTCATTTTCCGCCAGTATGTTCCCTCTAAGCAGGCGAGGTATGGCGTGAAACTGTACAAACTTTGTGAGAGTACCTCAGGGTACACTTACAAATTTTGTGTGTACGAGGAGTGAGATTCCCGTATTCAACCCCCAGAATGTCCCCCCACTCTGGGTGTTAGCAGGAAACTTGTGTGGGACCTTATGCACCCACTGCTAGATAAGGGTTACCACCTGTACGTGGATAACTTTTATACTAGTATCCCCTTGTTCCAGTCCCTCACTGCCAGATCCACGTCCGCTTGTGGGACCGTGTGGAAAAGTCAACGCGGCCTCCCTACCCACCCCCTCCAGGTACCTATTCCCAGGGGTGAGACCCGTGCCCTTACCAGTGGAAACCTGTTGCTGGACAGATATAAGGACAAGAGGGATGTCCTTGTAATGTCCACAATTCACGATAATGGCATCACCCCTGTCCCTGTGCGAGGGACCGAGGCAACGGTCCTCAAGCCCGATTGTATCGTCGACTACAATCGGTATATGGGAGGAGTTGATCTCTCTGATCAAGTCCTCAAGCCATATATCGCCATGCGCAAAACCGGGGCATGGTACAAAAAAGTTGCGGTCTAATTAGTACAGGTTGCCTTGTACAACTCTTTTGTGCTGTCCTGGAGCGCTGGCAACACAGGGAAATTCCTCCAGTTCTATGAGTCAGTCCTCAAGGCCCTGATCTTTTCTGATTGGAGCAGGCCAAAGTACCTCAGGAACTGGAGGCGCCCAGATCGTCCCTGGCCAACCCTTTCCAGGTGTGGTCCCCCATACTGGAAAGAAGGGACGGAGCCAAAAAAGGTGCAGAGTGTGTCACAGGAGGGGGATACGAAAGGACACCACCACTCAGTGTGACACGTGCCCCGATCATCTGGGCCTCTGCATTATTGGTTGCTTCAGGGAGTACCACACTTCCATGGAGTACAAAATTTATAATCCCCTTCCCCAATTTTAATTCAATTTAGCCACTGACAACCGAAAAAAAACAATGGTTCTCAGACTTGAGACACTAAAACAAAAAAAAAAATCTAAAATATTATTTTGGAAAACTAAAATAAATTAAAAAAAAGTTGACATATTAGGTATCGCTGCGTCCGTAAGAATCTTCTCTATAAAAATAGTCCATGACTTAACCCCTCAGATGAACACGGTTAAAAAAAAAATATAAAAACTGTGCAAAAGTTTTTTTTTTGTCACCTTACATCGCAAAAAGTGTAATAGCAAGTGATCAAAAAGTCATATGCCCCCAAAATAATGCCATTAAAACCATCCTCTCATCCCGCAAAAAATTAGCCCCTACCTAAGATAATCGGCTAAAAAAAAAAAAAAAAACAGACTCTTAGACAATGGAGTACCTACAAAAATATATTTTTTTTGTTTTTAAATGATAATATAGTGTAAAACCAAAATAAATTTAAAAAAAGTAGACATATTAGGTATCTCCGCATCCGTAAGAATCTGATCTATAAAAATACCCCATGACCTAACCCCTCAGATGAACACGGTCAATAAAATGAAATAAAAACGGTGCCAAAACAGCTATTTTTTTGCAAATTTTCCATTTAATTTTTTTTTCCAGTAACAAAGCAAGGGTTAACAGCCAAACAAAACTTAATATTTATTACCCTGATTCTGAAGTTTACAGAAACACCCCATATATGGTCGTAAACTGCTTTATGACTAAACGGCAGGGCGCAGAAGGAAAGGAACGCCGTATGATTTTTGGAAGGCAGATTTTGATGGCCTTTTTTTTGGCACCATGTCCCATTAGAAGAACCCCTGATGCACCCCTAGAGTAGAAACTCCATAAAATTGACGCCATTTAAGAAACTACACCCCTCAAGGTATTCAAAACTGATTTTACAAACTTCATTAACCCTTTAGGTGTTCCTCAACAGTTTATGGCAAATGGAGATGAAATTTAAGAATTTCTATTTTTGGTAACCCTGCCTCACAAAAATGTATTATAGAGCAACCAAAAATCATATGTACCCTAAAAATAGTCCCCAAAAAACTGCTATCTTATCCCGTAGTTTCCAAAATGGAGGCACTTTTATGTAGTTTCTACTGTAGGGGTGCATCAGGGGGGCTTCAAATGGGACATAGTATAAATAAACCAGTCCAGCAAAATCTGCCTTCCAAAAATCACACGGCGCACCTTTCCCTCTACTCCCTACCGTGTGCCCGCACAGTAGTTTACGGCCACATATGGGGTGATTCTGCAAAGTACAGAATCAGGGCAATAAATATAGAGTTTTTTTGGCTGTTAACCCTTGCTTTATTACTGGAAAAAATTTATTAAAATGGAAAATTTGCCAAAAAATCGAAATTCTGAAATTTCATCTCCATTTGCCATTAACTCTTGTGGAACATCTAAAGGGTTAACAACGTTTGTAAGATCAGTTTTGAAGTTTTAAATACCTTGAGGGGTGTAGTTTATAGAATGGGGTCATTTGTGGGTGGTTTCTTTTATGTAAACCTCACAAAGTGACTTCAGACCTGAACTTGTCCTTAAAAAGTGGGTTTTTGAAAATTTCAGAAAAATTTCAAGATTTGCTTCTAAACTTCTAAGCCTTGTAACATCCCCAAAAAATAAAATGTCATTCCCAAAATGATCCAAACATGAAGTAGACATATAGGGAATGAAAAGTAATAACTATGTGTTCTAGAAGTAGAGAAATTGAAACATGTAAATTTGCTAATTTTTCAATATTTTTGGTAAATTTGGTATTTTTTTATAAATCAAAATGAATTTTTTTGACTCATGAAGTACAACATGTGACGAAAAAACTATCTCAGAATGGCCTGGATAAAAGCGTTTTAACCACCTCAGCCCCCAGTGCTTAAACACCCTGAAAGACCAGGCCACTTTTTACACTTCTGACCTACACTACTTTCACCATTTATTGCTCGGTCATGCAACTTACCACCCAAATGAATTTTACCTCCTTTTCTTCTCACTAATAGAGCTTTCATTTGGTGGTATTTCATTGCTGCTGACATTTTTACTTTTTTTGTTATTAATCGAAATTTAACGATTTTTTTGCAAAAAAATGACATTTTTCACTTTCAGTTGTAAAATTTTGCAAAAAAAATGACATCCATATATAAATTTTGCTCTAAATTTATTGTTCTACATGTCTTTGATAAAAAAAAAATGTTTGGGTAAAAAAAAAATGGTTTGGGTAAAAGTTATAGCGTTTACAAACTATGGTACAAAAATGTGAATTTCCGCTTTTTGAAGCAGCTCTGACTTTCTGAGCACCTGTCATGTTTCCTGAGGTTCTACAATGCCCAGACAGTACAAACACCCCACAAATGACCCTATTTCTGAAAGTAGACACCCTAAGGTATTCGCTGATGGGCATAGTGAGTTCATAGAACTTTTTATTTTTTGTCACAAGTTAGCGGAAAATGATGATTTTTTATTTTTATTTTTTTTTTCTTACAAAGTCTCATATTCCACTAACTTGTGACAAAAAATAAAAACTTCCATGAACTCACTATGCCCATCACGAAATACCTTGGGGTCTCTTCTTTCCAAAATGGGGTCACTTGTGGGGTAGTTATACTGCCCTGGCATTCTAGGGGCCCAAATGTGTGGTAAGGAGTTTGAAATCAAATTCTGTAAAAACTGACCAGTGAAATCCGAAAGGTGCTCTTTGGAATGTGGGCCCCTTTGCCCACCTAGGCTGCAAAAAAGTGTCACACATCTGGTATCTCCGTATTCAGTAGAAGTTGGGGAATGTGTTTTGGGGTGTCATTTTACATATACCCATGCTGGGTGAGATAAATATCTTGGTCAAATGCCAACTTTGTATAAAAAAATGGGAAAAGTTGTCTTTTGCCAAGATATTTCTCTCACCCAGCATGGGTATATGTAAAAAGACACCCCAAAACACATTCCCCAACTTCTCCTGAATACGGAGATACCAGATGTGTGACACTTTTTTGCAGCCTAGGTGGGCAAAGGGGCCCATATTCCAAAGAGCACCTTTCGGATTTCACTCGTCATTTTTTACAGAATTTGATTTCAAACTCCTTACCACACATTTGGGCCCCTAGAATGCCAGGGCAGTATAACTACCCCACAAGTGACCCCATTTTGGAAAGAAGAGACCCCAAGGTATTCGCTGATGGGCATAGTGAGTTCATGGAAGTTTTTATTTTTTGTCACAAGTTAGTGGAATATGAGACTTTGTATGAAAAAAAAAATAAAAAAAAAAAAATCATCATTTTCCACTAACTTGTGACAAAAAATAAAAAATTCTAGGAACTCGCCATGCCCCTCACGGAATACCTTGGGGTGTCTTCTTTCCAAAATGGGGTCACTTGTGGGGTAGTTATACTGCCCTGGCATTTTCCAGGGGCCCTAATGTGTGGTAAGTAGGTAAATGACCAGTGAAATCCGAAAGGTGCTCTTTGGAATATGGGCCCCTTTGCCCACCTAGGCTGCAAAAAAGTGTCACACATCTGGTATCTCCGTACTCGGGAGAAGTTGGGGAATGTGTTTTGGGGTGTCTTTTTACATATACCCATGCTGGGTGAGAGAAATATCTTGGCAAAAGACAACTTTTCCCATTTTTTTATACAAAGTTGGCATTTGACCAAGATATTTATCTCACCCAGCATGGGTATATGTAAAATGACACCCCAAAACACATTCCCCACCTTCTCCTGAGTACGGAGATACCAGATGTGTGACACTTTTTTGCAGCCTAGGTGGGCAAAGGGGCCCATATTCCAAAGAGCACCTTTCGGATTTCACTCGTCATTTTTTACAGAATTTGATTTCAAACTCCTTACCACACATTTGGGCCCCTAAAATACCAGGGCATTATACCTACCCCACAAGTGACCCCATTTTGGAAAGAATAGACCCCAAGGTATTCGCTGATGGGCATAGTGAGTTCATGGAAGTTTTTATTTTTTGTCACAAGTTAGTGGAATATGAGACTTTGTATGAAAAAAAAAAATAAAAAAAAATCATCATTTTCCACTAACTTGTGACAAAAAATAAAAAATTCTAGGAACTCGCCATGCCCCTCACGGAATACCTTGGGGTGTCTTCTTTCCAAAATGGGGTCACTTGTGGGGTAGTTATACTGCCCTGGCATTTTCCAGGGGCCCTAATGTGTGGTAAGTAGGTAAATGACCAGTGAAATCAGAAAGGTGCTCTTTGGAATATGGGCCCCTTTGCCCACCTAGGCTGCAAAAAAGTGTCACACATCTGGTATCTCCGTACTCGGGAGAAGTTGGGGAATGTGTTTTGGGGTGTCTTTTTACATATACCCATGCTGGGTGAGAGAAATATCTTGGCAAAAGACAACTTTTCCCATTTTTTTATACAAAGTTGGCATTTGACCAAGATATTTATCTCACCCAGCATGGGTATATGTAAAATGACACCCCAAAACACATTCCCCAACTTCTCCTGAGTACGGCGATACCAGATGTGTGACACTTTTTTGCAGCCTAGATGCGCAAAGGGGCCCAAATTCCTTTTAGGAGGGCATTTTTAGACATTTGGATACCAGACTTCTTCTCACGCTTTGGGGCCCCTAGAATGCCAGGGCAGTATAAATACCCCACATGTGACCCCATTTTGGAAAGAAGACACCCCAAGGTATTCAATGAGGGGCATGGCGAGTTCATAGAAATTTTTTTTTTTTGGCACAAGTTAGCGGAAATTGATATTTTTTATTTTTTTCTCACAAAGTCTCCCGTTCCGCTAACTTGGGACAAAAATTTCAATCTTTCATGGACTCAATATGCCCCTCACTGAATACCTGGGGGTGTCTTCTTTCCGAAATGGGGTCACATGTGGGGTATTTATACTGCCCTGGCATTCTAGGGGCCCTAAAGCGTGAGAAGAAGTCTGGAATATAAATGTCTAAAAAATTTTACGCATTTGGATTCCGTGAGGGGTATGGTGAGTTCATGTGAGATTTAATTTTTTGTCACAAGTTAGTGGAATATGAGACTTTGTAAGAAAAAAAAATAATAATTCCGCTAACTTGGGCCAAAAAAATGTCTGAATGGAGCCTTACAGGGGGGTGATCAATGACAGGGGGGTTGATCAATGACAGGGGGGTGATCAATGACAGGGGGGTGATCAATGACAGGGGGGTGATCAATGACAGGGGGGGTGATCAATGACAGGGGGGGTGATCAATGACAGGGGTGGTGATCAATGACAGGGGGGTGATCAGGGAGTCTATATGGGGTGATAACCACAGTCATTGATCACGCCCGTGTAAGGCTTCATTCAGACGTCCGGATGCGTTTTGCGGATCCGATCCATCTATCAGTGGATCCGTAAAAATCATGCGGACGTCTGAATGGAGCTTTACAGGGGGGTGATCAATGACAGGGGGGTAATCAATGACAGGGGGGTGATCAGGGAGTCTATATGGGGTGATCACCACAGTCATTGATCATGCCCCTGTAAGGCTTCATTCAGACGTCCGGATGCGTTTTGCGGATCCGATCCATCTATCAGTGGATCCGTAAAAATCATGCGGACGTCTGAATGGAGCTTTACAGGGGGGTGATCAATGACAGGGGGGTAATCAATGACAGGGGGGTGATCAGGGAGTCTATATGGGGTGATCACCACAGTCATTGATCATGCCCCTGTAAGGCTTCATTCAGACGTCCGGATGCGTTTTGCGGATCCGATCCATCTATCAGTGGATCCGTAAAAATCATGCGGACGTCTGAATGGAGCTTTACAGGGGGGTAATCAATGACAGGGGGGTGATCAATGACAGGGGGGTGATCAGGGAGTCTATATGGGGTGATAACCACAGTCATTGATCATGCCCCTGTAAGGCTTCATTCAGACGTCCGGATGCGTTTTGCGGATCCGATCCATCTATCAGTGGATCCGTAAAAATCATGCGGACATCTGAATGGAGCTTTACAGGGGGGTGATCAGGGAGTCTATATGGGGTGATCACCACAGTCATTGATCATGCCCCTGTAAGGCTTCATTCAGACGTCCGGATGCGTTTTGCGGATCCGATCCATCTATCAGTGGATCCGTAAAAATCATGCGGACGTCTGAATGGAGCTTTACAGGGGGGTAATCAATGACAGGGGGGTGATCAATGACAGGGGGGTGATCAGGGAGTCTATATGGGGTGATAACCACAGTCATTGATCATGCCCCTGTAAGGCTTCATTCAGACGTCCGGATGCGTTTTGCGGATCCGATCCATCTATCAGTGGATCCGTAAAAATCATGCGGACATCTGAATGGAGCTTTACAGGGGGTTGATCAATGACAGGGGGGTAATCAATGACAGGGGGGTGATCAGGGAGTCTATATGGGGTGATCAGGGGTGATCAGGGGCTAATAAGGGGTTAATAAGTGACGGGGGGGGGGGTGTAGTGTAGTGTAGTGGTGCTTGGTGGGACTTTACTGAGCTACCTGTGTCCTCTGGTGGTCGATCCAAACAAATGGGACCACCAGAGGACCAGGTAGCAGGTATATTAGACGCTGTTATCAAAACAGCGTCTAATATACCTGTTAGGGGTTAAAAAAAACACATCTCCAGCCTGCCAGCGAACGATCGCCGCTGGCAGGCTGGAGATCAACTCTCTTACCTTCCGTTCCTGTGAGCGCGCGCGCCTGTGTGCGCGCGTTCACAGGAAATCTCGCGTCTCGCGAGAGGACGCGTATATGCGTCCAGGAGGAATGAATCAACCACCTCCAGGACGCGTCTGTGCGTACAGCGGTCCGGAGGTGGTTAAAGTAATTCACACATAAAGTGTCAGATTTGCAAAAAATGGCCTGGTCCTTAAGGTGAAATATGGCCATGTCCTTAACCCCTTAGGGACGCATGACGTACCGGTACGGCATGTTTCCCAAGTCCTTAAGGACCCATGACGTACCGGTACGTCATGAGTTTAAAATGAGATTGCCGGGGTTCATCCGAACGGGATGCCGGCTGAAATCATTCAGCCGGCATCCTGTCACAATGCCGGGGAGGAAGGGGGGTCATGTGACCCCCCCATATCGCCGATCGCAGCAAACCGCAGGTCAATTCAGACCTCCGGTTTGCTGCGCTTTCTGCCGATTCTGATCCCCGCGGTCTCTGACTGCGGGGATCAAACTTTAAAATGCCCCAAATAAAGTTTTATTAACCCCCCCTGCACCCCTGAATGATTTTATGTGGGCGGGTGGTGCAGGGGGGGTGTTGCAGGCGGTGCGGGCGGTGCAGGAGGTGGGCGGTGCGGCAGGCGGGATCGCGATCCCCCGCCCGCCTCCCCTTGAAAATTTGTTGGTGTGCAGTGGTATACCAGGGTGTCAGCACATTGCTGACACCCTGGTATAAACGGCTGACATCGGTGATGCGATGTCAGCCGTTTAACCCTTTCCACACCGCCGTATGTATGTCCGTACGTATGGAAAAGGTTAACAGCTCAGGGAGCACCCTCCCTCTCCCATCGGGGGGCTGCTGTGCCTTTGCAGCCCCCCGATGGAGAGGGAGAGAGCCCCCAGACAGCACCCAGACAGCCCCGTCCTTACCCTTCCCCGTCTGCAAAGTTGTGGCTACAACTGAGCAAACGGGGAAGGTTCCCATGGCAACAGGACGCCTTCTCAGGCATCCTGCTGTCCATGGTGCTGAACAGATCTGTGCTAAAGGCATAGATCTGTTCAGACAAAGTGTAAGTAAAATACAGTACAGTACCCTATATAGGGTACTGTACTGTATTATACAGACATCAGACCCACTGGATCTTCAAGAACCAAGTGGGTCTGGGTCAAAAAAATGTGAAAAAATGTGAAAAAAGTTAAGATAAAAAAAACACATTTATCACTGAATAAAAAAAAAATAAAAAATACACTACACATATTAGGTATCGCCGCGTCCGTAACGACCTGATCTATAAAACGGTCATGTTACTTTCCCCGCACGGTGAACGCCATAAAAATAAAAACTATGAGGAAATTGAAATTTTGCCCACCTTACTTCCCAAAAAAGGTAATAAAAGTGATCAAAAAAGTTGCATGTACGCCAAAATTGTACCAATCAAACCGTCATCTCATCCCGCAAAAATCATACCCTACCAAAGATAATCGCCCAAAAACTGAAAAAACTATGGCTCTTAGACTATGGAAACACTAAAACATGATTTTTTTTGTTTCAAAAATGAAATCATTGTGTAAAACTTAAATAAATAAAAAAAAGTATACATATTAGGTATCGACGCGTCCGTATCGACCGGCTATATAAAAATATCACATGGCCTAACCTCTCAGGTGACCACCGTAAAAAAATAAAAATAAAAACGGTGTAAAAAAAGCCATTTTTTGTCATCTTACGTCACAAAAAGTGTAATAGCGAGCGATCAAAAAGTCATATGCACCCCAAAATAGTGCCAATCAAACCATCATCTCATCCCACAAAAAATTAGACCCTACTTAAGATAATCGCCCAAAAACTGTAAAAACGATGGCTCTTAGACTATGGAGACACAAAAAAAAAATTATGTTTTAAAAATGAAATCATTGTGTAAAACTTACATAAATAAAAAAATTGTATACATATTAGGTATCGCCGCATCCGTGACAACCTGCTCTATAAAATTACCACATGATCTAACCTGTCAGATGAATGTTGTAAATAACAAAAAAAAACGTGCAAAAAAAGCTATTTCTTGTTACCTTGCCGCACAAAAAGTGTAATATAGAGCAACCAAAAATCATATGTACCCTAAACTAGTACCAAAAAACTGCCACCCTATCCCCTAGTTTCTAAAATGGGGTCACTTTTTTGGAGTTTCTACTCTAGAGGTGCATCAGGGGGGCTTCAAATGGGACATGGTGTCAAAAAAAACAGTCCAGCAAAATCTGCCTTCTAAAAATCGTATGGCATTCCTTTCCTTCTGCGCCCTGCCGTGTGCCCGTACAGCAGTTTACGACCACATATGGGGTGTTTCTGTAATCTACAGAATCAGGGCCATAAATAATGAGTTTTGTTTGGCTGTTAACCCTTGCTTTGCAACTGGAAAAAAAATATTAAAATGGAAAATTTGCCAAAAAAGTGAAATTTTGAAATTGTATCTCTATTTTCCATTAAATCTTGTGGAACACCTAAAGGGTTAACAAAGTTTGTAAAATCAGTTTTGAATACCTTGAGGGGTGTAGTTTATTAGATGGGGTCACTTTTATGGAGTTTCTACTCTAGGGGTGCATCAGGGGGGCTTCAAATGGGACATGGTGTCAAAAAACCAGTCCAGCAAAATCTGGCTTCCAAAAACCATACGGTGCACCTTTCCCTCTACGCCCTACTGTGTGCCCGTACAGTAGTTTATGGCCACATATGGGGTGTTTCTGTAAACGGCAGAGTCAGGGCAATAAAGATACAGTCTTGTTTGGCTGTTAACCCTTGCTTTGTTAGTGGAAAAAATGGGTTAAAATGGTAAATTAGGCAAAAAAATGAAATTCTCAAATTTCATCCCTATTTGCCAATAACTCTTGTGCAACACCTAAAGGGTTAACGAAGTTTGTAAAATCAGTTTTGAATACCTTGAGGGGTGTAGTTTATAGAATGGGGTCATTTTTGGGCGGTTTCTATCATGTAAGCCTCACAAAGTGACTTCAGACCTGTAGTGGTCCCTAAAAATTAGGTTTTTGTAAATTTCTGAAAAATTTCAAGATTTGCTTCTAAATTTCTAAGCCTTGTAACATCCCCAAAAAATAAAATATCATTCCCAAAATAATTAAAACATGAAGTAGACATATGGGGAATGTAAAGTCATCACAATTTTTGGGGGTATTACTATGTATTACAGAAGTAGAGAAACTGAAACTTTGAAATTTGCAAATTTTTCCACATTTTTGGTAAATTAGGTATTTTTTATGCAAAAAAAAATTTTTTTTTTTACTTCATTTTACCAGTGTCATGAAGTACAATATGTGACGAAAAAACAATCTCAGAATGGCCTGGATAAGTCAAAGTGTTTTAAAGTTATCAGCACTTAAAGGGACACTGGTCAGATTTGCAAAAAATGGCCAAGTCCTTAAGGTGAAATAGGGCTGAGTCCTTAAGGGGTTAAGGGGTTAATTAAAAAAAAAATATTAAAAGTTTCCTTAGGATCACTAGTATACACTGCAACACATATGTACTGCAGTGTGTTATGCCTGTTCATTGTTATGAATCTTATTAGGTAATTCCTCGGTCATGGCCTAATCGGAGTGCTAAGATTGAAACCATGGGGGACCATTGTTTGGACCCTAGCTGCCATAGTAAAAATCAACACCCCGCGATCATGTCACAAATGGGTCGGTTGGCTTGTCTGATATCCTGTCAAACCCCCTACATGCTGTCATTCAACCATAAACAGACAGTATTCCGATTTTGGCCATTGCAGATGGAGCCCGTGACATTCAGCGGATGGATACAATGGATGTACATGTATCTGTACATCCTTTTGTGGGAATGTATTGCAAAAATGGATGTACAGTTATGTCCACTTGCATGAAGGGCTTAAAGGGGTTCTGTACTTTGTTTAAACTGATGATCTATCCAGAGGATAGATCATCAGTTAAAACAAAGTCCAGAACCCCTTTAAACATGTTTACTGAGAAAATGTATTAAAATGTTTGAACAAAAATTTGATCTATCTGCCTATCATGATGGGTAACAATACGAATGCAAAATAGAACATTTTCAATAGAGAAATGCACATATGCATACCAATGAGAAAGTATACTTCAGAAATGTGCAGTTATAACAGATGCTTTAGAATAACCCAAGGCTAAGCTTGTTTGAACATGAACGCAAGAGAATTTATTCAAGATCAAAGGCAGCAGGGGAAAAAGGAGCCTGTTATTGAAAGCACAATGTTCTACAAATGTTCCACTTTTATACCTTGATAGAGCTCAATGTAAGGCACCAATTTCAAATTCATGACATCAATTCTTAAAGGGGTTGTCCCATGAAAAATATTTTACAGTTTTCAAACCAGCATCTTGTTGTGAATGCTTTTGTAATTACATGTAATTAAAATTTTTGCATAAGCATAGAGTTATTCAATAAAATGAATCTGTATAGCGCCACAAGTTGATTGTTTTTTATTTTATTTAGTTCAGTAGATGATTGGCTCACACTGAGATGTATATTCTCAAATAAAATAATCAATTTATTGGTGAAACTAAAATGATATATAAGAATATAGAAAATCACTATATGGCAATGAAGGAGCTCATAATATTGGACACTCAATAAAAATGATGCACATAAAAGGTCAGTAGATAGTAAAATTGTATATATACAATCCAGAGGGAAATCCAGAGGGAAAACAAACCAGGCTGTTGTAGTGAGCTTCATTTATATTAACCCTTTCAGGACCAAGCCATTTTTCACCTTAAGGACCAGGCTATTTTTTGCAAATCTGACCAGTGTCAGTTTATGTGTGGATAACTTTAAAACGCTTTTACTTATCCAGGCCGTTCTGAGATTGTTTTTTCGTCACATATTGTACTTCATAACACTGGTAAAATGGAGTCAAAAAATGTATTTTTTTTTTATAAAAAAATACCAAATTTACCAAAAATTTGGAAAAATTTGAAAATTTCCAAGTTTCAATTTCTCTACTTCTATAATACATAGTAATACCTCCAAAAATAGTCATTACTTTACATTCCCCATATGTCTACTTCATGTTTGGATCATTTTGGGAATAATATTTTATTTTTTGGGGACGTTACAAGGCTTAGAAGTTTAGAAGCATTTTTCAGAGAATTTCCAAAACCCATTTTTTAAGGACCAGTTCAGGTCTGAAGTCACTTTGTGAGGCTTACATAATTGAAACCACCCAAAAAAGACCCCATTTTGGAAACTACACCCCTCAAGGTATTCAAAACTGATTTTACAAACTTTGTTAACCATTTATGTGTTCCACAAGAGTTTTTTGCAAATGGAGATGAAATTTCAAAATTTCAATTTTTTTGCAAATTTACAATTTTAATCCATTTTTTCCAGTAACAAAGCAAGGGTTAACAGCCAAACAAAACTCATTATTTATGGCCCTGATTCTGAAGTTTACAGAAACACCCCATATGTGGTCGTAAACTGCTGTACGAGCACACGGCAGGGCGCAGAAGGAAAGGAATGCCATACGGTTTTTGGAAGGCAGATTTTGCAGGACTGTTTTTTTTGACACCATGTCCCATTTGAAGACCCCCTGATGCACCTCTAGAGTAGAAACTCCATAAAAGTGACCCCATCTAAGAAACTACACCCCTCAAGGTATTCAAAACTGATTTTAAAAACGTTGTTAACCCTTTAGGTGTTCCACAAGAATTAATGGAAAATAGAGATTCAATTTCAAAATTTCACTTTTTCGGCAGATTTTCCATTTTAATATTTTTTTTCCAGTAATAAAGCAAGGGTTAACAGCCAAACAAAACTCTTTATTTATGGCCCTGATTCTGTAGTTTACAGAAACACCCCATATGTGGTCGTAAACTGCTGTACGGGCACACGGCAGGGCGCAGAAGGAAAGGAACACCATATGGTTTCTGGAAGGCAGATTTTGCTGGATTGTTTTTAGACACCATGTCCCATTTAAAGCCCCCCTGATGCACCCCTAGGTTAGAAACTCCAAAAAAGTGGCCCCATTTTGGAAACTAGGGGATAAGGTGGCAGTTTTGTTGGTACTATTTTAGGGTACATATGATTTTTGGTTGCTCTATATTACACTTTTTGTGAGGCAAAGTAACAAAAAATAGAAATTCTGAAATTTCATCTCCATTTGCCATTAACTCTTGTGGAACACTTAAAGGGTTAACAAAGTTTGTAAAATCAGTTTTGAATACCTTGAGGGTGTAGTTTCCAAAATGGGGTCATTTTTTGGAGTTTATACTCTAGGGGTGCATGGGGGGGGGCTTCAAATGGGACATGGTGTCAAAAAACCAGTCCAGCAAAAACTGCCTTCCAAAAACCATATGGTGCTCCTTTCCTTCTGCGCCCTGCCGTGTGGCCATACAGCAGTTTACGACCACAAATGGGGCATTTCTATAAACTAAAGAATCAGGGCAATAAATATTGAGTTTTTTGTTTGGCTGTTAACCCTTGCTTTGTTATGGGGAAAAATGTATTAAAATGGAACATTTGCCCAAAAATAGCTGTTTTGGCACTGTTTTTATTTTTTATTATTTACAACGTTCATCTGACAGGTTAGATCATGTGCTATTTTTATAGAGCAGGTTCTTACGGACGTGACGATACCTAATATGTATACTTTTTTATTTATTTAGGTTTTACACAATAATATCATTTTTGACACAAAAAAAACCATGTTTTAGTGTCTCCATAGTCTGAGAGCCATAGTTTTTTCAGTTTTTTTGCGATTGTCTCAGGTTGGGTATCATTTTTGCGGGATGAGATGACGGTTAGATTGGTACTATTTTGGGGTGCATATGACTTTTTGATCGCTTGCTATTACACTTTTTGTGATATAGGTAACAAAAAAATTGCTTTTTTGACACCGTTTGTATAATTTTTTTTTTACAGTGTTCACCTGAGGGGTTAGGTCATGTGGTATTTTTATAGATCAGGTTCTTACGGACGTGGCAATACCTAATATGTCTACCTTTTTATAAGTTATCAGGGTTTTACACAATAATATCATTTTTGAAACAAAAAAAAATCATGTTTTAGTGTCTCCATAGTCTGAGACCCATAGTTTTTTTTATTTTTTGGGCCATTGTCTCATGTAAGGGCTAATTTTTTGCGGGATGAGGTGACGGTTTGATTGGTACTTTTTTGGCGTACATGCAACTTTTTTGATCACTTTTATTATCTTTTTTGGGAAGTAAGGTGGGCAAAATTTCAATTTCTTCATAGTTTTTATTTTTTCATTTTTATGGCGTTCACCGTGCGTGGAAAGTAACATGACCGTTTTATAGATCAGGTCGTTACGGACGCGGCGATACCTAATATGTGTAGTGTATTTTATTTTTTTTATTTTTATTCAGTGATAAATGTGTTTTTTTGAAACTTTACTTTTTTCACTTTTTTTCACATTTTTTTTGACCCAGACCCACTTGGTTCTTGAAGATCCAGTGGGTCTGATGTCTGTATAATACAGTACAGTACAATATATATTGTACTGTACTGTATTTTACACTTGTCTGAACAGATCTATGCCTTTTAGCATAGATCTGTTCAGCACCATGGACAGCAGGACGCCTGAGAGGCGTCCTATTGCCATGGGAACCTTCCCCGTCTGCTCAGTACTGGTCAGAACTGCGCAGATGGGGAAGGGTAAGCACAGGGCTGAGGGGGGCTGTCTGGGAGCTCTCTCCCTCTCCCATCGGGGGGCTGCAAAGGCACTGCAGCCCCCCCGATGGGAGAGGGAGGGAGCTCCCTGACTGATAACCTTTTCCATACAGCGGTCCGTACGGACCGCTGTATGGAAAGGGTTAAACGGCTGACATCGCATCGCAGATGTCAGCCGTTTATACCAGGGTGCCAGCAATGTGCTGGCACCCTGGTATACCCACTAGACGCCAACGATCATTCAAGGGGAGCGCCGCACCGCCCGCCTCCCGCACCTTACCGCACCTCCCGCACCGCCTGCGACACCCCCCCTGCACCACCCGCCCACATAATATCATTCAGGGGTGAAAAATCTTTATTTTGGACATACTAAAGTTTCTGATCCCCGCGGTCAGGGACCGCGGGGATCAGAAACTGCAGAAAGCGCTACAAACCGCAGGTCTGGATTGACCTGCGGTTTGCAGCGATCGCCGATAGGGGGGGTCACAGGACCCCCCTCGGCATTGACCCAAGGTGCCTGGCTGTGTGTAACAGCTGGGATCTCAGCGCTGTCACCATGTCTGCAGACATGGTGACAGTTGAATGCCATGACGTGTATACTCATCATGGCGTGCTAAGTAGCAGTGCTCCATGACGAGTATACTCGTCATAGGTCGGGAAGATTTTGATACTCTCTCCTTCTCTGATCGCTTCCCTGACAGGAATTGGGGCGATCAGAGAAGGAAAAGCACATAGTCCCTCCCTAACCCCCCCTTACCTGCCCCGATGCGCTGCGATTGGTCCCTCTGCAGTATTGGACCAATCACAGCGATCGCGGGCGGGTCAGAGCTCCGATGCTGTTCCTTCCAGCTTCTCTGGTTGCCTAGCAACCCCAGCACGCCGGCTTCACTGAACCTTCGCTCCCTGCGCTAACAGAGAAAGCCGATCACGTACATGCACGTGGGGATGCGGTGAGGCACCACATTCCCCCACGTACATGTAAGTGATGTTGCGTGAAGGGGTTAATATAAGGAGTTTGACCGCGATGCGTGGTTGATCAAGTGTGTGGTTGTGTAAGTGTGTGACTTAAGATTAAGTGACTTTAGATCCAGGGACTTCAGTGGGGGACTGCAATTAGCCAGTTTCTTATTGCTACATTATATTGTGTTTTTCGCTTTTGTGGTGTAATCCCCATCTAGTATGTGTTGCACAATTGACAATGCAGTCCAGTGCACATCTTGCATGATGTATGCAGTACTGGAACAGCCGTTCAAGGGTGTATATCTTTGTTCAAGATTTTAGCAAATTACCCGTTTGGAATCGCAAATCGAGTCTCTAAATGGGCAAGTTGCAACACTGAGAGGCATTGACAATTTGCAAAAGAGTTTGCTTCTCACCGAGCAAGCACTCTTTGGGGTAGATGAGGTGGAGGGTGACAGAGAGGAGGCTGAGGAAAGTGAGGTAGCTAGCTGGGTAACAGTTAGAAAGCGGGGTAGAGGGAAGAGTGCCAGGGAGGCTAGCCCTGATCTGACACACCCCAACAAGTTTGCACGTTTGGCAGATGAGGGGGATGTCAGTCCAGGGATGGCACTGCTGCAGTCGGACACTTCCTCTGCCAGTCAGGGGAATGCCAGCTCCAGTAAGCAGGGAACCAGGAGAGCAGGGCAGGCCATACAGGTGCTGGTAGTGGGAGACTCCATTATTAGGGGAACAGATAGGGCAATCTGTCACAAAGACCGTGATCGCCGAATAGTGTGCTGTCTTCCTGGCGCTAGAGTTCAACACATCGCGGATCAGGTTGACAGATTACTGGGAGGAATACAAATAAATAATGTTATCTGGTATGGAAATAATGGACAGCAGCAGCGGTGCCCTTAAGGGAGTAGGTTCAGTCTCCTAAATGGCTAAAAACAAAAGGTGCGGGAACCGCGCTCTAAATATACAATGAATGTCAGTAGTGAACTCCTATGAATGCGGTAAATTATGAAAACTCATCCAGTAACCAGAGATATAATTCCCTGAACCCTATTGTTCATGCGGAGATGATGTAAATTCTCCTACCACTGGTCCGTAGATAATGTAATGAGTCTCAAATAACTTTAACCAAGCTCCGAACCCAAATAGAGGAAGCAGATACGTAGTAATCTCAAACACCTCGTGCTGGTCCACAGATCTCGTGCTGGGGGTCCAACCACTGAATCCAAACACCGGACCTTCAAAAGGAATAAGACAAATGGTGCAATACCCTCGGTATCTTCAAAGGTGAGGTTTTTATTGTACTTACAATTAATAAGTTACAAACTTGCACATAGAAATGCCCGACCCGGGTTTCGCTGTTCGCTTCTTCAGGGGCTGCGGTCTATAAGCCGCTGCAAACCGCGAGTAGAAATAACCTTCCACCCCGGAACTGAAACGGATTTCCGTATTCAGTGACTTGTCAATCAAAATCTCAAATGTCAAATCTAAAATGTGCATTAAAACAAACATATAATATCACTTTAAAAACACAATAACATCTAAATTTAATAAATACACATGTATAAGTTTTAAAAACATATATGTATAAAAGTATAAAAATATAAAATAGAATAGGTAACAAACGGATCAAGCCATACAGACTGCTTTTATGTCCCACTCGATGTTTAATCCTTGTGGCTGTAAGGTATCCATCTCAAATATCCACTGCGCTTCTTTCTTATTAATTTGTGTGGCAGGATTGCCACCTCGCCAATATTGTTTAACCATTTCTAACCCGCAAAATTTCAAACCACTGGGGTCTTTTTGATGAACTCTCTTAAAATGGGCAGCTGCTCCTATCTATGTACCCATTGCGGTCGGTTGGTTTGAAATATGTTTTAGTAACAATTTTGCTTTGTTCCAATCTGATCTCAAGATCAAGAAAATGGATGACAGTTTTGCTAATATCTGCAGTGAATTTTATATTCCATTCATTGGAATTTATACCTGAAATAAAATCCAATAATCCCTCCTCAGTGCCATACCAGATGCCTATGCAGTCGTCGATATATCTCTTCCAGAACCGAAGACTGCCAACATCGGTATCTCTCTTTAGGGCAGGGGAGATGGTGAAATGCTCCCAATACGCCATAAAGAGGTTGGCGAAACTGGGTGCGAATTTCGCACCCATCGCCACACCGGAGACTTGTAAAAAGTAATAGTCGTCATACCAGAAATAATTGTGTCCTAAGCAAAATTGTATGCAATCCAGGATGAATAATTTATTATTTTCACTCATCCGTTCATCGCTATCCAAATAGTATCTAACCGCATCTATCCCAATATTGTTAGGTATTATAGTGTATAGCGATGTAACATCAAGTGTCATTAAAAAGGTATTTTCTGGGATATTATCAAATGGCTTCAACAATTCCAAAATATGCCCTGTGTCTCTTAGATAATGGGGAGTAGTGGTGACATACCGCTGTAGAAAGATATCTATAAATTCAGATACGCGGCTGGTAATTGAGTCGATACCAGAGACTATCGGTCTACCTGGGGGGCGCTCTGCATCCTTGTGCACCTTTGGTAAGTAATAAATAGTTGGTGTTTTAGGATATAAATTATTGAGGCATTGATATTCTTTTTGGTTAATAACCCCTTGAGCTAACCCCCTGTCTAGGAGTATTTTTAATTGCTTCTTATACTCACTGACCGGATCATTTTTCAATCTCTTATATGTATTTACATCACCCAAAATTCTCTGCATTTCAGCATGATAATCTGTTTTATTCAATACCACTATCCCCCCCCCCCCCCCCCCTTATCAGCTGGCTTGATTATTATTTGATCATGTTGTTCTAAATTTTTTAAAGACTCTTTTTCTTTTTTACTCAAATTATTCTGTTTCATGCCCCTTACATCAATTTGATCAAGTCCCTTCAAGACACCTCGTTTGAAAGCATCAATGCACTCGTTTTCTTTATTATCTGGATAAAATGTGGATTTATTCCTTAAGTCTGTGTATATCCCTGTTCCATCTAGTTGGGGACTCTTAATGGGATTTTTTGTAAGGCATTTCCGGATATTCAATTTTCTGATGAATCGATGTAGATCCAAATAGGTCTCAAATTTGTTACCCTGAAAAGTGGGAGCAAACTTGAGACCCTTACTCAGGACCGACAGCTCATCAGATGAAAGCACATGGGAACTTAAATTATAGATGCCTATAGATTCCCCCTGCCCTTCTTTGCATCTGGGCTTGTTGTGTCTCTTTCCTCCCCTATTACCTCTATCTCTCTTTTTTTCTTTCTGGGTGTTTCCTCCTTCTTTTGTGGCGTTTGCGGTATTATTCCTTTTGTTGACCTGTGTGGAAAATTTTCTTCCTGAACACTATTGTCAGTCCTTAACTTAGGATAAGATCGTGCATCATTCCTATTATTCTTATCAGTTTGGTTTTCATATTGGCTAATACCCATGGGAGGATCAGTCCCCTTGGGTGCATGTGCTATATTTTTCCCGTAATTAGTCTCACTAGGATACCTATCATTCTGATATCTATAATTTGTCTCAGTCCGATACCTTCCGCTATATTCAGGTGCATAACTGTCTGTACCTCTATTGTCGTAACTGTCTGTACCTCTGTTTTCAAAATACGGGCGGTATTGTTGTCTAAAATTCCCTGAATTATGATATTCTCGGGGGCCATGGTGGTATCGATTGTAATTACCTCGATATTGGTAGCTGTTTATATTGGGACTGATTCTTCCCTCCATGATTATAATGGTCGTAATTCCTACGGTAACCATTCCACCTTGGTCTATAGCCACGGGAATTTGATTGACCCCACCCGGTGTTGGATTCCACATGATAATCATGTGTGGTGTTTCTCTCATAATTAGGTGCGGAGTACTCTTCATTCACAGGTTCACTGACACAAACTGCTATTTCATCCTTTTTTTGTTTCCATTTGTACACTGCATTATTCTTATAATCATCAACTACCTTTAAATACTTTTTTTGTTTTTTGTTTTTTACTTCCTGCTCAGCTTTTACTACCTCCTTCTGGCATTTTAATGATAATTCATGGTATTCAGGTAGTTCTTTAAATGGAGCTAATTTTGTTTTTATGTCATCAATTTTATTACATAGCGAGGTGAGTTTCCTTTTCCTCCTATCAATAATAAATCTAATAGCTCCAAAACCACATGAATTGACAAATTCTTCCCATTCCATTAATTCTTCTTCAGAATCGGAATTGAAAGGCAACTGCCATCTTAAACCCTCTGGAATTTTATCTTCTACCAGAAGTTTTTCCAGGGATATCACATCCCAGATGGTCCTAATTTCTTTGACCATCAACGCCTCCAAGTTGTTAAATACAACATCAATATCATTACTACAATGTAGTTGTGGTTTTTCACTGAACACTTCGTGTACATTCAAATGCATGTTATCTCTAAACGTGAAAATATCTATGTCCATACTTCACACCAAATGAACCTAGATACAAGAAATACAAATAAATAATGTTATCTGGTATGGAAATAATGGACAGCAGCAGCGGTGCCCTTAAGGGAGTAGGTTCAGTCTCCTAAATGGCTAAAAGCAAAAGGTGCGGGAACCGCGCTCTAAATATACAATGAATGTCAGTAGTGAACTCCTATGAATGCGGTAAATTATGAAAACTCATCCAGTAACCAGAGATATAATTCGCTGAACCCTATTGTTCATGCGGAGATGATGTAAATTCTCCTACCACTGGTCCGTAGATAATGTAATGAGTCTGGAGAGGGGCTGGAGAAGATCCAGGGGTCATGGTCCATATCGGAACCAATGACAAAGTTAGGTAGGTGGAGAGTCCTTAAAAATTATATCAGGGATTTAGGTCAAAAGCTTAGGGCATGGACCTCAAAGGTAGCATTTTCCGAAATACTGCCTGTACCACGGGCCACACAAGAAAGGCAACGGGAGATTAGGGAGATTAACAAGTGGCTCAAGAACTTGTGTAGGAAGGAGGGGTTTGGGTTCCTGGAGTACTGGGCCGACTTCTCTATCGGCTACAGGCTCTATCGTAGGGACGGGCTGCACCTCAATGGGGAAGGGGCAGCTGTGTTGTGGAGAAAGATGGCTAGAAGGTTGAAAGAGTGTTTAAACTAGAAACTGGGGGGGGAGGGAAATTATATTATAGGAGGGGAAGATAGTGCAGATAGAGACTGGGGGCAAAGTAGTGGGACTGGGGGAGGAATGGAAAGAGGGACTAGAACAGTCCAGAAGAAAAGGTGTAGGGTAAAAAACATACATAAACCTCTCAAATATATGTATACTAATGCCAGAAGCCTGACTAATAAAACTGGGGAACTGGAATTAGTCATGTGTGAGGAGGACTATGACATAGTGGGAATAACTGAGGCATGGCTGGATGATAGCTATGACTGGGCAGTTAATGTACAAGGTTACAGTCTGTTTAGAAAGGATCATCAAAACCGGAGGGCGGGGGGGTATGCCTTTATGTAAAGTCCTGTCTAAAGCCCACTCTCCGGGAAGATATAAGTGAGGAACATGAACATGTGGAGTCAATGTGGGTAGAGATACATGGAGCTAAAAACAATAATAAATTACTAATATGAGTTTACTATAAAGCACCTAATATACCAGAGTCCACAGAAAATCTACTACTAGACGAGATAGACAAGGCGGAAAATCATAATGAGGTGGTTATTATGGGGGAGTTCAACTACCCAGATATAGACTGGGAAACTGAAACCTGTATATCTCATAGGGGAAACAGGTTCTTGGCAATAACCAAAGACAATTACCTCTCCCAACTGGTTCAGGACCCGACTAGAGGGACGGCCATACTGGACTTAGTATTAACCAATAGGCCTGACAGAACAACAGACGTGCAGGTTGGGGGAAACCTGGGAAATAGTGACTATAAAGTAATAACCTTCCAATTATCATTCAAAAGAGCGTTTCTACAGGGAGGAACAAAAATACCAAACTTCAAAAAAGCTAAATGTAGCCAACTAAGAGAGGCCATTGGCCTAACTAACTGGGACAAAGTCCTCAAAAATAAAAATACAGCCCAAAAATTGAATATCTTTAAAAGCATCCTAAAATCTCATTGTGAGAGGTACATACCGTATGGGAATAAAAGGTTAAGGAACAAAAAGAAACCAATGTGGATAAATAGAACTGTAAAGAAAGCAATAAATGACAAAAAGAAAGCATATAAATTACTAAAACAGGAGGGTAGCACGGAAGCACTGAAAAACTATAAGGAAAAAAATAGAACATGTAAAAAACTAATAAAAGCGGCCAAACTAGAGACCGAGAGATTAATTGCCAAAGAGAGTAAAACTAACCCTAAAATGTTCTTCAATTATATAAATGTTAAAAAGTATAAATATGAAGGTGTCGGCCCTTTAAAGAGAAATGAGGGGGGAGTCGCAGAGAGCGATGAGGAGAAAGCAAAGCTGTTAAATATTTTTCTCTCCAATGTACTCACTGAGGAAAATAAACTGTCAGATGAAATGCAGAATGTAAAAATAAATTCCCCATTAAAAGTGTCCTGTCTGACCCAGGAAGAAGTACAACAGCGACATAAAAAGATTAAAATAGACAAATCGCCAGGACCGGATGGCATACACCCCCCGTATCCTAAGGGAATTAAGTAATGTCATTGCCAAACCCTTATTTCTGATATTTGCGGACTCTATACTGACAGGGAATGTCCCACAGGATTGGTGCATAGCAAATGTGGTGCCAATATTCAAAAAGGGTCCAAAAACAGAGCCTGGAAACTATTGGCTGGTAAGTTTAACATCTGTTGTGGGTAAACTGTTTGAAGGTTTTCTAAGAGATGCTATCTTGGAGCATCTCAACGGAAATAAGCAAATAACGCCATATCAGCATAGCTTCATGAGGGATCGGTCATGCCAAACTAATTTGATCAGTTTCTATGAGGAGGTAAGTTCTAGACTTGACAGCGGCAAATCAATGGATGTCGTATATCTGGACTTCTCTAAAGCATTTGACACTGTACCACATAAAAGGTTAGTATATAAAATGAGAATGCTCGGACTGGGAGAAAATGTCTGTATGTGGGTAAGTAACTGGCTCAGTGATAGAAAACAGAGGGTGGTTATTAATGGTACACACTCAAATTGGGTCACTGTCACTAGTGGGGTACCTCAGGAGTCAGTATTGGGCCCTATTCTCTTCAATATATTTATTAATGATCTTGTAGAAGGCTTGCATAGTAAAATATTTATTTTTGCAGATAACACTAAACTGTGTAAAGTAATTTACACTGAAGAGGACAGTATACTACTACAGATTGATCTGGATAGATTGGAGGCCTGGGCAGATAAGTGGTAGATGAGGTTTAACACTGACAAATGTAAGGTTATGCACATGGGAAGAAATAATGCAAGTCTCCCGTACATACTAAATGGTAAAACACTCGGTAACACTGACATGGAAAAGGATCTAGGAATTTTAATAAACAGCAAACTAAGCTGCAAAAACCAGTGTCAGGCAGCTGCTGCCAAGACAAATAAGATAATGGGTTGCATCAAAAGGGGCATAGATGCCCGTGATGAGAACATAGTCCTACCACTTTACAAATCACTAGTCAGACCACACATGGAGTACTGTGTACAGTTCTGGGCTCCTGTGAACAAGGCAGACATAGCAGAGCTGGAGAGGGTCCAGAGGAGGGCAACTAAAGTAATAACTGGAATGGGGCAACTACAGTACCCTGAAAGATTATCAAAATTAGGGTTATTCACTTTAGAAAAAAGACTGAGGGGAGATTTAATTACTATGTATAAATATGTCAGGGGTCACTACAGAGATCTATCCCATCATCTATTTATCCCCAGGACTGTGACTGTGACAAGGGGACATCCTCTGCGTCTGGAGGAAAGAAGGTTTGTACACAAACATAGAAAAGGATTCTTTACGGTAAGAGCAGTGAGACTATAGAACTCTCTGCCTGAGGAGGTGGTGATGGTGAGTACAATAAAGGAATTCAAGAGGGGCCTGGATGTATTTCTGGAGTGTAATAATATTACAGGCTATAGCTACTAGAGAGGGGTCGTTGATCCAGGGAGTTATTCTGATTGCCTGATTGGAGTCGGGAAGGAATTTTTTATTCCCCTAAAGTGGGGAAAATTGGCTTCTACTTCACAGTTTTTTTTGCCTTCCTCTGGATCAACTTGCAGGATGACAGGCCGAACTGGATGGACAAATGTCTTTTTTCGGCCTTATGTACTATGTTACTATGTTACTACTACATATATACTTAATTGTTCTAAAGGAATCTGCACTAAAAAGATAAATAGCAATTCATGTAAATCCGTATAAACAATTAATAGCCAGTATATAACTTACACCATATCAAATTCCTGCAACACTACTACCACAATCAAATCCAACCTGTGGTGGTCTATATCTGTAACAGTGGCTGTTTTTTAATGTCCTTTTGGTGGCACTAATTTGTATAACAATAAAGGTATCCAGTGTGAATTATTCACGGTAAGTTGGTAAATATCCAAGATCCTTTTTACTTTCAGTTTCTTATTAGCCTAGGTACCTTTAAAAACACGCTGCATTCATACATATGATATGGCAATCTCCCCTTTGTATTCTCCCTTTATGCGTACTAACTCACAGTTAGTTGCTGAGGGATCTCACTTACATGCCGGCCGTGGCATCCCACGTGTTGCTCAGCTTGAATCTTACCTCAGATGTAAAGTTTCTGTTTTACTCTGGTATGCTGGGGGCGGTATCAGCTGGGTGCCGCGATTGTTTGCAAGCGTGCAGCGGTGATGTTGGTAGGTACGGTCCTTTCATAAAGTTGCGGAGCGCTCTGATATATTGTTGATTTCCGGATCTATAGCTACATAAATGTTCGGGGGGGTCTTCCTACACCAAACGCGTTTTGGGACTCTCGCTGGTCCCTTCCTCAGTGGTTAAGCCCCCATAATGTCTGTGCAAGATTTAAATACCATGGGTCACATGTGTTCTTGAGCTATCTAAAAACTGGGGACCGGAGTTTGTTTCGAACATTGATACACATTCAGATTAAACTTAAATGTAATCAATATATTTTTATATATCGTATGTATTCAATATCTCATAGATACACTGTGACAGCATGCTTCATCTCAACTTGTATTCTCTATACACTCATACTCCGGAATTATGTGTATATTAAAAATACGTCAAAAAATATATAAAAAAGCATATATGCTCATTAATAAAAAAAATACATAAAGAGAAAGGATAAAATAGAAAAATATTTTACATTCCACATATATCTGTACTAGTTTTGTCACGCTTGTGATATTGATGCGTTTTCTTTATCTATGGCACACTTGCGGTTTATATGCGATATTGATGCATTTTCTCCATATAATTGTTAATATCAAAAAATATAAGAAATTATGAGTATATATCCCAATAAATGGGGTGAATTACATAGGTAAGTAAATTACTTGCAACTTTTAATTTTTTAGTAAAACTTTTTTTCACTTTACTTTTTTTGTCCCACTCTGGGACTTCAACTTTTGGGGGTTTGATCCCCTTTACAATGCATGACAATACTTCTGTATTGCCATGCATTGGCTGTAAGTGTATTACACACTGTAATACACTTTAGCCAGATTGCCTGTGAGATCCAGTGGGCTGGATCTCACAGGCTGTCACGGAAGGCAGCCACAATGCCAAAGGAAGGCATCGGGCTGCCTTCCCTGCCATCAGGTCCCCGTCACAGCGCCGTGCAGGGGTTAATGTGCCGGCATCAGTGATTTAATCGATGCCGGTGTTCTGCCAGATTCCTATACCTTGCCAGAACTCTATACCGGAAGTGACGCTGCCACACCGGAAGTGACGCAGCCGCACAGGAATCAGCTGGAGGAGGGTGTGTGCGGTGCTGCGCAAGCGCACATCCACTGGATTAGCAAAAAAATCATTGCAGCTGGAGAAGTACTTCATGCGCATGCACAAAACCGTACACCACACGTGCGCACTTAGAGGTAGGTAGATTTTCCCTGAGTGCGCACACGAGCATAAATCATCAGGAGCAGTTAATCCTTACCGCAGAGCTGAGTGCAGAATATCGAGGTCACCACATAGCAGAGATGAGGTCACCACATAGCAGAGTGCGGAATATTGGGAGACAACGCAGAGCTGAGTATTGGCTCATATATCAGAGCAGCCATCTTCTGACCCACTATTACAGGCTCCTACCCGCCGCTCTATGGCTAGGTCTCAGTCACCTGGTGAAGTCCCTGACCGCCGTGAAATGCGCAGGTCGGTATTACATCATTATCGCTTTTCTCGCCACGGGTCCAGAGCATTCAGACGGAGTCGCAGAGCAGCCCGTTCCAGGTCCTCTAGGTGGCGGTCGCCGTCTTCATCGGAGTTGAGCTCCTGTGGATCCAGTTCTGGCAGGTCAAGAACCAGCAGGAGGTGTGATCATAGAAAGGCTGCCAGCCGGTCGTCCCGCGGGGCTGATCCATCCAGCGCGGTTCCGAGTGAGGTTTCTCAGGTTGTTCAAGCTGCTTCTTGGCCGTCATCTACACATGGTGAGTTTAATTTTACAGGGGGGTGGGGTGCCAATAAGGTAGGTAAAGGCCTGGTGCCATCCCTACGGGCTTTATTAGCACAGTTAGAGTCTACTCCTGCTCTTGAATCTCCCCTTCCCCCTGTGGCACGACCTGATAAGGCTGGAGCTAGTGACCATAAAGAATCTTTATTTTGCGGTCTTAGCCCGTTAGGTGCCCACCTAGATGAAGAGACGAAAATAAAAATATGGTCGAACCAGTACGTGGATATATGGTCGTTAGCGTCAATAGACCAGCATACAATAGATAAGGAAAGGAGACCGAATTCAGACCGTTTTGCAGACCGTAAACCGAAAGTGGCTCATACTGTAGGCCAAGTGCTACAAGCCCTTTCTGTATTAGGCTACACTATGGCCCTACGCCATCCTGAGCGGTCAGCGGAGCTTTTCATCTATATGGATTGCATTTATAATGCATTCAAGTCACATGGAGGTTCAGCATGGTGGCGCTATGATGAAGAGTTCCGCCGACGGTTAGCATTACACCCAGAGATAGGTTGGGGCGTTAAAGCAACTGACCTGTGGCTCCGTCTCATGCTGGCGTAAAAATCTCACCCATTTCCTTCTGCAGCAGCTGGCTCCTCAGCAATTGGGCAGGGGCCAGTGGCTGTTCGCAGACCCGGAGCCTGCTGGCTTTATAATGAAGGGCACTGTAAATTTTTTGCCTTGTGCAGATACAAGCATAAGTGCTCAGTTTGTGGAGGACCCCACTCAGCCGGCCATTGCCTGTGTAACCCCCTTGTTCCCAAAGTCACAGCCGCCACTGTCGGGAAAGACCCCAGTGAGCGTCTCCGCGATGTCCCAATGGCTAAAGAGATACCCCATTAAAGAAGCGGCGGCACAAATCTGTTTCGGTTTTACTTTCGGGTTTTTTATTCCCTTTACCTACTCGAGGTTACCTACGTTTGCAAATAATTTAAAGTTGATGTTGGACAATCCGTGCCTGTTGCAGGAACAAATTTCAAAGGAGGTTGCATTAGGCAGAATAGTGGGACCATTTTCTTCACCCCCCTTTTATAACATCCGTATTTCACCATAAGGCCTTATTCCCAAAAAAGAACAAGGAAAGTACAGGCTGATCCACCACTTGTCCTTCCCCAAGGGCACATCAGTCAACTATGGTATTTCGAAAGATGATTCTTCCGTGTCCTATGTGCCTTTTGATAGAGCAGTGGTTTTGGTCAGAAGGGCGGGCCAAGGGGCGCTGTTAGCTAAGGCAGACATTGAGGCGACGTTTAGCTTACTTCCAGTGCACCCAGACTGTTATCACCTCCTGGGTTGTATGGTAGACAATTTATACTATTATGACACTTGCCTGCCGATGGGTTGCTCCATCTCGTGTTATATATTTTTTAGCTATTTAGTATCTTCCTGGAATGGGTTATTAAATATGAGACTGGTTCGCTGTCTATAACCCACTACCTGGATGATTTTCTATTTGTGTCAACGAGTAATACAAATGAATGTAAATTCCTCCTCAACACATTTCATTTCTTTATGTCAAGGTTTGGCATCCCCCTATTGGAAGAAAAAACTTTCTGTGACTTCTATCACATTCCTAGGTATTGAAATTGATACTATCTCGATGGTTTTTCGTCTCCCTCAGGATAAATTGCAAAAATTTGTTGGCTTAATGCAAGGTTTTCGCGCCTCAAAATCAGTTACGTTGCGACAAAGGCAGACCCTGCTGGGCCTTCTACTTTTCACGTGCAGAATTATGCCCATGGGGCGAGTTTTTTCACATCATTTATCCCTGGCGACACGAGACGTTGCTAACCCGGATTACCACATTCGCTTGAACGAACAATTTTTGGAAAATTATAACGGCCACACGTGTTACCAAGGCCCAGAAATATCAACACAAGATTTTTCATTGTTCATGGATGCAGTGGGATCTACCAGTTTTGGGGCAATATTTGGCAACGAGTGGTGTTCTGCTCCGTGGCTGGAGAATTGGCGCGCCCCCGGCTTCTGCTCCAATATTACCCTCCTTGAACTGTTGCCAATCATAGTTGCAGTCAACTTATGGGGACACAAATTCGCAAATCAGTGCGTATGTTTCTAGACAGACAACATGGCAGTGGTTTTTAGTATAAATAAGCTAACCTCTTCCTCCACTCCTGTACTAGCACTGCTCCGGCATTTAGTCCTCTGCTGTTTAGAGCTAAACATCTGGTTCCGTGCTTGCCGTGTACCAGGCATACATAATTCCGCCGCTGATGCACTTTCCCATTTTCATTGGCAGGAGTTCCGGAGCATCCTACCGGGAGCAATCAAGGTAGGCCTCCCCTACCCGCAGCTGAAGTCACAGCATAGGTCGGTGCGAATAAAAGGAGATGGAGAAGAAGGCGGACTTGCCCACGGAGGGATTCCATGGGGCATACTGCTTCTTGTTATTCCGTGTTTTGATTATATGTTTGGATATTGAAAAGTTGGTGGTTGAAAATAAATAGTTAAATAAAGCTGTGACCAACTCTCACCCAACAAGGAAGGTGTCCTTGTGTTTTTTTTTATAAGCTAGCTGCGGGAAGCAAGGTTGGGGCAAAGGTTTACATTTCTCTGCAGTCTGTAGAGTTACTGTGTGTCAGTATTACAGGCCACTGTTACCAGCAATTCTAATTCATCACTGTGTACATAAGTGTGCAGTGCACCCAGATTTATAACTAATCAGTTTTGTTAGCTGTAGAGTTACTTTGCATTAGTATTACAGACCACTAAACTGTTACTGGCAAGTCTAATTTATCGCCATGTACACAAGTGTGCAGTGCATCAATATTCATAGCTAATTCGTTCTGTTAGCTGTAGAGTTACTGTGCCTCAGTATTACAAGTCACTGTTACCGGCAGGTCTAATTTATCGCTGTGTACATAACTGTGCAGTGTACCAATATTCATAGCTAATCCATTCTGTTAGCGATACAGTTGTTATACACTATGGCCAACAAACAGATGCCTGGGTCCTCCAAAGGAACGGGCAGTGGCAAAAATGAAACTGTAGCTGGCAGGAGTAGCAGTAGAAGAAGGATTGGTGGTAGCAGCCATAGCAACAGGTCAGAGCTGCCACTGTAATCTAGCGGTCATGACCAACAATGCTACTGTACGGGAATGGTTGACATAACTGGGGCTCCACGGTTATTTTGCATATCACTGTTTCCCAGGGAGCGTTGCACTTTGTATTGCTGTGTCGAGACTCTTAAATGAGGCTCCACAGTGTTTTCTGTAGCTGGTCTCCCTAAGATCAGCTATTGTTTTGTTTGAGTAGTCTCCAAGGCATTGCTCCCGGTTAGCCAGAATCCTACTCCACACTGATGAGGGGCAACACCCCGAAACAGCTGTCTGTTAAAGCTAGTAAAAGAGCAGGATCTTGACATAGGGACCACTTAATATGGTGGATTTGGTGATCTCTGTAATGGGGACACCCCTTTGCTCGGTTTTCCTTCCTTTGAGGGATATCTGGCTTTCACTGTGTTGAAGACCCATAACTGGGGCTCCACGGTTATTTTGCATATCACTGTTTCCCAGGGAGCTTTGCACTTTGGATTGCTGTGTCGAGACTCTTAAATGAGGCTCCAGTGTTTTCTGTAGCTGGTCTCCCTAAGATCAGCTATTGTTTTGTTTTACCAAGCATAATTGGCATGGCCCAGGAACTGCCTCTATGTCATCACCTGTCCTGAACCTGTCTCTTGCTTTTTACTGTTCCTTCTGTCGGCCAAGTAATGGTAGCCGCTGTCTCTGCTCCGCTTTACAATGATGATTACCTTTGTGGGGCAAGTCAGGCCAGAAGCAAACAAAACCGGTATGGCAGCACAACATTTCACATACAAACAATAAAACTGGGAAATAGGGATTATAGGAACCAGCTACATTTATACTCTGCTCAGAAGCCCTAGGCAGATAGGCGGGAAGTGCTCAATCTAAAAGAGGCAGCTGCCCTCAATATATACTACAAGAAAATTTAGACTAGCATATTCATAGCCGCAGGTGCACATCCATAAAGCCATCATGCAGGAAGCAAACAAAAACAGGTATGGCAGCACAACATTTCAAATACAAATGAAAAAAATGCAAAATAGGGATTATACTAAATTAAAGTGGTATTATACCTAGTATAAATAAAAAAAATAGAAGCTATTTGTGCACATTTTTGATCAAACGTGTGTCGGGCCCATCTACCAGGCGTCAAGGTGGCTTCTGCAGATGGGTACCTAACACTAACAGAACTGCCTCTTCTTGGCCTAACCTAAGCCTACAATGATCAGGACGGTGTAGGAACCAGCTACATTTATACTCTGCTCAGAAGCCCTGGGCAGATGACCAGCAGCTACAGGCCAACATAGACTTGGATGGGAGGTCCACTGAGGACTCCTTTAGGTGTGCAACTACCGATGATGAGTTGGGTGGGAGCACATGTTGCGAGAGGTTAGGGACATGCCCAAAACACAGGTGACACAAGTGACTTGCAACATATGTAGATGATGAAGTAGCTAATCGCACATGGGAGCCAGATGAAGAGGGTGCATCGTCATCAGGGGGTGAGGGTGGCAGCGTGCCCATGAGAGAGCAGGGTGGAAGCAGTGGGAGATCTGGAGCCAAATGCGCGAGGTGTACATTGTCTGTTACTCGGGCCACTACCTGTGAGGAACACTCTGGCAGTGCAGGGGTTCATTAAAGCAGCGACAATCAGGCATCACGCGGTGGAGGAGGGAAAATGCGATACTCAGCAGTGTTGAAATTTCACCCAGTCACTGGGGGACATAAGCATGGCGTTATGCAGGATGTCCGGGCAAAAGGTGAGGCATGGCCAGGGTATATTAATGTTTGCATGATGGCCCTGCATCAACACATGGAGAGTCACCATAAAGTGATGTGGGAAAGCCGTTCCACTCATTTAGTCTTACAGCCTGATGCAGCAACCGCTGCATTTCCCACCGGCCCACACCCCCTCTCCAGCAGTCAAGGCTCATCAACATCAGCAGAAGGAAGCTGTCGTTCCTTCCCATCGAATTCAATGTCTATTGCTCCTGAATCTCCTCCTTCTCCTTGTCACTCCTCGCAACAGTATGCATGCACTCATCCAGTGTCGCAGAAGCACAACGTGCACCTGGCCTAATTGCTGGTACTACAGTACCTCCCTTTCTATGTAGTTGACTTTGCACATTTCAGAGAACTGATGGCTTGTGCACACCCATGTCTTCCCCTACCTCCTCATCCTCCAACTTGACCTCATCTAGGCACAGTTCACAGTGGTCCTCCGTCTTATTACCTATTCAAAGCTAGGCGTTGGCACGTGGTTCTATACCTCGTCAGCCTGGGTGAATGGAGCCACACTGTGTCATCAATAAAGAAATCAAACACTGGCTGTGTTCATAAGCTAGAATGCCTGTACTACGCTTCTCCATGATAGAAACTATCAAACCTTCTATCAAGGGAGGGGACATAGACAACATCTTGAGACAAAGAGTCCAAGTGGATCCATATGTTAAATACTATGTCACCACTAGGATTAAACGAGAACATCGATTACTCTTGCTTTTTATAGCTGACCATAAATTATCTATAAAGGAACAGGTGTATACCAGAGTACAGTGTCAACCTGAGAAGGGGAGGGTCTGTAGCCGTCTCCTGGATTGTACTTCTTCACCATTCCTCATATGTAACATTGTAAATATTAATAATATTAATACTTCTGCGCATATCTATTTGGCATAGAAATAGGAAGAATAGCTAGAAGATTCCTGTAGAACGCTTGACCCTACTATTAGTGGCTTCTTGTTCTTTAACTGTGTGTCCCAATGAGATGATGGGTAGATTGCTATACATTGATATTCTTGTTGGCCCAGGGGTTAATTAACTATGTATATTGTATGTTATTAAACAATGGCGGCCAATATAATATCACTATATGGTCTGATCAACAGAGGTGAGCGCAATGTGCCCAGACAACTACCTGCTATATCAGTCGATTGTAGACATGACAGCACGTCCTCACGTGATCTTGGACCTAGTGACAAGAATCACGTCACCACAGAGCGGCCTACTTTCACATGATGCCGGCTACGTCATCACAGGGCGCCCCGACTCCACACTGAGACGCGGCATGTCATGTGTTTGGCACTGGGGTGTCATGTGATCAAGGAACGTACTGACGTAGGACTGGTTGCGCCACATGTTCACGCCCATCTAGGTAGATAGTATTACCGATGTTGGTGAGAGCGCCGATATTGGCCCCTCCCACTTGGGAGTCACGCTGGCTATTTAAATCATGCTCCACGTCATAGCCGGCGACCTCACATACGGGACCAGAGAGGCGCCGGCACCTGTGAGTTCCTCAAGCGACCATTAGTCAGATTCCATAGGAAAGAGGTCAGTGATTTTATCAAGGCTCTGGCTAATACGATCCATTTTCCCCTTGGCTTCTTACAGATTGCTCATGGGCCAATATTGGATTACATGGGGCACACTGTAAACAACAGTGACTGTTTGGGATCATCCATGCTTGGTCCGGGCACGCAAGTAGCATTATCTTACTTGTATGAATTGGCACACACTATCAATTATATTTGGACATGGCTTGGAATTTGTTTGGTATCTTGACCCCAGAGGGTCTCCGCTCCATGCACTGTATTCCCAGTTAAATTAATATGTAGGCGTGTCGTATGTTTCTCATGTCTGACAGGACAAGCTATTTAAATACATTACATCTACCAGGTTATCTAATATAAATATCAGAAATTTTGTCATTAAGATTGATGGCCTTGTTGATAACTTTGCCATCTCTAATTTAGTACTAATGCCTAGTATGATAATGAACTAAATGTCCCCTGAAGAGCCCAGGTTATTGATATGGGTGAAACACGTAGGGCTTAAGGTGCTTAATAATTATATGCTGCCACTTTTAGGCAGAAACTTTAGGCGCCGTGTTTGTATAGAAATAAATCACATTTACAGTACAGACCAAAAGTTTGGACACACCTTCTCATTCAATGAGTTTTCTTTATTTTCATGACTATGAAAATTGTAGATTCACACTGAAGGCATCAAAACTATGAATTAACACATGTGGAATTATATACATAACAAACAAGTGTGAAACAACTGAAAATATGTCATATTCTAGGTTCTTCAAAGTAGCCACCTTTTGCTTTGATTTCTGCTTTGCACACTCTTGGCATTCTCTTGATGAGCTTCAAGAGGTAGTCCCCTGAAATGGTTTTCACTTCACAGGTGTGCCCTGTCAGGTTTAATAAGTGGGATTTCTTGCCTTATAAATGGGGTTGGGACCATCAGTTGCGTTGAGGAGAAGTCAGGTGGATACACAGATGATAGTCCTACTGAATAGACTGTTAGAATTTGTATTATGGCAAGAAAAAAGCAGCTAAGTAAAGAAAAACGAGTGGTCATCATTACTTTAAGAAATGAAGGTCAGTCAGTCAGCCGAAAAACTGGGAAAACTTTGAAAGTAAGGGCTATTTGACCATGAAGGAGAGTGATGGGGTGCTGCGCCAGATGACCTGGACTCCACAGTCACCGGACCTGAACCCAATCGAGATGGTTTGGGGTGAGCTGGACCGCAGAGTGAAGGCAAAAGGGCCAACAAGTGCTAAGCATCTCTGGGAACTCCTTCAAGACTGTTGGAAGACCATTTCAGGGGACTACCTCTTGAAGCTCATCAAGAGAATGCCAAGAGTGTGCAAAGCAGTAATCAAAGCAAAGGGTGGCTACTTTGAAGAACCTAGAATATGACATATTTTCAGTTGTTTCACACTTGTTTGTTATGTATATAATTCCACATGTGTTAATTCATAGTTTTGATGCCTTCACAGTCATGAAAATAAAGAAAACTCTTTGAATGAGAAGGTGTGTCCAAACTTTTGGTCTGTACTGTATATCAATAAATGTGTTTGGCATCGTATTTGTTTGTGGTGATATATATTTAGATAATCACACATGTTATCAAATTTTGGTGTATCGCTAACACGACACATCTAGAGCAATTGTTTATTTATCACATATGGTATCCACGGCTGTGGTGTTCCATTGCTCTATGTACTGAAAGTTTGTTATTTTTTTGTACCTAGAATAGGCCACTATCTATGGGCATCCAACTAGGCTCTGCCCACAAGAGCACTATAGGGTCAGTCTAGGGCTTATTAGGAGGTTCCGGAACACGGGATCGCCCTTATCTGGGCGGCTATTCCGTTTTTAGGCAGGGTTCGCCAAGTATAGGGCTACATTTAGGGACAGGCCCAAATGAACAAGAGACTACCCTGCCTAGATCTCCGTGTCCTCAATTATAACTGAGGAACAGATACATTGCCATTGAGCATACAGTACATGTCCCTGATGTGCCTTTTTTGTATTTTTTTTTTCTTTTTTTGTGTTTTGTCTGTTTGTGGGAGTCCATTATTTTATATGTAATTTATATTAAAGGCTACGTTTTATAACAGGAGGTACCCTGTGACTAAAATAACTATACATATACACTACCTGTGGTTATTATTCCCTCTGACGGGATACTGTCTTAGCTGTGAATTCTAGCAGAGGAAGGTGGTCAACGATTTCTTAATGCAGCAGACGGACAGGTTTACTCCCCAATGTTATTTCCCTCTTAGCCAGTTGCAGCTCTTGCATGCCATGTGCCATTTGCTCAGGCCGTTTGAGGAGGCCACTTTATTTGTCAGTCGAGAATGATGAGAATTATGATTGGCGAGAGGACAGAAGATGTGGCCCCTACAACTCACTAGCAGAGGAGAAGGATGAGGACAAGGAGGAGGACATAAACGCCAAGAATTTTTATACACATCTAGGTTGTTTATCTGCCCAAGCAGTGGCGTACCGCCAATATAGGCAGACCACGCCGTTGCTATGGGGCCCGCGGCACAGGGGGGCCCGGAGCGCACAGAAGGCCCCGCCCCCTCCGTTTGCTCTGCACACTTGGTTAATGATTTAATATGCGGCGCAGCGGCTCTTGTGTGTTCTTCCGAACTGCCTCCCCCCCCCCCCCCCCCCCCTCGTCGGAGCTACTGGCCAATCATTGACCTGAAGGATCGGGACTCCGGGCTGCAGGCGTTCTGTATTTCACACTGGCCAATCAGCGCAAGACAGTGCAAAGAGGCAGCTGCTGATTGGCCAGTGTATTGCTGGGATGGCACAGGCAGCAGGAGCGGGCGCCGAAAACTACACACAGAGCAGCTACTCAGGGACAGGGAGCGTATTATCCTTCCTCGCCGCCCGCCTGGCTGAAGACTGGTCATCTGCCCTGCCGACAGCAAGTGCAGTGGCACTAGTGAGTGCAGCCCCCAGCCCAGATTAAAGTACCGCGGTCCGCTCCTGACCGGACAGGGAGGGGGGTCTCATAGAGGACAGTCTGCTTTCCTCCTACTCTGTCCTTTATGAGCCTCCCCCCCTGAGTCCTTTATGAGTCCCCCCAACATGCCCGGGGGGGGGGGGGGAATAGGAGGATAACACACTGTCCTCTATGAGCCCCCCCGGGTCCTCTATGAGCCCCCCAACCCCTAATGTCCCCCAAAATGCCTGGGGGGGAGGAGTAGGAGGAAAGCACACTGTCCTCGATGAGCCTCCCCCCCCCCCCCGAGTCCTCTATGAGCCCCCCCAACCCCTAATGCCCCCACCCCAAATGCCCAGTGGGGGGAGGAGTAGGAGGAAAGCACACTGTCCTGAGCATTTTGGGGGGCGTTAGGGGTTAGAGGGGCTTGTAGAGGACTCGGGGTGGGGAGGCTCATAGAGGACAGTGTACCAGTCATTTGGGGGGCATTAGGGGTTGGATAACCCCTCTAACTCCTTGCTACTGATACTGAGTGTGCACATAGCCACTAATCATATACCCCCAAATACATCAGTCACCTTTGGTGGGGGGGGGGGGGGGGAATAGGTGGCTATGTGCACACTCAGCATCAGCAGCAAGGAATAAAGGGGTTTGGGCAGCGGCATACTGCAACCGTTTGGGGTAAGAGAAGTGATGACAAAATAGCGGTGGTAGCAAAGGGGTTAAGATGTGGGGGATAGCCTACGTCTGGCTTTAGCACAGTGGACACAGGCAGGAGGAGCGATGTGTATGCGGGCTCCTGCCCTGCATTCGTTCAGCTGTGCTCACATACATATCGCGCCCTGTGTCCACTGTCCTGTGCCCACTCTGCCCGGCTTTACCAAAGCAGACAGGCAGGAGCAGTGATGTGATCATATTTATTGTATGTATGTGTGTGTCTGTCCCTGTGTTTGTGTCACCATCACCATGCCCACAGTGTTCCTATGTCTTGACGCAGCTGCATCAGGACGTTCTGTACGGGCAAGATAAAGAAGATGGAAGAGGAGGCAGAGACGCCAGCATTGAGTCCGTGGGAGAAGCACAGGGATGCACACGAAGGACACAGGTAACACTACCACATGGTCTACACTAGTGTTATCTGTGGTTTTACATAGGACTGCAGGTAACACTACCACATTATCAGCACTAGTGCTATCTGTGGTTTTACATAGGACTGCAGGTAACACTACTACACTTTCGGTAATCAGAGAGCCATCACTGTGTTATCTGTATTCATAGAGCTATCACTGTGTTATTTGTGGTGTTACATAGGACTACAGGTGACATCTACTGCATTATCAGTACTCAGAGAGTTATCACTGTGCTATTTGTAATGTTACATAGGACTGCAGATAAAACTTTTATGGAATATCCACAGGAGTTCCATAGACTCAGATACCACAGGGCTTTGTTCCTACAGCATTCCCTTTGCCGCAAAACTGACATGTGCCCTTCATTCTCTGGGTCAGTACGAATACGTACGAACGTATGTATACATTTCTTTATTGGCAAATGGGGGTGTGGCAGGGGAGGAGCCAGAACAGAAGGTGGGATGGGCCAGGGATGGGTAGTGGGCGGGGTTAGGGGGCCCAATTCAGATTTTTGCTATGGGGCCCAGTGATTTCTATGTACGCCCCTGTGCCCAAGGGATAGGAGAGGAGCATGAGGGGCTGGATGATGTCGACGAAGACCGTGGCAATATGCTGTGGAGATGGAGGCATGGAGGCCCATCTGCTGTCCTCAGGAAGTTCTGACCGAGGGGACCCTCTGCGCTCACTTACCACTGCCATGACTACGGGGTGGGGGGGGGAGTAGCAGCACTAGCTCAATAAGCAACAAGTTAAGTCTGGATCCTCTGTTAAGCAGTTTTCTTCAGCCACCTTCTGAAGAAACCACCCAGCAGCAGTGGAACATCCAGCAGAACCTCAACCAGCATGTGATGGCATACTTGGACTGCACCCTGTCATCCGTGATCCAAGATCACTTGGACTACTGGGCATGCAAACTTGAAGTGTGGCCGCAACCGGCGAAGTTTGCCATGGGCATGCTTTCCTGCCCAGCCAGTAGTGTGGCATCAGAGTGGGTGTTCAGGTCAGTGGGAAGCATATTTACCCCTAAGAGAATTCACGTGTACTCCAAAAATGTTGAGAAACTAACCTTGATAAAGATGAATCAGGCATGGATCAACCAGAATTTCCAGACACTGGTGCCTGATGCAACAGAATAGATCATTCTGCCACTAATGATCATAGATATCATTGTATTGACATCCATTTGCTCCAATTCAATCTTAAACCCGTTTTTATGTTTTTATTAAAATGCTGCTTTTAGACAGATTGGCCTGGGCATACCTGATTTATAGTGATTTGTGATTAATTAATTTGTAAAGAATGAAATTTCTTGTCAAACTTTGGCGAAGGTGCCTGCCGAATCATAGTTTTCAATACTTCACTCATCTCTATCACAGATAATAACATTTCTGGTCTATTTTAAAGTCCATTTAAAAGGATGACCTCTGGGGCAATGAACAAGAGATAAAAATATGAGTGGATAAAGTGAGCTAAAGAAAAAGCAGTTGACTAATCCAATTCAAATCTCATTCAAGGCAAAAGAAAAACTGTTGCATAGATAGCAAAGTTGCTGGTCTGTCTCAGCACCCTTTTGAAGGAGGACACACAGTGCGATGAATGATACATAAAAATTTGAGTGGACAAGGTGACCTAATGAAGAAGCAGGTGTCATAAAGAAGTGGAAACACCTGGAGAATCTCTTCATGTAAGACAGGTACATGATAATGTACCATAAATGTAATTGATATTTCTGTTATTCTTTTTTTTATTTTTTTATAATTAACAATTTTATTGTTTTGACAGAAAGAGCAGATTGTACATATCATTATATCTCAAAATGTCCAACATAAGCGTATAATCAGTATTCATAAAAGTAGTCTGTAAATATTTTTCTTGAATGATGACAATCATATAGTGTAGATCAAAACACTGATGGGATAAACAATATAACCATAACAACGGTTGGATGTGGGTTAGTCTATGAAAAATACTCTATTTTGTGTATTACATGTGGTAAGTCACAGTTTCCGCAAAGCGGAGGGAGAAAAGCGATATATCAGGACTGATCAAGAAAAATTCCTATATCTCTTCCAGGCCAACCATATTTGGAGGAAGGTAGGCCTCGTCCTTGTTTCCCAATGAGAGATTTCCTCAAACCTATATATTTGATCAACTTTGTTGATCCAGTGCTCACTCTTTAAATCTCGGTGGAGAGCCAATCGGTAGGTAGAAGCATTCTGGCAGCAGCCAGTAGAAAAGAGAAGAGAGAAGCCTTGTGGTCTTTTGTTCCAGCTATTCCCAGGGAAAGTAGAACTAACTCTGGGGTACATGGGTATGCGGTATTACAAATTTGGTTTCTGAGCCTAATTACTTCAAACCACCATGATTTGATAGGTTCGCAAGACCACCAAATGTGGAGGTACGTCCCTTTGTCTTTTAGACATCTCCAACAAGTATCAGGAGACCCCGGTTTAAAGCGGCAAGTTTTGTCAGGGGTATTATACCAGCGGAGGAGAATTTTATAACTATTCTCCTGTATGCGGATGCATTTGGATATTTTGTGCGGCGCTAGCAGAATCTTTGCAATTTTGGGGGACGAGAAGGTCTTCTCCAAGTCTCTTTCCCAAAGGCCTAGAGCCGCTAATTTGGGGCAGGGGGGAGACGTCTTCAAAGATCTATATATGGTAGAGATTGTTTTAAGGGGGGGCAGTAGTTGGCTAAACAACTTCTCAAACCAGCTGACCTGTCTTGTTGGGGGTATCTTTTTTATGAGGGGAGGTATTTTTGTTTTAAGATAACGAGTAAGCATATATTGTTGGGCAGAGAGTCCTAGTTTCTTTATAAGCTCAGTTTCAGTAGGAAAGCAACCCTCTGTGTCCAGTAAGCTAGATAAAGTGAGCTTTGAGTACCTTAAAGCAGAGGGACAGCTTTGTCTTAATTCCTTAGGGGCGAGGGCTATGATATCTTCAACAAGCAGCAGAGGGGAGGGAAGCATCAAGATCCCCTTGTCAGCCGAGACCAACGACCAACTTCCAGACCTTTAGAGTTGTGGCGAAACCAACCTCGCCACTGGGTTTTGGTGGGGCCTGGTTGCCAGCCTCTTGCCCCAGGATTATGGGCCCTCTCATCAGCCCATGCAAAACTTAAACCAGATGGCGATTTGACTGTGTTTGTGGCATCTGAACACTCAGATCCAAGCCATATGGGGACATGTGGGGTTTTGAGGTGTGTGACAGTACCATCTGTCTGTGTAATTGTATTGTATGATATGTAATGGTACCCAGATAGCTAATTTTATTGTATTTGTGTATTCTGAGTGCCATTCACCTAATGATATGCACTCAGACTTGAGCTATCTGGGAATTCGTTAAATGTCTGTGTTTGCTGTGAGGGTGTGACATTGTGTGTTTGGGTGGTGATTCCTGTCCTGTTGTTCCCACATGTGTATTGGTGATTTCCCTTTGTCCTGAGAGATAATTGAATTGCTCCTCGGGTGTCTCCAGGGCAGAGAGGAGGAAACCATGATGCATTGTGGGGATGTGTTGTGTCTGTGTATCCTGAGTGCTACGTATCTGTCCTGTGTCACAGTCTTCCTTCTGGTCCCCTAGGGGCGTGTACACCAGATGGGGACCTGCATAAATACGGGCGGGTAGCCCCTTAATAAAGAGTTCCTGTTTTACACTCAACATAGAGCCTCGTCTTGTATACTCCCCTGGCTATTACTCCTAGCTCTTGTAAGAGCTGTTCCTTTTCCTGGTTCCTGTGGTGGTATCGGTGTCGAGCGGAGTCCTCGGGAGGCACTGGGAGCATTCATCAACGGAGGTACCCGGTCGGGGTGCTAGGAGATCCGTTACAAGAGTATTGCGGATCATGGAGTTAGGGATAGAGCTAGGAGCTGGAAGAGAGTTGTCAGCTAACAAGAGGGCTCGAACTGGGGCATTGAGGAAGGAGTATTCTAACTTAATCCATGTTTTATGAGGGGGCTTTCTAAGCCAGTCCACAGCTCTAGACAGTTGGATGGCCCTCATATACACTTCAGGATCTGGCAAACCTATTCCTCCGTTGGCCCGGGGTTTGGTCAGCGTGCTAAAAGAGATGTGTGGACTTCTCCCTTGCCAGATGTAAGTGCAAATTTTTTTATTCAGATAGTAGAAGAATGTTTTGGGTATCTCAATAGGGAGTACTTGCATTAAGTAGGTCAATCTGGGGATAACTAAGGACATGAGGATATTCTTCCTCCCGAACCAGGTCAGATAAGGGAGATCCAAAGAGTCCAGCTGAGCAACCATAGAAAGAAGGAGGGGTTTGTAATTTATATTAAATAAGTCAGGTAGGTGGAGAGTGAGCTTAACTCCCAAATACGTTAATTGTTGAGTGCGCCAATTAAATGGAGAGTTTTTCTGGAGTGAGGAGAGTGCTAGGGGTGAAAGCCCGCTGTGAAGGACCTGCGACTTGGTGGGATTTACTTTAAAATTGGACAAAGAGCCAAAGTGGTTAAGGATCGACAGGATAGTGTTCATGGCTTTAGAGGGATTTGTAGTAATTATTAGCAGGTCATCAGCAAAAGCAGCAAGTTTGAACTCACAGCCATCCACTGAAAGACCTCTAATTTTCTCCTCTTGCCTAAGGGTTTGCAAAAGAGTCTCCATTACCAGGACAAAGAGAAGGGGGGAGAGTGGGCATCCCTGTCTAGTCCTGTTCCTGATTGGGAAGGGGAATGATAGGATTCCATTCACTGACACGGACGCGGAAGAGCAAGTGTACATAGAAAAAACTGCATTCACAAAGGGATCTGGGATCCCAAATTTAGTTAGAGTCAGCTTAATATACAACCAATCCACTCTATCAAATGCTTTTTCGGCGTCCGTGCCAATCAGAACCAGAGGAATGGAGTTGTGGGTGGCATAATATAGGGCATTTAGGACCTTCATGGTGTTGTCCTTTCCTTCTCGACCCTTGACAAAACCCACCTGGTCAGGATGGATCAGTGTGGGTAATAGACCCTGGAGTCTAGAGGCGAGCATCTTGGCTAGCAATTTGAGGTCTACATTGAGTAGCGAGATGGGGCAATAGTTGGGGCACAAGGATGGATCTTTGCCCTCTTTTGGAATGATAGTGATCGTAGCCCTATCATATCAGTGGAAATGGGGTGGTTCTCCAAGGAGAGATTACATACAGAAAGCAGGAAAGGGAGGAGGGTTTTCTTAAATGTTGAATAATAAGCTATGGGGAGACCATCAGGGCCAGGGCATTTGCCTTTGGGGGTGGAGTTGATGGCTAGTGACAGTTAATTTATTGTAAACGGTCTAGTTAATAAGTCTTGTTGAGACTCAGAGAGGGTTGGGAGATGCATTCGTTTCAGGAACTTATTTATATTTATTCTCTCTCCCCATAGAGGGATCTGGTGGCGTGGGAGTGGGTAGATTATACAGGGCCTTATAATAAAGTTTGAATTGTTGCAATTTCTTCGGCCTTAAATAGGAGGTTCCCCTGGGAAGATCTGATGCTCTGGACAAGGCGGGAGCTTCTTCTCTGCTTAATTGTCTGCATCATAAATTTTGATGCCTTGTTGGCATGGGCATAAAACTTTTGTTGAGCAGACAGAAAGTATTTGGCTGACCGCTCATTCAGGAGATTCTTCAGTTCTGTCCT